>NC_070639.1:9417655-10073905 GCF_947347685.1 Pleuronectes platessa
TTTTTTTGTTAGTATGAGTTATTGTTGTAAGTTAAAGGTCCCGCATGTAAGTTTTCTCTGCTGCTCTCTGGCCAGGACAGGGTGGTGCCAATGGTTGCTGCAGACAAAAAGTAAATAAATTCAACACTTCCTCTGTTGCAACAAACTGAGAAAGGCTTTAAACTTTCACCTCTTATGATCAGCAGGAAGAAACAAAGGATTTCAAAAACTTCCCTCAGACGATGCTCTGAGCAATTTCCTGAAACTTTGCTTCAGCATGAAAAGAAATAAGAAATAACCGCAAGTCTTCCCCCTTCTCAATTCCTTTAACATTACTCTGTTCCAGCTCTTTTATCAGTTATTTTTCAAAAGGGGTGTACCAAAGGGTTAGGCAGTAGCAGGCAGCAAAACCCTCTTTGAACGATTACTGGGAATAAGATGAAATTATTCTATTCTTTCCCTGTATCTTTCCTCACTAGCTGAACAGTGTGTGATTTTGCTACTGAAATGTTTTTTCACAGGTTAGAAATATCTGAAAACAATCAACTTTTTTAAAACTACAAAAACAATATATTGTCCAATGAGCCAGAACCAACTGTAATATTCGAGCACCAGAACTAATGTATGTCTGATCTTGGGATTCCACTCCTGTTGGACTCCTGTTTCTCCTTGACATTCTCAACGTGTGCAGGACCCCCGCACCCACACACAAGAGAAGCACCTAGTTTTTATGCATCAAGTTCATATCACTACCTACACATCATACTTAAATACAAATTAAGATTGTATGTCATATCTTCAGCACATATTTCTTTCTCCTGAGGTCTGGTTGTTTTTCAGGGTAAATAACGTTTCTCCATAATTCACACCTTCTCACAGGCTTATGGTTTTATAATGAAACAGGTAGCCTACGCAGAATGAGGTGCACGCGTGATGAGACTCAAACCTGTCTAATCCATCAAGAAGTTCTGGGCTATGGGGATTTGCATGACAAAACAAATAGGGTGAAATGTTATTAAGATAAAGTGGAGGACTAAATGAAATTGCCTTGGCCTGCTGCATTATTTCACAGTCTGAATTAATCTTGTTATGATGAAGTATGAAGAGCACAACAGGTTAAGCAGAAGACATTTGCGTTGATATTAGCAATCAGTATTGTTAGAAATACATAATTCATTCCCAGTGTGGCTAACTGTTGCTGGAGAGCCGGGCTGTAAATATTTTGCAGTGAGAAAGCTTGTAATCCATGTACAAATAACACCGAAAGGCACTCATACCAGCATCAGTAACATGGTGTGGGTTTGGACCTAGTATTTGTGAACAACAGTTGTGTAGCCAAAGCTTGCAACCATCTGTCTTCTTTGTCTTGGAGACAAAAGAGAGCCTCTGGAACTCAGTCTCCCAGGGTGCTTCAACTTCACACCTAGGTGATAAAACTGCCCCTAGACACAACACTAACAACTATTGGTCACTGTGTCCCATGAACCATGAGATCAGCAGGCCTGTAGAAGCCGAGTTCCCCCTCTTTTCTTTCTCTTTCTACTCACTTCTCCTGGAGGAGAGGTGGATATCTCTCCTCTTTTCTGCTGACTTCTTCAGGAGGATGGGTAGGTACATCTCCTGCTCACCCAGCCAGTGAGACCTCTCCCTGCCCCAGCTCTTCCAACCTCCAAGCAGGCCTGCCTGAGGCAGACTGATAAAACCTTCCAAAAGGCAGAGATTCAAGAGCCTGCCTATGAACTTCAGTACGAGCTGCTTTGACAAAACATCTTGCCAACACAACCACAACATTTCATTAAATTCAGCCACATGACCCCAACACTCCAGGGGTCTTTTATCTTCATAGTGGCCAGCCGCCATTTTACACACATACTGACTCACACATTTGCACATCTGTATATAGTAAGTACACCTTTAGTTAGTTTGTGTGTTTATACATTTATCATTTTTATAATGAATAATTTTCTTTAACACAAATGCTGTCTTCATTAATGTTGCATTAGGGTGAATTCTGCCAACGTCTACACGGTCAAGAATTACACATGCTTCAACTTTGCGATCTAATGACGTGGTAATTTTGATAATAAATATTAATTTAGTCATTCATCAGAGTTCCAAATTTGTAGTTCAGTCAGACAACTCACGTTCGATCATTTAATATATTTATTACAACAGATTTAGTGTTTGGCGTCTAGGCTCGAACTTAAATCACTCCCCCATATCATTACACAGGAATGATGGGGGTGATGAGTAAATACCTGTAACCCCCCGTTGGAGCCTACAGGTGGATGCTGGGGTGTGTGAGAATTCAATATTGTAGCTGTTGTGTGGGTCTGACTGTACTATTTGCAATAAAGACAGGAGGGGGGGTCTTGAGCAGTTTAAGCCAGATAAGGCCTTTATACAAATTATTTATAAATAACCCTTGCTGCATAGTGTTAATAATGAATCTTATAATTGTTCTGAATTCTAACTTTTGGTATTAAACCATTATTACCTTAGATTCATTCACATCACATATATTTCATGCAGCTGTCTGATAAGTTCTGGAGGTCAGACAGAGTGACTTTGTTGACATTGTTTTGTTTCGTTGATCCTAATGTTTACATCAACAGGACATTGTTTGGATATAGCAGGAACATCATATTCCTTTCTCCAATGGCCCACATGGCATCAGCTGTGTCAAGGCCTTTTCATGAAGAGAACATTTTGCTTAGCAACTATCAGAGTAGTAGTAGCGTCACGGAGAGCGGCTTCTAGTCACTTCCTGGATTCCTTGACAAGAGGCGGTGGACTACAGCTTTGGACCAATAAGGGAGAACCAAATTGATTTGCGGTGATTCCCCTCCAATCTTTTATGACCAATCATAATAAATCTACTGTTATAATTATATCAAACCCCTTTTGTTCGGGGCCATTATTAACTACCTATTGCTAACTGATTTAGCCTAGGCTGTGATAATTGTCCCTAGCTATGCTGTTCAACTTACATTGCATCTCAATAAATACTTAAATCGGACCAGTCCGGCTCATCTCTTATTTAGGATAAACCAACACGCCTGACAGGTGGTGGAAGGGCTGAAGCAACACGTAGCAATACTGCAGCAACAGTACGAGTAAGAGGGGTGATGGGAAATGTCTCTCTGGTTAAATAGACCACCTGATAAGGTGGGTGTGTATTATAGATGGTTGTGGAGATTGAGGTATGTCACATGATGTATGTCACATGATGTATGTAATATGATTGGCGCAGCTCGAGTTGCCTGCCAGAACAAGCTCGCCATTGTCACCACATTTAGTACTTTCATCAGACTAAATCAATAAATTGGCCATATTTTACCTTCCTTTGAAGGGTGGTGCCCCGAGGTAGCTTTGAAGTCAATTCAAGTTATTATTTAATATTTTAAATTCAATATTTTTCTGATGGCCACATTTATTGAATGCCCAAAAGCACAACATTTAATGGTGCCACGCTTAAGGTATAATAATCACTAAATGTGTGTCACCATATTCACCACCAAAGCCACTCCTGTGTTATGAATGTGTGGTTCTTGAAAATCAGTGTCCTTCTTTTGAAGCTCTAAACGCTTGTTTTCCTTCCCCCCAAAGCTGGCCAGACTCTTCCAGATATAATGAGGGAACATAGCAGCCAAAGTAGAGGTTTGAAATGGTAATTAGTAAGACTCCCTGCAACAGAAAGAGACAGACGGACTGATTTAGCACAGCAGAAATAAGAGATTTGAAAGACAGCATGAGGACATATTTAGATGGCAGTCATATATTTAGCTGTGGTGCCCAGAAGAAGCAATTGAGTGAATTCAGATTGTAGCTCAACATCTATAACATATATTTATAGCAAAGGCCAATACTAGCATGCGGTTTAAATTTGTTCGGCTCTACAGAAAATGACAAGTTTGTAGGATTTCCCAGCAGAACAGTATCTTTTATGAAGTTCACATTGCTCCATCCATATGCAAAAATCATTGTTTATGTTAGTAGAATAAACAAAGAAGAACAAACAAGACAACATTGAACACTTGATAAATCATAAATTTACACCCTCGACAGGCGTATTGTTTCAAAGAACATTTCTATTTATTATCCTTTTTCTTTAATTATTAGCAGAACAAACACTGCAATCACAAGCTCATGATCACAAGTATTCTGGAATTGCCTGTGAACGCACAATTTTCCCCAACTAATTGTCTCTTCTGTCAGCTGTCCCTCTAATTACGGCAAATCGTATCCCACCGTCTGCTTGCTTCCAACACATTAACTAAGTGTTTAGATAAAAAATACATGAGGCTCATATGACTCTAGAGAGCTGATACGTCACTAACATGCACTCTGACCTCACACGTCACGGTTTACCTGGTACTGAGGGGTAATGTATTTGAAAGCATGACATATTCGGTTCTTTTATCCTGATCGTGTACAGTGATTTATAAATGATTAATGAATTAATAATAGCCTATTTGTTATCAAAACATCTTGCCAATTAAGTACTGCAGCTGAAAATAAGCAAGGTGTCTCACACTGGCACATGAGCAGAGATGTGAGCTGAGGTTATAAAGTCATAAATGAGATGTAACATTTGAAGTTGATAGGCCATTTGTTTGGTTTAGCATGTTAGCATGATAATAATTGGTTATAAAAACATTTCGCAAAAGGACTGCAATTAAAGCTTTGCCAACACTGGCACATTTACAGAAATTTGTTGATTAACATGTAATGTTCTAAAAGAAAATAAACAGCTGAGGTTGATGGGTATCTGTTTAGTTTTACATGTTAGCAACTCCTTTTATGTGAATTATAGCTTAACATTTGAAGTTGATGGGAATAGTTTAGTATGTTATTGGGCTGATTTTGTGAATTAGCACTAAACAGGTGAGGTGGATGGGAATGTGTTAAGTTTTATAGGAGAGATTTAAAATTGGACTTTATGATGCTACTGCTGAGAGAAAAATAAGTGATCCCCCATGGAATTTTTTTTATCAAACCATCTGGTAGGTGTTGGGACAATTTAGAGGATAGCTGAAGTAGCGGGCGAAGCTGCATTCAAAGTCAGAGCATTCATCCTGTAGCAGTCTTGATTTCTTGTCTCCTCAATAGTTGTTGAGACTGAAAATGAAAGTATCTAAAGTTAGAAAAAAATTTACTATGAAAAGGCAGCAGGTGCCAAATCTGTGGCTCAAGGTCTCACATGACCGAAACAAAAAAAGTTTTTCATTTTTTTCATGATAACACATGCAGAGAATAAAAAAAAAAGGGAGGCGAAATGTACTCAAAAAATTGGAGCTGTGATAAATGTTTTTGTCTTAAATCAAATCATTTAAAACAGGTTTAAAAATGAATTTCACACAGCTGAGTGGATTCAGCTGGGAGCACGGCGAGTCCCCCACAACTACACAGAACAATGACCAATATAATCAAGTCACTTCAATGGGATCAATTACAAATAGTATCGCAGAAGTGGAGAGTGGTCTTTCAATGAGAAACCATAATGGGAAGAGGTTGAGTTGTTGAAGCAGTTCGCAAAGAAAAATCTAACTTAAGGGGGTAAGTTAAAATAATGCATCTGTTGTGCATTTTTTACCAATGTGAGAGCTCTATGTGTCTTAGTGTTGTTCGACAGGATAAGTTGAAGGAACTCAACATACCGTGCCAAAGAAAGTGAGTTGCACATCCACTCTGCAGCAGGTTGCGGGTCTGTCAAGGTAAAAACGTAAGCTGAGGGATGATCCCACAAGGGACTGTATGATTTTAGAGGAACATCTGGCAGACCATCAAAATTATCCTTGCTACACTATCCATTCTCCCCAGCATCTCAGCCCGGAGGCGGCTATTAGGAGCATTGAATGAGAAGGGCATTCGTCCGAGTGTGATGACTGGGTGGGGTGGGGGAAGCACACAGGTCATCACAGATCCATTCGAGTCTTTCAGTTGGAGCGGCATCGCGGCATTATGGCCCTGAGAGGTCACCATCATGTGAGATAACATTTTCACAACCATCTCATGCCTGGCTGGAGTGCGTTGAATGAAAGAAAGCTGCGACAGTGCAGGGGTTGCTCGGGGAAATCAGCAGGGGAAAAGAACAAATGCAATGACAGACAGAGACACTGTTATTTTTTAAATCAGCTGCTGTGCCACTTTCACTGTAGGGTGTTGCTTCTCATTTCTGAGGTGTTTGTTTTTTACTCTGGATGCTCAGGAGATGTATGTGTTTGGCTTAGATGAAGTGTAATTAGATATTCACTTCTTATTTTCACCCATTTGAATTAAAAAAATATCCATCTTGAATACAAACAAAGATCTACAGATTACAAAATGAAACACTGTTGTGCATTTACTCACATGTCCATGCTGCTAATGCTGATGATTGTATATTTTTTCTCACAGCACGGATAAATTCTATTCGTACAGCCTAGTCAGAACCAAACAGGAGACAACCATGATTGTCAGTGATGAAGAACATATTTGGGTATTAGAGTAAGAGCCAGAATTTGGATGGTGGAGACCAAAACACAGCTAAAAGAAAAGGTAATTTTAATTTTGTGAGCGTTGTTTTGAACATGTCTCTGAGGAGCTGAGTGAATATGTAGATTGAAAAGAGTCTGCAACTGAGACAAGTTACTCCATTACTCTCACCCTGAAAATTCAGGGTTAGACCTAAAGTTACCAGCTAATCCTGCTTCATAGGTCTCAACTTGTACATATTACTGTTGTGAGGGTTCCTGCAATAACCAGAAGGTATGATCATGTTTCTCCTTCTTTGGCTTCCCTTCACTGTGGCCAACCGGGATTCAGTTCCTTGCCCCACCCGATACTGGTTCTTCTCTCTCCCTTCACTCTCCCCTGCTCAGGTTGGAGAGATCTGAACTGTACATTTTCTCTCCGGGGTCCTTAAGCTCTGGAGAAGTATCTAAGTATTTGACAGGGATATTTTGACATGAATAGCCCAGTTTATAGGAGGATGGGTAATATAACACCTGTTAAGTCATTACAAATTCCTGCTATGCAGCTGAACACTGTGCAAGCCCAAAAACTTAAGTCAAATTCTAATGGAGATCCCCTTGTATCCCATGGAGAGAAAGAGTCTGTGCAGAAGAATGGGTTGATCGAGCCGCAGTATTGAGGACCAATAACAACTCTCAGCTGTTAATATGACATTTCATCCTATTTTTTTGTAGTATCAAATAAGTCCTAGAACAGTGTGATAGCAACTTCATAAAATGACAGACACTATTTAAAAAAAAAAATGACTAAACGGGTACTTTTGACTTGGTTTATGACCTATAATGTTGCTAGCCACTAGGTGGCTATCGAGACACTTTGGCTTCACTTTTGGAGAGCTGTCACATCGTCCATCTTCATCCACAATATTTGGTTGGAACTATCTAATACTTTTAACAACCTCAAAACTTTTAAACAGGAAAGCAATGAGAAAAAACTTTTGTCTAGATTATAAATAATTTGTTTATCAATTTAGACGGTAGAGAAAGACATTAAAGGGTTCAAATCCAAACAGGCAGGAGACTGGTGTTCTTCTACCCTCCATGTATCACATGCGACAGTTGTAGATGTGCAGTAATTTTAAAGTGAACATAAAGAGAAGACAGACTTGAAGTGCACTCAAGTAACTTTGTGAAAGTAACCTTTAGAAAAATTGACTTTAAGTGAATGTTACATTAGAGTAAAAAGCCAAACTGTGTAGAGCCATCTGTGACCAACCCAGAGCAAAGGCATCTCGTGCTGCTTTCAGACACTGAACTCTGGAGATCCTCCGCAATTTCTATCTGGAGGTGGTGAACGTGAGAACCTCCGGAGTGTCTGCAGACTTTCTCCACGCTATGTTGTAGGCCTAAATGTGTAAAAGGCAAACTGCGGTGAAAGTCAGGACCCAAATCTCCTGATTTCCTCTGCAGGACGCTTTTTTTTTGGACGCCTTTCAATTGCATTCTATCTTTACCCATGGCTTTGCTTGATAGAACTTTTGGGGCAAAAGACATATGATGAAGGAAAACCAGAATGCTAGCTACTTGGCCAGTTAGCTAGTCGGCTGTTTTTCCCTGCCACTGTTTGTATTAGTCCCTTGTCATGAATTGCGTAACATGAATGAAACCACCTGAGTCGTGTCTGGTGGATTCTCTTCAGCAATGGTTCAAAACATGTCATCAAACTAGGTCTGAAGCTGAAGTTACTCATTGCCCATTTAATTGACAATTTCTTGTTGCAATACAGCGATTTTGAATTTTTTCTTTCACACGCTGGTGTCAATCAGAACATTTTGTCTCGTAGCTTGCCTATGCTAATAGTTGCCCAGGCTTTCTTTGTGATGATACATGAAAATGAAACACTGGAGACCTGGATATTCAGCTGCAGTTTGTATTTGTGTACTTTAACCTTCCTTAAAACAGTAGAATTCTAACGGAGTTCAGAGAGCAACGCCACTGAGAGGAGCTCAGTCACATGAAAGAGCCGCTGGATGAAATGAACATTCCCTGAAGGCCCGAGTGCTGCGTCTGATACTCCTACAGACACGCCACAGGGAAAAGGCTGAATAAGCATTATACTACAGCTTGTTGAAAAACAGGACCTTAAAGTCCAGCTCCTCTGCAGCAGTGACTCCACCCAACCACAAGTCAGTGCCCTCCTGTCTGCACATGTGCTTCAGCTATAAAACATTTCCTTCTGGTCACTCTCCTTCCTCCCTACATGTGTTTAGTTTTTCTTCTCTTCTTTTACGTGTGCATTGACGTACTTTCTTACAGTCAATTTGCAAGATAAACCACATTTCCAATAGATCTCTGCACTATCATGTTCTCAATCTGACAGTCTAAGAATGTTTTTCATAACAAGAGATATGAAACATCCTGTTCAGATAGGACACTGATCAGCAGACAGTTTGCATAGCTCACCACTTTCTTTTGTGGGAATATGGATGTCAGCTTTTCTGAGAACTATTGTGCAACATCTAGAGTCTCTGCTATTAAGTGTGTCATTGTTAAACATTTTTTTTCCAATTATAAAGAAATTATCATTCATTCCTCAAAGAAATGTTTTTGTTTTTAACGATGTTAAAATGTTCTTTTGTTACTAAATTATTCTTTATCAATGATAATCAAATATGATAATGAAAAAGGAAAATATGAATTATGACAAAAATGCAGCAGAATCACTGTAAATAGGTTATATAACATTGATGTAGACATGCGGCAGTTTGCATTTATTTATTTATTTTTTGTTTATTTTCTACGAGCTGGTTTGGAGTTGTCTTGTTGACCTGTGTGTGGATCTGATGTCATTATGTAGAGTGTTAGAGTGATAAGACAAAATCTTGTTCATGTTTACTAATAACATGAAAAACTTCATTCAAAATATAAGAATAAAAATGAAATACCTTATAATATTATAAATAATATAATAATATTTTGTGGTGGCGACGTGTAACTGCTATCCACCTACCCTAAACTCTCAGAGGTATTTACAAGCCGTTGCTAACTGTCGCCGTTATCTAAGATCTGTATCTTGCACACCATGTTTCCATATGTTGGCCCATAGCTGAACGTTCTGCAAACCCAAACATCTCTTTCCTCTTTGCTCTTTCCGGTTTGAACCATCTGTAAACGTTGTTCCTGTGTGACTTCCTGGCTGACTAGAGAACCAATGACTAAGCATACTGATCTGCCCTGACTTCAAACCCCAGGAGGTGTGTGGGTCTGTGGAACAGGGGGACAGATTAGATGGGGGGGAAAAGAAAGTGATATTCAGACAGGGGGAGGGGGGTTGCTAAGTCGTGATGCATGGCTGAATAAACAATCCCCGTGCCAGAGGTTGACAGACAAAGATCTGAATGTGTGGTGGAGTGATGGGTGAGAGGGGTGTGGGAGGGAGCACAGAGGAGACAGAGGCTGAAACAAAAGAGGAGATAATGGGGTGAGAAAGTTAAAGAGGATGTGAGTTTGAAGCGGAGGAGGGTCGTGTTGCTGGGATGGGAATCAAAACACAGCTGAAGTTGGTGTCCTCTCTGTCTGGAGCCTTTGAGTTAGATATGAAAGTCCCTAAGTAGACGCTACAATGTGCTGTAGGTTGGCCTTTATCTGTAACCTGACCTTGGGTACTGCTGAGAGAGAGAAGGGAGTATCTGTGGAATTAGACAGGCATTATTGTCCTGTACAAACAAATGTGTAATATACAATACATATTATATAAATAATATATAGTGCTATGCACAGTACTGTATGAGGCTGGTCAAAAATTCCTCAACCTCGGTGAAGACAATGATTCCCATGATGCCTTTCTGCCTCAGGATATCATTAAACTAACATAGCTGGATACTACTATTTATTGCCATTTATACACAAAGAAAAACATGACATGATAGTGTAAATATCCATAGTAATTCTTTGTAATAAATATTCAGCGTCTACCCATCAGATTATTTCTAATGGATGAGAAATCATCAGTGATGAGAACTGAAAGCAGCAGAAAGAGCTCAAACTAAAAGTGTGGAGGAAAAGTGGCACAGCATGTGTGGAGTCAGAGGCAATGACAGTGAATGATAGATGTGGCGAGACAGATATGACAGATGGAGAGTGGAGAAAAACGAGAATGTTTGTCCGACTGCAATGAAGGAATGATAAATGGCTTCCATTTATAGTGGGAGCAAAACTTCCTTTTGGCCGAATTTACTGTGGCTGTGGCCATCTCCTGTGGTGTCCTATGATCTCTGTCCACCTCTCTATCAATCCTGCTTTTATTCTCTATTTGAAAGATACAGATTCTGTTATTTAACCCAGTAAAGTACAAATATTAATAAATATTGTACCTTTTTTACAAAACAGACCATATACCCTCCAGCCATTGTTTTTTAATAACTTCAGAATTTTGTTCATTTTTGTAGTTACTTTTGGCATTGTGTATGTGATGCAATTGTGAGAAAAGGCTGCTTTACAAAGATAAGAGAGATGGTTGACCTAAATGAACCTTATCAAGGGGATGGGTAAATCTTCTTGCAAAATTCTTGCTAAGAGTTTTGAAACTAGAGAAAGTCAATTCGGGAGGCTGAGACGTTGCACACGAGCACGTTGAAAACGGAAGTGACTAACAACAGAAATTGACAAATGAGCAGAGAGACTGCGGTCAAGTGAGCCGTTGTTTGCGATACTCCAAGCCAGCCACCACTTAAGATTGTTTTCTTCTCTATTTCAGATGTGATGCTATACAGGTGCTTGGAGCTCCCAAAAAGGAAGAACGCAATGGTACAATGCAACTACACATTGTGCTTCAATTGGATTAGCAAATCTTTTTTGTCAAAAGGCAATCACAATCACAAGGCAGTCTCAGATGTCAATCATGACACCCTCTAACCTTAACATCAAATAAATAACGAATCAAAAACAAAGTTATCTGAAAAATTAGAAAATACATCAGTATGATAGATTGGCTTCACTTTCAGGAGCTGTCATGTCGTCCATCTTCATATATATCTATGGCATAGTTACATTAGCATTTAGCACAGCTGTAAAACCCCATACAGCATGGTGGTGAAACTTTTGATGGTTTGTCAATTACACAGCTTTTCAGCAACCAGCCCTAAACTCTGTCTCAGGCTCTACTTTCAGCTCTGACCTTCAGCGTGCACCTGCACACTGAGGAACAATAGAAGCCTTATTACCTGGAGATACACTGTACTGTCTGCACTACCTGCACTGCCTCCTTTTTTCCTCAGTATCACATCCTATTATATTTCCATAAAATATTCACTCACACATTGTTTGTGGTGCCGGTGGAATTTTTGAATGAAATGTGCAGTCTGTTCATCAGAAGCTTGCAGATTATGCACCATGCAACTGATAACATCTGCAGTGATTCAGTGCCAAATTCATTACTTTTTTCTTCTCTGGATGAATAGCAGGTATGGCGAGAGGCGGAGAATGTAATTCCTCTGGGCAAACATTAATTTTCTTGCTCTCTTTCGCTCTCGAACACGTTCTGCAGACATAACACACAGTTATGATATTGTCCTTGGTTGAATGGATTCCTGCCTGTGCTGCAGAGGAATCATAAGTCTGGATGTGCAATCAGCAGGAGAGACAGAATAGACAGGGGAAGAGAAGCACCAAATCTCACTGATATATTTCAAGACTGTGCCAAATACTCAAGAGCCAGCTATCTATTAAAGCCTGTTAAAGCCTGCGAGCGTGCACCACGAGCTGAAAATATTACAGAAAAAACAAGCAGCACTTAGGGATCATATTGTTTATATTAGGTTGATAAGTGTACTAATATGACATTTGTTGGTTCATTTTGTTTCAAAGAAGGTTAAGAAAGGGGACAAAAAAGGCTTAAAATCTGTCACAGACATTATGTAGTGAAAGGGTTAGAGGGAAAATAATTTATCCTGTTTTTTGTTCCTCACTATTAAAATATTATAAAATTACTATATGAGATGAGTCAAAAGTTATTGGTCTACGAATTAACACAGTTTTTTTTTTAAACTGCGTTGTTTCTCTTTGATAGTTTTATTGTCCTTGCAGCTGTCCACCCACGACTTTACCGTTTTGATTAAATCTCCCATTGCATCATATTCAGCAGTTAACTGTTTGTACTGTACACACACTGCCTGCTCAGCGCCAAACGGCAGGCAGCTGTTAGTGGTTAGCCGTTAAACATATCATTGTATGTTTAGCCAATAAAGAGCCAAAAATAGAGCTGCGAGAGAGTTAATACTGCACTTACACCCAAACTAAAGTAATGGAAAATGTTGCTCAGTAAATGCTGAAAGTGTAAATAAGCCACTGTAAAGGCTGAAGATGAGATTTCAGCTGACAAATAATCAAAAAGAACATATAATAAAAGAACCTAACCTCAACGTATCATGGCTACAGCTCCAGACTGTTTAATCTCGCCGCTTTATGAAGAGTGTTTTCAGTTTCATTATAACCTCCATGTATTTATGTTTGTATTTGACCTGTTCCTGTTTTTCATGATTTATCCCCGTGTTCTGTTTCCTGTTTTATTTTTGTAGTTTCAGCTCCTTGTGTATTTTCCATCTTGACTTCCTGTCTTTGTCCTGTTTCCCGCCCTTGTGATGTCTGCACTGGTCCTCATGGGTTTGACCTGTGTTCAATTGACTTCCCTGTGTATATAATTCTTTCCTCTGCGCCGGGTCTATCTCTCGTAATTTCCTAGTGTTTTCCCCAGTGTGCTCTAGGTTTTTTCACTTTCGGCTTTTTGTGAACCCTCTGTTTATTTGATTTGGCATCTTGGGTCCACCTGCTCAACAACCCCAGACACAAGGCGCCATTATAATTTCTTAATATAGAGCAACAGGAGTTCATGATACATCCTACCTTCATTCTTGTATTTCATCATTTAAGCTGTATTTTGTTCCCTCGTAGATATGTGAAACAAAATAATCAGACGTTGTGGTCCTGAGCTGTCTCTATGCTTCTTCCATTTTTATGTTTTTTTAGTTTTTTTTCCAACCAGAGAAGCTGAATTTGTCACTTTCTCTGTTTTTCTGTCAAGGTCACTCGGCCTGATAGGAAGGGAGAGCACCAGGAAGACAGCACCACTCATCAAGACAAGGGAGAACCAAGCTATAATCAAACATTGACCTCCGGCAGAAAACAGAAAAAGTGTGCCAAAGCAAAAGAAACATAATCATAGCAAGGAAGCAAGGAATCTGATAAATATACATCTGAAGTAAAGCCTTTAATCATACGAGGAGAAAGGGACAAAGGGAATCTATGTGGACGAAAAATTAGAGTGGAAAAAAGCCGAGTACAGACAGAGTGGGAGAGGTGGACCGAGAGGGGCGGCAGAAGGCAGGATGGAGTAGATGAAGAGGTGTGGGGAGGAGGTATTTTTAACATGTTCTAATCAAAGCCAGCACATCAAATGTGCCCTCTCAGTTAATCAGAATGGAGAAATACAGAAAAAAAGAGAGAAAAGCTGGTCTCTGAGGCCAGAACACAGCCAGACTCAAATATATTCTGGGGATTTGGTGCGTACAGCATACGGAAATGAGGACAGAATTCACTAAATTCTCCTCCTTGCTTAAATCTTTTCCACATGAAAGGGTCGTCCTGTAGACTCGAGGGTTTAATAAGATGTGTGGGGGGTTGTCTTCAGCCAGCTCACTGGGCTGAGGGGGGTTGAGCAAGAACCGGAGGGGATGAGTTGTGTCTGAGGGCAAGAGGAGGGTGGACTCAGAGAGGATAAAATCGCTCTCCTTCATGTTTGCTCACATTTTGGGAACGTTCTGCGGACATGCAGCTTGAAAGGCTTTAACTCTTCACTCTATAATCCGGGAGGTAGAACTGTCCTATATGTCATCTCCATAATGAATCCCAGCAGATTAGCAGAGACAATTATTCTAATCTAGAGAACACTCAACTATACCTGGTCCTCTTTTCATTCACCAATCAGCTAAAAAAAGTGAAACTAGAAATACAGCCCTGAGCTTGTATCCCTCTGCCGACCGGTGCAGTATCAGTTCCTACATGTGTTTCTGACATTAAACATTAACAATAATATGAATTCACTGTGATCTTTGACCTTTCATCACCATATGTAATGTGTTCATATTTGAGTGGTCGAAATCCCTCTAAACGCAGAGTTTGAGATATCACGTTCAAGAGGTCAAAATCATGTTTTGTGAGGCCACCAGGACCTTGACCTTTGACCACAAAAATCTAATCTGGTCATATTTGAGTTCAAATGAAGGTTTGCACCAAATCTGAAGAAATTCACTCAAGACATTCTTAAGATATTGTGTTCACAAGTCCATTCTATTGTCCATTTGATTCACGTTTCGATCAGTGACCTTTGACCACCAAATTCTAATCAGTTCATCCATGAGCCCAAAACGTTTGTACCAAATTTGGAAGGACTCCGTGGAAGTGTTTCTGAGATATTGCATTCACAAGGCAAAAGAATGTGATTAGTGAGGTCACTGTGACCTTGAATTTTGACCCCAAAAATCAAATCAGTTTGTCCGTACTTCTAAGTGACCCTGTGAACCAAATACCCTTACGATGTCATGGAGATATAGCATTCATAAGACTAAAATGTGTTTTGTCATGTCACAGGGACCTTGACCTTTGACCTTTGACCAGCGAATTCTACATTTTTTCATTCTTTTTTTTATTTTTCTTTAAAACTTTTTTATTGTTGTTTTTTGGGTAATCAATACAATTATACAATTACACACCAAAAATCTAATGGTTATACCCCTACCCACAATAAGACCCGTCCACCCCCAGTTTCCATATAGTCTTTCTCCTGTAGTGGGCTTTGTATGCTCTCATAGTACGACTAGACAGGGATCCAGGTTCTCTCAAACCTCTGTATGGAACCTTTCAGAGTATATCAGATTTTCTCCAGTTTCAAGAAAGATGTGGTGTCTCTAATCCATCTACTGAATCTACATCTATTCATTCTTGAGTCCAACTGATGTGTTGGACCAAACTTTGAAGTAATGCCCTCAAGGCGATCTTGATATATTGTGTTCACAAGAATGGGACGGACGGAAAACCTGTAGACATCATGGCTGTTGCCGAAGCAGAGGCATTGACAGTGTGTCCTACCAGGTTGTGTACAAACAATTTGATATCAATGCATTTCCCCGGCACACCGTGTGTTTGAATTACAGCATTGTTTCGAAAATGCAGCCAGGGTAGTTTGGGCCCCTGCCTGTTCTCTGTGACGAATAAATTGTTTCCCTTGCCTTTTTATGGCTTTGATAAATATTCATCCGGCCTGCGTCCTGCTGCAGTGCAGTGTGTTACAGAGACGAGCTGTGAGCTATATTGATGAGCTGTGGGTCGGTGGAGGCTCAAATCACACCAGCAATCAGGCCTCATCATCGCTCCTGCAGCCCGGTGATTAGTGCAGGCTTAGCATTCAGCTAAAGCTTGGATCCTTTCTCTAACAGGGCATGACTTCACCTCGGTCGTTTGGCATTTCACATACATATGGGATGTATTGTGATGTGTTTCATAAGCTCTGCTCGAGTGACAGGCGGTCTTATCCAATACAGAGGCGTTAAGTAGCTTCCAGAAAGTGGTGGGACAGTGCAGTGGATTGTACGCAGTCGTACAGTGAAACCGGTTGGGGCTGGGATTGTGCAAGACCTCAAATGCTTCTCGGGGGCTGGATAGTGGAGGTTATTATCCGGAGAATCATGACAGGAATTCAATAACAGGCTTTTGTCCTATGGAATTTCACTCTTCCCATAAGGATCCTTCTGTTTCTGCATCCCTTACTGCTCCCTCCTCGCTCTCTCTATCCCTGCGCTCCTCTGGGGGGAGTGATTTAAAAGCATAATACTGAGAGTACTTGAGTGCTGAGGCTTGCTCTTGAATGCTAAACAGTCTGATCAAATACACACACTGCAGCACAGGATCCAAGCTACTGATGGGCAGCGAGGCGCACACATACTGACGGCACTGGACAAGCATACTTTATGGTGTACACGTTCTATTTAAAGATTTAGTATGTAACAGCTCTTCATTTGAACAACTAAAAACGACTCAATCTATGTTATATAGTCCTCTGACCTGTACACTTGGATTTTCCGAAATGTTTTTTCTTTTAAACCCTGAGAAGTTAGGGTAACAGGACGTTTCTATTTTTTCGTGTTCTGAGTGTGTCATATTAGATTTACCTGTGGCTTTACAAAAGGAAAAAAAACGCTGCTAGCCAGTTAGCCAATTTGCAATTTTTTCCTTACACTGTTAGCATTGTAAATCCCAATATTGATGTTTGAACTCTTTCATGTATGGTTAAAGGAAGTACATATAGACTGTTTTTTCATTTGAACTATTTATCGGTAGATTCCTATTTAATTTGTAGATTATTGTTTGTCTTGTTAATACCTATAAATGTATCCAATCCAAGATTACTTTTTATATGCAAATGTATGATGCCTATTTTTGATTGTACAAATATAGAGATAGACAACACGTCTCCACTTTCTTACACTATTCAGAAATGAAGCTGAAAATCCCTGGATAGGAACCTTGTCATTTTGTGTTGAAGACAGATTTTGAGCGGAAGTGATGGAGGTATGGAGCTGTGGTAACGGGCTCCCACCAATTCACACGCTGAGCCAATCACAACTCAGTCCCATATAGCTGTTGATCATTCACCTTGTTTTATTGTACCAAATAACTCAAACCAAAGTTACTGTATTACATAAACACTCAAACATAAGCATAAGAAATGCCTAAAATAACAGAAACCGTCATTGAGAAAAAATTGTGACGTGTAATTTGACTTTTTTGTTCTAGACCTATATCCCATCCACTAAGATGGATATGAGGCTAGATTTGTGACCTATATAGAGATGCTTCTCTGGTGTCTATGGTGTTTGAAAAATATATTATTGAAAATTTCGATCTGCTCACAGTTACAGTATAAATAATGTATTGTGTGTTCATGCGCTGCTTTTAAATGCTAAAGACGGGAGTTATAGTAAAGTGTGTCGGGACAACTGGATTTTCCATATTTGTACTGTATATCCACTCGCTCACTGACCATAATGTGACAGCATCATTTCCTCCCTAACTAAAATATTGTAGCACTAGACTGTCCACTGCACATTATTCAGGTGATGCTCTGAAATGCTGCCGGGAACTGAAAACTGACCAGTGCAACAACAACAACACACACTCAGACTCACTGATCCCTCCCACCCAGGTCACAAACTCTTTGAGGTTCTTCCCTCGGGCAGGAGGCTGCGGTCCATCAGGACCAAAACCTCCCGCCACAAGACCAGCTTCTTCCCGGCTGCAGTTGGCCTTATCAACAAGGCCCTTGACCCCCACCTGACTCTGACTTCTTTCCGCCCCCACACCTCAAGGATGTGTTAAATTAACACATTATATTATATTATATTATACTGCATTACATTGCATATTGCAATCTGACACTGTTCACTGTCTTGCATCTTGCATTTCACTTTTCACTTCACTTTTTATATCTTTTATCTATTATATATCTTTTATTTAGATATGTTTATGTGTAAATAAATGTTACTTTGTATAAATATTAGAAAAAGGGAGTAATTAAGAAGTAAATAGTGAGTAAATATATATTGTTTCTTTTTATTGCCTTTCTTATGTGTGTTGTATTTATTGTGTTTTTATGTTTTTATGTTCTATGTTCATTGTATGCACCAATAACCAGAGCAAATACCTTGTAGGTATAAACCTACTTGGCAATAAATACTTTCTGATTCTGATTCTGATTCTGATCTCATCTGAACTGAGGCATTAAACCACTGCTCTGTATCTCCACACCTTTGCTCAATGACCTGTTTCATGGCACGTTTCATCCGCCTAATATTTGCTTGTGTCCTTTCCAAAGTAAGCTGCTTTTCTTTGAGTTTTCCATTGTTGTTCAGATAAAGGGAGACATTTAAATGCGTCATCATAAACTCTGAGATATAATGATTTTCTTCGCTTCAGCCCTCACCGGGGGTGTCCTCGATTTCTCTCGGAGACTCTGAGAATTCAAGTCTGCATTTACGCAGCTTTTTCATTTTGGCGTCTGATAAAAGTCAGGTCTGTTGACTGGATTTGTCAAACAAATTGTTTTAATACATCTGCGATTAACAAACCTACTTGGCATTCAGTACGCAAAATAACGTAATGCTCTTTCTCTCCCTCTCTCTCTCTCACACATGAACACACACACACACACAAACACACACATGTAGCTCAAACATTTCATCTATATAACACTTTGCCCACACTGTTCATTTCTGAGTGCTCAAATAAGTACAATGCTGCTGTGGGAGTAATAGTCCTGACTAATTGCCTGTGCATAAAGACTAGATTATGTATGTGTGTGTTAGTGTGTGTGTGTGTGTGTGCGTGTGTGCGTGCGTAGGGGTAAAAACTTTTCCATCCTCTTTCTGCTGTAATTACAGTCTTGTGAGTGAACAGTGCTGAATAAGAGAACAAAACAGACAGCGAAATTTCCTTCTGCTTCCCAACTCTCACGCACGCACGCACGCGCGCGTACACACACACACACACACGCACACGCACACACACACACACACACACACACACACACACACACACACACACAGCATCTTGGTATTGTACAACAACCTCAGTATAAAGATTTAATGAAACTGGAGGGGATGTCGTCTGGTAGGGTTTAAATGTTTAAATGTTGCTATTTCTTACTGCCACAGCGGGAGGAGAGAGTTTCCTGTGGTAATCCCTGTGTCAGTGGTCGATTTCCCAGAGGCACAAATACTTCAATGGCTGTATGATGTAAGCTTTGCATAACCCATGAGTTGCTAATGCAGAGGGCCACGGTAGAAGAGGAGCTGAAGAAGCGCAAAAATATCGGAGGCGAGAATACGAATAAACTGAACTCACACAAAAGAAGTGGTAGAAACAGGTTCATTTTTTTCGGCAGCAAAATTATTGTTAAAAAATTTAAAGAACAGCTTCCCTGAGGGTAGTGTGCCATGCGCTGTGCTGTGTTGCTGTGCCACCTGTTCGTAGGTGAGCCATGCTCCCGCGGGTGTTCAGGGGAGCTCTGCTCACAGTACACATGGAGGGTAAGGCTGGGCCGCTTTTGGCATCGGGCCGCACAGAGAGGAGAAAGTCTTGGAGGAAACCTGACTTGAGGCTTAATTTAACATCTGAGGAGAAAAACACTGGTACTGACATAGATTTCATTTGACAGCCACCTCCCACTCAAGCTCAACTGCTCACTCTCTCTTTTTCACTCTCTCTCACTTATTTTAACACACTCTCCCTCTCTTTCCTCTGTCCCTATCTGACAGATACAGACACACACACAAACACGCACACTTAAAAAATGTGATGTAACAGCGCCCTGGAGCTGTAATCCACAGCGAGCATCCATAAAGAAGGCCTGTTAAGATGTTCAAAAGAAACCACAAAACAATGTAGTGGCCAGTTGAGCAGTGACATTAACCAGCCGCAAGATCCGGATGTAACAGTCTGTGTGTGTGTGTGTGTGTGTGTGTGTGTGTGTGTGTGTGTGTGTGTGTGTGTGTGTGTGTGTGTGTGTCTGTGTGTGGGTGTGGGTGTGTGTGTGTGTGTGTGTGTGTGTGGGTGGGTGGGTGTCCTTGGGTTTATCATTTGGGTAATTCCAGTCACAGATGTTATTGTGCCAGCCGCAGCAGTAAAGTGCAGTGACTGAAGATCCCTCAATGGAGCTCTGTGTGACTGTGTGTGCTCTTTGCAATATACTACCCAGGAACTCCAGTTGGCCAATTTGCATGTGTAACGTTTCGTTTTCGACATCGATGAATTTATATTTGCAAAGAGAAACCCCCTAGATTATTCAAAGATTATTCACCACATACTTCACAGTCATTACAGCTCTATGAAATGTATTTTTATTGCATTTTATTATGGTACTATAGCTGACTATCGTATGTCTGACTTCAAGACCATGATCCATGAATTATTCTCTGGGAAAGTGGTGAAAATCTCAATAAAAAAGCCCTATCTGTCAATGTCATTGAAAGTGAATACAAATTCCTGGATCCGCTCCAAAGTTGTATGGGTAAAGATGATGATGAATATGAAGTGATGATGACATGACCCTGATTGGCAGAGGTAGACAGCTGGGAAAAGTAGTAAAGTTTAAAGGTATTTTAATTGAATATTTTCAATTCATGCTTCTTTCATTTTGCTGCCTTATTTCTTTATTTCCTCTCCACCACACATCAGAGGAAAATATTCCACTTGTTATTCCAGAGGTCCGTCATTTAATTGATATTGATAATCTGATTCTAAGTGTAAATATTTCGATTTAATTTTAAAACGTACGTTTTCACATGGTTCCTTAATTCCTTCTGCAGCATGACGGTGACCTCAGAGTCATAAATAAACATCCAGCGACGTGAGGAGAGTGCTGCAGCTGATCTTCACATCATGGAGACAGACTGGAAACACATGAAGAGGCAGAGGACGACGAGGCCGATCCACAGAAGAACTGGGGCCAGTTCTCAGAGAAGCTACATGACCAAACAAGTGTGCAAATGTAGAAAAAAAGCTAAGAAATCAAAACTATTTACAACATTATTTATACAAGCTATAAGTTGCTCAGGTGTTAGTTGTGCAAAGCTCTGCTGGAAACTCAAACGACATGTTGTTACACGGATAATAAAATTGTAACTTGTCCAGAAAAGAGACGGACAGGAGAAGTGAGTGAGACGTCAAGCCCAGTCAGTTCACACCCACACAGTCCCGAGAGATGATGTAAGAAAGAAAAGTATTATTCATGTGGGCGGACCATGAGAGCCGGCTCCTTGAACTATACGTAGAGTAATTAAGTATAAAACAGTCTGAATGATCTCCACCTCGACAAGCTACATTAAAACGCTGCTTTAGGTCGAACATGATTAGTAGTTTTATTGATTTGGGAACGTAGCATTTTCATTCACAAAGGAGTATTTTAACATTTAACAATTCTCAATATTTCTTTCCTCACTGGTTACAACACAAGTAATATCCACAGTATTTTCAGTCGAGAGCAGCAGCATTTAGTGAGAAGCACTGACACAAAAAACAAGAGCAAACTGGACTCCAGCTAACACACAACAACACTAAACTATCAAAACAAATTTCAGGTATAACAGGTGAAGAGAATACAGAGAAAAACTGGCCAGACTTGAGTATCATCATATTCTTGCAATTATTTTAGATATGTTTTGTTTTAATTATTATTATTATTAAAAATACCAAAAATGTAAAACAATATAATAAAAATTTGTTATTCAGGCTCATAATCTATAATAAATACATATGTTACAATCTATGAAAACCGGTGGTGACAGTGGTGAGTGGCCATTCCTACATAGCGAAATTGTTTTGGCCCAGATTTGGCCCACACTGCCACCCTGTCATCCAGCCCACATAACGCCTGAGATGATGGTATTTGGGCGTTCCGCTCATGTTTGCCTGTCTGGGCCAAATGTTGCAATAGAAATACATCATGTCTTCCAAATTTATTTTATGCTATTTGGCCCTTTTTCACCATTTACCACATGGGCCATTTTAGGATCACGTCCAGATTACACTTTGCATTGAGCACCGCATGTTTGCCAACAGGCTCTGATTAGTTTTGGGATATTTTGGCCACATTAGCTAATTTACAAGTGGGCCACTTTAGGCTCACGTACATTTTGTGCTGCATCATTGTCTGAAGTGGTTCACATCCGTATTTTCTATCAATATGTGTAGTGAGAATAAAAAATAACCTGTAATAAGGGGATGTGTATGATGACGTGTATGGGTATAAATAAGGATCAATAACTGAACTTTCATCCTGAATTGGCCTTATACACAAGGCATGAAATATAAGGTGAAAGCCGAAAAGTGTTTGAATAGTTTTATCTGATAGATATAGTTTTGATTTTGCCTGCACAGTGGTCTGTACATGGTGAGGAGTGCAGTTTTCAATGATTTGGAAATTCTACAAACTCATCATGCATTATCGTTTTACTGTAATCGTTGCATTTCCCGTTAAAGATAGTTTTTTTTTTTTTTTTTTTTTACTCAGAAATGACTAAGCAAAATGTGCATGTTTACAGCTCACTCTTTCCTTCCAGCTGCAGTAAGTGATCACAAGGTCGGAGCCAGTAAGCGAGCCATATTAGCACATCAATAGTGTGCACTTAAAGTGATGGTCAGAGAAGGTTAAGACCACGGGAGTAGATCCGTTACCGGGACACTGTAGCTTATCCACAAGCCAGATGTCAACATATCCAGAATGAGTTGATAGTAACACAAGTCAAACCTTTAAATCTGCAGTACAGACACTGATAATGCATCAAACACGTGGAAGTGAAGCCGTCAGCAATCTGTGCTTCTTCAAGACTTGTAATTTATGGGCATCACAATAAGCAGGAAGACGAGTACAAAGGGAGGAGAACAATAGTGCCACTGTTCTTACGCAGATAATGGACAAAGGAGGGCATCTCTTAGCTGAAAGCCTATAGTCTGTGATATGAAAACATTCAGTCAGGCGAGTGACGCCATCTAGTGGTCTGTTCGAGGGAATCTGACTGTGAGCACATCCGAAAGACTGATCTATACAAAAATGATTGAATAAAATAGAGAATAACAGATAAATATGAATTAAATAATTAATATAGGCATCAGACCTGGGGTGACAGAATCTTCTCAATAACGGACCCCTCCCTCTAGAACACCACAACACAGCAGACACTGCACAGACATGTCAACATTCAGATCTCCACTCAAAACCTTTCAGAAGTGATTTCAATGTATCATGATGTTAGGTTTCATCTTTAGTGTGTCTTTCCTTTAACTTCGATCTAAATATACTTTTAGTAAGGAAATATAGGAAGATCTGAATTTCCCACGGAATTAATAAAGTACCCATCTATCTATCTATCTAAGTTTGAAAAGTGCTAAACAAATAAAATTCTTATTTTCATCAACCAATAGATATTAGTATTCCACTGTGTCAGTGGGAAGTAATAAGCCCGAAATTCATTAACATGTTTGTACAGTACATGGTCTTAAATAAACCCTTTGTATGTTTGTCCTTTTCTAACATGCAGGGAAAAAGGACAGAACATTTTGAAAAAATAATTTTATTAAAAGATATTGAGGCCTTTGAAATATCCTGAAATGATATATTCCACAGTGAAAAAGTTGGACTTTTCTTTGAAGAATCTCTTAATCTGTACAGTAAATATGTTTGATATTCAGTATGTAGGTAGTAAGAGAGTTCCTGAACTCAGACATATCTGACTCACTCTGAACTTATTGAGCAAAGTGTCTTTATAGAACTTTGAAATATCCAGAAATGAACTGA
The DNA here is from genome assembly GCF_947347685.1 of Pleuronectes platessa. NCBI lineage: Eukaryota > Metazoa > Chordata > Actinopteri > Pleuronectiformes > Pleuronectidae > Pleuronectes > Pleuronectes platessa. The sequence goes on from NC_070639.1 coordinate 9,441,491, forward strand.
TTTGATTGTACACATGTTGGACTTTACTTTGAAAAATCTCTCAATCTATACAGTAAACATGTTTGATATTCAGTATGTAGGTAGTCAGAGAGGTGCTGGACACAGGCATATCAGTCCCTCTCTGAACTAATTGAGCAATGTTTTAACAGTACTTTGAAGTATCCAGAAATTACCTACTTGAAGCTTAAAATGTGTGATTTTTATTTTGTAAATTCTATAATTGATATTGTCAAAATGCTATTCATTTTAATGACAGAGGTAAGAAATTATATACTTCTTCTGAATTAAATCCAAGAAATTATTTTTCAATTATGCATTATGTATAGGCGCCATGTCAACAGTTTATTTTGAAAACCGGACGTAGGCCCACATGTGTTCTTCCTCTAACTTGGAGTTCTCCGTTGCCGTTCCCTTTCTGGACGTATTGGATGCATTTACCATAAGAGTAGTTATATGAGTGCATTATAATTTCTGTGTCGGCTGGCTTGACCGCAGTACAAGAATCACAGTGTGGGACACACAATAAATATTCGTTAGGGGATGTTTTTTGTATTTTATACCCATCAGACTTCCCATTCCCTGTGCTTTGTTACAATAACACACAAACCAATGTGCAGCACTGATGTGCTGATTTTTATTTACATTTCTTTATTGATCAGGAAATAGACTCATCAAATATTTGAGTGTCAAAACATTTTGAAAGCCTCCAACGCATCATTCAGTGTATGCAGACACCTGTCCAATTTTCACTCAATTCACATCATGAAAATCTATACAACCAAAGAATAACATAAGGACAATTTCAACATGAGATAAACATACAAACAGGTTTATAAAAATATATAAAAATAACAAGTAATATCTGTGTATGTAGATAAGTGAAAGCAGGATACAATCATTTGTGACGAGAAATATACAGTCTTTACCCTAATTATTGTGGATAGTTACAGTTAACAGCCTATAGATGGCGTTTGAGAGCAAAATAACTGAAAACAAAACACAAGTCAACAACATGAAAAAAAGTCAGTTTTAAAAAGATTTTCAAAAGCACACTAAAAAAGAAGGTTATGAAATATATATCACATCATTATAAAAAAGTTGAGCTGAATTTGAATTTACAGTAGATTTGGATACAAGATCCCTCCCTCAAACTGGCAACACATAAAAGGCCATTTATAGGAGGCAGCAAGGTTTTTGCAGAAATCGTTATTTTGCCTGATATTAGACGATATTACTGTGAATGAGTTCAAGGCAGCAGAGAGCAGACGTCCAAAAGCAAGTTGTGCCGGACATTAAGGAAACCCTCCTGACTCTGGATGATCTGAAGTCCGACTCAGTGTTTCACTCTCAGATCATAAAGGACTGAGTTTGTTTGTAATGCTTGAGCTGTAAGAGAGAGAGAGAGAGAGAGAGAGAGAGAGAGAGAGAGAGAGAGACATACAATGAAACATTTCCTTTCATTTGCATTATCAGCGACTTATCAACAGTGTTTAATGGCGACCCAAATTCACGGCTGCCAGCAAAACAAGCCCTGTCGTGATAGCAGCCGCTTTGATCACTCACGTTGCGGCTGGGAGGAGGAGGAGGCGTCGGGTTGTAGGACATGTTGCTGAAAGACAAAGGGCGGTGATTCAGTCTGAGCTCATTACTGGTCATAAACACATCACAGCTGCAGGCCGAACAAAGTGGAGAAGCTGAAAAGTGAGGCGCTCACCTTTTTAGCCTTTTTTCTTCTGTTCAAAGACACGACAAAGAGCAGAGGACAGGGAAAAGTTAAAATCTTCAATTATCAAAATCATACTAGATGATGGACAATTGACTCTACCTAATATCTACCTAAGTAATCTACAGAGTAATAGGTACTTCCATATATAACTATTTACAAGGCTGAAACACTTTCTTTGGAGGTCAAAATCCTCGTGGGGTTTATCTCTACTATCATTATTGCATTATTATTTATTTAGCTCCTTCAGTATTTGAAACATAAGTCTTCTTGTTAAAAGTGCTCTTTAAATAAAGTTATTATTATTACCATCTTAATTTTATACTAATCCACCATATCTCATACAAAAATATATTTTACATCTATATATTGTGTTAACGTGAAATTATTCATTGCTCACACACACACACGCTGAATAAGAGTACACTACTCACTCCTGCAGCAGCCTCGGCGTCGACACACACACACACAGATGCAGCAGAAGACCACGAGCATCAGAAAAGCTGCAGCACCTGCTATCAAAACTGTCATATTCAAGGGATCTAGAAAGAGGGCAAAGAAAAAATTGTATCATTACTTTGATTTTTTACTCTGGTCCATGTCCCAACTGCTACAATTGGGAAGGTGGGGTTATGACCTATTCTGCAGCCAACCACCAGGTTACACTCAAGACGCTTTAGCTTCACTTCTGGGGAGCTGCCATGTCGGCCATCTTTACAGACAATCCATGATCATGACATGTGTGTCAAAACCACTTACAGTCCTTAACGTTGAGTTGTTGGGCTACACAACTCTTGGGCGCCCCCGCATTGTTGGAGGACTCACAGCGGTACATCCCTGTGTCTGTTTTGGACACACTCTTCAACTTCTGCTCCAAACACACAAAAAGAAGGGAAATGAGATCAACAACAACCAGGAGATGTTGCGTGTGTGTTCAGAAATTTTCGGCCATACTCACCAGTGTGCCCGTGTGGGTGTCGATTCCGTACGGCGTGTCGGCTGTGGCTGTCAGGGCCTTGTTGTCTTTGTACCAGCGGTAGGTGGCAGGAGGAACGCTCAGTTTGTCCTTACAGAGCAGCTCCAGGTCTGAGCCCACGAACATGGAGCTCGGCACCGCACAGGACGGCACATGAGGAGGCACTGAGGGGAGAAACACTGCATTTGTCATTTATACAAAGGACAAAATCCACCTTAAAACATAGAAATATTCATATTTGTTGTTTGGTGGGTGCAGTGTGGTCATCTGATTAGATAGACAGATAGATAGATAGATAGATAGATAGATAGATAGATAGATGGATAGATGGATAGAAGGATAGATAGATATATAGACAGATATATATATAGATAGATAGATAGATAGATAGATAGATAGATAGATAGATAGATAGATAGATAGATAGATAGATAGGTAGATAGATAGATAGATAGATAGATAGATAGATAGATAGATAGATAGATAGATAGATAGATGAACAGAAGGATAGATAGATAGATAGATAGGTAGATAGATAGATAGATGGATAGAAGGATAGATAGATAGATAGATAGATAGATAGATAGATAGATAGATAGATAGATAGATTGATTGATTGATTGATTGATCGATTGATAGATACATACCCAGCACATTGAGAGTTACAGTCGTCTCTCCAAGTTTGACGTGATCGTTGAGGGCGGTCACCTCACAGCGATACTCGCCCGAGTCTTTCTGAGTGACCGAGTGCAACATCAGTGTAGCTCCATCTATAGTGGCCCGCCCCGTGTAAGGCCCTGAGGTGAAGATGGGCAGAAGGTGGACACAGTTTAACTAAGTGGTATCAATAATGAAAGAATAACAAAATTAAATGTGATATAGGGATGAATGGATGGTGATTTTGAAATCATGGGAGTTACTCACCAATAAATCTTTTATCGAAGTACACGTATGACACGCTCTTCCCTCTCTTCTTCCACTCAATACGAGGGTTTTGTTCTGTCTCTGTCTTGAACTCACAGGACAGCAGAGCATCTGACAGGACGGGAAACACGACTTTATACAAGTTTCTTTTTAATTTGAAACCTAATCAGCACTGAGTATAATTCTGTCTAAGGTACAATAAGGTATTTTTTACAGACACTGTTGTTGTTCGGCTCGTTACCTGTGTTAATTTACCCCCGTTTTTATCATGAAATAAGACATCTTCTGTTTCCACTTCATCAATGTCAAAGAAAATAATAAAATTCAAGCTCTCATCAAAATAAAACATATGTTTAACGACTTTATCCATTTTCAGTCTTGAAAGTCACACATTTGAAAACAGAAATGATGCTCAGGAAGTGGAAATGTTGAAAACAGTCTCACCTGTGTGCTCGTGGACCTCTACATTGGTTTTACTGCTGCTCACTGTCACTGACAGACAGCCGGGACCTGTAGGGACAGGAGGGGTCAATTCACTTTTTTCTAAATCAGGTTTACTCTTTCAATCCTTTTCTAGTTACATTCTAGAAGAGAAATACAATCTCACACGGAGAATCACAACATTAAACATAGTAAAATGTATCAACTGTTAACACTGAGAGCCTGCCGCAGCTCATTGGACTCATTGTTCCGACTTCAGTGTGTTCATGTGCTCGGAAGTCGGAATGTGGAAAACATTTTTTTGTATTTATGTGTTTGAAGCGTTAAATAACAACTCAACACCTCTTTCCTAAGAGCAACATTAGACTAATTCACATTATAAGCTACTTTTTCAAGTTGATTGTAAAATATATCAATTGATGACCATATATAAAAAAAAAGGCACAATAACTCTGTCTCTTGGTACTTGTGAAGACAATAATTGATGCAAAGCATTTCCAAGCCCCTAACCCTAATTCCAGCCAAATGTTTAACTAACATCTTAACATTCAACAGAAGTAATGAGGACCAGTCAAGATGTCCTTTAAAACTGAAAATGGTCCTCTCAAAGATGGCAAAAGATCCCATACACACACTCGCACAAAGATACGGAGTGTGAAGCTACATCCTGGTGGTACCAGGAGCGGTGGTGTAGGAATGCAAGTGATGGATGACGCTCTGACAAGCAGCTTTATCCCAACCTGATAACCTCTCTCAGTGATCTGTCCCTTCACACACACACCTACACACACACACACGCACACACGCACTCACGCACTCACGCACACACTAACAGAAACAAACACACGCACACACATTTAATTCCTTTGGTAGTATAGAGAGGGAGGGAAAATGTAGACAGTATCTATGTAAGTGTGTGTGTAACCTTACCCTTCTCAGCTGGCACAACACACACACAAACACGTCACTCACGCACACGCAACCACACACACACACACACACACACAGAATTGCACACTTCTAAGGCTCTACACTGATTGAACTCTGAAACCTCTCCACCGTATTATTTACTTTGACCTTCGTCCAAACCTAAACATTTTAAAGATTACTCTGACTCAACATCAAATCAATAACTTACATGATCTTAACTCATGTAAATGGTAAAACAAGGTAAAATACACAGCAACATCAAATGTTCATGGATATACAGAATTATATAGTCCATAGTCAACGTTTGACGTGTTTTTGTTTATTACTGAGCATATTTAAATATACGTGTTTCAGGTTGTCAGCTGTTTAGGCTTCATTTTACAGACGTGCTGTTTGATGATGTAAGTGACAACATCCAACAGACAGGAAACTAATGAAAAATGTATTTTGCCCAAAATGTTCTAAACTTTTTTGCCAGCTCTGTCCAAACGAAGATGAGGGGTTCCAATCTTTTCATCTCTGAGTGGTCCTCATGGGTAAATTCAAGAAAGATCAAAACACACACACAAGCGCGCACACACACGCACACACACACACACACACACACACACAAACAAAAACACACACATATACACTCTATATCAAAGCTGTGATTACTGATATGAAGCATCTCATCTGGAAACTTGCCTCTTCCCTTTAAAAATCCCCAAAGCAACTTCAAATGCAATTTTTTTCCAGATAGTGAGTGGCCGTTATCATCTCAGTCCAATTAACAGCAGGGTCACTCAGGGGCTATCACCAAGCTGTAACGCCTGGACCTCCGCTGGGCCATGTGATGCATCTCATCAGTCTGTGGATCTCGGGTTCAAACGGCATCAGAGTGGGCTCAGTGTAAACACGGAGACCAGAGCAAAACCACTCCCTGGACAATCTCATCCCCTGGTGCTCATGACACCTCCTCCCCTGTTTGTGTTTGTTATGCATATGTAGTTATACAGCAGAGTCCAATGTGCCTTTGTGATATATATGTGATATATATATAACAAGATATAATAACACAATCTGTTTAGTTATAACCTGACATATCAGCCTCCATTGCCAGTATAAGGAACGTTTCTGTACCCCTATGTCCACTTTTGGGGGACCCCTCCTTATAAGGGTGTCCCACCTCCCCCCTTTCTATTGATGGGATAGGTACGTAGCTGAACAGAGGATTGCTGCTCGGCTTGTTTTGTCAGACGGGCCGAGATCCCCTCCAGAGACATTCTTGGTCTGGCCCCTTCCATCAAATAAATCACAACGGAGGCATCGCTAAACTCCACCGGTTGCACACAAGCTAACTATTAGTACAACACACCTTGTTTATGTAGTTAATGCAGAAAATGCACGTTCCCTCAATTGTAAGATTCATCACAATTCTTATAGGGTCTGTGTGGAAAATATTAGGGAGGTAGAATGAAAACTTGAAGCTTGAAAGGACCTTTTTGGGGGGATTTTTTTTTTCTCAAATCAGAATTATATATGCAAAAAATGTATAGAAAAGAGACACATTAGAACATATTTCAGATAAAAGTAACATTTATTTAAATGTATGTGTTATCTCTTTAAATTGTGAATAGTATGTTTTGGCAGTGTGTAAAATATGAATAATGCATTAGATGTTTTGCTTTTTTTAAAATCAATGTTTGGACCCCCACACTTCCCCTTACCATCAATTTGTGTACAGTCCCTAACTCTAGCTTTGGTTGAATGCATATATGAGTTTTCTATTTCTTTTGCACACCTTCAGAAACTTTATAACTTTCCTAAAATATTTTTTAGTAGATAACTGGGCCAAAATCGTCAAAGTTGCATATGAATAAAACACAAAATGCAAAGAGCAGCCTGTAGAAATGTGTTAATAAAGGGTGAAATGTAAAAACATCTGCCTGTACACATCATATATCAGTTCCACCAGTTTGTCTTGAGGTAATAAACCATCACAGCTTATTTTCTTCTTATTAATAAAGATTCTGAAAAAAAACTTACTGCAGAGTAAAGTGAAGAGAAGCGACAGCAGCCACATCTCCATGGTGTTCATGCTCAGTTACAGAAGTTATGTTCCGTCCTGTTCCTGCAGCGTCAGATTCGGTTTTACTCCAAACTTTCTGCAGCAGCTTCTTTACCCTCATCTGCTGCACGCACAGGCGCGTCCACGACAACTGCCGGGGAGCGCGCACAGGCGGCGGAGCTGCTGTTGTCCTGAAGCTCACGTGAGCCCAGACGCGTTTAATGACCGTACAGTTGGAGTGTGTTGTTAGTATTTCATGGGTATCCTTAAGACAAATAAAACAAATCTCTGATAAGCCCTATGATATTTATTATTTGAACATTATTTCTAACAATAACCATTTTGAGGTACCTTTTATGGTAGCCCAGATATGGTGGCCCCACAGTGCAAATCCCAATGGAGAATGGGAAAACAGCTGCAAATTAAAAAATTTAAAACAAAAAACGGAATCGCAAATCACCCAACACAACAAAAAATCGGGAAAACACAACGTCAAATTGGAAAACCAAACAAAAAACACAACAGCAAGTCACAAAGAGCAGCAGCAAACAAATAAAGAAAAGGTTGGCGGAACTAAACGATCAAACAAAAACACAACTAATGACAACACACTAACAAAAAATGGCGCTATCTGTTGTCTGTGTTCGATCCCCTGGTCCTGGCTCTAGTTTTCTTTTTCCAGAAAGATTATTTCTTTCCTGTTTACAAGATGGATAGAGCATTTGTCCAATCACTGATGATCCTTGTGGACAGCAGGTACATCTCGTTTTATTTGCAGGTCAAGCCGTGTTTTGTGAATTGATGTTGTGTTTTCCCATTGTTGTTGTGATTTGCACTTCAGCGCACTACAATATTATCCAATATATGTAAATAAACAACAAACGCAAACTGAGAAAAGATCTTCATCAGTATGACAACACATCTACAGCAAATAGAAAAGGTAGGTAAATTATCAAGGTGGCGATATGAACCTGAACAACTTCTACTGTACCATGCTGCGTTAAATCTCCAGCAGTAGAATATACACTGTCACACTTTAATCTGCCTTCCATGTGTTAATTCTGTATTTCTGAAATGATTCTTATTCAAAGTGTGACCAGATGAAACTTTGTTCGGGAGGCTGAGTGTTTTCCACACGTCCTCAGTGATGAGTGTAATCGGAGGTGCAGAGATGAAACAGCTGCTGGTTGAGCTACTGTGTCCTTGGCTATTAGGTTTCTCAGCAGCAGTGGCAGCCACACAACGGCCCATTGTAGCTCAGTCTGCTTAATGTGCACACATGCTTGCATTTGTGGCCATATGCACACACAAAGACCCACACAGGGGCCATACATGTAGGCACGTGTGCACCAACACAAGCGGAGACCGAGCGTGATATACGGACTCACAAAACCTCAGCTGCAGCACCTGTTCATGATAAACAGTCCCAGCTGCTGCACTGTGGCCGGGGCACACTGATGTCATGTAACACAAAGTGAGACACACACACACAGGCGTCCACCACGACACACACGGCCGCTCAGCGACCGCAAACATCCACCCAAACAAACTATCACACCTTCTAGATTATAGATTCAGGGATGGTTAACTTTAAATGTTTTTGGTATGTTTGACACATTTTTACTTCACCAAAATTCAACACAATACTGTGACTGGTTTGTATCAGCCCCGAACCAATTTGTTCTGTCACATGGACACGTTAACATTAGCCTCAAGCTAAACATTATCTGATTTTACAACTGACCGTATGAGTGTGTGTAAGATCAGTGGAGTTCTTCTTAAATCTATTTGAATTGACCAGTTTTACATATTGTTTCCAAAGTGATGAAAATAGTTCGGTGGAGTAATGAAGTAACGTTTAAGAAAATAAATCTTTGTATTTAAGAATAAAGTCCTCAACTAATGAGATGAAAAAAGTCATAATCTTACAAAGAATATTATTACACCTTTGGTTGACATGTGGTAAAGTTTGGATTTATTTGTAAACATCACTTTACATGTTCAATATTTTTGACCATAAATCAGATTTTGATAAACTAGACCCCAGATATGGGCACATGTGAGCAAATGAAGGGTCAAAAATAGAATTACCGTGCTGCGGTTGTATGCCTCTGCTATATAACTTTGACCTTTGATCTTTAAGAATTAAAATCTATTAAGTTCATCTCGGAGTCCAAGGGACGACAAGTTCATATTTGAAGAAAGTTCCTAAAGGCAGACTTGAAATATCATGTTCAAGAGGCCAAAAACATAAAGTGTCTTATGAGGCCACAGAGACCTTGACCTTTGACCACGAAATTAATTTTGTTTTTTAGACTATGTGAAATTTGGAGCCAACTTTGAAAGGATTTTCTTGAGACATTCATAAGATAATATTTTACAAAACAAAATAAAGATTGTTAAGTCAACTTTGACCTTTAACCATTCACACATCAATTCATCCATTTGACTAAGTGAACATTTGTGCCAGTTTTGAAAGAATTCTCTTGTTGCTTTCTGAACATAACAAGTTTAACAAGGCAAAACGGGCTTTGTGAGGTCACATGACCTTTATAGTTGACCTCTGACCCCCAAATGTAATCAGTTCATCCTTGAGTCCAAATGAATGTGAGAGAAATTCCCTCAAGAAGTTCTTGGATTATCATGTTCACGAGAATGGGACGGAATGATGGATAACCTAATAACATCAAAACAACATAATGTCACAGCAGGTGAGAAAATAAGTTTGAGAAACAAAATCAGAATCAAAATTTGACCACAAAGTTAAAAAACTGGTTGACTGAGCTAAATATTCATTATCGGAACTTTTCTTTTTGTTCACGAGGAACCATTTTCCCACATTAAAGATGAGTAAATATTGGTTAATGTATCACAGTGAAGCAAATCTGTTTCCTCATTATCACAGTCTGTGTACTTCCCCTTTTTTCAACCACCGCAGCATTTTAGGACATTAATGATAAACAGGAAATAATAAGAAAAGATTTCACCAGCCCTGATCTGTGTGGGGTTCGACTGTTCTTTCAGGAACTGCAAATAATGATTCATTGGAATTCAGCAGGTCAGAGTCCACATGACATGATTAGGTGAAGTGCAGTGTTGCACTAATAACAACTTTTTAATCTATTTCAATCTTGGCTTCTTCCTGCATATGTATGCACATATTTTTACAATCTTTATTATTCTATATTCTTATCTACATTTTGCATTTCTTTTCATTGTTATTGTCTTGGTCTGTCTATATTTCTATTCTTTGCAGGAGCAATTCTAACGAAACCCAGTTCTCCATCCGAGGATCAATCAAATATTTTCGAATCTGATCAACACACAAAGTTTTGCTTCACATTGTTTCCAGCAACGAAAGCTGAACCAATTTTCTCAGTTAGTTCAATGAAGTTATCCCTTTGGTCAACAAAGGGATTATTTTAGGAAAAATAAATGAAGGCCAAAGGTAAAAAAAATGTATATACGGAAAAGGTAAAGGAAGAAGCATTAGCTCATGGTTCCTGCCCTTCATACCACTTATGAGAAGTCTCTCCTTACTTCATTATGACCCACTTCATGCCACAAGGAAACAAAAGAGGATAAAATGAGGACTATTGGCGAGATACGTTGACGGGAAGGATACGTGCTGATAACTTACTGAGAGGCGGAAGAAACGAAAAGGGGCAGGACCAGTGGTATTCATAAAGATAAGGAGAACTATAAGGAAACCTGATAAATACCGTTTTACTTTGAGCGGAGACACATAAAGGCACATGAACAGTTGGATATAACTCTGTGAGGAAGATTTTACAGTAGATCACCGTCTATAGTTGATAATAAATATTCAGATTTAATCCAACATATCAAGATGAAGACATTGCTTTTGTTCTTACTGAGTGTGGCAGGTAAGAGATATGTTTTTTTCAGATTTTCATTCTACTAATTTCTCTTTATTACTTTTCATTGTGTTTCAGAGATTTTCTCTGATTAATGCAAGCTGGGGCTATTGCTGGAGTATGTGATGTAGCTTTTAATTCTTTACCAGACACATTTTTGAGCATCACAGAAGTCTGTTTCTTCTCTACCAGAGAGACTTGATAGCTGCTTGATGTGCCCTTGTACTTGGTTGTACACTGGATTTATTGCATTTTAAAAGTGTCACTTTTACTCATAAAAAAACATCTGGTACTTTGACCCTTACTTGGTTTAATCTAATAATTTGTACTTTGACTTAAGTAAAGTGTTTGAGTTCCTCCACCACTGTAAAAGGTGCAATAAAAGATGATTGATTATTACAAGAGAACAAATGAGCACTAAAAGACCACAAAAAAGACAAAAGGGACACAAAGAGATGCCAAATAATTAAAAGAGGCACAATCATAGACACACAAAGAGAACACAAAAACAGAGACGTAAAATTACCACAAAAAGACAGAAGAACCACAAAGATACACACGGTAAAAGAAAAGATGGAAAACACAAACATCTGGTTTGAAGTTGTTTATGTTATTATTGTAGTCATATAAAGTAGCGGGGGGGGGGGGGGGGGGGGTCTTTTCCGGCTCTGTGATAAGGATCTCATCAAATTTAACTTTAAATATTTACTCTTTACAGTGACTCTGGCGATGCCTCTACTTGCTCCTGGTGTGGCACAAGATCCTGATTTATCAACAGAAGAGCAGCCCCCCCTAGTGGCAGACTTGGAGCCTGAGCAGGGTCATGTGGAAGTTCCCGCACCACAGGCAAGACTGGGCTCCCAAAAATCATCTGCAGCTCAGGAGGACATGGAGCAGATCCAGAAAGAGAATCTGAAGGAAGTAGAGGTTCAAGTGGAGCCACACGATAAGGTGGAGCAAGAAATTGTAGAGGTTGTAGTAAGGCCAGAGGTTAAAGTGCAGCAAACGTTTGTAGCAGAGCCAGAAGTTCAAGAGGAACAAGAGGTAAAGGTGGAGCCAGAAGTTGAAGAACAAGAGGTTAAGGCAGTGCCAGAAGTTAAAAAGGAACAAAACGTTAAGGTGGAGCAAGAGGTTAAAGAGGAACAAGATGTGAAGGTGGAGCAGGAGGTTAAAGCAGAGCCAGAGGGTGAGCCAGAGCCAATAGTTAAGGTAGATCAAGAGCCGATGCGAGCTGTCTCCGACTTTAAGGAGGAGTCAGAGGTTAAGGTCAAACCAGATGTTCAACAAGAGCCAGAACTCAGAGAGAACCCGATGTTTGATGAGGAGTTTCACGTGCAGATGAACCTGGAGGCGGAGGCTGAACCGGGCCAGGAGGTTGAAGAGAGGCACATGGACATGGAGAGATATTATGAAATCATAGATGAGCAAGTCATGGAGTCTGAGCCACAGGACGACGTGAGCATGTTCAGAGAGGAATTGAGCGAAGCAGAGCTGTACGAGATGGAGAAGTCTATGAGGGCAGCTTTTCAGAGCCAAAATTCTGCTGTTGAACCTCTATCAGAAGAGGAGCTGCTCGTGAAGAAGCACGTTAAGATGGAGCAAGAAGTTAAAGAGCAACAAGATGTGAAAGCGGAGCAGGAGGTTAAAGCAGAGCCAGAGGATGAGCCAGAGCCACAAGTTAAGGTAGACCAAGAGCCGATGCGAGCTGACTCCGACTTTAAGGTCGAACCAGATGTTCAACTAGAGCCAGAACTCAGAGAGAACCCGATGTTTGATGAGGAGTTTCACGTGCAGATGAACCTGGAGGCGGATGCTGAAGCGGGTCAGGAGGTTGAAGAGAGGCACATGGACATGGAGAGAAATTATGAAATCATAGATGAGCAAGTCATGGAGTCTGAGCCACAGGACGACGTGAGCATGTTCAGAGAGGAATTGAGCGAAGCAGAGCTGTACGAGATGGAGAAGTCTATGAGGGCAGCTTTTCAGAGCCAAAATTCTGCCATTGAACCTCTATCAGAAGAGGAGCTGCTCGTGAAGAAGGATGAAGAACTAAACATGGAGCTGGTGCCTGAGATGAGGAATGAACCTTTTGATTATGAAGAGGCCGTCGTTGAACCTCTTTCAGAAGAGGCGGGACTTGTGACGATGGACGAGGAACCAGTCATGGATCTGGAGCCTGAGATGAGGAATGAACCGTTTCAAAGTCAAGAGGCCGTCCCAGATGCTGCGATCATGGACGAGGGGCAGGCATAGGACTTTATGTGAAAGCAGATCTCATCTTTGGGGAACTGATTCTCAAATGAGGAGGCGAGAATGAAGATGGATTCTCTCATGGATTCTCTCTGAGGAGGCAGCGGTGCAAGACTGGCCTGTTGTTGATGGAGGTGCTCAAGAGACAATATGATCAGCAAAAAAACTTCATACAACAATCACATGCTCAAATGTATATTTGAAAAATACTTTTAGTGTAGGAAATACTTAAATAAAATAAATTAAAATACTGATGAAAATAGATCCTCCTTGGCGCAATCAATAAAAACAAATACCTTGTACAGAGGTGACGGAGTGGACATGTGTGTTTATATGGAAAACAGCAAAAGCTGAATTCTTAATATTTAACAGGTTAATTGTTGATCATGATTGAATGTAAAAAAAGAGATAAAGGGGTGTGCAGCTTTAATTATAATCATCTATGACCGTGTTTTGTGGCAGAGCAGTGGTTGAGACACAGAAAACAAAAGGTGGGAATTTGTAGCTAAAGGTTTTGTAACATTGGAAAATACCTGTTTGATTTTTTTCAACTCTTAATAACCTCTGGTGAACTTAATAGCAAGAGAAAGCTTTATTTTATTTGAATGTTTTATTGGATTTTTAAAGGAGAGGTTAAGGGGCACATTCTGATGACAGCAATCTATATAGATAAAACAATGTCCTATTAAAATAATGGGCAGGGATTATAGAACATTAAATGAAGCAGATCAAAAAACTGAAAGTGAGGTAGTAGGAAAAGCAAGACGACACAAAGAAAAACACAAAACAGAATCCAACAGTGGAAACCAGAGTGATCCCAAAATATAAGGATGTAACTTCTGACTTGTGGGTTCACTTCACAGAAACATGTTTACATGGAGTGAGGATTTTGTCTCTTCCGCCCCCGTATGGAGAAATATGTAAGAGAAATAAAAAACAGGTTTCCAAAGTGCTTAACAGACATAAACAGAAAATGTGTGAGCAAAAAAGAGCAAAAGCAAATTACAAAGAGCAAAAAATATCTCAGTGTTAATGAGAAGCATTGTGAGTTTACAGACTTCATCAATCCTCTCATGTGCTGTGTGGCTCGTTTTGACCACAGGGCTGCGCTGTTCTGTTGTGGTGCTTGAGGTAAAGTACTTCCAGTTCCTCAAACAGTGTGAGAGAGCTGCAGATGCTGAGGCCTTCACACGTTCACCATCACTATCTCAGAGATCCACGAGTATAATTCTAAATAATTCAACTTCTCTACGGCTCTGTTGTTGATAATCTGCCTCTTTTCATTGTTGCCTGCAGTTATTCTGGACAGGCGCTATTCCCTGGTGGCTATGTGATGCTGAGAATATGAAACAATAATTTACTCTTCACTGCAGATCACACATTGTGTGAGTTCTATCTGGAGGATGGATGAAGTAAAAGACTCCCATGTCTGATTGCACCTCATTTATCTCCTGTTATCTGTCAGAGCAGTGGCTCTAGCTTTTGGACGGATCCCAGTGGACCTTTGCTGATTAGCTGTCGGGGGAGCCCAATAAGACAGTGGAAATACTATATTTCTCTGCACATGTTCAGTTTGATTAAGTATATGTATTATATGTATTCACATTTGTTAAGCAGCTTTTCAGCAGATACCAGCTAATATAACAATAATACAAATAATAATAATACATCTGACTTATTTGTATGTCAATGTTAGACAGTGTAAAAGCTGCAAGGACCAAAATTACATTGGTGACCAGACAACAACAAAGGGGCTGATCCAGGGGCGGGTCCAGGAGGGGACTAACCCAAGCTGAACTCTTATTTGTCCTTATTACCAAGTAAAGTTTGAATTTTATTATATTATTGTGTGTATGTTTGTGTAAAGACATTGGAGATAATGGTAAAGATGTAAGATGCATAGAATAATCTTTGAATGACTCTGAAAAAAATATTTTAATAGTATTCAAGAAATACATTCATGACATGATTGAGTATGTGTGAAACCGATTTTGTGTATTTAAACACACTTCAATGCAACTTGAATGTGTCTCAAAATAGCACATCTACTGTATATTGTGAATACATCAGGTACAAATACTTTCTTTAAAACAATTTCTTTAATACCCACACAATAACACACATGTATTTGAGATGAGTGTAAATTCTCAGCGTGGGGCTTGTGACGAGGAGTGTTGCAGTGATACAGACGTATCTATGGTGACACATAAACCTCATCCTCACCTCCCTCGGCTCAGGGTCCAGTTGTTTCACAGCATCAGGAAGCAGTCGCTCTTTCCTGATACCAAAAAAACTGCCATGGTGGCAAAAGCAAATATTACAGGTCTGGATATGTGCTGTGTGTTTTCTACCTAACATGCCACCTAAACTCATTGAATACAAATCCTAACACACCCTTATGAATTACAGCAGCTTAGCACCCAATAGCTGATATAGTCTCACAGTCAGGCCACACATGCAGCTACTGTAAAGCCTGCCGGGGCCCACGTTGTTGCTGCTGTGTGACTCACTTTCCACTGGCCAGCGAAAGCTTTCCCTGACCTTTGGACATGGAGGTGAGGATTACCAACTCTAAGGTGATGATGGACAGCTCTTCATCCCTCTGCTTTTCCTTATTCTTTTTTCATTACTTATTTACACCCATGCATCGCCAGCACAAACAAAGCCATTCATTAGAAAAAGAAGATTCAAATTAAACAGTTGGATTCGTTTCTGAGAAATACACTGTGAGCCCTGCAGATTCACCATTGTTCCTCTACTGGGAAGAGTGGCTTTTTCCGGATTTAAAAGATCATGGTGGAATTTGCATTTCCAATTAATTACTGGGGAGACACCAGGTATCCAACAGCATTACTGGGTACATTAGAAAGTCATATTTTCAGACTATACACTTAATCAGCTCTGGTTAATCATTATCACCGGTTGGGTATTTACAATAAAACTGACGAATAACGGTTGAAAAAGGGTTTTGGTATTCTTTTTCATACAGTCAGTCCAAAATGACATTCATCAAGAATGATTGATGAATGGAATATGGATGAATATGAATGGGCCCCTGGTCTTAGGATTCTGATGCCCTGAAAATCCCCTAATACCTTGACTGATTATTATTGTTGCCATTTAGATGAGAGTGACTCAGTGTTGCTGCTTCCATCTGTCAGTTCAACTCATTTTCTCATTTCACACAGGACAACCAGTTGTTTGGTGGCATCCATGTGTGTGTGTGTGTCTGTGGCGGTGAATCGTCCCAACTAAAGCCCTGTGAGCAGCCAGGCTTACGAGCTCTTGGTACGATGTTACCCCCGTATCCATGTTCAGTCATAAACTGCACATTACAAGCTGCACACTGCCACTGGTTCTAAAACAGACTCTAGACAATGTTTACACCACGGCCTTTTATAGAACAGATGCATACCAGCGGTAATCTGTGTATTTCATTCATCTGTGTGGTTCACCGGGTTGAGCATGACTGAGCCAAAATAATTGTTGGAAATGTCTTTCTTAATGTGATATCCAAATATAATTTCATGATCAGAATAGGCATGCATGTACTCAAATAACTTAGAAGTCATAAAACATAAAGTCCAAGCTTGACATAGTGTGGTAATGCCATTTAGATGGTTGATTGGTTGACTGGTTGATTTAAAGATATTGTCTATGATAATAATAATTCTCATAATGGATTTTCTGAGGAAAAATATGTGGAAAGCAATGCTAAAAACACATAGCAAAGTTGATCTGAGATGAATTTCTCATGGAACAATTTGGAACAATGGAACAGAAAATCTGTTTTTATTTATATGCACCGTTCAAAACAGAGTTAAAAAGTCCTCATCTGCATGGCAATGAAAATCTGTGTTGTGATTTTGCAGACTTTGCCCCAGGAGTAGCATGTAAAGTATGTAAAATAAGAGGGGACCCAAAACGGACCCTTGGGGGACCCCAAAAAAGACACGTGCACAGGAGGAGGAGGCATCTTCCAACAGATCAGGACGTAATTGACATAAAAGAGGTTAGCCAATCCAGTGCTACATCCCTGATAGCAATAAGTCTTTAAGAATGAACCCCTGAAGTTATTTGTGAGTTTATAAGTGTTTACAGAGTTGCTTTCATCCTGATGTTTAGTGAACAGACTGACTTTCTGCATGTACGGTCATTTGGTCAAGTGAAAACTGTCTAATTAGTGACTGGATTGTAATTATCTGCATCCCTGTTGGAGAATCAGTCTGTTCCCTCTTTACTGATGCAGTGAGATGGCATATGTTGCTCCGTCTCTTGTCACGCTGCAGGAATGTGTGAAAGTGAACGGGGGGGGGGGGGGGGGGGGGGGGGGTCATTAATTAAACATTGGGAGGGATGAAAACCAGAAGATGAGACAATCCTCAATTAATCCAGTCTGCGGGCTTCTTATTATCATAAAAAAAGAAGTGAATATATTTCTAATCCTCAGTTAGGGGAGAGCTGGGTAATGTCAGATATCGGGTAATGTGAGACACCCCCTGTATCTAGGCAACGGAACCCATTTTAGGTCATGTGACCATTATGTTTTCAAGACCCTCCCAGTCCCCCCTTGCCATGAAGGAGAAGTTTGTGCTGGTTCTGTGGTAATTATGTATTTTTACAAAAATGTGTTTTTTGCATGTAAAAGTAAATTTTCTTGCTTTGAACTAAATCCACTGTTTTGTCAAAACAAATTGATTCAGGTAGAAAAACGTGATGTGATTGATGCTAGCTGAAGATTAGCCTGAATTGCTAAGAGAGGTTGTTTTTTCTAAAATGTTGGCTGTGGGGTAAAGTGAGACATGAAGCACAAGTTTAGTTTAGTCTTAAACATATTTTAGTGTTATATTACATTACATATGTTTTATTTTTAATGTCATAAACATTGTAGAAAGCCATCATGCCAAGAAACTACACCAGGAAGACAACCTGGGGCCAAACACCCCTCGCAGAGATGGAGAGTGCAGCCGCTGAGGTCATGTAAGGAAAGAAGTCCTTAAGAAAAGCTGGAAGGGATAGAAATATTGATAAGACAATCCTCAAAAGATTCATAAAGAAAAAAGGGAAAGGGAAAGTAAAATCAGTAGCCTGGGGTGCAGTAGCTGAGGCAAAGAGAATATTCACAGATGAGATGGAGGAGGAGCTTGACAAACACTTGAAACAACTAGCTGACCAGTTCCATGGCCTTGCTCCAGTTAAGTGCCGTGAACTGGCATTTGAATACGCAGAGAAAAACAATATCCCTGTCCCTGCCAATTGGACAGAGAAACAAGATATTAGTGGTTGTCAATCTAGCTGTCAGGATTTTAACTAGTACAACATGTGTTGTTATGAGAGTTTTAAAGTGGAAAAAGTAAGTGCCCCCTTGATTTCTCTGGTCTGTCTCGCTTTACACAGCTTAGGGGTAAAGTGAGACACAAGACCACTTTTTAAAAAACAATCATATTTTCACTGCCCTTTGTCCTGAAGACATTCTGATCATTTCCATTGCTAGAAAACATCCTGAATTAATGGGAAATGTGTACATTTTACTGATATATCATTTTATGCCCAGAGGGGAGCAAATGTAAAAAAAATTCTCACATTAACCCGCTCACCCCTACTCACTGTATTATCAACCACTGTAACTCATCTCTGTGTTAATTTGTTGTAATTTCTTAACTATCTGAAGGTTTTATTCCGCGAGTGATTGACAAACAAACACGCCAGGTGAGGGGACGATCAATAGGAGATAACACATATCGGGAGAATGAAAATAAGAATAATAAAGTTTTATTTCAGCACTCATATTTTAGAGATATGGACTCTACATGTTAATATGGTTTACAGTCGGTTTTGATTCCAGCTTTATTTCAAAATTTAATACAGTTATTGACATAGACTTCAAATACATTGCTATGAATCAAATCTTTCACCAAGGACTCAGGTTTAGATTTAATTATACCTGCTGGGGGAGAACAGTTTCCTCATCCTGCTGCTGATAGACTTGTTGTAAAAAAACAAAACAAAAAATTGTTTTCCTCTGAGCTTGCCAGGTGGCAACACTTCCATTCCACACGTCCCTGACAGACCTCATACAGCTCTGCAGGCTCATTTGAATACATTTTGTTGTCAAATGTTTACGTGTCCCTATACCTGGAGCTCCTGCCTGTGCCGCCAGATGTCTGGTCTATAATGAACCAAAGCAGGGAATGATAAGAAGCGCCTCACAGATGTTGTTGAATTATTCCTTAGAGTAAAGGAAACAATGGATTTGATTTTACAGCTGAAGTACTGTATAGACTTTAATATACAAGCTGACAGTAAGGGTGGAGGTTAAGTGCTGGGAGGGGTCTGTGTTGTGTTGTGTCTCTCTCACTGTCAGACCTTTATAAATCTGTTTGTTTGCTTCTGTCTCTTATAATCCGGCAGCCAGTGACCCCACAGACCAGCGCCGGGCTCAGGGGTGTGTCATCCATGATGCCTCTCTATAAACACAAGAACACAACAGAGACGTGAGCGCACAACGAGACGAGGGGCTAAGAGGAGACCTGGTTCAGACGGGTAGGTTCACACCTGTTTTTTGTTTGGTTGTTGACTTTTTCATCAAATGAGAAGAATAACAGAAAAAAATCACTTTGACTTATTTCAAAACAAAATATTTTACGATAAAATCAAATGCTTTTATCACAGTTCCCATTTTTGAGTGTAGGTGCAGCAGACTGTGAAGTGCACCTGGGGTATGTCTGTTTTTCTCTGTATGCAGCGTGTTGACCTCAGGGTTTAACCAGCTGTGTTTCTGGGCTCCAGAGCAGAGTGCAGGGTCATTCAGTCGACTCTGATCCAAGTCCAATCTTTACTGAACCGATCATAAACACATAAATCAGAGCTCACTAAAAATAAACACAAAGATAAACACTGGCAGCAAAGGAGCACATTTTTTTGATAATTCAAATGCTGGAAAAAATAGTGTGACGTCAAATTGCAGAAAAGAACTAAATGAGTATTTTAACACATCCCCCCAGTTGGTGCTTGACTAATTTTCTATATGGGCAGATGTTTCATTATATAATTTTATTTTTTATGCCTATATTCATTCGTTTTTTTAAAGTACAGAAGATAAACTACATTTTAAAATTAATTAATAATCTCAGAGAATGAAGCCTAAAGTCCGAACATATTTCCAATAACACAATTTGAAGCGATGCTATAAATCTCTCTCCCATGATGCTCAGGCTGATTTGAGCCACATGCTTTCGTCGACATTCTCATTCTAACAATGCTAACATGCTCATGTCAGTAAGGCATGTTTTACTCTAGGGTTTACTATGCTCACTATTTTGCTAGATAAAGCCATATGAAAAACTACGTGGAGAAGTCATTATCAGCAATGAAACAGAAATAGAAAAAGAAAATTGTCTATGGAATAATTGACTTGTGAATTACTTTCATAGTTCCTCTTTTAATATATTTTAATAATACACAATATTGTGATACACCAAAAAATAAAAAATGAGAGAACAATACTAGCTACAGAAAGAGAGAAGAATTCTAGTTGCTGGTTGTGGTTTTTAAAGTTTAAAGATGTTTTTCTCCTCCCCTCTTATCTGATTAATCTGTCACTGACACTGTGAATGTGTTAAATGGGGAGGTGACAATTTTGTGTATTAGCGTTGTTAAATGCAATAACATCTCAAAAGGCTAAATAATATATATTTTATATCTAGAATGTTGTAGGTGTTGAGATAATTCAGTGAATATTTTGAGTTGCTGGCAGTCCTTAAAAGAAAAGTCAGATCAAGTACCAAAGTCATTAATATTCATTCTACGGGGATTATGAAACACACAGAAAATCATGGCAATATGACTGGTTTGGCTCAAATGTCCTGGGACTACAGGCTAATTTTAGACATTTCTGAGGAGCAAGTGTCATCCAATTACTGCAAAGAGTTAATACAAATGTTCTTTTTCAGTTGTATTTATTGTATTTATTGCTCATGGAGAAATTCTCCAAAGTCTCCAAAACTGTGAGACAGAAGACTCCTGGAAACCAGACGGAGGAAAATGACGAGATCGAGGACGTGAAACTACAAACCAAGCAGGAAACAACAGACGAAGGTCAAGTAGGAATCAATCGTTTTTCTTTAGTTTTTCAGGTGTGGCTTTGCATAACCGTCACTTTACCTCTTCCTGCTTCTAAGGACTCACAGACCAAAAAGTGATGGCCGGAGAGGCTTTGGACCGGAGGAACATCTGGGAGCCGAGTGTTTACTACGCTCTGGGGAAGGAGTCCTTTCATTTTGCGGGTCATGACATCAGCATCCGCGAATCAATAGATAGTTATGGCGCTCTGATCTGGCCCGGGGTATACGCTCCACAACGATGGTGTGCTGTTCTCATTCACTTACATGGTCGTAATCGGTGTCATGATGAGACTTTGCTCTGCAGGCTGTCGCTTTGTGCCAGTTCCTGGAAAATAACCGCAGTCAAGTGAACCTGATGGACAAAGCTGTGCTGGAGATCGGAGCCGGGACTGGTTTACTCTCCATACTGGCAAGTCTGCTGGGTAAGACTGAGATAATGCACCTGAGTCACACATTATGGATTACTGTATAGAGAGATATTGCCTTTCTATAAACAAATATTCAAAACACACATTCACAATCACAGCTTTTGGTTTCACTCAATAATTTGATGCTATAAAAACAGAGTGAACTGTCATGAATGACAGCTGAGACTGACTCGTGATTGGTCCAGCATGTGTAACAGTGGGACCTCGATACCATGGCTCCACTTCCTGCTCACTACGCTGCAGACTGGCTCCAAATGGCACCGCCTGTGTAAGATGGCGGCCCCCTTACATTTTGGCTTCACTTTCATACAATGAGAAGAAGTGGAGAAGGGTCGTCCATCTGTGGAAAATGAGACTGAATTTGTCAAAAGAGCTGTTATCCAACGATAATAGTGAATTTTGTGTCGGGGGGGGGGGGGGGTTATCAAGTTAATTCCCTCTGGTGCTAACCCTAACCCGAATTCTTTACATTCATCTATTCATCTTTTGTGCAAAAGCAACATTTGGTCTGGTGGAGAAAGTGAAGGGAACATGAGGGATCATTTCAAAACATTGAGATTCTTTGTCTGACGACCATGACCATTCCCCCACACCACATCTCTCACACAGCAAACAAGCCAGTGACTGTAAAGAGATTTAAAAAGATGTCTGGATGAACAAAGTGATCATTGGAGTAATGCTCTCATCCTTTCGGATTCTCTATAATGCATGCAGTGGAAACACAAGTTCATTCATGCCCATCAAATAAAACATCTTTTCAGTCGAAAGCAATTCATGTATTTCTTCAGATCTGTTTTCTCCTTGTTTGTCTGTCAAAGGAAATCCATGAATTTATGAACAATAATTCACAAGCACTTCAATTTGAGCGTCTGTGACATTCCAAAAAGAATACGAGTTTAAAGACCGACCTGTACGTCTTCTTTCATTAAATATGCAGCCGCTCCTGTCAGAGATACAAAGGTCTTTGAGGTCATGCAATATTGTGATACACTCAAAGTGGAATTTAAGTTCTATAATGATTATATAATAACTTTATCTGAAAGCACTTATTCGAAAAAGGTTACAAAGTGCTTCACAAAACTCAATGCTAAAAGATTAACTAAAATAAAAGGTATTCAATTCAGTTCAATTTTAAGAGCCAAATCATAACATAATAAGGTCAAGACTTTGACATTTTTTGACTAATCCAGCAGTTCCCATAATTTATAATTAAATTTGCCATTTACATGCAGCCAGCAAACTTTCAGTTTCCCTCGTTCTACTTCTTTTCCACACGGCCTTTAATATTCAACACTTATAAAACCACACATTTAATATATTAGAATATAGTATATGATATAATATTATAATAATATAATAATTATAATAATTATAAATAAGCTTTACAAATCCTTAAACTGGCCTCTGAGCTGCTACACGTTAACATTTCTTTTCTATTTTTGGTCGCTCACTTGATAAGTGTTTGTGTATTTAATAACAAGTCAGTGGAGTTCACCACCATGTCCCACTAAAATTCGCCAGATCCAGATTTTTTGGGGGATCTTAAACAAATTGAGCTTATATCAGTCCTATTAACATGCCTGATGTATTCATCAAGAAATTTGAACCTCAGGGATAGAGTTGCACCAAATATCGAATGTTGTCTTCTGTGGGTTATTATTGGTTTGAGCAGTTTTTGGGTAATCATGCAAACTAACAAACACAGACGAGAAAATAAAGTCCTTGGCAGAAGTCAAATATAAAGTAATGCCATGTAGCTATAAAAACTAGACTTTAGTTCATCTGTTCTCTGCCCCAGTTCCAATGGCTCCCACTGAGGACATACAAAACGAAGAGTTAAATAATGCATAGTGTAATTTCTCAAGACAAAAAGGCTCAGTGGTTTACTGATACAGCCAGCCACTGGAGTAAAACAGCACTGGTTTGGGAATATGTTCAGGTGTGGATCAGGGCCGGGTCTAGACAGGCATGTATGAGGGGGCAGCCACAAATCTTGAGGGGGCATTGTGCCTAACCCTAACCCTAACCCTATTTAGTTTGAGGGGGCACAACATTTATTTGAGGGGGCCAGGCCCCCTCTTGCCCCTGCCTAGACCCGGCCCTGGTGTGGATCAATTTGTAGACTTCAGTTGGCTGGCGTTAGTGAGGTCACTACAAACAACAATAAAGTTAAATGACACAAGAAGGTGTTTCATGAGGAGCAGGCTAAAAAGGCTAAACTTGATGGCCTCACATGCTACATGTCGATATAATTTTTGCATGTGCGTTATGATTTAAGTGCCAACTCACGGGTAAAATAAAATCCTTTCGTTGTTTCCGTATCGTCCAACCTTTTCCTCAGCTGTGTGTTTATCTCTTCTCTTGTCCAGGGGCTTGGGTGACAGCCACCGACCTGCCGGACATCTTGCCTAATCTGACTTTTAACCTTCTGCGAAACACCAGGGGCCGCTCCCGCTACACCCCTCAGGTGGCGGCCCTGACCTGGGGTCAGCACCTGGAGCGGGACTTCCCCCATCTCTCCTACCACTACGACTACGTGCTCGCGGCAGACGTCGTCTATCACCACAACTCACTGGAGGAGCTGCTGCAGACCATGCATTACTTTTGCCAACCAGGAAGTCGAACAACGCTGCTTTGGGCCAATAAGATCCGGTTCCAGTCAGACCTGAGGTTCAGCGAGCGCTTTGAGAGCAGTTTTAACACGACGCTGCTCTCTGAGCTCCAACAGCAGGAGGTGAGGATCTACCAGGCCACAGCGAAGGAGTGACAGGAGCCTGAGTTTTCCCAAAAGTTAAAAATTAGGTGTTTGAAAAAAGAAAGAAAAGGTTTTAATGACATTCCTAGATAGTGTTTTTGTTTGTTGTCACACAGACACAAAATAAACTTCCTGACTCAAGTTTTCATAAACTATTTTATTCGTCAGTATTTTTTCATACATTTGAGACTTCATTCAACTTTTGTTCAATAATTTGATTTAAAAAATAAATGGATTTATTGTAAATATTTCCCTCTTTGTGGTAATCAATTTAAAATACCTCTGATTAAGGAAAAGAAGAAAAAAGAAGCCCTCACTACAGAAAGCATACTCTCTACAGGAGAAAATGTGAAACATGTGACAGTCGCTGAGCACCAGAGGTATCATATCACTGCATCCCGACTCCAAAATGTGAGATAAAAAAAATACATTTTTAAATCTAAAAGCTTTATAATAATGTATATCATGCACATACAACCAGAGAGTGAGGGGAGAAAGAGAGGTGAAGGTGTAGAGAGTGAGGGAGGGAGAATAGAGACAATTGGGGGAATAATGTCAAAACGTTCACTTTTCTATACGAAATCAATAATCATGTCGACTACAGGTTGGAAGTTCACCTCCGCTCTGTTTTTTCTGTTCATGCCCTGAATAAAAAGTTAGGTTTAAACCGTTTTTATTCTGCGATTCACAAAATTCAGAAGAGACGTGCGTCTGCCCTGAATGTTTGAGTCTGTACACTGATGTTATTTCAAGGTCTTTCAACGACTCTACGATACGCAGCAGGTCGAAGACTTTGGCTGCTCTAGTATGGACTCCCTGCGGAGGTCGTTTGGGATGCTGCCTTCAGGGCCCCAGAGGTTGAGTTCTCCATAAATACCCATGTCGATCATCTCCTCCTGCCACGGGATGGCGATGTTGCCAGAGGAAAACTCATCGAAAAAGGTTTTATCGGGATCATCCAAGGCCACTCCCTTCACCGAGGAGAACGCTCCGACGTCGTCCAGGCTTTTAGCGTACACCACTTTAGGGTCAGGGACAAAAGGAGGAGAGAGGATACCTGAAGAGGCAAGGGTCAGGGTTAGAGATATGGATCTGAAAAAATCGAAATGCTAAAAGAAAAGCATTTAAAGTCGGAATAACTTCGAAATTAGCGAAAAAATTATTTAATGTATGTTCAACCCTGAGCAAGATAAGAAAGCAAAAAGAAATGGATGATACCTGCGTTCAGTTTCCTCCAGTTGATGTCCTGAAAAAATGGGTGAGCTCTGATCGCGTCACAGCTTCCGTTCTTAAAACCCATCCGCTCGTCCACCTGTTTGGCCAGCAGCCCTTCACAGAGCGACTTCGCATTCGCACTGAAATTCTCCGGATAGTCCACCACCCGCGTCAGCACACGCTCCTTCATCTCCTCACGGTCGACCTGAAGAAGAGACCAACATCTCATCCTCCAGTTTTATCTCACAGTCACAGTAAAAGTGGATTTGGAGAGCGCATATTGAGATCAGGTAAAAATACACAGAAATGTTCTTCTCCAAAATGTAACAGAGACTCCCCTGAGCCATGACACATCCTTTTGTGTTCTCTGAGAGCGTATACTGAGATCTGATTGGCCGATTCATCACCATGTTGCATTTAATGCAATCTATTAAGATCAGATACATACAATTTCAGTGGTTCATAGATATTAGCACTCTACACATGCCGGTTTCTCCTAAATTAAATTCTGCGTTATTTGTTTAGAGGTTCACAAAAATTTCCCCAAAACGCAACATCTATCTAACCATGTAAAAGAATGTTTTTTTTTTATATATCCTGGATGCACTCCCTGAAACAAATCTGCTCCAAATGTTAATGTGTTCTTCCATGACCCATCATCCTCCCATTAGGTGTCAATAAAATCGGTTCAGTCGTTTTTCATGCGGAGGTAATAAAGGGCGACTCACTTTCTCCCCCCTGTTCCTGAACGGGTTCTTGGCCGCCATGAACTCAAACAACGTCACCCCCAGAGTGTAGTAGTCGACCGAGGTGTCATACTTTTCTCCTTTCAGCATCTCTGGAGACATGTACCCTGAAAGAATCAGCGTAAATCAATGACAAACGAAATGTATGTTCTGATCAGGCTACAGTGAGACTACTACACCTTTAAATATGACGTGTTTTACTCACTAGACACAGATGAGACTCACCTGGTGTCCCAGCGTAACCTTTGGTCAATGTTTTTCCTTCTTTTAGCTCCACAGCGAGACCCAGGTCAGAGATACGCACGTTCCCTGTTCGACAACGTAAAGAAATCTTCATCAGCCAATAGTTACACACGGATGAGGGCTAGTTTTCACGTGAGGGACATGATTACCATCATTATCGAGCAGCACGTTTTCTGGTTTCAGATCTCTGTAGATGATTCTCTTCTGGTGCAGGTGCTCCATACCCTGGATGATCTGAGCTGTGTAAAAACAGGCTCTGGGCTCGTCAAAGCCCGGGTTGTTCTCATCCACCAGGTAGATGTGGTACCTGGCACAGGGACACGACAGGTCAGACTTGGCTCTAATAGAAAAATATGTCATCTGAATACATTTGCCACTATGGGCTTTGCGCCTTTTACATTTGCGGATCCTATTGTTAGATTTTTAAATCAACAGATCTCACTTAGTTTATTTGATGTGTATTTAAGTGACTGGTGCTTTATAAGAGGGACCACTCAGGATTATTCCTCTCATGGAAATGAACATCTGCCGAGGATACATGTTTGCCTGAAGTCCAGCTTATCTACAGCAACTGTACTATACTCCTGAATGTCATTGAGATCTTTAGTTCACATGCTGTTTCCACCACACATGATGTCACATGCACCCAAGTGTCTGTCTCATTGACTGTAAATGAAGACGGACAACGCATCTCCTCTTCCCCCCAGTATCCATAAATGAAGCTGAAATACAAACGCTGTCTGCACAGTGTTGATCAGCGGATGGACCCTCAGTAGGGATATCGATAAATGCATTTGACCAATCCTGAGTCAGTCTCAGCTGTCAATCAGGGTTAGGGTTAGGGTTATTTAACCCATTTTTTCTTACATAGCATTAGTAAAACCAAACTAACTAGAAACATAAACACTTAAACAACTTCAGTGTCATAAGAACCGTCTAAAGTGACCATCCAACTTTTGAGCTTTTGGATTGACACATTAACAGTGAGGAATCAGAATTTATGAGCTGTACCGCAGTCAGCCACCAGGTGGCGATTGAGAAGATTGGGCTTCAGTTTTGGGAGCAGTCCATCTTTAAATAAAGTTAATGATTTGAGATGCAACGATTGATAATACACACATGTGAATATTAGTACATTTAATTCATCCCACTGTAAGGACACTGTTAGTTGAATTATGGTTCATGTTCCAGCTTGTCAAATATTCTAATAGCTGCTGTCACAGCCGACTTTCTGATGCACGAGTACGAGTCTGCCAATAATGCAAAGAGGAAAGTAGTGTGAAGTGCAGTCACTCCTTCATCAATGAGCCTATGTGAGAGTGTGAAGTTACTTGAGGTCTCCTCCATTCATGATGGTCATGACCAGACAAAGCTCCTCCTTTGTCTGGAAGGCGTACGCCAATGACACAATGAAGGGACTGTGAACCTTCTCAAGAATCCTCTTCTCCACCATGGCACCCTACATGAGAGAGGTCAGAGAGACACTTTTGAGAGAAAATGCACAAGAGGGAAAAAAACTGGAAAAGTATTTTTTCTTTCAACGAGCTGAAGCAAACTGTGCGCTGCGCTTTCGTGTCATTGACGAAATACATTTCAAAGAATGACCTCAGACATGTCAAGGGCAAGATGTAACTGTGCCAAGGAGTTCCATTCAGAAGAGCTTTTCACTAAAGCTCCCAGTAATCACTCTATCCCCGTCACAGTGTTTAATACTGCAGGCTCAAGCCAAACGAGACAGAGGCTGCTGGGACAAAGGTGATTAGCACCAGTGCAGCTCCATCAGTGTGGGACACTTTCTCAGAAACAAACAGACACTAAACACCTGCACAATAAAGAGCAGCGCTTTTGAAGCCCAGTGTGTAGATTGAGCCAAATACATGATTTTTTTTTTCCATAGATTTATTAATGTTGGACTGGTATTGTCACTGTGCACATGCAACATGGAATAAGATGCACAACCATATTTTTATGGTAAATTAAATCTCTGATTTTAACTTGTGTTTAAACAGACTCATTTTTATTTACTTTTGAATAACTATTTCATTATTTAGTCATTAGATTCTTCTTTACCAAAATAGTTTGCATTAGAGATAACTCAAAAAGCGAAACTGAAAACAAAAATGTTTTGCTGCACCTTTCAGTAGTCTGGCTTTACTTACTATTTATTTTGTATTACTTTTATCTTATTATTTTGTCTTATTTTATTTGTCTAATAATTATTTTATCTAATCGTATCTTGTACGATAAGCGTCCTTAGGTCTCTTGAAAGGCGCTATATAAATTCAACCTAATATTATTTTATTTATTATTTTTTCACACTTTAAATTGGTGATAGTTTTTATGTGTCTAATATTTATCTTAATTTCCACATTCTTTTCTGGGAACAACCACAGTAGCTTGTGCAGCACATTGTTCTTCAACCTGGAATTAAATGTGCTGTGAATAAAGCTTTGCATAATTTGGCTTGAAATTATTTGTTCTCTTTACATTAGGCTTAAGTTCCTTTCACTGTTTCTTTTTTGTTCATTATTTTACTCGGCTATAATTTAATTACAGGTCTCTACCTCACTGTATTTATGAGTTAAAACGATGGTTCAATGATAGGATATTTTGTTAACTTACTCTAACTTAAAGCCAGTAATGTCAGACACTGAATGCACAAAACCTGAAGAACATAACGGCTTCTTCTTGTTAAACATGGTCATAATTGAGAAATAAGAATAACATTACTGCAGCCCTTTTCTTTTGAAACACTACTGTGTGTATTTGATTTAAAAAGGCTGATATGAATAATCTTCATAATCTTGGCCTAATACAAAAGACCAACATCATGAATCAGGTTTGTTCTCTCACCTCAAAGCCTTTCCTCTTCTTCAGCCTCTTCTTGTTGAGTTTCTTACAGGCATAAAGTTTCCCCGTGGCTTTCATCTGACAGGCCGACACCTCCCCAAACCCTCCTTTCCCCAGCACGCGGAAGTCCAGGAACCAGTCTGCGTCCATGGGCTGCATCTCCAGCCACTTCCACTGCAAGAACCTCTTCATGTACAGGCTCTCCAGGAAGAAAGTGTAGGGAGCCTCCCGCAGGTAGTCCAGCATCCTGGCCAGCGCTGCAACGAACAAATCATCCCGTACAGACCCCTGGTCCTCCTTCACCTTCGCGATGATGTCCTCAGACAGGAAGGGGCAGTAGTGTTTGGCAGAGGGGTCCATGTAACGCTGGACAATCTTTGAGGCCTTCTTCGCCCTGTCAGAATCCTCGGCCAGGTCATAGCCCTCGATGTCTTTCCACAAACGACAAGCACCGTGATACTCTTGATTTGCATCCAAGAACTCCCTAAAGAGGCGTTTGCCGATGGGTTGTTCCACACAGGCCGAGTCAAAGGCCAAATCCAGGGTATCCCTCAGGTCCTCACACACGGTGATGTGGGGCAGTTTGAGGCGGGAATGGTACTTCTTCTCCCGAGCTGCTGCAGCGTTGGAGCCATCGATGCTTCCACGGGCATTGATGTACGCAGAATTTGCGACCACTGTGGTCAGACCTCCGATATCCATGTTGAGGGTATGTGACTGTTAGGCGATACAGAGAGGAGACATTGGAGCCAGAGAAGAAATGCTGTTCTCTAATGTGCAGGGGTGAGGCGAAGAGAAGAACGAAGCGAGGGCGAGGAAAGAGGAAAACTGATCACAGACGAGTGGCAGAAGCCAGGAGAGAAAGGGGGGGACTGAAGAGTAGTGTCTGAAAGAGATCCAGGCACAGTTTGAGCACTGTACCACCCTCAGTCTCACACACAACCACTTGAGTCAACACCTTTCAGTAATCCATTAACACCCTAATGCCCCAGACAAAGTGTGCGGAGCATCTGCTAGAACAGAGGAACACTGAGTATCTGCAGCTGAGGTTTCACCAGTAACCACCTGGCAATTAGTTTTCATATAACCAGTCATGTCATTGGTGCATAATAAAAATAAAGATGTGGAAAAATCCTGTTTGAGTCCAACAGAAAATCAATAGATTTAACTAGGTTTTCTATGAAGATACCAAATGGTGTTAATATTTAACATTTGATTAGACTAGAACAGCCTTCAGCCGCACATACCGCCACCAAAGCCAAAAGTCTGAGATGTAGTCAAGCTGCACCAAATTTCACAAACACAGGGATCAGTCCCCTAAATGTGTGGAATGTTTTTTCATCAAGACATGACTTATTCCCTGGGCAATTAAATAGGAATTTCTTAGATTCACCAATTTGTCAAGTGTTTTTTTGCCTAATCCTTTAACAAAAAATCAAATAGATACATGTGAAAGCATAGGTGTTCTGAAAAACAGGAAATTTAAAGAACAAGTTCAAAACATTTTCAAATGCTTCCACTGACGTTCTCGCAGGTCCACGGAAAGGACTACCCGACACTGACTGCAAAGAAAGTGTCTAAGAACATTCAATGCGTTATGGCTTTAGCTGCCTGACAAATAAAGAGGATGTCTCCTAAAGTACCAAACCTTTACTTCCTAATTTCTAACTTTAGAGAACATACTTTCTATTTGACTCATTAACTTCAGCAAAATTTGTCACAAAATGGACAAATTTGTTAAATGGAACAACAGTTTTTTATCCTTGCATTCCTACCATGGCAGGCTCTCAACTGGGTTTAAAGAAAAAGATCAAACACGATGGAACAGAACCAGAGACACCTTCTTCCTCGTCTAAACCGGGTGTTCAGCTTCTAGGACGTGATGTAGCTTCTCACCTGGAGCAGAGAGGAGGAACAGGATGATCGGCTCCAAAACAAAAATATCTATGTATATCAATAGATTTCCACTCATCCAGGTCATGGTATATTCAGTAGTTGCACAGTGGACTCGCATGAGTTTCAGACAAGAAACACAAGCAAGTCGTCCACCACTGACCTTTACAGGGGTTTCTACTGAGGCCAAGATCTGCAAGTATAATCATTTGAACCTTCCTCAAAGTTAAATGTGATAAAAACCTGTCCCCACGCTTTAAAATGTGCAAGTTTTAGAAGCAAAATTGATTTAAAGCGACATGCACGGACGTGTTCTGTGGCTGCAGGATTACACTTCTCATTCCCTGTTGACATCGGCTCAAGTGCTAACAGGGTGTGCTACATTTCGACCCTTGTCTGTTCTCCATGTCAAGAACATTTGGACACACTTGATCAAAAGTAGGGCAGTGTCATTGTCAGCAGTTACACTTCTGTATTCATGTCTGTAATAAAGTTAAATGCAAATAATCATGTAACAACTCTAGCTTAAAATAAATACCAATAGTATGCAAGTAAATGAGAAAATAATGAATTGTTCTCACCTCAGACAAATCTCCCTCTTCTGGAGTTCGGAGCAGGCTAATGAGGATTTCCTCTGACGGGCAGACGCCTCCTCAAACCCACCTTTCCCCTGCACATGTCTGTGTGCCACTGTGCAGCCATGTGCTTTTGATGAAGAGGCTCTCAAAGCATTTGAGCCTCTTCAATACAGATCTTCTCAGATGGTTTGTTTAAAGAGCAAATACTACTGGAACTTACAGGAAGGCTACATGTTTCAGTTGGTTGAAAGAAAAAAATACTTTGAGGTACGAGGTGTCTTTACAGAAATTGCGATGTTGTTCCAGGCGCGACACAAACTGTTGGTCAACTTTTAGCTGCAACAAACCTACATACTGTACATTATAGAAACAAACTTATTAAAACAATCTATATTTAATTTGCAAACTTATATTAGATTACAGAAAAGGTATTTGGAAGTCAGTACATGTGTTGCTCAGTTTTAAAAGAGATCTTTGAAGAAACACACCAAGACCTACACAACCACACATTTTGTTACATCAATATTTTTTATCTCTTACCACTGGCCTCTAAAGGATACTATAAGCTACAATCGTTGTAGGACTCATGTACGTAATTAACAAACAAAGCTTATTCACCTATCAGGAGCCTGGGTTATGAAAGTTCTGACCTTGCTGGTGCCATAATTTTTGTAAACACTACCAAGGCGTTAACAGGGTGGTGATGGAGAATTCATCAACTCCAGAAATACAAAAAATATATATAAACATAACTAGCAAACAAGATCAGGAAAGCAGCTGCCTATAGAACAGAAGGAAGTCGGCCCAACACAATGGGGGATAAGAAACTATTTCGAATTATTGCCCAGAACATAAAACAAAAAAAAGGTATCGACACATCCGATGGAGCCCCATCCTGAGATGACATGGCAACTGTGTCAGGCCATTCAGAGTCCATGGTGCTGCTCTAACAAGCGCTAAGCAGACACTTTGGCCATCGAGGAACATTTTGATCATCATGTCTGCTAAATGTAATTGGAACATAATAGGAATATCTATTCCAACAAGTACATTTTACATTCTCCAACAGCAGTAGATTTTACAGAGGGTTGTTTTTAGTGGGATGGCTTATTGAGAAGTAGATTAGGCATACAAAGACTTCAGTGTGGTGGCAGGGCCACAGACCACAGTTCCCTTGGACGACACCACCCCCAGAGCTGTAGTGCATGTGCACAGGATTCAAAAAGATGGGTGCGAAAACACACGCACACACCTCTGTTCAATATTTCATCTACACCCCTGAAAAGCCAGACAGAAATACAGGCATGGGGAGCAGGGGGAAAGGTGGAAGAAGCACACACAAACAGGGGGACTAGATTCCCACGGTGAAGGTGGTTTGAGGGACTGTGCTTGTTGGAGCGCTGGTCTAAAGACAGGTTTAGTCTTCGTCGTCGTTCTCGTCGTACTCATCCTCGTCGTCGTCATCCCCCATGTACGACACTGGAGTCTCTACACGAGAGCCGCTGTAGTGAGAGTCATTTGAGCTGGAGGCCATAGTGCCGTCGGTGCAGCCATCACTACGAGGAGGAGGATTTGATTGTTCAGTTAGAAAACAAGTGAATGGTGGACAAGGTGATACAGGAGCATGATGAGTACGACAAAGTGATTTCTGTCACATGTGTTGGTTGCTTTACATGTTAACCTTCTCACCTGCTTGCCGGGTAACGAGCTCCATTCGCTGAGGATCCTCCAGTGATGTAGACATTACTAATGGGACCCTTTGCCATCTCTGAGAAAAGAGAAAATACATCAACCTACAGAAAAATGAATTTGATGATACCTGAATTGATCATGCTGCTGAAGTCACACCACTGTAACAATGAAGACCCACTGTTAGTGAACACATCACGTGAATAAAGTGAATAAAGACGGAAGATGTGTCTCCACTTCCTCCTACCATCTAGAAATGAAGCCAAAATATATCAACTCCTCAACAGACATTTATCTCCCACAAGTAAAGACTCGACTTCTTAACTTACAACTGCACTATCTTCATTATTTCAAGGTCATCAGATGAATTTCACACACATTTTCATCAAATTAAAATCTTTCAACTTACAATACCTGTAATTGTTACGTAATCCTTTTCAGTATGTTTACAGGATATAGAACCAACTAGGGATGTCACGATATGAGGAATTCTCACGGTTTCCGAGATTATTGATATTATGGAAGGAAAAAGCTAACAATAATATAGCCAATAATGTAAAATATTTATTATTAATATCAATATTTATCAACTATATCCAGTTAGTTCTTATAGTGTAACATTAGGCTTTTAAAAAAATATTTATTTTAGCTATTTTATTAAGTTGCTTTATTGTGGAATGTTGGTTATTGATTTTTTTGTTTCCTGTCATCATGAGCAGTGTCTCTATTTGGGAATTTTATTGTGAAGCGTCGCCAAAGGAAGTTGTTCTGTGTTGTGAACTAGTTGTGAAAAAATAAACAGACATATTGCCCTGGTTCAAACCACATTCTTCATCTCCTTATTATACTAGTACCTCTCAGTATAGGTGAATTAAACTCTCGACTACATTTACAATGGTTAATAGGGAGAGTGTGTGTGTGTGTGTGTGTGTGTGTGTGTGTGTGTGTGTGTGTGTGTGTGTGTGTGTGTGTGTGTGTGTGTGTGACAGCATGTCAGCTGCTCCTTCGGAGCTGGACAGAAACTGAAACTAAACATCGATTTCTTCTCAATGAGAACTCCTCCGATGAGCTTTTTGGCCAGCGTTGGTGGAAATAAGGATGTTACTTCAAGTCCCTCTTGGTAATACAGACACAAGCGCACACACAAATTACGTGACACCCGAGAGGCAAGAAATCATAGTTAGATATCGTCGTTTTCACAATTTTTGCGGTTATGAAACCGCGGTTATTTCAAAAATCTGTAAATCCCGACATCTCTAGAGCCAACTATTGAAATGTTTCTGGGTAAACAAGCTGTGGCACTGACCTATAACGTAGGGCTCCAGAGCTTTGGGCACCAAGTTTCGTGCGACCTTCAGATCCTCTGGAGAACACTTTCCCACCTCCAAACCACAGGCCATGCCCATTCGCTTCAGCACCTCGATGTCATCATGGATCTCAAACATGCTGTCAAAGTTGAACAAATACTCAAACCTGCAGATGAGAAAGAGAGAAAGTTATCAGAATGCTATTTATGTGTTTAAAGGAGTAAATTGTGTATTTCAAACAATGGAAAATACTAGAGATGCAATATATCTGATCTTGTTAACTTTGTCAGTATAAATTTTGTTTGTGCGATAAATGTGCATTTTGGAAAAATCCATTATGTTTTTAGGAGTAGGGTCAGTGCAAAACTGTTGTAATTAGATATATACAAATGGACTCTTAAGCTAGCGCAGCAAAAAACTTTGAATAACACAGCCGTAGTCAAACTGCAGGCAGACATCAAGATATGTTATAGGAACGTAGGAATAATAATAATAAGGTTCAACTCAAATTTTACATTTCACGGTCAAGAAACTAGAGGAAATGTTTCACCTTCAATTGACTATTTGCTTCTCCAAACCTTGTGTGTTTCCCTGAAACACTGAGGAAGCTAGGGCTGCTCGATTAATCGAAATATAATCGTGATTTCGATTATTGGGTCAAACGATCTCCAAACTACTATAATCGAGTTGAAACGATTATTTGCGTTTCAACTTTGTATTCGAAGGATCCGAAGCCTGGCTGTTCACACCTGACCCACATTTCTCAGCGCCGGTCAGCCCGCGATTCTCCGCTTGTTGTTGTATGTAACCCGTCCAATGAAGGGGTTCGAGGGTAAATGATGATGCCCACTGTGATTGTACAGTGGAGTTAGAGATTGGCAGTTCTTCTCTCTATAAAAGCAACAGCCAGGTCTCATTTAGGCCTGTCATCAGTTTTATAACTTACTGATACATATATACCATTACTTACATTTCTTAATAGCGCAGTTTGATCTAATGCGCAATGCAATCTCGGGTGCCTGCTTGCTGAAAACTTTGTGACCATCAAATAAACACAAACAGCTACAGCTTCCACTATGACGAAGTGACGGGCCAACCACACAGTAGGATTTCTCCTGATACTGATGATGGGAACAAGTGAGAATGACACAGCAAAAGCACTGCGAACCACTCTACAATGAAGCAACAGCAAACATGGTTATGTCAGGTCTATCTCTAAAGACAGAAACCCACAGGCGTCACACCCTGGAACCTGCACCTGATCCTGACATGTTAGTTAGAAACTTTGGGAGACCACTTTATCATTCGTTTAATAAAAATGCAGAAGATGAAGCACGTACTTGTCGTTGGAGATGCTGCAGTCGATGACAGTTTTCTTGCTGGTGTTGACAATAATAAATGGAAGGTGGATGATGGAGTTGGGAGGTGGAGGTCTGTTTGCCTGCTGCTCTGTTTGTCTGTTCCGCTGAACCAGGTTCTTAAACGCTATTTGCTATTAAGACAAGATCAA
The DNA here is from genome assembly GCF_947347685.1 of Pleuronectes platessa. NCBI lineage: Eukaryota > Metazoa > Chordata > Actinopteri > Pleuronectiformes > Pleuronectidae > Pleuronectes > Pleuronectes platessa. The sequence goes on from NC_070639.1 coordinate 9,478,000, forward strand.
GGAAAGGTGAAAACTTTGATGAAGCTAAACAGAGTGGTGACTTTCCTGTGATACCACATTTTACATTATTAACAAAACATTCTTTAGCTGGATATATTCACCAGCGATGTAAAGGCAGTCCATTAAAGTAAATGGTTTGTAGCTCAGCACAGAATTCTCACAGATTGTCATACACACAGGACATTATCAAGCTTAGCGATGCATTCATTTTATACCCAAAGTAAACATATACATTTTTGCATGCATAACTGCTATGAGGAAAGGGGGAAGCATTATTTTATTTAACTTGCTCAATGTTTCATTCATAGCAGAAACAGGTAGAGGAACACATAAAGGCCAGTTTCAGTTATTGTAGAGCTCACATGCTTTCTCCATAGCTTCTGTGGTATTGAGATGTAGTTACATTTAAGCTGGCCTCAGAGCTATAGTGGCTGTAAGTGATGATCAGCCACAACACACACACAGAGAAGCATTCAACTCTTCCCCACCTGCAGTATGAGCTCCTGAAGTTGTGATTGTTTCTGCTTAATCCTCTCCAGCCGCCTTTGTCTTTCCACCTACAGTTAATATGAAATAAATTATTACGATTGATAACATACAATGATTGAGAGTTAACATCCCCAATACAAGCTATTAAAACAACAGTCTTCAGGGTTTTTCTACCTCTAGGTTTTGGCACTCCTGTGCCGAGTTGGTGGGAAGGCCAATCCACTTAATTTCTTTCTTCTCTTTAGAGATAATGTTCATGGCCATGAGCACATTGAGCGCATCATACACACGCCGCCGAATGTTCTTCTGGTCATACACGTGCTAAAAAGGAAAAAAACACAATATTCTTAATATTAATATGACAACGAAATCATTAAAATTGTAAAATATCTGGCTTTATTAAACCCTTTAACAAACATGTCTACATGTATACAATTTAGTTAAGAAAAAAATGTCATGCCGCACTCACCGAGTCGTTGGGTGACATGTGGTTATCTGCAGAGCTGAATTCTGCCACAAGTTCATCTGCAACCTCATTGTAGGTGGTGACTCCTTTCTTCTGCACCTTCTCACACACTTTCATGGAGAAATGCCTCAAGCCCTTCCCATTCTTTTCTCCTTTCTTACCACGCTTACTGCAGACAGAAAAGACCCCCCATAGAAGCACAATGATTATCATGTCAAAATGTATGCATTTCCTTTTTGACATGGAATAATATCAGACTTTACACATGCTATTAAAACTTAATCCTGACCGAGCTCGACAATACCCCAAATTCATACAATTGAGGATCTTTTTGAGGACTTACCCCGATGACCATGGAGAGGCGTCTGATGGTTGACTCTGAGTGAGGAACTGTGAACTTGGTGTATGTGGACTGTTCACCAAAATGGTGTTTGATACCGTGGGCCGCTGAGGTGTGCCAATTACCTGCAGAGGACATAGGACAAGAAGGAGTAAATATGCTGCTGACATGAAGGAGACTTGGCCACATCTCCTTGGACAAGAACGCGTAAATATTAAAACTCAAAATCCTCTGTAATCTTGTGAGGCTGTCAGCATAAAATTAGTTCTTCTCCAAAATACACCAGCTATGTGTATTAAAAATGTATCATGTAAATAAAGTTTTACTGAAGAGATAAGAAAACGTGAATGGGGTCCCTCGCATCAGGAAAAATATAAATGTAGTATTTGAGAGATATTTATTGAATAATAATTACTGGTCATGACCATGGTAAGACCAAATCAATACGAGACATTGCTTTGAATTAATATTGCAATGACGTATCGAAAAGATTGGGAATCGATTCCATCAATCAGGTGATATCTAAGCTGATTTACGTTATGTATATATTACATATCTACAGTATAATGGGATGATGGGTGTAATCCTGCTGACTGTAGAGTTGATAAGCTTAGGATCAACTGCCTCCACCTACCCTCCGCCCGGTCACCTCACAATGATAATGGAGGGGGCTTACACAACAGTAAGACACAGTAGAGAAGCCCAGCATGCACATGCATACACAAAAGCATCGGCAGGTCACTGACCATTTAGAAAGCTGAATATTGTATAACTATTTAGAGGTTCTGTAAACTAACCCACAAATCTGGTTGTGAAAGCACAAAAGCCAGACGTTTGTCGAGCATCACTCACCATGTGTGGCAAATGTTGCATGTGTGCCGTGATGTTCACGTTGGATGGCCCAAGGGTTTTGGGTAGCAGCTGTTTTGCCACAGGGGCAGCTGTGGGCTGGACAGTAACCAAAGATAGGACACCTGATAGAAGACACAAGAAGACCAGTAATGAGTAGAGCTCGTGATAGAAACTCCATTGCCCTCTATCGGCCAGCTATTAGCACATAGGACTACACATGGGGGCATATTGGTTCCTTGTGCTTGGCTTCATGTTATCTAAAGAAAATACTTTGTACACTTTCTATGTAGATGACAATTATTCATAATTTGTACCTTTGCTTGGGCTCATATTCTGATCGATGAAAACCTTCAGCTCTCCGTTTGTTTCAATCAAACCAGCCTGCATAGGACATGAACGAAAGACGATCTAAAATTCCACAAGTTACAGATGATTCATGAGTCCAGATTTGGAAAAAAGAAACCAGGAGTATAAACATAGGAATATTGCAGCAACATAACCACTACACCATCAGCTAATATCAGCTACAGTATCTGCAAAGTGAAACAATGGGCAAAACTGTCTTCCAGTAAAAAACAATGTGTTGGATTACTTACATCTTTTGCCATGATCCCAAGGGATCGGAGGAGTTGAGATTCAATCCGAAAAGAAGATGTCCCTTTAAGCTTCACTCTTCAGACCCCTGGAGACAAACAGAGGACAAACTTCTGAATAATGACTCTGGTTAATTTGCCCCAAAAAAGCTAAAACCATTACATTTGTCTGCACAATATTGTGTTTAAATACATTCATCAAATACATTTGTTATGTAATTAAACTAAACTTATTTCTGCACTAAGGCCCATTCTAAGTGCTTGATGCCAGCACATTGTACGAAGCTACATCACTGTCGTTAGCTTGAGTGACCGGATATTCCTCTTACAGGATTAAAAATAACTTGAAATGTGCGTATTTTTATAAAAAGCTCAAACAAATGAGGCTTTGAGAAATAAGTCTGACTGCAGCGTGACAGCCGAAATCCACATTTAACAACCCATCGATGGCCACAACTTTTCTCCGCTAAGTGTGCAGGAGGCCTACTTCAGGTACCGAGCACGTCCTCCGGAGAGGCATCGTCGAACTTCCACGGGTCAAGCAAACGTTACAACTTTCCTGCACCAAAAAGACCCGCTAATAAGTGATCGTTCCACTCGGTTCCAGACAACGAGGATGCACGGAGTAGTAACAACACCCAGTTGTTCCCAGAGCAGCAGTGAACAAGCTTTTGTTGAATGCAGCTAGCTAACTGTTACCGCTAGCGTTACATTCAGCTCACTCACAGCTAGCTAGCTCGTTAGCTTCTGCACGTTTTGGAAAGGATTCGCGTTCAAAAAGACAGCATTTGCAGGTTGCACGCTACGCATTCCTGACATACTGGAGTGTGGGTGAACATGTAAGAAACGTGCGTGCGTGTACCAGAGAGGATAAAGCGAAAATAGTAATTCTGTGCACTTACGAGTGCACTCCCCCGTTTCTTCGACGGCTGTTGTTGTTGGCATTTGAGAATGGAGGAAGAGGAGGTCTAAATCCCTTCCGAACAGGAAACAAACTAAGTCAAGTCGAAGTACTTTTGCCCTTAATTGTAAGTGCAGAGTATTTTATTAGTGATGAGTATTTAACTCCTGGGTTTGTTGTCTCCCCAGGTTTCTGTGTTGTGATGTTGATCGGTATGAAGCTGCGATTCAGCCTGTTGGTCGATTGTGGAAGCTGCATTAAAAAAAGTCTTCGTTTTCAATTGAAGAAAGGTGGACCACGAAAATACATGGAGGCAACAAACACAAACATAATGTGCTTTGCTTCTACTGTGAATGGTGATCATCTATATGTAAAACTAACAGAAAATATAGTATGGAAACAACTTCTGAAATGCCTGTTACTAGAAGCTAATTATTGTCTTATTTCTTATGTTATTGACAATCACTGACATTTAGTTGTCACATACTTATCACCTCGCAACTGGTCAGCGACCAACATAACAGCACCAAGAGTTTACATTCAGCACAACCTGAATACATTAATCACCATATCAATATCAATATTAAACAAACTAACCTGAATATTTACATTCTGTAAATGTAATAACTTTTGTTCGTTTATTATAAGTGTCGTGGTTCCACAATACAGAGGGTTTGTGATGAGAATAGTTTTGAAAAATAAATATAGTTTTACATATCAGACGATAACCATTCGGTCATAATCACCGTGGAGCGTTACACTAAACTAAAAGCCCCCCTTAATGACTACATTAGTCTCAGCTACCCATACAGTACATTAGCAACTTATCAGAAAAATGCATTATAGTAAAGGTGCAGTGTTGAGTGCTGCTACTCTGCTAGTTAGCAACGCTTCGTTTGTTAGTTTAGCGACGACCTGACTGGATGTTTCGGTTTGAAAAGCCTCGAGCACCGGCGCTTTGTTAGCCAACAAGCGCTACGCTAGCAGCTAGCCGGCGAGCTAATCCACAGCTGTCACCGAGAACACCAGCAGAATGAGCTTCGATCAAACTCCTGTTCACGGGCTGCAAGTCCTCAGGAGCGGCTTTAGACGACCGCTTGATAAAACATGTCTTTAAAATGGAGAACTTTGTTTTTTAAGCGGATTGACAGCGAGCCGCAAGTCGATGGGAGCGACTTACCGGTGCACTTCGCAGGCTAGCAAGTTGCTCGTTAGCCTCCTCTGTGTGAGTTAGCCACTTGCTACAGCAGCGCGACTCTCAATCTGATCTTGGCGGTGTCTGGGTTTGCAGGAGTGTGATTGGTCGACGGCGACGATACGACAGCAGGACAGTCAAAGTGTTTCGTGCCCACACTCTGCTTCTCTGCAGCCCGGAGGAGAGCAACCGGTGTCCAACGTGCTCACAGCGCCACCTCTCGTACAGGAGGGAGAGGCTGCTTTTGCTTCACTCCCGCACTTCTATGCCCCTCTGGTTATTGCAGATAAAAAGTTTTGGTGGCACCCAGAATGGATCGAATATACCCGTTATCGATGTTCACCAAAACATTCACTCATTATCTACTCACCACTGTGCCGATGGAGGGGTGGGTGAAGTGTTTGAGTCCACTAAACACTTTTTAGGATTCAGGGGTAACCAGTGTTGCATCCAAATACAATACAATTGAAGTAACTGGTGACAACTTCTTCAAGCCTAAAAGACAACAGAAAAACAACACAGCCCACCTTCAAAATGCTCCTGGGCTGTGTGGGCCTGCAGCTATTTAAATGTGTAATTGTATTTAGACAAGATTCAAGATTTGACATGTAGTGTTTGCTTTCAAATTGTTTTGTTTGGTTGATGAATGAAATAAACTTTTAATTTTGAAAATATGTAGGTATATATATATATATATATGTATTCTTAATAATATTTATATTAATATATATTGTTCCGTTGTACTGTATTTTGTACTGTATTTTTACACATTCAACTTGGCTTTTTTATAAATTGCATTACAAGGCACATAGTTTTAAAACCATTTAATGTATACTCTTTCCTATATTTTGTATTTCTCACCATTGTACTGGTCCTGGTCGGTATATATTTATATTCTTGGCTGTAGGGACTGTAACAAAACCCAATGCCCCTGGTGGATCAACAACCTCTGATTGTGATCCTCAACAAATGAGATGATGACATCTGAATTGAACACAAACAAGCTCCTGCTTGAACTTAAGGATTGTCATGTCAGTTTTATAACGTATATAAAGTAACAGTTATGCAGTCAGGATACATTTTTAAGTCTGGGTCAATTCAATTTCAACAACAATAAAGCCCACAGTTTACCACAAGTGTAAAGTAATTGAATGAGTTGACAGTAGTTTTCCAACAATTGCGTCTTAAAGATCAATTGCATGCTGCTGTGAGTGTGACTAGCATGACGTCAGTGTGCTCGATGTCATTGGAGCCTTAGTCACTGTAAAACAGAGCCAACAAAAAAGAGGAAGGCTGGTTCCCACAGATACTGTATCAGCTGCAGAGCCGTGTTTATATTCACTCTTATTCAAGGGTGGATTCCCTTTCTCATGAGATAAAATCCAGCTGAGCCACCAAACAACATTTACTTTTACACCACAGTCATTTCTTAAGTTTTTAAAGTCAGGCATCATCGCAGTTTATCAAGTTAAACAATTGCTCAACAAATTGCATATTTGTTGTGCAGTTCTTTAATAACAGATCCTTCCTCCATATTTAAGGATCTGTACGCCTAATAACCAATTTCAAGATTGCTCCAATCGAAAAACAACCATTAACCTAGACTTCTTTTCAATCAAACATTTCATTACAGTTTGGTTTGATTTAAAGAGGATCACCATTCTGCAATGTCAGGCCATAACATCTTTTAAATTCAGAGCCTGCACTACATAAGAAATGTTTTTAAAGTTGATTTTACTCTTCGCATAGTTTTCCTTATGTGTAAACTAAAATTATAATCCAGTGAGGGTCAGGAAGGTTTATGTAGAACTTTCATAGGCAGTATCCAGTTTATTTGATATATACTTATTATATTATATTATATTATATTATATTATAATATACCCTAACATCTGCTGGTGGTCACTAACATCAACTGGTGTATAGGCATTAATTAGTGTGGTAGAGCATACAAGGGATAATCTCCATCTTGTCCTACATTCTTAAAGGGGACTATGTTTAGTTCCAAAAAGGCAGAGAGTAATGATGACTGATCTATATTCCAAAACTACCCTAATACTGCAGTTCTGCAATAAATCCTTCCTACTGTTGTAAAATGTCCAGTGTCTCAGGGATGGAACTGTTGATTAAAATCTAATGTTACTTTTAAGGCTATAGAGAATTATATTGTGTCACAATAGGGAAATTGATATTATTATTTGGAAAACCTATATCTAATGCAGGCTGATACAAAAGTCCTGCAGCTCAACCAGCATTCCTAGAGAAAATGTTGAAAGGTTGTTGAATCAAGTTTTTACAGTTCCTTTGAGTACTACTGTATTTGCTTTATTATACTATTGGAATCGTTCCCATTTTTACTCTATTGTTATTTTCACTAACTGTTTGACATCTATTGTTTACAAATAAGTCAAACGACAACATGAACAGTTTCTGTTCAAACCATAAATAGCTCTGCTCGACTGCTTCGGCGCATGCGCACAATGAGCGTCGGTCGGGCTACCGAACTGGTGAACCAGCGGGTGTAAAAATGGTAGGTAACCAAAATAAACACGAACCCAGGCATCGGCTTTAGCACCGTGAAGACCCAGCTTCACCTATGGTGTCACAGTATTAAAAGTGCACGTCGTGTCGCGGTTTGACGAGCCCGCGGTGCTCAGTCGCTTGTGTTTGCTGCTGTTAACAGGGAAGGTCAGTTGATGTTTTGAGAGCAGCTAGCTAGCTACACGTCCCTGTTGGGTAGCCTGGTAACTTCGGCTGCGAGCATGGTCAGTCTCTGGAGCTCACACCCGGACCCACAGGGGGTCATGTCGGTGTAATCCACACCAGCAGTCAGGTCCAACGGGTTCAGCGCCACCGCTAATGTCAGCGAGACAGTCCCTGGCTAACTTAGCTAGCGTTAGCCGGGAGAAGTTCCTAGCCGGGTGGTGTGTAGACAATGCTAACCCAGCGTTGCCCATTCTGGTGACACCATAATCCGCGTCTGTGCTCAACCACAGACGCGTGACTTAATTTGAGTTGAATGAATATGAACCAGGGAAGGTTGGAGAAGTCACTGTTTCAGTCTCTGGTTTCAGGAAACTCTTCGTCCAAGTGCTCTGATCGTGCAGTTGCTCTGAGGAGGTGCTGCTGTGTGCTTCTTCAGGATACGATCTATAATTGCTCGGATATATTTTCCATTATTAACTCATCCACAGTTGTTTTTTTAACATAATCAATTATACTGTAAAATCTCAGAAACTGCACCACAGTTTCCCAGGGTTCAAGCTGAAGTCTTCAACCTGGTTGTTCTGTCCAATCAACATTACTCATGTTACTGAAATGTAAGATTAAAACAAGCAAAGTGTCATATTCATTACATTGCATATCATTTAGCTGATTCTTTTATCAAAAGATACATTCCAATAAGTGCATTCAATCATGATCGATCAACTCAACCACTTTAAAGCAAGCAGTGATTCTCTTGATAAATTACTGTTATTTTCTCAATTGACAGTTCACGTGTTTTGTCATTGTCTGATCAACGGCCAAAAAACACCAAATATTCAGGTTACTGTGATTAAAAAGTGGAAAATAAAACTCTAAGAAGCTGAAAAAAACTAAATTTTGGCATATTTTCTTAAAAGTGGCTGATATTATTATTAACTTATCAAAGCAGTATTAAAACTAATATAATCATCTTACTGTTTGTTGTGCAATTGATTATTTGGATATTCATAACATGATATTGTGTCAGGAGACTATATGATAAAATTATCATATTTGATTAGCTCCAACTTTCTTTTTTTTTCCTCATAAAAACAAACTAAAGTGTTTATAATCTTATTTCTCATTTATTGCTGAGTATTTATATATGGCTGCAACAAGCGGTTGTTTTCATTATAAATGAATCAGACATTTTTCCTGATAAAGTGATCACTGGTGTCCAAAACAAATGAGAAGTGAAAGTTAATGATTTCTCAAAGGCCAAAGTGGCATCTTCAGATGTCTCTTTTTTTCTGATCAGCAATTTAAAACCCACAAATATTCAGGTTACTGTGACATAAAACATCAAATCTGCAACAATTAATACCAAATGTTCGGTATTTAACCCAAAAAATTGACTGATATTATTATTGATTTGTTTTTTTGGCAGTAGTCTTCTCAACTTGTTGATGCAGCTACAATAGACTAATCAACTAATCAGCTGATCATAACATTTGTATAGTGTCAGGAATGAGATATCATTTAGAATTTGGTCAAAAGTATTTTTTTAACTTTGAAGCGTGAACAGTGTTTATTACTGGTCTTTAAAGGCTGCATTACCATTTAATGATAAAGTCCTCTGAATTGACTCCCTCAGTCAAATATACACTGACTCTTACTGCTTACATCATTACTGATTTATTATATTCTTTTTTTAAAACCTAATTTTTTTTAAGCTTAACTTTACCTTCCTCCAATTATCCTCACAGTATCACTGTTAACAATATTCTGACATATCATTACTTTTTATAATATGTATATATATATATTTATATATTTGTAAGTATTCCGGGCAGAGTGCTTGTGTTACACTCCAGACTTGTTGCACCTCTAGGTCCTGGTGCTGGCATCTCTTTACCCTACTCATGTTACATCTATGAATGTAGTTATCTGAGGGGCCCACAGGGGTACAGCATGTGCTTTGAGAATCCACAACATCCCCCTTCAGAAAAGCCCAGCCAGTCAAGTTGCTTTTGGACTCGACATAATTATCCCCACAGCGTCTTGGCTCACCCACTGTCCTGTGTGTTTGTTGGTGTGACAGACTAACCTCTTTAAATATGTGTCAGTGTGCTTGTGAGTGCCTCCCGCTCTGCACTGTCCTTACAACGTTGCCTGAATGCTTGTAGATGTGTTTGTCTCGTTCTGTCTTTTTGTCTGTGTGTCCCTCTGTGTTTGCGCGTTGTTTTCTGTGCTCCTTGGTCTGATTGCACCGGTGTCTGACAGCCCCTGTCCTGTACTTACACAGCATAAGCTGAAATCTTCGCAGAGGGACAAGGTACGGCAGTTCATGTCCTTCACGCAAGCTGGGGAAAAGACAGCTGTGTACTGCCTCACGCAGAATGACTGGAAACTAGAAGTGGCGACCGACAACTATTTTCAGAACCCAGATCTTTACTGTAAGGAATCCATGAAAACCTCCGTGGACCGGAAAAGGTTGGAGCAGCTCTACAATCGCTATAAAGGTAGGTGGGATAATTTAAGAGTGTTTTTTTATACTGTGATATGTTTAATTGAATAGAGCTTTTCCAAAAATAATTATATATAACTTATAGGCATAACATGTTTGCATAAATGTGTTACTTTTTTCCTGATAGATCCACAGGATGAGAATAAGATTGGTATTGACGGGATCCAGCAGTTTTGTGACGACCTCTCACTGGATCCAGCCAGCAACTCCGTGCTGGTCGTTGCATGGAAGTTGCGTGCGGCCACTCAGTGCGAGTTCTCCAAGAAGGAGTTTGTGGATGGAATGACGGAGCTGGGGTGAGTGTTGACATCAACAGCCTGTGACATGCTACCGAGTGGGACATAAACACTGTGGCTGAAGTAGCTCTGCCTGGTCGATCTCTTGGTGTGGCTCTCGGGGAGGGAAGGCCGTCTATATATAGACTCAGTCAACCACCACTTGAGTATTCTGTGTCTTCATGGAGTTACTCAATGGAAGCGCGGCTTGTTTTGACTTTTGAGGCTCATGTGTCACAGTTCACTTCGGTATATGCGCCGTCACGCTGCAGTTGGGTCGGCTTGTTCACGTATGATCATTCAGAGGCTGTTGCTCATTTTGTCTTCTATTTTCAGGTGTGACAGCCCAGAAAAACTGAAGGCCATGTTGCCAAGATTAGAGCAGGAGCTAAAAGATACTGGAAAGTTCAAGGACTTCTACCAGTTCACCTTTAATTTTGCCAAAAATCCTGGACAGAAGGGTTTAGGTAAACCGAGTGATAATAGTAACAGCATCTTGCCCAGTTCTGTTATAGATTTTTAAGAGTTGGTCTTCTCTCTGTGTGTGTGTGTGTGTGCAGACTTGGAGATGGCTGTAGCCTACTGGAACCTGGTTCTCTCAGGACGATTTAAGTTCCTCGATCTTTGGAATAGATTTCTTCTGGTGAGTCAAAGTGAACGCATGGATGTGTCGAGCAGGTTATCAGCCATTCACATTAAAAACTGTTTCTTTTGTCAGTTTAAATCTAAAAGTTCAGTCTTTATATCAGTCATAGCTGGACACTGATTTAGCTTTTCTGGCCACAACAAACCCTGACCTCATTTTACTTTACATAAAAACAATGTTAGTGACGTCTATGCAATGAGGTACAGACTTAAATTACATTAGAAGGAAACTAAGAGCACACTAAGTTCAAGTAATCAAATTACTAAGGTCACATCTACTCTATTACGTTTTAGTTTTAAAAGGCATCAGTGTTGATACGTTTGCGCCTGCCGTCCACACTACTCTAGTTTTTGAACGCCTAAAATGCTTCAAACGCCACTGGCCTGATTATAGTTTAAAAACTCTGAAGAAAAAAAATCCCTGCTCTTAATTTTCACCATTGTTGTTTCTTGTTTGTAGTTTTTTTCTGTAACTAAGCAACCAGCTGTAGAGTTGACAATCTGCTTTCTTTTGAAAGAAGCACTCGCATGACCTGTGTACATGAATGGTCACCTGATATGTGTTTTCAGGTCTGTTAGTATGTATGAAGATAACTTTTTATTCAGGGCTAAAACACATGATGCGGAGATTGTTAAACATATTCGTAAAAGAGTGGGATCAGCCAGTCACACCAGATGTTTGATAAGATCTAAACCTGCAATACAATATCATTTAAATGGCTGACTAAACAAGAGAAAAGTCATGTGTGAAACTCTGCATATACTAGTATGTTCATCAGCTGTTTTTTTCCAGGAACACCATAAACGATCAATTCCAAAGGACACGTGGAACCTATTGTTGGACTTTGGTAACATGATTGCAGATGACATGTCAAATTATGATGAGGAAGGTGAGTTGGAAATGAAACAGTGGATGAAAAGTTCAAAATAATCATTCATCCATCACTGTGACACTAATCATATGTTGTGTTTTCTTTCCCAGGAGCGTGGCCAGTTCTTATAGATGATTTTGTGGAATTCGCTCGACCGATTGTAACAGGATCAAAACGTAAAACTCTCTAAATCCAATCACAACTCTGGAAAGCCAGAACGTTGTTTCTTTTACAGTGACTTCATAGTTTTTTTTAAGACTTGTACAAAAAAAGTGGAAATTGTAAACTTCAGAGAGAAAACAGAAGCACTTGGAACTGTCAGGAAACCCCCTTTCAGGGAGCTGAGTAAAAAAACTGGGAACAACTGTCCTCGTGAGACTGAGGCGTCATATGGACGCTGCCAGATTCACCTCATGTCTCTCCTGTTGGATTCTCAGTATCCTGGACGCCCCTCTGCTCTGCTCCAGGAGGAGCGATAGCCGTCAGGCCGCAGCCCTGTATGTGAGGACAGACACAGCACTGAGAGGAGGTTACTGGCTGTGTGCACTCTGAAAGGACAAGAGAGGAGAATGCTGTGTGTTTTAAGATTCTTTCTAGTCAGCTTTGTTTTGTTATATGAAGCTCTGAGTGACTGTGCAAAGTTCCAATGTCTTACTCTAACTTCGGGACATCATGCTCACGACACCAGCACCAACTGAACTGTTGCAGTTTTTACTGTACATACTGTATCTATTGGGACAGTTTACAAAGAGAGCTATATGAAGAATAATATAAATATGTTGAATTTATAAATGCAAAAGATGATTTCTTTTATGTACAGGAAATGCTCAGATCTCTAACGGGATGCCTCAATATTGTGGATGATTTGCTGTCGGTTTAAATGTTCGGTGGATCTGTCAAATCATGGAGTTGTGAGCTTCTCATTGAAAGCATGTTGAACACGTTTTGCTACATTTTGGGCTGGTTTCACAAATAAATGAGAGTAAAGGCAGTGCTTTAATTTAGATGATTGATATTGGTTGGTGGTATTGATTTGACTGAATAATCGCAGTCGGGATTGGGTCTTAAATCCTAAATGTAATAACTCCTTTCCACAGTATTCATGATTTTATTTTTATTTTCAAAAGATAATTTCTTTGCAAAAGTTAGGAAAGCGTAGAGTCATTTCATCAGTTGATCCGTCTTGAGAAATCTGCTCTGCTGCAGTTAAGACAAATTTATTTTAAGACACACGTACAGGCCCTTAGGATTGCATGGCACATATCTGTATGTTATGGCAGCACAGAGCCCTTACGTCAGAAGCCAGGACGCTAAAGAGGGCAACAGGACAATAACGTAAGCCTTAAGAATAAACTCCTGTCTGTTCAATATTCATGTTTCTGTTCAAGCCCATCTGTTCAGTGTTACTGAAGGTAGTGAAAACAATATATTGTTGATACATCCTGTAAGTAGCCTAAGTATATTGTTCATTTAAGAAAGATGAATAAAGCATGAGCTTTTCCATAATCATACATGTATGTAGCTCTTTTATTGTCCATAATATATAATGGACATTTTATTTATCACATACAGGACAACCGATTAGACAAGAATGGGTTTCATAAAACAGAATTAGTATGATGGCAATAATAACGTGACATATATTGTTTATTGGCTTATTCACAGCAGAGATTTTGATGTGGCTCAGTTCAAAATGCACTGAAAGCTAGAAGAGGACTCAGTAGAGTACATACCTCAATCCCCTTAAATTAAGCTGTAGCAAATTTTACACATATCAGATCCCTAAATGTGTGTTATTTTCTATATAAGTTATTCTCTAGGAAATTGTTAAAATGTCAAAAAAAAACGTATTTTGTAATGCTAAAGAAAGTGGGAAAAAATGATCGTAGTCTGGATTTGCACCCAAATTCAATGAATTCTTTCTTGGTCCATGTCACATCCGCCCACCAAGTATCTGTGGAAATCTGTTTTGTAGTTATTGTGTAACCCTGTTGACAAACAGTCAAACCATCGACCTCTTTGGTGCTAGTATACAATTAACGATGTCTTTATTACAATTAGCTGAATTTGGACCAAATTCAGCTAAGACAAGACCAGACAAGACCAGACAAGAAAATACTATCTGTGGTAGGTTGAGGAACCTTTTGGGCTTTGAGTAGAGAGCATATCTCCACCAAGACCCAATAGTCTGCTCACCAAATTAACTTTAAATTCACTAGATGCCCTAATCTGTCCCCTAAACCATGACATTTTTCATCCATAACTATGCCCTTTAATTTGTCCAGTATGGGCTACTGTAAAAAAAAAAACATAGCTCCTGATAAAGGGCGTATTCTATGGTAAAGAAAATAATTCCTACAATTAAGATGCTCACACACTAGTGAAAACATCACTTAGATTGATTAAATTCAATTTCTTTCAATAGATCTCTTTCACCCAATGTTACACATTGAACCTTTCAAGGATTCTTCTCAGAACTATCCCTGCATTCAAGTTTTGCTTTAATCTGTCCAGTGGGTTTTGCTTATTCTTCTTTACTAACTTCCAAACAAAGTGACTGGGTGAATAACATTGCCTCCTTGGCAATCGTGAAATTGCTGATACCATCATTAACACCACTGTATTCAGATCTACTACTATTCATCATTATGGACTGTGACATGCAAGAGAACAAAAGCCAGCACTCCTGATTCTCTTCCTACAGTTGTTTTGTATGCAAATCCATCAGGTCACCTGGTCACTCCTAACCCGGCCCCTCCTCTCAGAGAGCGAGTGCTGTAAGATGAGACATTGGAGACGCAGGTCGCTTTGTTATTTACCTTGACAGCAGCCGGAGGTAAAAATGAAATAACCTCCACCGTGCTGGTTGTTTCGAGCCTCGGTGAACTTCTGTACCTGCAGCACGATGGAGAGGGAAACTCAAGGAAATGCTGCTCAGCCTCCAACATGTATTAATGGCGGTGAGAGGTAAGACTCTGACTCCATGTGTCACCTTTACTTACTAAGTTTTTCAAATGGTTGATGAATCATTATTGCTTCCTTCCTTCCTCACTTTCCTGATTTACTTTATACTTTTAAGAAACTTGTACACTTTCCACCAGACTTATCAGAAATGTAGCTCTGTACTGTTTTTGTGAATGTTTCTCCTTTGCTCCTGTAATCCCACTTGACAGGCCCCGTACAGCAGCTTCCAGGATTATCAGAAATATCTCAGCTTTGTGTTGTTATGTGAAACAAGCGTGAATTTTGCTCCTTGCTATAATCCCACTTGAAAGTAACTTAAAACTCACTCGTCATCCACGTTGGGTATTTGATCTCCCTGCTGCAGAAACCCTACCCAGCTCTGGCTGTTGTAGTGTCTGTCATCAGGCGAGAAAGAAAAGAGAAGGAAAGAAGGGTGGGGGAGGAAGGTGACCCTCCTGTTGATTCTTCCTTCATAGCATTCATCAGTGTTTTGTACTAATTTGTAAGCTTTTGGTTGGATGTGGATTTGCCCCCTGCAGGATTGACCCCTACGGCTTTGAGAGACCTCATGATTTTGAATCCTACAAGGAGATGATGGACGAGTACGTGGCTGTCCTCAACAGAAGATCCCTGAGATGGTCCAAGCTCCTTCAAGAGAAACCTCACGTGGAGAAGAACCTGACAGGTACAAACACTCATTCACACACACCACTGTCCAGTTGTGGTGTAGCTCTGTCGCTCTGCGGTTGTGTAATGGGATTATAAAATGTGTATTGGAAGTGAAGAGGTACGTGCGTAAAGGAGTTCCCAACGAGCACCGGGCCAAGATCTGGATGGCGGCAAGTGGTGCCCAGGAACGACTGGAGAGTAACCCGGGTCATTACCAGTCCCTGCTGGCCGCGGAGCATGACCCCAAGCTGAAGGAAACCATTCAAACAGGTGAGACTAAACGGTAATTGCGACCCTATTTACCAAAACCTACACACAGCTCAACCTTATTAAACACGTAAGTCTAGTTAAATTATAAAATATTATTGTTGCCTTAATTATTGGCCTGTTCTGCACTTTGGCAAATAACCTATATAATTTGTAGTTGTGACAATCTCAACTGTTTATTGAAACATTTGTAATTATTTTTATTTATTTTATTTTTTTATGTTGTCTCATTGTTGTTATTGTGGCGTTCACTGTTATCATTCTTTAAAATAGATGTTAAAATGTATGGATAGCGCCTTTGGTCATAAACGTCAATTCAACTTTATATCACAAAATGATTTAGAAATAAGATACTTTTTTTTTTGGTAGATATTAACAGGACATTTCCGAACAACGTCCTCTTCCAGAGCAAAGCTGAGCCCGGCCTGCAGAGGGCGCTGTACAACGTGCTGCTGGCGTATGGACACCATAATCAAACAGTGGGGTACTGTCAGGTGAGGAAAGTGTCTGTTTACATAAAGAACAGGACTGACAGTTTACTGTAGTCCCAGCTATTAGCTCAAGATGCAACGTGAGAGCTAAATAAATAAAGACAGTGTAAATAACTTTTGTTACTCATAAAGGTGACACATGTTCTCACAAACTTTCTCTACAGACAAAGTGTTGTTTGTTTATTCCAGGGAATGAACTTCATTGTAGGCTACCTCATCATCATCACCAAAGATGAAGAGAAATCCTTCTGGCTCATGGATGCACTGTTGGGCAGAATACTTCCAGGTCGAGCATCTTCTTTATTCCTCACACACACAATGAATGTCCCTTCAAACCTCCTCTGAGGATTTCATTTTACTCAGAGAGATAAAGCAAAGGTGGAATATGAATGAGGTTCAAAATAAACATATTTTAAAGACAAAATGTTCAACAGGTTTATTTGAGGGCAACACACAACTTTAGCAAAGGTCCCCACATGTCCCTGTTAACAAGGGGAAGAAAGAAAAGATATTATCTTTAAAAATGAGAGAAGAAATTATGTTGTTTTCCATGTGCAGCTGAAAATGAAGATCATCCATAATATCAACATTTATTTGATCAAGGTATTATAAGCAAAATTTATCTTATATCCAAACAAGGCAATACATATATTTGTAATAATCACTGTTGTGGGTCATCTGAAAAACAGTTCAGGAGACTGTAGACTGATCAACGTTCATTAATTGCAATAGTGCAGAGACAGAGAAGTTGGTGAGAAAGAAGGAATACACTGCAGCAAGTCCCGGGCCAGATCTCAACCCGAGTTGGTGCAGTAAGAGCTCACCCAAAGTGGTTTATGCTCAACTAGGCAAGCCACAAGTGCACCAATAACTGATTATTTAGTGAATGAAGCCAGCTAAAGCATTTTTAATAGTGACAATATATATCCTGTGTCATCTGTATAATGAAGCTCATGATGATCCCTATTTGTTAGTGTTAAAAACTGAATATTAGTAGGGCTAGGTTGGAGCCTTGTGGCACTCCACTTTGGAAAAAATTCAGATTGAAAAAAGAAATCTGAGACATTTAGACCTGATCTACGAGATGTGTATGAATAGCCGACCAATGAGTCAGCTCATCTAACTGTGGGATTCATTTGACAGACTACTACAGCCCGGCCATGTTGGGGCTGAAGACTGACCAGGAGGTTATTGATGAGCTGGTGAAGACAAAGTCTCCTGCAGTCGGACAGCTCATGGCTCAGTATCCCGGCATATGGACCCTGGTGGTGTCACGCTGGTTCATCTGCCTCTACATTGACATCCTCCCAATAGAGGTGAGAAAAACGGGGCAGACACTATGAGAATGTCACATGGATGTTGAAGCAGGTCATTCAACAGACATCTCGCTTGTTCCTCTATACTCGCAGACAGTTCTACGGATCTGGGATTGTCTGTTCTATGAAGGCTCTAAGGTTCTTTTCCGTGTTGCTCTGACACTCATCGCTCACCACCAGCCGGAGATCCTGAGAGCGCGCTCTCTGTGCGACGTGTGCGAGTGCTTCAAACAGATCACGTGTGGAGCTTTCACGCTGGACTGCCACACCTTCATGCAGGTGAGATCAGCAGTAACATGGCTACAAACAACTTTTCACATCACAGTTATGGATTTTTGATTTTACTTGCTTCGTACTTTGTATCAGTTCTGACACCAATGCCATCTTTACACCACTGACAAACTTAAGGGGGAAAAAATCACCTGTGTTAAGTACATTGAGGCGGCGGCTAAGAGTTTATTACATTGTTATAATCTGCTTAATACATAATTAATTGATCATTTGTTGTATAAAATGTCAGGAAATAGACATGTTTCTGAATCTCAAGCTAATTTCTTTGAAAGTATTGTTCCGTCCAGATATTCTTTTAAACATAATGTTAATAATAATTATTATAGTAATAATTTAAATTTACTTGGTTTAATTGGTTCACTACTGTGACCTTTTTAAAATAAGGGACCTTCATTTATTCCCTGTTATAATGAATGAAACGCAGAGAGAATCTGAACTAATGAAAATCTAAATTGTTTGAGTTTGTAGAAATTGAAAGTCCCTACTCAACTCTTTTCTACAGAAAATATTTACAGAACCCGGAAGTCTCTCAATGGCAACTATTGAGAAACTGAGAGAGAAATGCAGACAACAAATCCTGTCGGGGGAATCGAGACAACCGTAAAGTTTTGGATCAACTGTTCGTCTGTCGGGAACTTTGTGCTTATTGGACTCACATGCCAGGGGACGTAGTGTCGGCTTTAGATATGTTGAACTCTAATCCAGCAGACTGGATATCTGCAGAATGTGCTGAAGCAACGTTTTGAACCTTGAGTTTCGCTGGCCGGTACAGTCTTATGAATATTTTTTGCAGGTATAGATACTACTACACCTGATGCTTTATGGTATTGCAATAACTCAGAGAAATGCTAGTATTAGTTTTTATCATTGTGGAGAATATCAGTTTTTAAGAGATCACCTTTAGTGCATGCCTTTTGAATGGTACCAAAAAAATCAAATGTCGTTTTCACCAATATTTTACCATTTGAAGTCAAATTAAAAGTTAAGAATTTGATGTGGTGCTGTCCACATTTATATGAAACAGTTGTACATGTTTAATTATTAACAAGAACACGTTTTTCTTATTTCCTAATTGACCTAAAACATTCCTCCGCCAAACAAAGTTTCGACAAAGTGGACATTTTAGCGTAACATGATCATCTTAAACAACCGGTTATTGGGCTGTGCCAAACCTGGGGTTGAATAATAAAAAGCAACATTCCACTTTGAAACTACAAGTGAGATTTGGACACCATTTCAAGAGGCATGAACTTCCATTCCTTCTCTATCTACAACCTGGATAAACTTTAAATGGGAGCCGGTTTAATATATTTTTATTGGGGAAACAGACTGTGTTCAAGGACAGGGAAACATT
This sequence comes from Pleuronectes platessa, assembly GCF_947347685.1. NCBI lineage: Eukaryota > Metazoa > Chordata > Actinopteri > Pleuronectiformes > Pleuronectidae > Pleuronectes > Pleuronectes platessa. The sequence continues at coordinate 9,497,192 of NC_070639.1, forward strand.
TGTAAATTGAGAAAAATGTCTTCAAAGCTCTGACTTTTGGCAACAATAACCTGTACATGATCAATTTGGTGAAATAAATCAATTACAAATAAACAAATAAAAATCTTCTGATGTGATATGTCAATAAATAGCTGCTATTTGTATATATGTAATTAACCTACAGTCATGGTCAGATTATGACACAATGGGCCCTTGGACATAAATATGTCAAAGACCCTCCACCCTTTGAAAAAATTGAAATATTACAAGAAAAAAAGAGACAAAAACACAACACATCCAAAAAGGTATTGTGTGTCTTTGTGACACTTTAATGGTTTTAAATGTGATCTGTACCAAATATTCCACTATCTATAAGGGAGGTTAGCAGGAGAAGAGTCCTCTGGCCCAACTCCTGCAACGTAGAGATATCTAATCGTGGAAAAGGATTTATTGAACGGGCCTCGTCTAGACAGTCTCCATGGGACCTGAGGACTGTTACGTCATTGCTGTCAGACATCTTTGGACAACTTTCCTTACCCTGCGTTTACATATACATAATTTGGAAAAAAAAATCTTATAAGCAAAGTGTATAGAATTCCTAACTATTAAAACACTGTAGTTCATGGTCCTGCTGGCTTTACTTCCAGCCATTAAGAGACTGATTTAAACCTCAATGACGTACAATCTTTACTGTAGTTACACTTTGTCCAAACCTTTAACAGGGATTTAACTAATAGTTTAGTAAAAGTAATCTATTCTCATTCTTTACATAACAAAATAGTAATTAAGTATTTGATACACAAAAAAACAAATTAAAAGCATAAGGATTGAAACTTTTCAATACAATTATTCTTACATAATGAACTCTCACTTCTGAGCAGGAACCAGAGCGACCAGGAACTGGTTTGACAGCTGAGTAACTGGACGATGGCAAAACAAAGAGTCAAACTGTTATGTTTGTTCACTTTTATTGACCTTTCCTTTAGAAAACAGCTCAAACGAATCCATTAAAACCATATCAAGTCACTACAAGGATATTTAGATGAGGGAGAAGAGAAACATACAAAAACATAAAACGGAACTCTCGCTTTTTACATCAAACAATGCATATTAATGCTAGTAACAGTACAGGGCGACGTGAGACACAATGGAAATGTCCCAGAAATGGCAGCGCGGGGTGTCGATGAGTGAGCGAGCACCTCTGTGAATATTGGCTTTGCTATAATACCACCCATGTAGCAGCTGGGAAGGCACTGATGAACACTGACCAGAGCATTTTGGCCGTTTGAACTGTTACACAGGCCGAGTGTCAGGAATTTAGTGCAACTTCTTTCCATTCAGCAACCAAAGTCCCAAGTGGGCCCAAACCCAAGTTAAACAAACAAAACCAACCAGTGGACTTTAACAGAGCAATATTATTATGTCCATACAATTATGTCCTGAGCTTTTTCATGCACTTAGCCGACAGCACTTCTTAGATTGTTTAAGCAAATCATGGCGAGTCGATTTTGTATCGGAGGAATCCAAAATATACACGATCGTAACTTTGGGAAATACGAAATATTCATGTGTCTGCAATGAATATGAAGCTGCAGCATGAAGATGGCTACTTTAGCTTAACATGGAGACTGGAAGCTTAGAGATAAGAACTAATATCCACCTATCAGCGCCTGATGTGTTGTGTGTTACACAGTGGGGTCCAAAAGTTTAAGACTAACGTCCCACTGTGTCTAGTTTGTTATATCTGTACAAGAACCAAAGTGCAAAACTGATAAATTGTGATTTTTGCAGGTTATAAGCCTGATGTGTTCACTTTCTAGCATCTACTCCAAAATACACCGCTCCAAACCAAGAACACTTGAAACAAATTGGCCTCCCTTCAAGTCTTAATGCCAAACTAAGCAAACCTTCTCCTTGCTGTAGCTGGAGATTTAGTGAATATAAGAGGGTTATAAATCTTTTCATCTAAATCCTAACAAGTGCGCAAATGAGCCCATTTCCCAAAAATGCCAAACTTCCTCTTCATGAGAAAAGAAAAAAAGCTTAAAATGCCTTCAACCCTACAAAGCCTGCAGCTGCATCTTCATACAAAATGTGTTGAGTACCTATAAGAAAGAAAGACATGCATTTCATCACGAATCCCAGTGGACAAAATGAATTCCTAAATATAACACAGCCACTCAGGCGTCTCCTCACACACACACTTTTCATTAGGTTTCCATGTTTTAGCGTGTTCCCTAAAATCTGCAAACTGGCCTAAATGTAGAGTTTCAATAAAAAAAATGTCAGTTCTTAACTGTCTGAAGTGGATCAAGTTAAACAGCTAGAAACATTCCCTTTATAATAACACAACTCGTTTGGGTGACATCATTAAACATGGTCACCCAGAATCGGATAAGAAAAGCTACAGTAGCGATTCCCTCAAATCCCCCAAAGTTTCCTTTCACAGAAATCATAAATAGTACGACACAAGTTGAGGACTCTCGTGGACCCTCTGACAACATCCTCTGCTTCTCCCTCTCTTCACTTCAATCTCCAAACAACGTCCCTTTTTTAATGAAAGACTGGGTCAGTTCAGAAAGCACATATCAATCTCACAACTTGATGACAGCTAGTGTTACTGATAAGGGCAAAGAACAGCACACACAGAGATGAAGGGTGCGGGGACAGAGGGGCACAAGGTGAAGTGTTAAGTCTCATAAAACAGTGGTTAATATCATGGGTGGGTATTATCGCTCTCCGGCCCTGGAGGGGGGGGATGTGCGAGTGACGAGCCACCTCAGATGGTTTGGTAGCCGGCGTGGCTCCTCTTCCTGCCGATGAGGTAGGCCAAGAGCACGATCACGACAAGACCCGCTAAAGCTGCTCCGACGATGATGGGGATCAACATGTCATCTTCATCCAACTGACATTCCTCCGCTGAGTGAGGCGAGAAGAAACAAAGTAGAAAATTATTTTTCTAACACTTTACTAGACAATGACAAAACTGATAATGAGAAAATCTACTCTCGTTCGAGTCAAACAATGTGTTTTACCGGCTCCAAACTGACTTCCAGTCAGACCGAACGGCTGCACCTGCACCTGGACAATGTTGATGGACACAGTCTGGACCACGTCCAGGGTTTGCTTCTCTCGGCACATGTACGAGAAGCCCAGGCTTCCTCGCAGGTAGTCCAGACTGTTGTTGCGCACTGAGACGGGGTCTGAAACAAGGGACAGAAGGTAATACACTATTACATGGAAATAACAAACTAACTTCTTAGAAAAGAAGATAAAGCTGTATCTATATGTTTATCTGTGATTCCTGTCCGTCTCTTCCCATGAAATTTGAGAAATGATCGATAAATTACAAGAAAGAACTGACCTGTACAATAAGTCATTACCAAAGATTTCGGTGCCATATTAATAATATAATCTAAATGTATTGCAAAATGGTTATAAACATATTATCTGTTGGACATATGCTTATTCATCTGATAGAAGGCAGCTTGTATTTACACTGGGGGGTAAAGTGCACTCACCTTTCATGTCTGGCCAGGCTGCGGACAGAGACACGCTACTCAAGTGGTACTTGTTGGATGTTGTATTCTGGAAAAATAAGACCGTATGACAGAAGTCAATGCCAGTTCCTCATGCTCTAGCTGCCATCTACTGGCTGTTCCAGGAAGTACTATTAAAATGAAAGCCTGCTCAATGTTGTACTGTAGACCAAAGGAGAAATGACACATGGTTTTATTAAAATGTTTGTGACGTACAAAGCAGCGACAGAGCAAATGCAGTAACGTACCAGGGTGAAGGAAAAGGTGAGGTTGGTTTTCTGTGCATCTGTTGTCAGCCTCAGGGTGGCGATGTCCGACTTGCATGATCCAGAGCTATTTGTCGCGTTAGGCTGAATGTTTACAACCTCCTGCACGGTCTGTAAATAAAAGGTGAAGCATTTAAAAACCTGGGACAGTCTTCATTTGTAGCTCCAACAGTATTCACATAGAATAATTTGATACCTTATTCTGGGACAAGGAGCTGAAGCTGATGTTGAGCTGGAGGCCCATGGATGCCAGCAAGCAGACGGTACCATTGTTGCTCACCACGTAGTTCCCTCTTTCAGGGCTGCTGGGGTCTTTGTGCGGTGCAGCGGTGGTCGGGGCGACTGTAGGTGGAGCAACGGTAGCAAAACCCTGGTGCAGAGCGACGGCTACAAAATAAATTCAGGTATGAGTCAGGTGCTAAATTACAGGTGATATTAAGTAAATCATTATTTGATAATGCCTATAAAATACAATACATAAATATTCAACCTTCATGAAAAGACGTGTTGTTTAAAAGCATCTAAAACAATTACAAAATATAGAATACAAAGAACCTATTTGCAAAAAATATTTACCCCTCATAAAACAAAAAATAATAATTGATTTTACACCTTATTTTTTATTCATCTGGGTCTAGATACAAATAACTCCAACCATCATTAACAAATACTATTCAAATAATCAGTTTAAAACAATCTAAGATTCACAAAGCCTTTGTTTTATTAATGAATTAAGTAAAATTCCACTTCTCTACTACCTCTAGACCACATCAGACCAGGTCTAGATCAAAAACCACAATTCAGAGCACATAGACTTTCCAACTATTGATCTACTCAGAACTACACTCTGATTTGTGAAATCTTTATTTTATTTGTGAAAACATAAAGGGGTAATTTCCCTGATTTTATTCATGGTTATCCAGATCAGGTCTTAACAAAACACAAACACTTTGTACCAAGGACTTGTCATATGTGTGTACACAGTATCTGTGAGATACTGAACATGGTTTAAAACCTCAGTTTGACATCTTGTGAAACTTGATCTCAATATAAAAACCTAAAATGGCGTTTTCACTTCATCTTTTCACATCATCCATCTCAACCAGTTCAGACCAGCTCTAGGTAAACACTTCACCTAACCAGGGCAGGGTTGGAAATTCTGAACTAGTTCAATAAGGAGAGTTTAAGACTCTTATTTTATTCATGAAAACCAATTGCACCTCCTTTTTTCCTTTCTAGACCACATCAGACTATTCAGGCCGGGTCTAAATGACGAAAACCTGGACTCGAGTACCTCTGACATACTGAACATTGTTGAAAGTTTCTGAATTGTGTGAGGTCTTGTAAAACGAGTTTGGCAAATTTCCTTCTTCTCTAAAAGCCATCTAGACCAGCATGGTCTGGCTCCAGATTAACAAATCCTGATCCCACGAATCCAGACAAACTATATGACACAGCCTCTGATTAATGAAAAATTTGTTTTATTTGTTAAGACACATTCAAATATGATTTTCAGCAAAATCCACACAGGAACCTGTCTAGATGAAGAAGAAACACTTGGTAAATCTGGACCACATTAATCCAGACAATGGCCTTTTACAGTTTTGCTAAACATTTGTTTTATTCCAAAAGACAAAAATAAAATGGCGATTTCACAGCTTTTTGTTCTCCTCGTCTAGTCATCACTGAACCATCTCTAGATATAAAAAAAACATTAAGCCTACACTTGTCTGAGGACCAGGACAGTGGGGCATAATTAGACCTGAGGACCGGGAGCTAACCTCACCCTGGACGCTTCATGAGTGACTGAACTCGGCTAAGGCTCCAGGGACTCACTGCTCAGAGAACCGGGCTGACCGGGGACACAGATTGAACTCAGCAGAGTTAAACACCGACTCAGCTTCATGTTCACTGACACAAACAGTTATATTATTCAGTTGTGGTTATCTGTGACCTTCGGAGCTGGAAACCGGGGATAACTCACCTAACACCAAGTGTAACGTTAGTCCCAGGCTCCAGGACTGGACAGCGGTCTGCGTCATGGCTCTGCGGCTTTTATCCGGCTGCTTGTCCCTCTTCACCGGCTGCTCAGGCGCTCGGACGCCGGGTCAGGACGCGGCTGCGGGTTAGCGAGGTGAGTGGATGTTATGCTAGCTGGCTAAGCTAACGTTAGCGTCACAACAACCGAGGGGGAAACAAAAGTCCGCGGTTCGTTGAGAGGACAAAGAGCCGCTGTCGGTGTCTGGAGCCCCCGCTAACGTCCCGGGCACACGCCTGAAGCTCCGGATGTGAAGTAACAGCCGCAGGTGGTGAGTTATTTCTGCGGGATTCAGGAGTTTAGTGCACCGCGTCGGAGCAGAGACTGAACCCCTGGGTCATGTGACTGAAGAAGAAACACCCAGAAAGTCACGTGGTCAGCCCCAGCTTGTTTATTTCAGCTTTCAGCTTTATCATGTACCACATGCAGTACAAATACTGCAGGAGAGTACATTCTAGAGGTTTGTGTTTTAAGGGGAATATTTTACTACTACATTAAATTTGTAAGTTGATTTAACAGATAATGTTTCAATAAAAAAAAAAGAAGATTATCCAAAAAATACAATTGATGTACACATTTTTTTACTAAAGCAAAAAACTGTAAAAAAATAAATAGTCATTACACAGAGAGGTTCTACTACTACTTATAATAATAATAATAATAATAAACTTTCTTTATATGGAACCTTCAAAGTAAAGTTATAAAGTGCTTTACAAGACACACTTAAAGAAAGAAGTATAATCAAATGCAATAGAGGTGCTCTGAAACCTTTTTTTAAGCATAGTTTTTAGGTTGATTTCAATTGTAAGTTACCAGTTGTGTTAATGAAACTTTAGGTTCAACAAACCGGATGTCGTTATCAACCCAGGGACAAATGGATTTTTGTGACAAAAATCTTGCTCCTTTAGGCAACTGACGTTTATGAGTGTGTGTGATGTGGTGCAACGTGACTGAATTGAAGGGGACTGTCGGGCCTCAGCGGAGGAAGACGCTCCATCGAGAGACGTTGAGGTTTCAACAGCTCTACTTTGGAGTTGCTGAACATTGAAGACAATCGATGGACATTTTTCATAACAAAAATGTGATTATTTGTATGTTGATGTGATTAAACTCGTGTTGAGTTACTTACAAATGGTTTAGTGCTGTATAGAGACCCCGTGGCCACATTCCATAGTATATATGACTGTTAGATGGTATGAATGTAATTGTATGGATGTCATAATGTTGGTTATTGTTGTTGTTGTTCTGTACAGTTTTAAAAAAAAAATTCTGTTAAAAACTACTATGATTAAATTAAGTTTAGATATTTAAAAAAAGATCAAATAGTGATGTAAATAAAAATGTGAATCTGTTTGTTGCATGTAGGGTCCAGATGCTTGGATGTATAGACATCTAATTAAAGGTCCATAAGGTCAGTCCTCAGAAGACCCTGAACATTTTTGCAAAGACATGTGAAAATGCGGTCTCCTCTTTGAGCAACTTAACCTGCAAACCTCATTCACTGGTGTCACAGATCAGTGTGATTGTGCAACTGGAGCGAGTCACAATAATTTGGAAAGCTGCTGAGGTCTTGTATTTGTAACCCCTTCCTTTACACTTTAAACAAAGACACACACACACACACACACACACACACACACACACACACACAAACAGACATTTAAATATCATGAGGCCAACCTCTGTTTTGACCTTTTACACATACAGTTACTTAAACGAGTTAGCTATAAATGTAAAATCAGTCTTTTTGCAGACTTCTGATGGACTCGTCACATTTCTCTTGTCCAGTTAACCAACCCCACATTTTGGATTTAATTTCTACTTGTTGTATCAGATTGTTAAACTCTGTTTGATAACGTGTGTGTTTGTGCGTTCGCCACAGCTTTAGTTGCCTTTTACTTACACGACTATCTGTGTCTGTGATATTTAAAATGAACAAAATTGAATTGAGATCACTTACATATTCTTTTAAAAATAACAAGTCAGCAAGGCTAGTCAGAAAACCACTGCTCCGATCTCCATGATATTTGGTTGTCTGGGGCGGATCATGACTCTAGGAAGAACCCATAAAAGTTCGAGGTGGATCAGGTTATTTTTTTACCTTCTTAAATATGGTGATATATAGGTCAGCCTTCACAGAGCTATGTGGTGAATGCTGTGGGACGCCCTTCTAGTCTTTTAGGATGCTACAATTATCCTGCAGTATGAAGTTGACACATGATTTGAACAGTACCAGCTTTATTCATAATTTATATGTGGTAAACTTAAGTTATATTACAACCTAAGTGATTAGTTAGAAGCAGATATAAGACCATAAATTTGTGTTAATTTTTCTAATTCAACCAGTAAGGGTCCATAAAAAACCTGATAAAGACATAGTAGTGTAATATACAGTGGCTGGATGTGTTCATGTTTAATGAATGATAAGACAACTAAGCAGTATGTTATAAGGCATTAAATAATTATAAGTAATTTGTCTTACAACTGCCACTGACATGAAATTAGATTAAATTATTAATTATTAAAAGACTGCTAATTAAAAACACTCATATATGTATATCTATATGTATAATGTGCTATGGACAGTTTATTAAAAAGTTATGTATTGAATGTTAAGGCAGAGGTCTTCGTCCATGATGTTAAAACGAGCCAGAGGAAGTGCTTGTTTTAAGTTTTGAGCAAAACAACCGAACAGGACACAGTGAGTGAAACTTTCTCTCTGTGGGCGTTCAAGTGTCGAGGCTGCGTGGGGTTTAAACTACATCAAAACCTAGTGTCAGTCCACTGAGCGGCAGTCAGTTCAGCCACTTCCTGTGATCAGAGAGGGGAAAACATTGAACTGGGGCAACAACTAGAGGCAACAGAGTGAGATACACAGAAAGAAAGAGAGAAAAGTGTGTTTTAGTACAGACAAAAGGAGAGAGAGAGAAGTGTGTTTCTGCTGTTTCTGCTCCTGGTGCCTGTTTCCTGTAGAGGTAAGTGAGACAAAGTCATATTTTCCTAAATGGTATTATTGAGTTTAAATGTAAATTGTATTTTAATGTCAAAGAAGGGAAGTCATTTCTCCTGTTAAGTGATAGGAATAAGAATCCTATATTAAAACAGCAAAATTAAACTCCACACAGTTTTGTTTATTGACAACCTCATTTGGAAACTCAGGCCTCCTCTGACAGTCCGGAAAAATCTCTTGTATGCTACCTTTTCAAATCTCTTTAAATCCCTTGATCACTTACTTTTTGCTGAGATAATTTCTGTAGGGATAAATACATTTATTTGCAATCACATCAGATAAAAAATAAGAAAAGAAAGCCGTTGTGGTGTTTGCTGCAGACAATAGCCTTTTATAGTTCGGCTAGACCTAGTTCAAGTTTTGCAAAACGTTTGGAGTTAGGGAATATAATAAGCTATATGTGGAACGCAAGAATAAAATTGAGTTACGGCCGAGTCCACTCTCTTATAATCGCACAACGTTAAATACATCCAATATTTATATCTGGCACAGACATTTAATTTTTCACACCCTATTTATGAAATTAATCTATAATTCCCAGGCAGTGTCAACATAGAAAATAAAATAATGTTCTCCTCTTCCATCCTTTGGGTTTGTGTTGAGCAGAAGTTTGCGAACATCTGATGTTTCCCAGACTTTCTCTTTTATGTCACAGTAATGGAGAGAGAGAAAAATATTTTCCAAGTGATGAAAACCATTTCGGATCCCATCATGTATTGAAGCAGCATTCATCAAGATGAAGGGTTTACAAGAATGTGTGCCTAAATAAATAATCTCCCTCTGGACACTGAGTGAAAACATTAAAAGTTATTCTCCACCGATAAGTTTCCACAGCGACAACATTCATTATTCAATGAATCATTTAACTTTATTTATTAATTTAATTCACATTTGTAACCTATGGCCCTTTTTTAACCTTTGATCGCAGTCTATCTTGTTTCTATGAATCCCAAATAAATATGTTCGCCATGAGACTGACTTAGGAACACTCACTATCCTTTCATAAAGAAACAGCTGTGTGAGTTATAACACTGAAGACATTGTAAGAACAACACCACACTCAGTAGATAACACAACTTCTTTGGTCCGTACCCCACACTTCCATCCAGTTTAAACAAAATCGGTTCATTAGTATTTCCATAATTCTGCTATTAGAAGAAAAGCCTCCCTTATATAAAAACACAACCTCCATAATATAAAAACACAGCCTACTTAATCAGCAATGTCCACAAGACCCCTGTGTTCCCTTTGAGTAGCTTTGGAAGTGGAAAAGTCTAAATTTATTTGACTCTCCTGCATGTTTATTGTATTTAATCTGGTGCCACATTGCTAAATCTCACATTCTAAAAATAACCCTTAGCTAGATGACATCTTGAGAGGATCGAAATGGGACTGAGTGAATCACCACCACTGGCTGTTTTTCTTACAACTTCTCACAGCTTCTTTATTTTTTCCAACCGCAGAGTCATATAAATCCGCCTGTACCTAAACCTGAGAGCCCATCGCACTGACAGGAAGCTGTATACTGATACACATACTCATCTTATTTCCTGTTTCAGAGGTCTTACTCAATCCTCACATGTACCTCACGGTGTTAATATATACAGAATGATATATATATATGTAGACAGAGAGAGAAGGAGAGTATTTATTATTTATATTTTTGATTTATATCATTTTAATTTGATGCAGTCTTATTTCATATTTATCTTTTATATAAGTCAACATGACAACAAGTAGCAGGAATATTAATTAAAATATAAGCATTTATTTTAAAGAAATAAGGTAAAATATGAATAATGACATTTCCCAAAAAACAAATACAAGATATTTAGCCATCATCTGTGGTATCTGGTTTATGTTAATTATGTTTTAAATAAATGTACTTACTAATCCCTGCTCTACCCTCAATCAGCCTTTTTCGTGTATTGTGACACTTGTCACAGTAGAAAAAACAGAGATATAAATAATAAATGAACGATGGCTGAATGGAATCAGAATTATGATTAACCGTGAAGTAACATTAATTTACCTGCTGAGCATGAATAAATACTTTTTGCACTTACTTTTCTCTGAAATGAATGTAGCTGAGGAAATAGTCAACTTTTACTAAGGTAAAACACTGAACCTTAAAAAAAAAGGACTGAAGTATAGTATCTTAATACATCTACAATACTGTTACCTCCATCATATACTTGCAGTTGAGTATTTCTCTTGTGTTTGTTCTGTAGATATGTTCACCGAACCTGTCGTCTGTTTTCTCCTCGACGGGATCCTGATTATTTACTGCATCGTGGTCACTGCATTGTTTTTTAAAGAAAAGGTGAGTTATTATTAGGGCTGTGAAATGATTACAATTTTTAATCAAATTAATCACAGGTTTCTATGGATTAATCATGATTAATCACATTACTGATTTTTTCGGAATATTTTTGTGAAAACAAGATTTATGACATTTAACTTTTCTTTTGTGCTGCAAGTCAGCAGTTCTTCAGCAGTTATCATTGCTTTTCCATATGGAACATTAATATAATCTTCATCCTAAACAGAATTCGGGTTCCTTAGCCATTGTGTGGTTGAATAAAACTTTTTTTTAAAAATTAAACAGAAATTATTTGAGCTTCTTAGCCATAGGATGGTTGACATTTTTTATATTTTTTGTCACACAACCATTAACCACACCATGATACAATCTAATGCCTCTAAAGGCCCTCTTAGCTACTCGGTCTTTAGCCAGTTGGTGAGGCAAACTAACTTGTTCAAATTCTCTGACAGTAAAGCTGACCGCTTCTTTTGCACAATGTGTCCGGCGAGTGAGTCTGGTTTGGCGCATTCCACTTGAACGCCCCTCGCCGACCAACACATGCTTCGCGTTGCGGTGGTTATTGCTACGGTGAAACGATAACGTCTTCTCGCAGAGTGTGCATATCACCTTGGTTTTACTGAATGTTCGATCTTTGTTTTTTTGGAACACGATCTTCCCGTCCAGAAGGTCCTCAGGTTCATCAGAATTATCCATGTTGTTTGTTTGTTTGAAGCTGCCGTCTGACTGCATTAGAGCGGCGACTAGTGCAGAGGCGGCGGAATTGGAAGGTCCTTCTGCGCATGCGTTAAATGCGTTAAAAAAAAAAAAAAGAATTAATCCTGTAATTTAATCATAACGCGTTAACGCGTTATTTTTCACAGCTCTAGTTATTATACATTAGATAGCTGACATTAACTTCAGATTATCAATAAATTGTTAAAATAAATAAATAACACAAATATGGACAGTTAATTCACATATCAACACATTTGAGAAGCTTGAACCATTGAATAGAATTTGATCCAAATTATTTGTTATATTTTCTTATATATATATATGTTAACACCAAATTATACAATATACATCATATTTATCAAATCATGTACATCATATATAAAAACTATATAACTAACTTGTAAATCACTGTAGCTCTAAACTCATTAATCATTTATTTATTTTAGCTTCTCAAATACAAACTTGTGTTGTTGTTTTTTTGTCTTTTCCCTCACTAATAATTAATTTCCATGTTGATCAGATAAAGAATTCAACCCTACTTCATTATCTCGTTCATCAAATAATGTGTTATGGTCATTTGTTTTGATTGACTGTTATTGTTTGAACTTTATTCCATAAAATAGTTCCAAAAAAAATACATATTAAGTGTTTAATAGATTTATTTTTCTTTGTCCATCTGTAGCTCTCATGTGGACCTGTTGAACCTGTGAGTCTCTTTTTTTCAACCCACATTCTTTTTTATTTGTGAAAGTCACTTCAATAATACGAATAATTATTGGCTGCTTCTTAACTGAAATTAAGCATGTCAAATATTTCGATAATTTTTTGTGTATTTCTCCCCAATAAACAGGAAGATAAAGGCCGGATTTATCAGGTAAAGGAGACTCTTATCCCTGCCACACACACAAGATGATGTTAACCTCTGCTGCTGAACTGCATGTTTTATCTATTCATATTTCCCTCTGTAGGAGCTTAGGAGACCGATGGATGCTGATCCGTATGAGATGCTTGAACCATCAAAAAGAAGAGTAAGTCACTTACTCTGTTGATAAAGACTTTTTAAGGTCACCTTTCAACTGTTTAGCCACCTAAACTGTTATCATCGTGTTGTATTCCATCTCTAGAAAAGGGCCAAAAGGAGAAAGAAACCTGAGGTAAGGTGATTTATTCACATAAGAAGAAGTATTTTACAGTTATTCAAATTGTGACATTCAAGTTATCGTATATTCTATGTAGCCGAGAGGTCGATGATGTTGTAGAAGTTGTTGATGATGAAGAAAGGACTCCGAGGACCTAGTACCTTCAGTATAACAAAGTTTATTACACAGAAGTTTCACAGGTCAGGACGGGCATCTAGAAACCCGGAGACATCACACAGCCAAATGGTGAAAATCTGACTTGCAGGGGTCTTACACACAGTTATATAGGGACATTGGTTCCTCCCTTGACTTCAGGTAAATGACGTCCCCTTATGGGATGTTTGACTAAATAAGGGCACATTTTTGTGTCCGAACATGAAGACACATTGGTCAAAAAGATTCCATCCACTAGCTGGTCAAGACAACTCCCTAGGTCAAAGGTCATACCAAAAGGTAGAGTGCAAATAAGATAAACATCTGGAGGACTCTCTGAGAATGTCTGAGTGTCCAGAGGATAGACATCATAAATGTTAACCTGTCATTATATGGTTTAAGCATATACCAACATGTTTTACTCTAACGAATACACGACAAAGTTTATTACACAGAAGTTTCACAGGTCAGGACGGGCATCTAGAAACCCGGAGACATCACACAGCCAAATGGTGAAAATCTGACTTGCAGGGGTCTTACACACAGTTATATAGGGACATTGGTTCCTCCCTTGACTTCAGGTAAATGACGTCCCCTTATGGGATGTTTGACTAAATAAGGGCACATTTTTGTGTCCGAACATGAAGACACATTGGTCAAAAAGATTCCATCCACTAGCTGGTCAAGACAACTCCCTAGGTCAAAGGTCATACCAAAAGGTAGAGTGCAAATAAGATAAACATCTGGAGGACTCTCTGAGAATGTCTGAGTGTCCAGAGGATAGACATCATAAATGTTAACCTGTCATTATATGGTTTAAGCATATACCAACATGTTTTACTCTAACGAATACACGACAAAGTTTATTACACAGAAGTTTCACAGGTCAGGACGGGCATCTAGAAACCCGGAGACATCACACAGCCAAATGGTGAAAATCTGACTTGCAGGGGTCTTACACACAGTTATATAGGGACATTGGTTCCTCCCTTGACTTCAGGTAAATGACGTCCCCTTATGGGATGTTTGACTAAATAAGGGCACATTTTTGTGTCCGAACATGAAGACACATTGGTCAAAAAGATTCCATCCACTAGCTGGTCAAGACAACTCCCTAGGTCAAAGGTCATACCAAAAGGTAGAGTGCAAATAAGATAAACATCTGGAGGACTCTCTGAGAATGTCTGAGTGTCCAGAGGATAGACATCATAAATGTTAACCTGTCATTATGTGGTTTAAGCATATACCAACATGTTTTACTCTAACGAATACACGACAAAGTTTATTACACAGAAGTTTCACAGGTCAGGACGGGCATCTAGAAACCCGGAGACATCACACAGCCAAATGGTGAAAATCTGACTTGCAGGGGTCTTACACACAGTTATATAGGGACATTGGTTCCTCCCTTGACTTCAGGTAAATGACGTCCCCTTATGGGATGTTTGACTAAATAAGGGCACATTTTTGTGTCCGAACATGAAGACACATTGGTCAAAAAGATTCCATCCACTAGCTGGTCAAGACAACTCCCTAGGTCAAAGGTCATACCAAAAGGTAGAGTGCAAATAAGATAAACATCTGGAGGACTCTCTGAGAATGTCTGAGTGTCCAGAGGATAGACATCATAAATGTTAACCTGTCATTATGTGGTTTAAGCATATACCAACATGTTTTACTCTAACGAATACACGACAAAGTAAAATAATGTGTTAGAACCATAAAACTAATCAAGTTTCACTGAACCCTGATCTTGTTTTAATAAAAAGGTAAAGATACATTTTTGGAGATTGAGTCCAATTCTCCCCATTCGCCTTTTTCACATCAAACATTTGGACTTGTCACCAGTTACTTCAATTGTATTGGATTTGGCTGCAGCACTGTTTTCCTCCTGAAACTCCAAATGTCTTTTGTGGACTCAAACACTTAACCCACTCTAGTGGTGAGTGGATAATGGTTGAATTATCCCTTTAAAACAGTGTCTTCTGGTGAACTCTGCTCTGTGGTCAGTGTGAATGGAAACGTGCACATTAAAGTGTGGGACTGATCTTTGTCCATCTCTCACCCTTCGCTCCCCCACAGTCGGCGCAGCCTGGGCAGAGAGATGACGAAACTTTCATCAGCACAGCTCCACCTCCAGCTCAGTCTCCTCCCTGATGTTCTGCATCAGCACTGCTGGGTCAACAGGCTTCACAATTCATTGTAGCTGAGATTAGATTATCATCTGATTAATCAGTCAATTAACAGACAAGCTAAGCGTCTACTATTTTACGATAACATATAACAAAAATATATATATCGAGAGAAATGCAAAATTCTGTGCATCCAGCTTCTAAAATGTGGAAATTTTATGCAATTTGTATGTGATAGTTGGCAGTTTCTTCGCTATTTTCTCACATTGAAGCCTACACACTAAATAAGTAAAGAAAATTAATCAATAGTGATCAATAGATCATTTCTTGTTTGAAGTTTAAAACCATGGTAGCGGCTCATCTGCTTTGAGCAAAACGCCGGTGCTAGCATTTGCAGTTTTGTGGCATTTCAAAAGGTGTATACACATTTAATCAAGGTTCATAAAGCACATTATAATATAGTTGCAAGTAAATATACGAGCACATTAAGTAGTAATTCATAGATTCAGTAGTATTCGAAAACTGAGACATGTCATGTATTATTACACCCATGTTAAACTGTATTGTAATCAATATCTTTAAATACCCCAGCTTTCACAACACAAATTCTTATGAAGAAATATTGTATACAAAAAAATGAATTTACTGTATTTGTATTCAATAAATTTTAAACACACAAATTCCTGTCTAACATTTCTAAAGCCAAATGAACAAATCCAAAAGGGTTTATAACACATTATAGTCTAGTTGTAAGGAGATGTAATATAGTTGGAGAAATGATTTAATATATGGTCTGCAGTTATGTACATTATTACAAATGCAATTTACTGTATTGTCATCGTCTATGTATGTATTTTTAATTCACAATTCCTTGGCTTGCAATTCTATAGACAGCGAGTATAATATAATAACAGATTACAATATGTTTGAGAATATTAGGATCTATTCAGGTACATTATTTAGCTATTTAGCTATTCTTTAGTGAACATGAATTTTGTGGCAATTGATCTGCCTCCGATACGATATGGCGTGACAGAATCCCCAAAAAGCACCCGTCAAATCACTTGGAAAATGGTTTAATGATGTTTACAACAAAAGAGAACTGTACAGTTACAGTAAAAGATTATCTTTATAGGTGTATAAAACAAAACAAACAAAAATACAGCAGACAAATGCATCAAAAACTACAATGTATCCTGTTTCACATAATTAAAACTCCTACACAATCTTTCAGTTCTATGCCGCCATGACGGGAGGCCTTTTTTTTTTTTTTTTTTTATTATTTTTTGTCTTTTTATACGTTGTAGTAAGATCGGAGCAGTGTCCCTCAGTGTTGTAGTCCAGGATGGAAACCAAGACTTTACATTAGAGTCCTGGAAAGTCAATTCTTAATGGACTGCGGAGTAAGAAAAAAGGGAGGAAACAGGGACACATTCCTTAAGATGAACCCAAGTTTCCAAAATGAGTTGTTAATGTTTTACAGAATGCATTTCTTGAGATACAGACTTGTTATGTACATGGTTGGCCTTTTTTTTCCCCTTAGTTTTCTCTGTTTGTTGAAAGCCATGGTCACTTGGGCTGTGAACTGATAATCACACACATGACACACCCAAAAACATACAAAAATACTATATCTTTTACCTACCAAGAGTAAGACAGTTTTGCAATTAGTTCCATGCTGTGACAGAAAAGAGAGATTACAACAAACAAACGAGAAACAGACGCTTTTCACGCAAGTTTTTCTCAGAAATATACCAAAATATACATCTAAGCTTTGGAATTACTGAGGCTAGGACTAAAGCCAGTGCTGGGTTTGTCTCTTAATACACATGCTGCAGGGTGGAAGGGACAGAAAATAGAGAGAGAGATAGATAGAGAGAGAGAGAGAGAGAGAGAGAGAGAGAGAGAGAGAGAGAGACACAGGACAGAGAGATATCTTTGGTATCTGCATTTGTCAAAAGTTAAATATTTGGATTTTTTGCTTTGGGATAGCGCTCGTGAGGTCCTACGGCCGCACGTTAGAGTAAAGCATTGAACAAAGTGTCACTGAAGCCCGTTGGCCCGAGGTCTGAGCCGGAGGGACACAGTCCATGCAGAGTGAAGGACCATGATGCATAGTGTCACAGCTGAACAGAGTCTGTAGTGAAGAGACAATGTCAAAGGAGAGAGCGGAGTGGAAGTGGGAAAGGGAGCAAGAGGAGGAGGGGAAACAGCAGTGAGGTTTAGCGACCGCAGGATGTGTATTCCTGGAGACAACAGGGTAAATGTCCTGGGACTACAGTGTACAGGTGAGGAGGAAGAGACGGACACACTGCGAGAGGCAGGAACAGCATTTTCACCACAGTCCTTGAGATAGAGGGAGGGAGGGATAGAGTGGAGGTGGGGAGCATCCTAGCAACAGGGCTCAAGACAGATAAACATACAGAGTCCTGAGCATGTACAGTGTGCGCAGGATGAACCCTCAGTGTGTATTAACAAACACCACCCAGCTACCAACCGATTGGTTCGTGTCTGTCAGAGAGAAGCCCGCTCAGCTCCCGTTCAAACCCCCGCCGATCCCCGCCCACAGGCACTGAAACCGCTGCACCGGCGAGAGGCCAGAGGGGTTCTTTATTCCGGGCCGATACACATTCGCATGCAATAAAAAGCAAAAACATTTTTTTTTTTTTTTATATTATAATTTGTTTAAAGGTTAATCAAGGTCGTGCAGCAAGGATTTTATTCTGAGCAGTGAGGCGGGGATAGGCGGGAGAGGCTGTCGTTTGTTTACAATCAAGTTAAAGTCTTTGGTTAATGTTGGTACCACAGGGAAGCGAGAGCGGGCTGCGACAGCACACCGTCACGTGGGAAGACGTGAACATACCTGTACCAGGTCAAAGTGGGGGGGAATTAAATAAAACTCAAAAGATTGTCAAACTCAAAAAAAGACTGAGGGGTATTAAAATGCACTTCTACCTACACCATAGCAATCAAGTGGTTAATTTCTATAACAGAGAGCAACATTAACCTGACAAAAACATATAATTTCACCCAATGTTGAAATATATCAGTGTGCAACATAAAGAAAGAAAAACAGCAGACATTCATGAGTACTGGTACATATTCTCCCCCTTGTGGCGAAATCTTCCTCAACTCTTCCCCAAGTACAGGTATGACCGCGTTTCTCCACTGACACAAGTTTGTGTATTTTCATCATTTTTTTGGTGAGATTTTATAAAATATTTATCTTATTTGTTAAGTAGATTAAAGCAGGTTTCACTCAGTCTCGAGTTAGAAATGAGGTATACAACAGCTCCTTTTGTCTTAACGGTGCTCCACGCTGCCCAAGTCAACACGTAAAGACCCGCAAACCAGTGTGGTGAATCAACGTACGGCAACTTGATGGGTGGCCCGATTCACGAAAGCATTATGAAAAATCTCAGAATTACCAACTGAAACCCGAAGTGTCAAAGCAGAATCAGTGGCAAGAAGATCATCAGCTCTTAGCAAAGAAGAACACAAGTAGAACCCAAACTGTAGCTAACCATAAGAAACCAACAACTGGCTTGCTTAAAGGCTCGAGTTGATCAGTAGAGGAACCCCCAACCCTCCCCTGGACAAACAACAAAAAGAAGTATTCCCGTGTCTCACCTCTATTTAAAGCCACTCAAACACCCGCCGGAAGATGGGAAAAATGCACTATAATGGTTTACAGACTACCCTATCTTTTCTCTCTTTGTAAGACATGCTGTCTCTCTCACACACACACACACGCACGCACACACACACACACCCACCTGCTGGAATTATTAGTAAAGCTTTTCTCATAGGTATCATCAACCTGTCTGAGTCACACCTAAAAATCATAGGTAGCAACGTAATCATTCCAAGTGCCAAAAATGCCCAAAGCACACTGTATTTTTTCAGTGAAACAATGCACCAGGTGAGCTCTCTCACACACACACGCACGCACACGCAGCACAACAACGCTACAATGCTCTTGTCCTCTACGTAACAATAAGGCATAAATGATAATGTTAATCTTTGTCAAACTAAGAAAGCCAGTGATCTTGCCCTCTCACACTATTCAACACAATTAAAGGCATAAAGTAATATATATATAAAAAAAGTCAAATGATTGTTAAAGACAGCACAGCAAATCAAGTGTACAATGACTCAACCAAAAAACAAAAGAACCTCTAAAAAGATTTAGATCGGATGCCTCAGAATCTCCTACCAAACCACAGGACCTTTCTGCCAGGAGCATCTGAACCAGACCCCCCCGCTGTGAAGACCTGGTGGATACACGACGGACACCGGTGTCAGCGGCTCACGCTCCGCCAGGGCTTCAGATTTCTTCTCTTACGTTTTTGGTCTCGACGGTTTTGGAAAAAAGAAGAATTACCTTTTTTTCGCACTAATAAAAAAGGTAGATTTAGGGGAGGTTTTTTTTTAGTAAGCATGGTAAACACTACATTCAGTCTTGATAACATACTAGTTCAAATATAAAATATGAATATCTTACAAGTGTTTATATATATATTTATATGTATAGAATTAAGAAAGGTTTGTTTCTCTAATTCTTCAGTCTTTCCTCAGATAAATATTTCAGTAACATCCTATGATACCAATGGTAACTGGTTCATCTTGCGAGCACATGTTCAACTCTTAGTAGCTACGAACAGCACTGGAGCAGGACTGAGTCCTTTCGGCCTGTCGTGGCCTCAAAGACGGGGAAACTGTGAGCAGCCAGACACGCGCCTAGCTGCGAAGAGAAAGGCTTTTACTTTGGCAAGAAGGATCTCAAAATAATAATCAAACCTGGAAATACCCCATAAATAGTAGTACTAGAAAATAGCAGTAGTAGGTTGTCTGTTTTATGTATGGTTCCTATGTGTGGTTTATCAGTATAAACTCTGAATGGTACGCCAGACAGTACTTATACATTCTACACTGGTCTATACACAGAAATGTCAAAGGGTGAACCTTGTGTTTAAGTGCTGCTGAGGTATATTCAGTCAAAGTAAATCGACAACAGAAAAGACATACACAGGAGGAGGATAACAAGAACAAATGTTTGCTGCTTACAGTCTCAGTGATCTGATAGTAATCACTGCAAGCAGAACAATGCTACTTTTGTTTGGGATGTTGTCAAATGTGTAGCACATAGGAGTATTTAGCCTGACTCTGTGTTGGGTACTATCATAGCCTACAGACAGACTAAGGGAGCAGCATATTGTTTCAGAACATGCTGGTTCAAAATGGCGGTGCTGAGAGGAGGTGTAGTACCATCAGATGAACAGATCTATGCATTTACAAAGGTGAGCCCTCTAAGATTAGAGCGTCCAAACCACAAAACCTGCCTAGCACAGGAAGCAGTCATAAAGCTATAGGAAAGCATGCAGACCTTTCAACAGCACAAGTCCACCGGGAGCTTCAGCAGCCAGTTGTTAAAGCTAGGTTTCTAGGATCCTTGTTCAGCAGCACCAAATCAGGAATTATCAGGTGTTGATCGAGGTGAGCGACGAGGGAAATATTTTGCTTTCAGCGGCGTGAAGAAGTAGAGATGAACAGCAACTTGTGTGCTCGCACAGGCACATCAACTACTGAGAAAAACCACTTTGGTTCAAGCTGTTGTTTTTATGGCTGAATATTAGTACAAAACTGAACAGAACCTTTAATTTCTGCTTCAGAAAAGTCCAAAACTGCTACCGAAACGGCCAAAAACTGATTAAAGAAGGAAAACAAGTCGTCCATGGCTCAAAGGAAACCAGAATCACGCGTCAGGGGCCAGAACCCAAAATCAATTTAAAGAGTAAAAAGGGAAATACTTTAAAATGCCCCCAAACCAACAGTCCCTCTCTTTTTGGTCAGTTGTGCTGCCAATTAAACTTTGAGCTATGTGACACTTGGTCAAATAAAAGAAAAAAATAATAAAAAGGTCATCTTTGGAAAATGATCATCAAAATATTGCATTTCTAAGATCTGTTGACAATGAAGAGAGATTCTGTTATCATAAATATATTGACTAGACTAAGCGACACTGACTACACACAGCAATTATTTTAACAAATATTTTTGGTATATCTTAAAGTACGTTAGCCAGCCAAGTGACTGCAGACAAAAAAAAGAAAAGAAAAGAAAGACAGAATTCCATTCCTCCCAAAAAAGGCAGACTGCAGCTCATCATCCAGTTTTTGGTACAGATACTGTGCACAAGTAGATACAACGGTACTAGTATTAAAAAACAAAACAAAACAAAACAAACCACCCACAATACAATAACCTCGCCTACCCAAGCATCACACGTTTAGTATGATGACCATGTCCCGCGACTAGTCCTCCACAAAAAAGACCAGTTAGTCGTAGAGCGTTAACGCTGTTACTGAACTCTCAGCATCTGCCTGAGCTGAAGAGAACGAATGCAGACGTCTACCTTCTACCTCTGAATCCAAACATAATGTACAGTTTTCCACTGGATCAACAACCAAAACGAAATCACCCTTCAGAAACACCATTGCATGTCTGCAGCTCTTTTTTTTTTTAAAGCTCTCAAACATCACGTTTTCAGTCATTTCCTGTCAGTGTCAATGATCCGCACCTAGACCGCCGTTTTACACAAGCTTAGCGGCTACTTCGCCACTTCAGCGTGATGCAAACCTCAGTGTTTCCACAAAGAGAGACTAAAAGAGACACACCTGGTCCCTCCCACCCTTAAAGCAATTATAACCTTTAGATCGGCCACTTATTACTTGTTATTAAAGCCTTATAACCACGATTAAAAAGTGATAGTTAAATCTTAACTTAATATTAGACTTACAAAGTTCTGAAAATGTCAAACAACACTAAAGAAAAAAGAAAAGAAAAAGAAAAGTCTCTAAAATATAACTTTGATATGATTTACATCAAGGCCTGTCCAAAAAACCCAAAATAATTAAAGATGGGGTGTCGACACACAAATCCCCATTAGTGATGATGAACATTGTGATATTAGTAATAAATCTGTTTAGTTTGAACGTTAAAAGAGAAAAATCCTAAAGTTTTTGGTTAGAAGTGTTTCAGAGAAAATTCTGACCTGGAAAGAGGAGGATCGATATATGTATATATATATATATACATACACACACACACACAACACACACACGCGACATGTGAACAGCTTGATGGTGCCGAAGATATTTTCTTCCTGGACACTTTTCAAGGTTCATGAGGAGCGGCAGGCCAACAACAGTGTCCATCTGGCAACTGTGTGTGGGAAAAAACATCCAAGAATCATAAAGGAAAAGAAAGCAAAAAAAAAGCAAAGAGTTAACCTCAACCTCATTTGAGATTCTTTTCTTTTTGGTGGCAGCAAAAGATTAAATAATGATAGATAAAACGGAAAGAATGTGGCGTGGTTAGTGAAGCACAGAGCATATAACGACCTCCCTATTCCCTATATGGTGTGATAAGAGTAGTGCACGACATAAGAAATAGGGCGTTAACTCGGGGTGCAGCCGGACTGGCTTCACTGAGCCTTGGAGGCGGCGGGAATGGTTGAGGCTTGCACAGGCACAGCGGCCGTGGACTGATGGTGAGCGTCGAGCTGCAGCCCCATCCCAGTGGACACCAGGCTGACGGGGTTGTTGAGCAGTGACAGGTTCTGGGGGTTCAGGAAGGTCACCATGTTGTGCCCGTTGCCACCAGAGGTGTTGGCGAACAGCAGGTTATGGCCGTCCAGAGAGGTGATGGGGATTGTGCCATTCGAAGCCAGAGCTGTGGAGAAAGTGAAACAGAATAAGCAAGTGGTGGATTTAGTGTCAGGAGGACAAGATAGTTGAAGGTTCTCACTTAGAGCAGGATTAGTTTTATTCATCATCTAAAACTTTTGACGCACAGCAGGATAAATGTTCATAATTGCAGAAGTAATTTTCCCTCTGAAGGATTAACTCCATGGGCGTGGCCTGACTTATCCACTTTAATATGCAAATGTGATTACTCTTTATTCAATTTCAGATTTTTCTTGTCTGATTTTTTAATGTGTAATTGTATCTGGATATGTTCATCTATATTTGCTCATTTATGTACTCCTCAATTTATTTGTTATTGTATTTATTGATTTTCTAAATCCTAAGACTCAAACATTCTCAAATCTCCAACCCTGAGACTTGAACTGTGCTTCTAGGTGATGATATAATTCATGAAGAGCTGAAATAACAATTATATAAACATATAAACTATGAGAGGCCATTTTATTGGCAGAAACATCCCACCAGTACAGTTTATGAAGCTTACTTTAATATTCCCTCCACACCTACAAACCATCAACTTATGTTTAATTGAATTTGTTCATTGGCTGTGCAGTAACTGGATAAAATCTGTATGAGGACTTTACATGGGTGAGACAGCGGATTTTCTAATTTAACACTGACCATTATGAAATGCTGTATAACGTAAATAAAGTTAATTTCAGCTTCTCATTCAGGTTTTATGCTCATCCTCTACTTTATGCAAGCGTCTTTTTCTCTGAAGAAAGACAAACCATCCAAATGAGATGTTAATAGAAAAACAGTCCAACGTTCCAAAAAGGTTGGGAACCCGAGCTCCATACGGTGCACAGGAAGTGAATTGCAGTATTTTGGTGATATTAGTACACACCTTGAATGGTGGCCAGGGTGCTGTTACTCAAGAAGGCAGGACTGAGGCCACCGGCAGTCAAACTGAGCAGGGCCCCCCTACAGACACAAACATAGATGAAGATCATATAGGTCAAAGAGGAAGAAGAGCAACTAAGCAAGATTAACAGAGGTTAGAATTAGATGTCCAGTTGGACCATGGCCAGTACTAACCCTGGAGGGAACTGGGAGGAGGCCATCAGTCCAGGGTTGAGCCCTGCAGCAGCAGCCATAGCAGCAAAGCTAGCACTGTTGGGTAACTGAGCCCCCTGAAGTGCTGCAGTGAGCCCCGGGGACGCCATTATCACCTGACCATTCCCCAAAGTGGTGGCTATGGATGTCGGGGCCTGGGAAAAGATGGTCGCCTTGTTTTCCGCGATCGTGGACAGAATAGTCTCCGTCTTTAAGGATGGGCTTAAAGACGGAGAGCTGGCTGTGGTGAGCATGGGTGAAGTGGAGATGACAGATGCAGTGTTTGTAGCTCCAGCTGTTGTGCCTTTTGGGGAAATGGATAGAAAATACAAGATATAAAAGTTAACCTTAATTCTATTGTTTTGTGTGATAAGGAAAACACTTTAAAAAAAAGCAAACACACACACACACACACACACCTGTGAAGGTCAAAGTGGAGACATTGGTGCTGGTGAGAGGCATCACTGGGTTTACAGTCAGAGTGGTGGGTGTTGAACTGCTCACAAGGCTTGCTGTGCTGGACACCTGAGCAACAGAACAAGGGGAAGGATTGAAAACACAGTTTCAACATCAATGATCTACAACTACAAAGAAAACATCTCTCCTCCATCTCAAAAACTGGTGTTACAAGTATCATTACGTGTGAGTGGCCAACCTTACCAATGGACTACTGGGGGTATAGATGGATTTGATGGGGGTGCCGCATACTCCACTGCTGGGCGGGTTAATCCTCTTCTCTTTCTGCCGGCGATTGCAGAACCAGACCCGGATCACCTCCTTCTCCATGTTGAGCTGGTCAGCGATCATGGTGATCTCTTCAGAGGTAGGTTTTTGGTTCTGCTTGAAGAGGGCAAAGAAGCCAGGGATTCCCTGTCAGCACTGAGGAGACTAAATGATTTGCTACCTCCATGTCACATATATACTATGATGATTGTACATACTTACAAACTGGTAAAATGCACAAAACTTCCGCCAGGTTTACCAGGTAGCGGGAAAAAACCTTCCCCACCCCAGAACCACTGCTGCTGTACAACCCACCTCCCATTGTGGATCCATTTTAAACAATACTACTGTTTCCAAATGTTCCAAATTTGTCTGTCTTTTGTTTGGAATTTTTGCACAATAAGCAACAAATGGCTTGCCCTAAGTTTTGCTTACTGTGAATAGAAACATACTTCCTGGACAGATCAATATCGGGGACTAAAGGAGTAAGAGTTTCTCACCTCCAGAAAGCTCTTTTCTAAGGCCACTCGGATGTTGGTCTCAATACTAGTCCTCTTCTTCCGTCTGCGGTTAATCCCCTCTATGCCCATGCCTGGGGAGCCAAGAGAACTGGGGCTGGACAGGGCCTGGTCAGATGTCAGGTTCTCTGCACAAACAGCACCGGAACAAAGGAGAGGGAGGGAGGTAAAGACAAGGTACTGAAAAGATACACAACTGGATGCACATGCAGGGGGATTAAAAGTATTATCCCCTTGTGTCATTTGCCTCTGTTTGACTCATTCAGGTTGGTTCAGGGACAAACCTGCATCATTGAGCCACTTCTCCAGCAGTGGCTTGAGTTTGCACATGTTCTTAAAGCTCAGGTTCAAGGCCTCAAAGCGAGAGATTGTGGTTTGGCTGAAGTCATTTCCATACAGCTTCCCCATGGCCAGGCCAACATCACCCTAGAGACAGAGTGAGACAGTAATTTAAGCGCCAGGGTCACAATTAATTTTACTCACAGCAAACAATCCCCTTTGAGTCAATAATTCAATGTCTTATATATATACAAAGAAATATTTGAATATTAGGGCTGTAACGATACTAAGATTCCACGGTTCGCTTCATACTTTGTTTAATTTTTTATATCTCTTTTGGGGTCAGGGTAGTAAGAAAAAGTGGGGGGGAATTTCTTGGTTTTATTAAAACAACAAAATTTGGAAGAGTAAAGAGAAGAACACTAGAGAACATGTTGAACTTGACTTCACATGAAACTACGTGAAGCAAATAACCAAAGAATAGGAAAGAGGGGGTTTGTGTGCACGTGTTTGTCTCCCACAGTCTCAATGTCAAGAGGTTAATCCATATATTTACAAAGTATGTTTCAGTCTCCACCACAAGCCCAACTGAGTTCAGTTAAATCCAGTTCAAACACGGACGTCTCCACCACGGGCTAGGTTTTGGTTCAAGAATCATTAGAGCCCTAGTATATACATATATACACAAAAGATGATATATAGACTGCAAATCTGAGAATCACTGAACTAATCTATTCAGTCCTTCACTCACCTGTGTGAAGCCCAGTTTAATGCGTCTCTGTTTGAAGGTCTTGGCGAACTGCTCCAGCTCCTCAAGATCACTCGGCTCCTCCAGAGTGGGGGTATCCAGCCGCTTGGGTGGTGTCTGATTGTGGAGGGACTGAATAGACGTGGCTGCTGGTGGAGTTGCAGGCTGCAGAAATATTCAATCGAAATATTCAATTTGACTGTTATTGAGGGGTCTGCAAAAGGGAGCAAAAGTCAAACTGTAGTAGAAAGTACAAGCAAAGCTATAAACAAAGGTTTTGTGTTGTGTTTTTATTCTTATACCTGGATTACTGATGGTGAAGTCAAACCAGTATAACTGAAACAGTTTAGCAGGTGGTGGACCTGCTTCGCTTCGTTACCAACCTGAGTTGCAAGGTTGATGTTAGGTTGAGTCGGCAGGAGGTTATGTTGGTTTGGAGGTAGATTTCGAAGGGCTTGCAGTATGCCCGCAGAGTGAAAGACAAGGGAGGGAAAATCCGAAGAAATGTTAAATGACAATCCAATAATTTGTCTGTGTATTTTGTTCTGCATGCAAATGATACACTGCACGTGTGTAACTTACCTGGTTGGGTCGGCGGCTGTGAGATGATGAACTGATGGGGTGAGGAGATGTGGTGGCCAGGCTGAACCAGAACAAACTGAGGCAGATTCTGCGGCTGTATCTGATGGAGGGGAAAAAACACAATATGAATTACCACAATAATGTATTGTGTTCGGTTTTTAGTGACAATATGCAAAGATGACAAATTACTGCAGTTTCATTCTATCCACACGGATGTCAGCTGCTGGGTCATTCAGTAAAATAATACAATGTTTGAGGTTTGCGTACTATTCGGGAAATTAATAACATTTATATTATCTGCAATCCCTTGGTACAGCAGTTATATGTTATATGATGAGAAAAGTCTGTTCCTTTATTATAACACAAAAATAATGTTAAACCCACAAACCAGCCAACAAATAAATGAACAGGGATGAAAACATAACCTCCTCAATGGGGTCTGAAACATGTCTAAAAGTCTTATTGACAAAATAGTATAATTTAACATGTTACATTAGGTCAGTTGTAAAATAAATGTAGTGGTATTTCTGCTACTTTTTTAAAAACAATACTTTGTGTTGCAACTTAAGACCACATTTAAACATTAACAAGTTTTGTGAAAATAGGTTTTGAGGATTTGCATGATTGTGTCATACTTGTGTGATCTGGATGGGTTGTGACAGCTGGGAAATGGGTGTGGCAGCAGACGCTGAGATGCTCGCCCCAGTGGTGCTGTTCTGCTGGCTGGCTGACTGCTGGACGGCTGCAGCCAGAAGCTGAGCTTGCCACAGCTGCTGGTGTACTGGGGTCAGGGTCAACTGGAGAAACGTTGACAGAGAGGCAGGGACAAGGGAGGTTTCAGAGCGAGAGAGAGAGAAGGGAAACAGAAAAACGATAAGCTTCCTTTAGAAAAATATGTTTCCAGCATAATACAGACAGGACAAGTAAGTGTTGTCACAATACTCAAGTTTTGGCTTCGATACCCATGTTAAGTTTCATTTCCATCATGTGTCCTACAATACCAGAAGAGGATTATGTTGTGACAAATGTAACTCATTGTTCTTAGGCGAGGAATCCGTCTAAATTAAGTACCTTAAGATAACACTTAATTTGTTCCCTAGTATAGTAACAGCAGGTGGACTGCATTAGTTTATGCTGCGGCCAACTGCTGTTTAAATTGCTCCAGTTAACTGTCATGCAGTCGATCGAAGCTCTGCCTATTCCAATTTCTCATTTTGATTATTTCAATTTGTATACACCCTAACAGGTCGAAGTTAAAGTGGATTCACCACCATACTGAATACATCTGGTTAAAGCACTGACCGTCCATGTAAATTTAACTTTTCATGAAGGTATCGAAGTAGTATTGAAACTTTGGCTTTCATGGCAACACTAGTATGAGCCCAGACAAGCTAAATGGAGGAAAGACTCATGCAGCTGAGCCGGTCAAAAGTGCAAATGATCATGTTGATGTCGTGTTCAAACTCAAACATGCACACACTCCACATGCACAGAAGCCATTCACTCCCGCACAGCACAACAGCGAGCAGCCGCATTCAAGCCATCTGATCTTCTCAACTACAGTACAGCCTTAGGGAGAAGATGGACATGAGTAGTGTTGTGAGGTCGGCCCAACCATGAGTGTAGAAACGCGAAGACTATGTCCGAGTATGGAGGAATTTGGACATAGCCTAACAACCACAAAGATGAACGGACAGACAGGCAGAGGAGACACCAGCCTTAGCCACAGAATCAGGGCGAGCGATGGTTTCATCACCCGAGCTCTCCTGTGTGACGTTCAGGTGTTCAGGTGTCACCTCAGATGCATGGCTACGACTGGGTTTTAACTTTAGGTAGTGAGGCAACAGGCCACTTACTCCAGCAATCTGTCCCCCAGCCAACATTAGCTGCGTTTGAGGCAATACACTCTGCTGGACGGAGGCCGGAAGAGCACTCGAGTCTTCCAACTTAGACTAGTGGAGGTGAAGCAAAGAAGGGGGGGGGGGGGGGTTGGGTCTTAGAGGAGATTTTCCTAGAGGCAAAACTAAGAAATGACAAACTTTCTTAAGGTTTTACCTAAAAGCAACTTGGAAGAGTATTTAATTTAAACAGACTTCCGTTAAAAAAGGCATGAAACTCAAACCACAATGAAAGATCCAATCTCTGTGTACCTGAGCAGCACTCTGAGAATGAGCCTTTCGACTCTGAGCAGGGAGTGGAATTTAAATCAAAAAGGAGGTGCGAAAGTGGGTATTTCAAATGTGCTGCAGCCTTCGGAGACGAGGAAAGCAGAGGGGGCGTTGAGATGCTAATTAAAATAACTGTTATGCAGTGCATGTAAATTCTGCATAGATTTGCATATTCTCGGCCATCTGTTTCCGAGCAACCGCAGAGCAGCTAATTAGCATACAGGGTTGATTAATCTGCCTCGTTGCCTGGCGACACCCGGAGAGCCTGGCTCATTTAAATGATTTGCTTCTGCATGTTTGAGAGAAGATGAGCATACCTCTGTTCAAACTTCATACGGTCACTTTAAAGCTTACAATTAAACAGTCTTGTTACACCAGAATAACATTTAAATCGACAAAGAAGGCTCCTGCTGCAAAAACAGAGAAACATCAAGTCCTGTGCGGTTAAGTACGTGATGGTGTGCATCATGTGTTACCTGTTGGAGAAGGGCTTGTGCATGTGCATTTGTGATTGGAACCGTCTGTCTCTGAAAGTCCAATCCATTGATTTGGATTCCTGAGGAAAGAAATACGGTTCATGAGGCGTGCGCTCAGAAGAGCACAGACATTATATATATGTTAAACACAATATTAATGAAGAACCGATACTGAAAACTGAGGAGAGGTAAATTAACAGATTTCAGGTTAAAAAATCTTTGGTAAAATATATTTTTACAAGTGATAACACATTATGTACAGGTATAAAGGTTATAGAACTGTTGCTTAAATCTGTTCAAATGCACACTGTTGAATCATCATGAAATTAAATATTAACCGCGTAGGAGAACTAGAAACTCAAAGCATACAGTATCATTAATATTTTTGTAAGTCATCGCTATGCAACAGAAACATAAAGATGAGCACTGAAACGTCATTCAAACATTTGGATCAGTAAATTACTGAGACAGAGCAAATTACTGTGATATTCAAGTTTCACAAGTGAGGGAAACAAAATGAGAACTGCTCACAGGGATTTTAGAAAGCTGCCGTCAGCTATTATAAAATTTTCCTAATCATACAAAAAAGGTGCAAAGGAGTGAGCATTCTCTAATAGTGTCTGCAATGTTCATTTCAGTAGTGTATATGAAACCTGTTGAATGTTGCGGTAAAACATCCTGATTACATCCTAGCAAAGGCAAAAAGAAAAAAAAAAGACAATCAAAAAAGCTGGAGGTCACTCACCAGTGTTCCCGTCACCACTTTCCATTGCACATTTAGTAGTTTCTGACTGATTATTCACTTTAGCATCTGGAAGAGCCAGACAGAGACAGATAGTGAGACACACTATCGCCGATAAAAACACAACACAGCCCTGTTTCAGTTATTCAAGGGGTGGTCTCTCTTGTGGCCTGCATATTTTGCATAATTGCATGATTCTCAACATTAGTATTTTAATCATCATTCAAACATTTCCGAGCCAAAAGGAATCACCTAAACAAACCAACTCTATCTACAATCCCAGTGATAGAAGAAAAAAACAACAGCCCTAGCACATACAGTGCATGAACTCGCATCAGTGACATTTTGAAGCAACCTGTGTCTCACACAGCAACGGAACCCAGCTGATCAAACACTCACCAACAACTGCTCCACCTGGATTTTCCAGCATGGCTGCTGATCCTATCAAGGAAAATTGCCACCGCCGGTGCAAACCCACCAACAGGCTGTCCGGCACTCTGCTTCTCCTCCCACTCTTCACTCTCCACTGGTCAGCAGCGAGCAGAGTTCAATGCCAGCAGAGCTACACGCAGACACAGTGGCACTGTCCACCGCACGGTTCACTGAACAACACTGGGATACGCTCACCGTGAAAGCCAGCAGAGTTTAGGCAAACAGCTCTCCTTCCCTCGCTGTGCGCTCCCTCTCTTTTCTTTTCTTATAGCTCTGCCTGCTCTCTCTACAGTGCCTCCACCGCACTCCCTCTCTCCATCTCTCTCTAGTGTGCCAAGTCTGTCTGTACTTCAGAAAAAGTTCACCCTCTCCTTCTCTTGCTGGAATGAAGACGAATGCAGCTGGCAGCCTCCTCCAACTCTGCTACACCCCCCACCCACCCTCCACCCCAACTCTATAATGAAGCATAATCAGTATTCAGCTGATTAAAGCCGTATGCAAATCAGCCCCTGCCTCGTTAGCAATGCAAGGCTTTGAAGTCCTGCGAGCTACGCATTTCACAACGGGCTCTGAAAGCTTTCTGCATTATTTAAACCCCTATAAATATTTATCAGCTCATTAGCATATTAATTGGATGGCTTTTGGAGGACGATAAAAAAAAAAACAGGAGAATAAGGACGACAGGAAAAAAAGGGTGAAAAAAAAAGTACTCAAAGTACCGCTTGGCGCAGCAGAGGGAGGGGAGGCAGCAGCACAAGACCAATTATTGTGCCAGTGCACGGCTAAAAAGTAATTAGCTAAGAGCAGGTACCAGGCCGAAGATATCCCAGAATGCAGTGTGAGGCCTGTCGGGGGTGGTCTGAGTGCGTTGGTAAAGTAGACTGCATTAATAGCACGTCCAAGACTACTCGTTCAGAGAATCTCCAGGAGTCATGGAGACCCGACCTAACCGCTAAGGAGGACTGAGGAGGACGAAGGGGTGCGAGTGGGAGGGGGACTTGCTCAAACGGAAGTAAATAACTCCACATTAATCCAACACAAGCCTGTCATTACTGCTAGACCCCCTGTGGCTAAAGCATTCCACAGCGAGTGCCCACAGCGAGTGGGTGGTAGGCTTTTGCTGTCTATGTTTATGAAGTGCTTGGGGATTAGCATATTTAGATTAGCTTTACATTCCATTACTATTTCATTTTGGGGCCTTTTAAATTAATTTCCAGCATGCTTGGAGAGTTAATACAG
Source organism: Pleuronectes platessa (assembly GCF_947347685.1). Lineage (NCBI taxonomy): Eukaryota > Metazoa > Chordata > Actinopteri > Pleuronectiformes > Pleuronectidae > Pleuronectes > Pleuronectes platessa. Next base: position 9,529,220 of record NC_070639.1, read on the forward strand.
CGGGGGGGGCTCTTGCTATGGCGCTGCACAGGTGTCTGGTGAATCAGAATGACTGGATTGGAATGCATGACTGTATTGGGGTATACAGAGGAAGGGGCTTACCAACTAAGTCCACAATGCTACTCCTGGTTTTAGCACTAATCAACTCTTTCACTTATTGCATTGGGGGACAAATGCATTTACATACTAGCTGCCCTGATCTAATGATGCCAAGAGGGCATGGTGGCTTTAACACAGTTCATACTTACAACAAATACTTTTATCAGCAGTGAGAGTACACAAGGGGCAGGTCTTCAACCAGAGAGCAATGTTTGTACACAGCAGTGTACTTTAAAGACGCACAACCAGTGGCTCCTGAAGGTTTTTGTTGTCTGATATACCCGAGGTTCCCCTGCATCCACACTATTCATCCAGTTTACAATGTGGCCATTTAAACAAATTGTTCTTGGTCAGTAAAATGTCTCCTATACTTCAAGCTTACATATTTTACACCTTCTGGTTTTGTCCCACCACCAATCCAAAGACATTAAGTTTAGAGTGATATAGGTCACAGGAAAGCTAAACAAAATCCTTACAATTGAAAGTCTGGAACCAATAAATACTTGGCATTTTAGCTTGGAAAAAAAGACAATACTGATCAATTATAAGAATTATTGTAAAATTTTCTGTCAAATCTCAAATTATTTGAATACAATTTTTATACAAGATAATTAAGTTGTCAGACTTGGAGTAATGTATTTGTATCTACCAGCTGACAAGTTATAGTTACTTTCAGTCAGAGTGGTGATGTTAAGTCTTACAACTCACTCAGGTTGTTAAAGGTGTGTCCTTTCAAATTTACCTGTTGCAACTGGTAGTTAATTAATATCATGAGATTCACAACAGCCGTCAATGGGTTATCATATTTATCTGTCTCTATTCTCCGTAAACAGAATATATATGGACAGCTTTAATCAATTTTTTTTCTTCTATTTTTGTTATCACTTCAACATCAATTAATACTGCATTATACTCCACACCCATCTCCACTGTTCATCACTTCAAACAACAGTGTTTATTTAGCTCCGGCCTGCTGTTTACCAAGTTGTCTGCCACAGAGTATACACAGTTGGCACACTGGTGTAAAATATCTGAAATAGGCCATCTCCACAGAGTGAGGCTGAGACATCGGGAAATTGGTCCACGTCCTAATGACCTCTTCAACATTCACATCATGCAACCAATGGGAAAAACAAAGGCGATATGGATGCTAAGGCAGTTATCACCAGTGCACCTAAACACATGTACACTTACTTGGTTGGATAGTCTGCAAAAACCCTGCTGTGGAACAATACATTATACAAACATCCTGTGAAGAGAATTTTAAATAGGTATCTCATTAGCACGGTAATACAGGAAGGCTGACTGAATACTGCAGGGTCGTTAATGTGAGCGGAGAGACTCAACATGAGACTGAGCAAAAACTTAATTAGCCCCTCCATATTCTGCCCTGATACCTATATTCTTCATCTTAAATACAGAATATATCAAAAGCACTTTCTCCAAACAGAACCGTCTGAGCACTAAGCAGAGTTTTCAGCAGACAGGATGTGTGGTCACGACAGATAATCTTTCAATTTAACGGACTTAATAACCAAATAACCCTTAAGCCTCCTGGTTTAATGTAGGATCAACATGGATATCCAAACCATTTAGAATAGCCTTTAATACCAGTTGAAGTTTTTGAAAAACTACACAATTTTGACAATAGGTGGTGCAAACAAGCAACACTGAAAATACCAAACACAGGATGCAGGGCAATCTGATGAAAAGTAACATCGCTGTAAGAGAATGTGTTTTCTCTTGAGTGGTCATTAGCCAACGGCCTACAGGCTAGGTGGAAATTTCTCTCCAACCATATTAAAATTCAGTATCTATATGGTTGGCAAAGTAGGAATATTAAACTACTTCCAATCAACACATGCACAGGTCAGCCATGATTCACTGCTGCAGTTTATTGGTGCTGACAACCTAAATTCAGATGTAAATGTATCACCTAGGATGCTGATATTAGCATCAACCTATGGTTATTCATGTGTAATTGGCATAACAACATATTCTCTTGGTTTACTGCAATACTCAAGAATATCTTCTTACCATAAGCACTAACTGCTGGCAAACAAATCGACTACTCATTAAAGTCCGGTAAATGTATTACACTTTTCTTCCCTGTCCGCTGTTATGTGTATTGGTCCGTTGGATGGGTTATTTGTCACCAGAAATACAAAACAACTAATGTAGGAATGTTCAGGTAACCCAGGTGGAACGATGGGACATGGCCAAAGATAGAACCGAATAAATGTTGGGACAGATCCAGGTTTTTTCCACATAAGGCATCTTTAAAGGACTGATATCTATAAGTGTGTGCAATTTGGTGCAGCTTGATTTTAGGAAACTGTTCAGCCTTAGCAAAGATATGAGCTCTACTGAGTGCTCTTCTAGTCTAAGAAGTTTAGATTCTAATTAAATAAGTTTGATGAACAAGTTGGGATTTGACATTTGCCACTAGTCTCTGCTTTAAAATGATGGGAACATGATGTCTGTCCGAATTATTCCCTCCCCCACATGCTCTTTGTGAATGTGCATGTGCTCAGTACACAGGTTGTGGCCTGCCCAGTAAAATCTGGTCAATCATCTCCAGTGTTTGAAAAATATTAGCAAAATAATTGATGACAAATCACATTAAGAGCTGCATTGATTACATGACAGGGAGGGGACATCCTCATTAGACAGGCTACATTAGAAAACAGTCAAGGCAGCAACTTGACGGTTGCGCATTAAGCATTAAAAAGTCCAACGAAAACTCTCCACGTTCCATTTTCAACACAGAGACATTTAAGGCTTAGAGTACAGAGGATGAATCCTTTTTATATACATTACCATTTTACAGACATTGCTAAGGTGCACTCTGACAAGGCAATGTTGTGAAAGTTAGAGGTCTCTGTGAAAATGTAGCTGTGCCTTAGCCTCACTTTAATCTGGCAGTATAAAAGGTCCTTAAATCAATTATATAAACTAATGCGAGATAAACCAAATCAGTTGTTAAAAATAATATGATATAATGGAATTTCCTGCAGTAAAATCTGCGGAGCGTCTCACTCTGACACTTGCACTCACACGTGCACCTCCTCCAGAGTCCAATGCATGTCTGAAATCAGCTAAAATGTAACTTATATTATTCAGAGTTTCACCCACTTAAGTTTGTATTTCATCTAACCTGCATGTGCTATCGTGTGATGTGACTAGGGGGGAGTGTTTGGGGGAGTATCTGATAGATATAGCCTGGTAGTTTATTCATGTTTACTGATGCTCCCTAATTAGACACATGAAAGTCATCAGGAACAACATGGCAATTGCTAGTACCTTCATCCCCCATTTTGTTGGTTCACCCCTGAAACCTACAGTTCACGGTACATACTCTAGAATTCTGATTTGTACTTTGGCATCTAGCAAAAAAATTGAGAAGCACAAGTAACCCTACTTGTGTTTCTCAATTTTAAATGCTTCAGCCTGATCCAACCTCAAAGTTAAGTGTGGTATTTATCCAAAGAAATAAAACATTATTTAAACAATAAAGGCCTTTTCTTTTTGCAAGACCTCCATTTACCTTGCCTGCTTGAAACAGGGCATTGTTGTTTTGCATTGTTTAGTCAGAAATGAACCACCAGAAAAAAAGTAGTTTCCTGTCTAGCGCACACCAAATAGCTCTTATTAGTTATGACTCTCTTTATCCACAGAGAAAAAACTTGTCTGATTGGAGCCTTCATCGAGGACTCCTCAGTACTTTGAGGTGGCATGTTCTGAATGTATTACCACAAGTGATGCATTATTCATAGCAACTGTGTTTACATTAATGAATATTCATGGTGGAACTACAAGGCTGGAATGAGGGTGGAACTGTAAAACTGAATAAATGAGAAAAGTACCCTAAGTGTGGTGGTGACAGCATTATTTCTCATCTATTCTTTAAGTAGCCAAGTTTAATAAGTCAATCATCATTTTTTGTGCAAGTACAGTTTTTTATAAATTCAATGGATATCGTTGCCCAAAAATACTACCAGACAGAAAATGTAACTATACACAACATTTAATGCTTTAACTCACTTGGCTTGATTTAAAGAATATAACTTAGCATCAACAATGTGTTACAATGCATCACATAATTGCCTGCAAGGTGATAATATTATTACTGTGGGCAAAGTTAGTCTGTGATTCTCCGTAACAATGGTATGACTTTAGGGTATTTCATCATAAAAAAAGAGGTCTACTTCACCGGTAATGCCTGAGACATAAAGATTATTAAAATAGACCAAATGTTTAAAAGACACAAGTTCGAGCTCTGTTCAATATCTCAGTTCGATTAATAAAGATGGTAAAAAAAAAAATCCACTCAAAACATCAATGGTCAGAAAAATGGAGACAGGTTAAGCTATTTTCAGACAGAAAGTCCAGAAATTATCTGGATTTTTTTCTTTGTTACAAATTGCCTTTCAGATTTGTAGAATGCAGCTGGACATTCTCCATGTCAGACACGTCAGAACAATGGGAGAATGTCAGGAACATTCAGGCGAGGGGCAGCGTTTGAGTAGAGCACGCAGAAAGCAGGACACAACCAATAAATTCTGCTGCAGAGATCACAGGTTACCGTTTAAAACACATTGACAGCAGCATCGGCCCTCATCACCAAAAGGAATTTTGCCGTCTTTCCAAAACAAAGTCCTTTTAATCCTAAATTATTAGCATTCTTTTGTGTTGTTTCTCTACTATTGACCTATTGCGTGTTAGAAACTCCTCCAACACATCCCATTGCTCGCTGTAATTTTTTCGGAGAATGTCCCGCCAAAATCTCACAAGGGTTCACTCTGATATTTGGCAGTTGGCCGGGGAAAGTTCCTTAATATGTTAGGGGAAGCACCTGACTTTGAGATTTGCATGTTCACATACTTGAAAATGTCAGGAAAATGTGCGAATTTCTGTGCATGTCTGAGCGCAACTATAGGTGCAAAAAACAACTCTCCAGCTAACTGTAAGAGCAAAGAAAAGTGAGAAGCCCCTCCTCTGTGGTGGCGTTACAACGGACTAACCTCATTCATAAACCACTCAATGTCAAAGCACACAAGTCTGAAAAAGAGGGTGTCATCAGGGCTGTGTCAAGCTGTGTCTTGCCCGGCCATGAAACCTGCAGAGTGAATAGTAAGAATGCCATGCCTGTTATTATTGTGGCCTTCCGGAAGTGGGCCTCACAACCCCTCCCCGAGCTGAGGGGTGGGAGGGGAGGGGGGTGTCACACAGGTACAGTCTCTCTATTCACTGGATCAAAACTCCTGCAAGCGCTCGCTGCAGAAACGGGTTCAAACTGCAGAAATAACTCGTGGCCAGGAGCCACGAAAAGAGCCGACAAAATAAATTACATATTCAAATGAGGCAGATTAACAACAGCAGCATCCACTGTTGAGATATCTATGCTTCTCTGTATCTTGTGACTATATTTTACCTATATCCTGAGAATAAATATTAGCTGTATAGTCTATTTATCAATAATGCATAAAACGAAGTATAAACTGTGAACTGTGAACTGTTTAACTGAAAACCACATGTTTTCTACCGTTGGTACCTCAGACGAACTGTAAGCCAGAGAGATGGAAAGAGGAAGCTGATACCCAGACAATACTCAGCATAAGCTTATGTTACAACTTCTTTTTCTTTGAATAAGGTGTTATCTTTTTGACTTAGATGCAGGGTCACGCACAGAGCACAACCACACAAAGGAGAAATGAGACAGGAATCAGACATATCAACCGACTGGTAACCATGCACATGAACTTGTGACATTCTGATAAAGTAAAAAACACAGTTTGAGGTGAATGTGAGGTGAACAAATTTGCATAGCTGCACATTAAGGAAGCAGCATACATTAGAACAATAACTGAGTCTCCTAAAAAGAGGACTTCCTCTGTGATGCACCCTGTGTCTGATGATATATATACTGTGGATTTAGGATTGAACAGGGCTTCTTCTCGACATGATCCAGTGAAGCTGGTGACGTTTCCAGGCAGAACCCCAGAGACTCTCTGTAAGTATTTCATTGTTTTACAATAAATGTTCAGTTTCCAGAACTTCATGTATAAGTGTCTAATTATTCCTTCTCAAATCCTGGATCTACAAACACGTTTGTCCAATCGCCGGACGCGAGGTCAAGTTTAGTGCCTGGCGACGACAAAACCACACTGCTGGCACTCGAAGTTAGAAAAACAAAAGCTTGGCCCTAACTTCTATCAGCCTGTAGTTTTGACTGCTGAGAAACAAGTTGAACTAAACACTAACCCACCATTGTTAGTTAGCTGCACCCCCCTCAGCGGGAGTTTCAGCGGAATTCAATCATCACAAACGAGAAGTTCGCCTCCGAACCCAGCAAGTTCAGAGAATCGCAGCCAGTTAGCCGCTCGTCACCCATTCGGTTTACTTTATTTGTTATTATTTATTTAATACAAATAGATGTGAGTGTTTGTAAAGGGGGAGCTCCAGCCCGTTGTCGGCTGGTGGAATATGCTGAAGTCCGCACTCCGGTTGAGGCAGGCCCGCATGAATAACACAACAGGCTGCCGGGAGCTCTCCCTCAGCGCCGTGCACACAAAAGGCTGAGGCAAAAAAAAATGCTCTGCTGTAAAAAAAAAAAAAAAAAAATCACGTCGAGCTCCCTGTTCACAGATGTGACACCGTGCTCTCCACCAACCAGAGATATCACGCATTCCCCCGAACACATGCACCCGAACAGGGCTCGAAATGGGAACCGGGCGCCGCCGCTGGCCCCGGCGCACCGACCAAATGAATATGCAAAGCTCGCTCAAAAAGCTCCGGTGAGCATCAACACAAAGCCGAGCGCTAGCAGGCGAGCTAACGCTAGCCCGCTAGCACCCCCCGCTTCAATCAACCTGCGCTAGTCAAACATCTCAAATGTGTCAGATACGAGCGGAGCCGCGTCGCCGACTACTAATAAAATATGCTAAACCGCGTTTGTCGGCGCTGGTATGAATATGTAGCGGCGTACACACGGCTAATCACACAAAGGGGGGAGGCATGTTTCCATGTAATTTGCCGTCGCACCGCAATAGCTCGTTTCCTCCTCTTGTCAAATTACAGTTGGAGTCGCTGGGTGTAAAAAAAAAAACTCAACCCGCACAACACCAGCGTTCATCTTCGAGTCCGCCTCGGTTTGATCCGCGTTCCCATCACGATACCTCGCGACTAACACAGTTTGAATATGAGTATGAATATGTAAAATGCTGTAATCATTACCTGGTCCTGAACTCTCATCTTGACTCGCTGCTCCTCCGTCCGCCATTTTGAATATTTAACCCGAAATCCCAGCCCTGAGCCTGGCTGCCTCCGAGTCTGTGTGTGTGTGTGTGTGTGTGTGTGTGTGTGTGTGTGTGTGTGTTTGTGTATGTCTCCCCTACACACGCGCAAACGCACACGCGCATAGAAGTGTAAAACAGAGGGTGGAGTGTTTGTTAGTTGTGACTTATTTACATACTTAAATAATCATCTGACTGCTCTTAAAAATTACCCAGAAGGACGTGGGCGGATCTAACCCACAGCACGTTGACACTGTTTACACAACAACAACAATAACAACAAGGTTTATCTGTGTAACACATTTCAAAGTGCTTTACATCAAATATTAAGGGCATCGTGACAAGTTTTAAAAGAAATGCAAAGATTTAAAGCAAATTAAATAGAGAATTAGAATAATAAATAATGAAATGATAAGAGCTACGATAAGAGTAAGAGTGCTAAGATAAGAGTAAGAGTGACAGAGTATTGTAAGCAGCCTTTTATTTAATTGATTGATTCACTTCTCAGAGTCATGTCAGGTGAAGATAAGTTGTCAGGAAAACTCAAATGTGTTTGGGTCTGTACAACAACAATAAGATACACTCGATTAACTACAGTTTCATTTTCACCATCATGTTAGAGCTCTAGTTTCATTTTTGGCATGAATTCCCTCCCCTGTGACTGTGAGACTTGAACTTTCAGAGGTCGATAACAGTCATACCATACCTACGTCAAATCTATCTTTCATATTGCACACGTCTTTTCCTACAGTTTATAATATTTACCAATTTTCATATGTATGCGCATGCACAAACTTACTACTGTAAATGTATTGTTTTGGTAAACCAATTTAGCAGTAAATGCTGTTTCTGATAAGTTAAGAGTATTGTGAAATTTGTTGTACAAGAACATGTCCGCTCAGCAAAAAGAGCAACGTCAAAGAATCATTTCAATTAAGATAAAGAAAATAAAGCTAAATTCCAAAATCTGATACAACACTTCTTCTTACATAGCATACATATCTTTATTTACGACTTAGTCCCAGACTATTAGATGGAATTTACAAACATATTATTACTACCCAAAAATAATATAGCAATTATCAAGATGCACAAAAACTGAAAGCAAAACATATTATAAGTCTGGAGCAACAATAAAATCATGGTAGCAGTACTGTTTTCATAATTGTTTGTTGGCTCCTATATATTGGATATGTTTTCCATCTTTGGTTTGTTACACTGTGAGCAAGATAACGCAATAGATCACTTTCTTTATCACTGTGAGATAGCTTTAGTCATGGATCTAAATGAAAAATAACCGGTACATTTTGGATTTTTATGTAATTTGCCATTGTTGGTACTTTCAGCTGCATAGATCTCGCTCACTCCATCCATTCTACACATCCGTCTTAAAAAACTGTCCAACAGGCAACTGGTCAATGTGTCCGTGGCCTCCCCCTGACCCAAGAAATTTCACTTCTCTGATATGTTGGGTTTTGAGGTGCAGACACGTGTCCTTCTAATCCAGTCACTTCCTGCATTTTACCCATTGAGATTCACTGTCCATTGAATTACATCACTATTAAATTACATCACCTAACTAGATTCCCTCACCCAGTGAAACAGACTAAAAGGTCAAAGATGGACGTTTACAAATGGACTGTGCTGACATGTTTTACTCCGTTTTATAAAAAAATTACAAACACTGATTAGTTTTATAACCTGAATTATTCCAAAGAAAATCTAACAAAAAGTTGTCCCTGCGTGTAATGGAGTTGAATGTATTGTGTACTGTACTGGATGGGAACAGGTCAGACATCATGCACACAGCACAGAGGGTGGTAAGAGAGGGGTTAATGAGGGCTCAGCAGTTAATGTTTGCCCTGGGGCCCCTCACCAGGTTAATCTGACCATACAAAGTCGTTCCATACGATCAGAATGCAAGAGGTATCTGGAATTGTGGGGAAAATAGACATGTAAAACTGTTCAAATGTAAATAAAACTAGATTAACAAGTTAAATGTGTGGACTGGTATGGCCCTTTAATTTAACGTTTGCTTGTTTTTGGAAGGTTGATAGTAGCTGTTATTATCTATTAATAGCCAATCACCCAAAACCAGCAGAAACTAGTGCTAATTAAAGCATTAGGGTCAAAGGTCATTATCAGCAGGGACGTTAACAATGTTTTTATATTGTCTGTGATTTTCTGAACCTAAGAGACAAGTGATCATCTCTTTGTATGGGATTGAGTTCTATGTGTTCTGTGTAATACATCCCCCTGCAGGTCAATTTGAGTAAAGCACCAGTTGTTGGGATATAATGTCCACAAATACCTTGGCTTTGTAGGAAGACAAAAATAAACTGACTGTGATCAACTGAGTAATTAATTCCAGAATATCTTGATCGTTTTAATATTGAGTTGTTGACATTAGTTATACATAAAATTAACTATTTTAACAAACCCTTAAGACGATGTACTGGTAGTGTGGTGATTCTGTTGTTGGTTGTGTTGTCTTTGTCTCCCTCTCCTGTTCTGTTCCTGTCCTGCAGGTGGTGTCTGTGGCAGGGGGTGTGGCTGGCTTCCTCACTTCAGCAAACAAGGCACACCTGCAATCACTCACCCATCATCCACTCCATAAAAGCCTGGTCCCGACTCCACTACTATGCCAGATAATTCCGTCTTGTTCGGTAGCGTACCTATGACGACCTCTGATTCTCGCCCTTCGTATTTTGTTTCGTATTTAACCATTAGTGTTTTCTTTTGTTACACAGACTCCTCGGTGTGCCTTGTTGCTGCTCCTCGGTTTTTTCGTTTTCCCTCCTGCGTTTCCCCCCTGGATTATTCGGCCAGCCAGCACCCTGCCTCCACAGCCTGCCTGCTCTGTTTTCTGGTGTTAAAATAAACTTTACTCAACACTAGACTGCTCTCAGTGTCTGCTTTGGGGTCCAACCAAAGAACCACCCGTAACAGAATTATCTGGCCAAAATGGACCCCGCAGACGCAGATAAATTTAGACAGGCTCTTTCGAACCACGGAGTTCGCATGGGTCAGCACGAGACGGCTCTACAAGAGATTATGGAGGCGCTCCAGAATCTCTCCTCTAATGTGACACAAGTCGGTGGCCGCTTGGACCAGCTGTCTACTCACCTCACCACGACGGTTCCCGTCCACCTTCCAGCTCCGGTTCCAGCTCCTGCTCCTGTACCACCAGCTCTTCCCATCGCTCATTCTGCACAACCCCGGGAACCCTTCATCCCCACGCCCGTCAGGTATTCAGGAGAATTAGGGTCATGTAGACAATTTCTTCACCAGTGCAGTCTCGTTTTTGATCAGCAGCCACGCACGTATTCCTCAGACCAGTCGCGGACCGCCTTTGTTATGAGTCTCCTGTCGGAGCGCGCCGCGGCTTGGTCTGTTGCCATATCACACGCTAACTCCCCCATCTGCGATTCCTTTCAGTCATTCTCCGCCGAATTTCTCAGGGTTTTCGACCATCCCCTACGTAGCAAGGAGGCCAGCAGTCGGCTCCTCTCGCTACGCCAAGGGCAAAATTCAGTAGCAACTCACTCCATAGATTTCCGCATTCTCGCAATCGAGAGCGGGTGGGATGAGCGGGCCCTACAGGCAGTTTTCCTCCGGGGTTTGCGGGAGGAGTTGAGAGACGAGTTAGCAGCACGGGACGAGACCACCTCTCTGGATGAGTTAGTTTCTTTAGCTATTCGTTTAGATAGCCGGCTCCGTGAGAGACGTAGGGAGAGATCAGAGAGAGAGAGACACGCCCCTCCCGTGAGACAGACAATGAGCTCTCACCATCGGGGTTCTCCGAAACTTCTCGTCCGCCATCCCCTCCCCACGGGACTCCTCCGCGGACAGCCTCTTCTCCTCTCTGCCCCGAGGAGCCCATGCAACTAGGACAGATGAGGCTCACTCCCACGGAACGTCAGCGTCGTCGCCTCCAGAGGCTCTGCATGTACTGTGGGCAGGAGGATCATCAGATGGCTCATTGCCCTGCACTGCCAAAAGGGGGGGCTCATCAGTCACCGGAGGGGCGCTGGTGAGCCACTCATCTATTTCGTTGTCTCCTCCTCGCCTACTAATTAAGGGCACCGTGTCATGGTCGCAGGGTTCCCTACCCCTGTCCATCCTTATTGACTCCGGTGCAGATGACAATTTTATTGACTCTGACTTGATTATGCAATCCCACATTCCCTCTGAGCCTCTTCCTCAGCCCAAGGATGTGTTTGCCCTTGATGGTAGGCTCCTGGCTCGTGTCACTCACCGCACTGTTTCCATTTCGCTACTACTCTCCGGTAACCATCATGAATCCATATCCCTGTACATTATCCCATCTCCCACGTCTCCGCAAGTGTTAGGTCTCCCTTGGCTAAAGCTCCATAACCCACACATAGACTGGTCCACCTCCTCCATAACCAATTGGAGTCTTTTCTGTCACTCCCACTGTCTGCATTCTGTCATTCCCTCCAGGCCAGCCACCACACCATCTCCACCCAAACCGGTCGATCTCACCTCTGTTCCCTCTGTTTATCACCATCTCCAAGATGTGTTTAGCAAAGATCGTGCCTTGTCCCTTCCCCCTCATAGACCCTATGATTGCTGCATCAATTTGCTTTCGGGCGCCCCCTATCCGTCCAGTAAACTGTACAATCTGTCCAAACCCGAGAGAGACGCCATGGAGGCTTATATCACAGACTCGCTCAAAACCGGCCTCATTCGACCCTCCTCTTCACCTATGGGAGCTGGCTTTTTCTTTGTAGCCAAGAAGGATAAGTCGCTCCGCCCCTGTATCGACTATAGAGGATTAAATGACATCACTATTAAGAATAAATATCCCCTTCCCCTGATTGAATCAGCCTTTGGGCCCCTACACGAAGCAACCATCTTTACCAAATTGGATCTTCGTAATGCCTATCATTTGGTCAGAGTCAAGGAAGGGGACGAGTGGAAAACCGGTTTCAACACTCCGTTAAGACATTTTGAATATCTTGTAATGCCTTTCGGTCTCACCAATGCACCTGCTGTTTTTCAAACACTTATTAATGATGTGCTTCGGGATATGTTGAATAGGTTTGTTTTTGTTTATCTAGATGACATTTTGATTTTTTCCCGTAATTTCAAAGAACATGTTCAACACGTTTCACTGGTGCTTAAAAGACTTCTCGAGAACAAACTGTATGCTAAGGCTGAGAAATGTACGTTTCGTCTGTAAGTTTTCTGGGGTTTATTGTGGAGAAAGGGCAAATTAAGACCGACCCTGCCAAGGTTCAGGCAGTGGCCGAATGGCCCACTCCTACATCAAGGAAGCAACTACAGAGGTTTCTAGGATTCGCCAATTTCTACCGTAGGTTTATCCGTGACTATAGCAAAGTTGCCACACCTCTGACCAAGTTAACTTCAGTTAAGATCCCCTTTGATTGGTCGCCGGCAGCAGAGGCGGCGTTTGCTAAACTAAAGTTTTTGTTTTCCTCTGCACCAGTGCTTGTCCATCCTGACTCTGCTGTTCAGTTCGTGGTGGAGGTGGATGCTTCGGACTCCGGTGTGGGGGCGGTTCTTTCTCAGCGAACCGCTCTGACCAGAAGCTCCACCCCTGCGCCTTTTTCTCCCGCCAGCTCTCCTCGGCGGAGAAGAACTACGATGTAGGAAACAGGGAGTTATTAGCGGTCGTCCTGGCCCTCCAGGAGTGGAGGCACTGGCTTGAGGGCTCTATTCACCCATTCATAGTCTGGTCTGACCATAAGAATCTCTCCTACCTTCGCTCTGCCCGTAGGCTGAACTCACGCCAGGCTCGGTGGGCCGTGTTCCTGGGACGCTTTAACTTCAGTCTAACCTTCAGACCCGGTACCAGGAACATCAAACCAGATGCTTTGTCCCGTCAGTTCGCCCCTCCGGTGGAGGATGCTGCGGGGAGTACCATCTTACCTTCCTCCTGTGTGGTTGGAGCAGCTGGGTGGGAGATAGAGGGAGTGGTCCAGGGAGCCCAGAAGGACCAACCAATTCCTCATGGGTGTCCACCTAAACGTCTGTTTGTTCCTCCAGCTGCCAGATCCGCAGTTCTCCAGTGGGGGCACTCCTCCAGGATTTCATGCCACCCTGGTTCCCACCGGACTTTGACTCTCATACAACAACGTTTTTGGTGGCCCTCGATGGCTGCAGACACTAAGCTGTTCGTTTCCGCCTGTTCTGTCTGCGCCCGGAGTAAGGCTTCCCATCAGGCTCCTGCCGGCCTGCTCCGTCCCCTGCCCATTCCCCACCGGCCGTGGTCCCACATCGCCGTCGACTTCATCACGGGCCTGCCGCCTTCGGAGGGAAACACGGTTATACTTACCATCGTTGACCGCTTCTCCAAGGCGGTACACTTCATCCCCCTGCCGAAGCTGCCATCCGCCCTCGAGACGGCCACTCTTCTGGTGCAGCATGTGTTCCGTCTCCATGGCATCCCGGTAGACATTGTATCAGACAGGGGTCCGCAGTTCTCCGCCCGTGTGTGGAGAGCCTTTTGCCAGGCGCTTGGGGCGTCGGTCAGCCTGTCGTCTGGTTACCACCCAGCTTTCCATGTCTCTCTCCTCAAGCCAGTGTCTACCAGCCCGCTAAGCCCTCCGGCCGAGCCCCCTCCACCCACCCGGAGCATTGATGACCACCCTGCCTATACGGTTACTAAGATATTGGACGTACGTCGGCGAGGCAGGGGGTTTCAGTATCTGGTGGATTGGGAGGGTTATGGGCCGGAGGAGCGGCAGTGGATTTCCCGCTCCCTCATTCTCGACCACACACTCCTCCATGATTTTTATTCTGAGTTCCCGGACAAGCCGGGTAGGCCACCAGGAGGCGTCCCTTGAGGGGGGGGTACTGTGGTGATTCTGTTGTTGGTTGTGTTGTCTTTGTCTCCCTCTCCTGTTCTGTTCCTGTCCTGCAGGTGGTGTCTGTGGCAGGGGGTGTGGCTGGCTTCCTCACTTCAGCAAACAAGGCACACCTGCAATCACTCACCCATCATCCACTCCATAAAAGCCTGGTCCCGACTCCACTACTCTGCCAGATAATTCCGTCTTGTTCGGTAGCGTACCTATGACGACCTCTGATTCTCGCCCTTCGTATTTTGTTTCGTATTTAACCATTAGTGTTTTCTTTTGTTACACAGACTCCTCGGTGTGCCTTGTTGCTGCTCCTCGGTTTTTTCGTTTTCCCTCCTGCGTTTCCCCCCTGGATTATTCGGCCAGCCAGCACCCTGCCTCCACAGCCTGCCTGCTCTGTTTTCTGGTGTTAAAATAAACTTTACTCAACACTAGACTGCTCTCAGTGTCTGCTTTGGGGTCCAACCAAAGAACCACCCGTAACAGGTAGCATGTCTTACTTATGGAAACACAATCATTTTCCATCCCAAACCTTTCTTTATTTCTGAAAATATAAAATATTACTATATTTCTTATTATTGGCAATATTGTTATTACTACTATATTTGTTTCAGACATTTACAATGTCATACCTGTAGGCTGAGAATCCTACCCATTACTTGGACAGCTTCTCTCTGATCACCCGTGATCAGTTTACCAAATTAATCTCAGGTTCTAAACCAACAACCTGTATCTTAGATCCCATTCCTACCAAATTACTTAAAGAAATTCTGCCCCTAATTGATAGTTCGTTACTTAACATCATCAATCTGTCATTATCATCAGGTTATGTACCACAGTCTTTTAAAATAGCTGTCATCAAACCCCTACTCAAAAAACCCACCCTAGACCCAGAGGTTTTAGCCAATTACAGACCAATATCTAATCTCCCCTTCGTCTCTAAAATCTTAGAAAAAGTTGTTGCCAATCAGCTGTGTGAGTTTCTCCGGGAAAATAATATATATGAAGACTTTCAATCGGGGTTTAGAGCCAATCACAGTACAGAGACAGCCTTGGCAAAAGTCACTAATGACCTTTTAATAGCCTCAGATCAGGGACTTGTGTCTGTCCTTGTTCTGTTAGATCTCAGTGCAGCATTCGACACAATTGACCATCAAATTTTATTACAAAGACTCAAACAGTTAATTAACATTAATGGAACCGCCCTTAACTGGTTTAAATCGTATTTTTCTGATCGCTCCCAATTTGTGCAAATTAATGAGTCATCTGTGCGCACCAAAGTTAACCATGGTGTTCCACAGGGCTCTGTGCTCGGCCCAATTTTATTCTAATTATATATGCTTCCACTAGGAAACATTATCAGGACACACTCGGTAAATTTCCACTGCTATGCGGATGACACCCAGTTATATTTGTCAATAAAACCTGAACAAAGTAATCAATTAACTAAACTTCGAACATGTCTCAAGGACATAAAAACCTGGATGACCCGCAATTTTCTCTTATTAAACTCAGACAAAACAGAGGTTATAATACTTGGCCCCAAACACCTTAGAGATGCATTATCTAATGATATAGCTGCGCTAGACGACATTGCCCTTGCTTCCAATGAAACAGTCAGGAACTTGGGAGTGATCTTTGATCCTCATTTATCCTTTAATTCTCACTTAAAACAAATTTCTAGGACCGCTTTTTTCCACTTACGTAATATTTCCAAAATTAGACATGTCCTTTCCCAAAAAGATGCAGAAAAACTAGTCCACGCCTTTGTTACATCGAGACTGGACTATTGTAATTCATTATTATCTGGCTCCAGCAGTAAGTCGTTAAAGACTCTACAGCTTGTCCAAAATGCCGCAGCACGTGTCCTGACGAGAACAAAGAGAAGAGAGCACATTCCTCCAATATTAGCATCGCTACACTGGCTTCCAGTTAAATCTAGAATAGAATTTAAAATTCTCCTCCTCACCTTCAAGGCCCTTAATAATATGGCGCCTTTTTACCTTAAAGAGCTGTTAGTACCTTATAAACCCGCTAGAGCACTCCGCTCCCAGAATTCAAGCCTACTTGTCGTCCCTAAATTCTCTAAAAAAAGAGTAGGAGCCAGAGCTTGTAGCCATCAAGCCCCTCGGCTGTGGAATAATCTACCACTTTCAGTTCGGGAGGCAGTCACCATCTTTTCATTTAAGAGTAGACTCAAAACCTTCCTTTTTGATAAAGCTTATAGTTAGAGCTAATTAGTGTGCCAGAACGTTACTTGTTCTATTTTATGACAGATGACACACAGAGCTTCTCTTTCCAGCTTCTCCTTCCTCTTCTCCATCCCTATCCCCCTTCCCCGGAATCCCTTTGCTTTATCACCCGCAGATCCAGGGCCTCTGTGGCCGCACCATGGATTGCGGTTTGTGGATCGTA
This sequence comes from Pleuronectes platessa, assembly GCF_947347685.1. Lineage (NCBI taxonomy): Eukaryota > Metazoa > Chordata > Actinopteri > Pleuronectiformes > Pleuronectidae > Pleuronectes > Pleuronectes platessa. The sequence goes on from NC_070639.1 coordinate 9,545,874, forward strand.
CACCGGGGGTCGCGGTGGTGGATCCATTGTGGCGGATTCTGGGCTGATCGTGGTGCTGGTGGCGGACCCTGTGTCGCGTTGGCATTGGGCACGGGCGGTGGACCAGGACCGCGGTGGTGGCTTGTGATGGGTCCTGGTGGGCGGCGGTGGACGGTGACTGAGGACTGGAGTGGCGTCTGGTCTGGATGGTGGATCGTGGTCTAGATGGTTGCTGAGCATGGACTGTGCTTGCAGCGGGACTGCTTGGCATGTCATGTTGGGGTTGTCCTTCGGGATGTCTACCCTCATCAAATGCTGCTAGAGACTTTGATTATTGATGATGTTTTCCTGCACGTCGCTTCTATTGCACTTCTGTCCGTCCTGGGAGAGGGATCCCTCACATGTGGCTCTCTCTGAGGTTTCTACATATTTTTACCCTGTTAAAAGGGTTTTTAGTAGTTTTTCCTTACTCTTGCTGAGGGTTAAGGACAGAGGATGCCACACCCTGTTAAAGCCCTATGAGATGAATTGTAATTTGTGAATATGGGCTATACAAATAAAATTTGATTGATTGATTGATTGACTTTAAATGACAACAAATACGTGTTCAGCTTCTAAGACATTTTATATTATCAACTGTAGTTTAATTTATTTTAATTTCTTATATGTTTACACACACACAACAGCCGCTAATATGAGGTATAATAAGAGGAAATATATCTCTAAACAAATATATTAAAAAATATATATATTTGTTTACAGCTACAGCTTAGTTTGAAAAATATTTATCTACATTACACTACATTTCATTTAGCTGATGCTTTTATCCAAAGCAACTAACAATAAGTGCATTTAAACATGAGGGTACAATCCCAGAACAACAGGAATCAAGAATTTCTTTAAAAAAAAGCAAAACGACAAAGTGCTATAAGTAAGTGCCATTTAAGTGCTACTATATTGTTAGTTTCAAAATTGTATTTGAGGTATAGTCAGAAGAATGTACCTAGTGCTTATACCTGCTGAATAAAACTGTGTTTGTTCTAATCAGCGTTCCCACTTTTTGTTCCACTTCTTCTTCCTCAATGATTGGCCCTCTGGTGACATGTGACATGTGACCTGTACCTGTTGACTTATTACCTGGAAGAGTCATCCTCTCTGCACCTGGGAGTTAACCGTGAAGGTTAGGCGGTCTCTCACTCCTGGACTGAGACCATCAGTTTGAGATATCTTTTAATGTCTGGATGGTTTTATCCTGTTACTGCGATGGCGACAAAGAAGCAGGTCGGATGGCGAAAGCTATTTCTGATTCTCACAGGTTGGTTTCATACTTTCATTCTTTCTCTTTTCTCTGAACCACCACACCTCTGTGCCATTATCGTCCATGTTAATCATTAATCTAACGTCTTGCCACTAAACCGGAACTAGGGTTTGGTTTCCCTCAAAAAAGATCTGCAGATTTCACTATTTATAACATTCAATTTATTTATTTGTATTAATGTGTCAAATATATATTGAATACAATAAACTTTTGTAGTTTGAGTAACTCAGATTTAAAGAATTTCTCTCTTGAGTCACAAAATTGGATGTCATTCATTTTTGCAAAAATAAAAAAATTATATAATTACAAACTTAGGAGGGCAGGGACTGGTTATCTGTTATTAGGTATTCCTTGTTGTTTCAGTGCTGCCCTGCTGCAGGAGCTTAGAGGTTTCTATTCCTGAGCCTGAATACATGGTTGCAAGAGGAGGCGACGTTGCCTTGACCTGCTCCTTCATCCCAGCCCGAACCGACTTCAACACAATTGTCCTCCGTTGGGATGTCGACCCCGAGGAAATCAACGCTCCAATGGTAAGAATTTAAACTAACTGCCTGTAAAGAAATATGTAATGGTAAAATGTGCTAATTGCGGAAATAATGTGGTAAAACGCTTAAAGTTTACCTGCCATATTGAGTAGTAATGGGCCTTAGGATATTTAGTTCCCTGTGACAGAAAAAGAAAAAAGGTAAATGAATTCATCAGGGTTATTTCAACTACGGGTGGGAATGTAAAGTCAAACTCATGGGTGTGAAGTGTTACGTCACTTTATTACCCTTTTATTCCCATCACCAACATATCTGTTGTGTATTCCTATCTTCAAATCAATCCGAAACCATCTCAATCAAATTCTTATTACCTCCTTACTCTAAAATGTTGGACACTAAAATAATCAATGACGGTGAACATTGTGGATCACTAACTTACTTAACAACTTAAGCCATGCATGTAAAACCAGCCAAGACAAGATACATTAATAACTCATTGGTACTGGATAAAGTTGTCCCAATCCTTCAAGTGCCCGTTGAAATATTTTATTAACTCAGTGAAAATGTTGCCCAGCCTCTGTCACTAAGAGGACGGTTAGTTTATCACTTATTGAGATACATCCTCTGAGGACAAGGAACTTTTCAACCAAATTTCATGGTAACTCATCATATAGGTGGCAAAAGTTGGGAGTTGAGGGGTTTGCTGCCAACTTGTGGAGTGTTGAGTCACTGAAGGGTCAACGTTCAATGCCCAGCAGCACAAATGTGTTGAACTTTTACTGAGCAACAGCGCCCTCTGCAGCCACTAAAGAAAAAACTAAGCCTATCACTTTCTTGAGCGGAGCGCTGACTGTGTTATCCCACTCACTGAACTTATAAACACAACTGGATGGTGAATTTTACCAATGATCCCCAGCTTCCTGAACCGATAAGCTGCTGCTGTAACAAATTCACCAAACTCTGTTTTGAAATCTTGATATTTTTAAAGTTTCCTCAATGAATATTGGCGACAAACACAGTTTTTTGAGACTTCTAAGTCTTTTTAACTGATCCTCAGCATTACTCTTGAACTTGCTGGACCCAATTCTGTCAATTTGACCTGCGACTGTCAGTCAGTTCCATACTTCATTCGCAAATAATTTCAATTCAGTGCATGTAACTTTACACTCTGTACTATACTTTAGCCTCTTATACCTCACAGTGTCATGGTGACTTGTGGCACAGCACTGATTATACTGTAAACATATGTTATTATTATATTAAATTGAGCAGATCTCTTCTTAATATATGTTGTTTGTGTTTATATCTCCAGGAATCGGTGGCCACCTACTTTGTGAATAATCCTATTGACATTGCACCTGCCTTTGAAGGCCGAGCCACTCTGGAGGTCGACCTTCAAAACCGTGTGAGCACACTCACCCTGAAAAAGGTGACGATACGGGACAGCCGTCGTTTCCAGTGCAACGTCTTGATCCCCAATGATGACGAAGGAAACACTGCTGCCTCCACTTCCCTTTTGGTCCTGGGTGAGAGTTAACCACCGACGTACTTTAGTTATCTGTCTGCAGTGAACGCATGTATTCAAACAATGTCTCCATGATTACATTGAATGAATAGAGTTCCCTTTTAATAAAGTGACAGTTTTTACATTGGCATTCTCTGCTTTGTCTCAGTGCCGCCCTCTCCGCCGGTCTGCAGCATAAATGGGAGAGCAGAGTACTGGAACGACATCTCCCTCACCTGCTCGTCTGAGGAGGGATCCCCTCAGCCTGTCTATGAATGGAAGAGCTTCGATGTCAGAAACGCTCCCAGAGCATTTCCACCTAAGACAACTGAAAGTATGTTTCGTTGAGGCCGACATCTTTGACAGCTGGTCCAAGAGTAGATTTTCCATTCGTCAGTGTCAGAATGACCAAATGACTCTTCATCTCATTATGTTGCAGAGGACGGAGTTCTATCGCTTTTCAATATTTCAAGAGAGACGTCAGGGATCTTCACGTGCACATCGACAAATCGAGTCGGTACTGCCAGCTGCAACTTTACCTTAGCAGTGACGCCTGGTGAGTGTGAAGACGTTATGTACATACTCATCTCTTCACAAGGAACCCTCAAATAAATTCCTCTTTTAGTTCATTTGCCTGTTCCATGTCCCTTAACCTTATTTCCTGCAGCTGCTTTCATCACGAAAGCTCTCATTAACTCAATGTACACTACATCCTGCCAGCAACAAATATCAGGAGAAAAAAAGTTAGCAGCAGGTTATTGAACAGCATTCAACCAGTAACATATCAGACTTTTCCCTGAAGGAAATAAATGAAAAATAGCTTTTAACTTGTAATTCCAGAACTGATATTTTTCATTGACAGTTTTCCATTAAACCAGTGGTACATTTAGCAAAATCATAATGCTTTATGACGAGTTACAAGGAAATATATCAACAATATCAGCCTGCAAAGTCAGTGACAGGTAATAATCCATGATTCTTGTGGTCACGGTTTTATTCTGCTGCCCCTCTAGTGTTCCAAAGATACAATTAACTTAACTTTAACACTTCTTAGTATGTGTAGGCCTCACGTGTACATTGATTCTATATAAAGATGGATGACATGACAGCTCCCAAACATAGAAGTAAAATCCTCTTGATCATCCTCTGGTGGCTGGATGCACTATAGGTCCTAAAATCCGCCTCCCCCATGTTAGTGGATGGGAGATACCAGTTCCACACCCAGATCACATCTGCACACTCTCGCTCAATATGACGTCAAAGACAGCAGGATGATACGAGATGGCACTGCCTGTATCAAAGATATTTTGGCTATTTTTGCACAATGGGAGGAAGTGAAGACACATGGTCCATCTTTATAAACCAACTTTAGTTTAACACTTGCACTCAGAATGACTAATGTAGCTGTAAATGGTGGTCAAATAGGGTGAGTGAGAAAACCCTTGTGTTTCTTCCTGTCTCTGCAGGCGGTATGAGTGAGGGCTCCGTTGCAGGTATAGCTGTAGGAGTCCTCGCTGGTTTCCTGGTTCTGGGGATCGTCGTCTTCTGTTGCTGGCGCAAAAAGGGCAAAAAGGACAAGTATGCTGAGGGGTACGTATTGTGTGTCGTGTGTGTTTACACCTCTGTCCATCACCAGCAACATCAATTATAGTGTATTGATTATTAGTATTCCTGTTTGTCTCTGTTAGTGCCCCTGCAGGAGTGGAGTTCTATGACAGAGATGCTCCTGAGGCTGAAGAGCGGTACTTGGACAACGAGACGAGCAGTGAGACAAAGCAGCACAAACAGCACGAAGAGAAAGAAGCTGCTCTACGAAGCACTTACACTGCAGCAGTTGGACACACGTTTGACGATGATCAAAACAGTCACAGTGGCAAGGGCAGTGACATCGACTCTAAACGTTACCGGGACGACAAGCCTAATCACTATCGTGGGAGTCGCGAGCACCTCGACGATAAACCTAGCTATCATAGTGGAAGCCGTGACCGACTCGACGAACAACCCGATCTTTCCCGTGGCAGCCGTGACCGACTCGACGAACAACCCGATCTTTCCCGTGGCAGCCGTGATCGACTTGATGAGCCTCGTGATCGTTATGGCGGCAGCCGAGACCGACTCGACGATCAACGCGATCGTTCCCGTGGCAGCCGAGATCGACTCGATGAGCCTCGTGATCGTTATGGCGGCAGCCGAGATCGACTTGACGATCCACGTGATAATTACCGTGGCAGCCGAGATCGACTTGACGACCAACGTGATAACTGCCGTGGCAGCCGAGATCATCTCGATGAGCCTCGTGGTCGTAATAGGCTTGAAATATAGAGACGATCAAAACAGGCCCTGAAATGAGTAATCCTTTCTTACTGAACGCTCTCTAAAGACCATTATCATTCATCGTAGCCAACCTGGTTGGTTTAACATGGTTGAAGGTCTGATTGCCAAATCAACCTGGCAACTTTTGGCTCTGCACCCCAGTGGCAGCTTGTTAACATTCATAATCAGTTTAGGATGACCTGAATTAAAAAAAAGTACATTACAATAACAACCATAAAATATTTAGAATAGTCAACAAAAAGAAAAATTATATAATGTATCGGTATCCTGATAGAGGAGAAAAACAGGTGGTAAAGAAAACATGAGCATGTGGTTCGTCTGATTACACAGAATCTGAATTCATTAACTAAACCTAAACTTAGCCGAGGTGCTGTCAACATGCTCTATATATCACATTAGTCAAAGAGGAAATAAAAATCAAATCTGATGGTAAACAGACATATTTTCCTTTTTAAATAGTTTATTACATGAGTATTGTTTCTCTCGTAGTGTTTTTCGTATTTTATAAAAAAACAACAACTCATAAATCTCATAAATGACTAATACCCTGCACACTTAGGACACCTAGGTATTGCAGTAATTATTGAAAAAATAGCAGAGTATTATGAATATTATCTACACTCCATGAAAGTTCTTTGCATGATTTGAAATGTCTGTTCAATTCATAGTTTAAAAATGATGCAATTTTTTATGTGTGTAATGAACATCTGTCAATAGCCAAGCTTATTACATTTTTCTATTGTATGTCTTTGGATTAGAGGCAAAGTGAGTCAATTTATGTTGAATTTGTGTTTTACTTGAATTTGTTTTTATCCTTTACATTAATTACATATTACACATTGTGTGATAAATGATTTATATTGACTGTAAGAGCTGGCGCTAATTAAAATTGAATTAAATAAAGAAAATTGGCAAAAGAATTATTGCTTACGATTTATATTAATATACATATATATATATGTATATATATATAAATATAATGAACTTTTGCTACATTGATTGAGGGAAATTATACTGCAATAATTACTGATATTTTTTTATTAAATAATATTCTAAAACACAGCAATATGACTAACGTACAGAATAGACACAGAAACATACAGGAATTTGTTACATCAATACATAATGATACATAAAAATCACACATGTTTAAACATGCCAAAAGAGGAGGAAAGTAGAGCTGGGTGATCCGGTCAAGAATGATATTGAGATATCGGTAATTATCATGATAAATGTCTCATTATTATTTCTTTAATGTTCTTCTTTGCTCCTGAGCTGTGGTTTTAAAGTAAATTATTATTGATTGTGATTGATAAACATTATATATATATATATATATGAAAATAATGGTGTAAATGACCTCGTTTTGAGTCGATTTTGACTGTCGGGCTTACACACACCTGAGGCTTGTTTTTGTATCGTTTTTTTAAGTTGGAAGAATCGTCCTCATTTACTTCCATTATTTTGGATTTGGCTGCAATGCTGTTTACCCCTGAAACTCCAGCAGTGTTTTGTGGACTCTAACACTTCACCCACCCCCTCCATGGGTGGGCATAGTGCTGAGGAGATAATAAGTGAAATTTCATTTTTGGGTGAACTATCAACAACCTACTCATTGGGAAAAACTCGCTCTAAATGTTAAATGAATAATAATGTGTCATTTATCGTGATGATCATTAACGAAAAATCGACCAACCAAGGCCCCCCCCCCCCCTTGTCTGCCCCCCTCCCTGTCTGCCCCCCTCCCTCCCCCACACCCACGCCGGGCAGACCTCTCGACTCTGCCGCAGACATCTGCTCCTACAGCCGCTCCGGGGAGAAATAAAGAGCCGTAAACCACCGAACTAACCTCCCTGTCGTGTTTCGTGGACTCGTGTGCCGAAGAAACGGTTGGGTCTCAATGCTGTGTTGTCGTGTCGTTGATGGGACTCACCTCCTGAGTGTGAAGTGGTACAGTCCCGTTACTTCTCTTTGGAGCCTCCTGTGTTTGCAGCAGCGGCAGTTTTGCGCACGACGAGATGAGCAACATGCGGATAAAGTGCACTTTACTCTAACACGGACATTAGAATGAACTTATACCAGCTGGCGGTTTTACTGGGGACATCATGTAAGTCACGTTTTGATTCTACAAAGCGCCTAACCCTCGCTAAAATGTCTCCTTTTTACGCAACAGGTTGATCCTATAAACTCAACGCCTCATTATCCCAGGCACCGTTACTCCGCACAGGCGGTTTCCTTCAAGTTAACTGTTCGTCTTTCTTTAGCATTTTCCATTTGTGTGAATAAGATAAGATTGAACAAATCATTTACAGAAATGGTTCCCTCCGTTTTTAAGAACTAATAACACATCAGGGGCTTGGTGGGGTAAAGCTACTAATCCCTGGATTTATAGTGTGTGCTGATTTATATTGTGTATAGTTATAGTAAACATCACATATTCTTACATGGTAACAATATTCCACATGTGTTTATCATTGTGTTGTTACAGGCCTTTAGGTACAGGAAACCTTTGAAGTACAATAGTGAACATCGGGGAGTTACTTTATACTAAACTAGTCCAATGTAATAGTTTGCACACAATGTAATATAATATGTGTATAGAGTGGTTTACTTTAGATGCAATGAAGATGCAATGATTATAATAAGAAATGATCATTCCTGTAACTATGAATGAATAGAGAATTAATAATAATCCATCATTGATTCATTGATTTAGACAGAGCTTCTCTAATACAAAGATGTTAATGCTTTTCCTTGACATTTCTTATAGTAGATTGAATATTTTGTTAGGAGTTTTAGGCCTTTGTTTGAATATATCTAGCAACTTGTTTGATGTTACGTTGGTCCTGTACCTGCTTTTTTACCCTGTGGACCAGTCTTGTGGTATTTCTTGTTGTGTTTTCAAGATTGGAATAAAAAATGATTACTTCAGGCATTTTTAGGCAAAACAATCATTTAATATAAAGACATTTTCAGGTTAATCGATAATGAAAGTAATCCGTAGGAACAGCCTAATCCCCAGTAACAATAAAGTTCACCAGTTGTTGCAAATCTGCACCTCAAAAAGTGCACATTAGGTCTAAAGACGCCCAACGACACATCTGGGTGAAACCAATCATGACAATGAATGTTCATTTTTCCCAGACTGAGTTTTGGTGTCACATTGGAGTGAAATCATTGATAAAACATGGAGACTATATTCACTCTTATCAGTGTTGTTTTTGTTGTTGGGCCGTTGAGTCAATGTGAAGGAATGCGTGACACAGAAAAGGCAGGAAATCCGACGGCTCTGCAGAGGAAAAGTCTGGTGGTGTTCAGGAAACATGCAGCAGGAGCAGCAGCAGAGCTAACAGAGCTTTGACCTGGACTACATTTGTGACCACACACTGTTTTGAAATATGCTGCCATGAACTGAGGCCTCGTCTTTACTCAAGAGGAGGAGGAGGAGGAGGAGACTGTCTGCTGTCTGTGCAACCTGTTCATTAACCTACAGTGAGTCACACCTGCTCAGTGTAAACAATAGTTAAAGGTGATGCATATAGCAGTTACTGTTTGCCTCTGAGAACCTCCTCTCACCTCAGACTCATGGCATTCATGTAGCAACGGTTTGGTTTAAATCTCTAGCAGATAATTGGCCTGCCCGCACCCAGCTGGATAAGGCCAGGCACTCCCATTGGCCGGGAATCTGTGACTTCACCCCCCCCCCCCCCCCCCCTTCCTCCCTTCCTCAAGTGGGACAAGAGAGGGAGGGGGGCCCTAACAATGGACTGACCCATGAAAAAAAAGCAACAAAGGGAAGAGCAATGCTCTTTCATGGGAAGAATTTAGGAGCCCCCCCTGTTCTCTCATCCTGTAAAATAATTTGGTTTAATCACCGTCTTCTCTGTTCGTCAGAGAAATCAGAAACATAGTGATGCTGACCGGGGTTAGTGTGTCATGGAGGACAAACACTCCCATTGGAGACTCATTATGATTCTCAATCAGACAGAAGTGATCAGATACAATTTTGAAAACTGATTATTTTATTTACTAAACAATAATTTAATTATCACAACAGGAGGATGTGTTTTCACCCCTGTCCGTGAATTTGGTTGTTGTTTGTCTGTGAACAAGATAACACAAAAGTAACCGGACGGTTGACTATGATACTAAGTGGAAGGAAGCCGTATTAGTCAGGGAAAAACCCATTACATTTTGATGCAAATATGGATTTTACATTGAGACAATATTCCCTGACAATAATTAATGTATCCTGATGAAAAACCCCAGGCGTATTTAGGGAACTGATATTCATGAGCCTGTGAAATTTGGTGCTACTTGATTGGATTAAAGGGGACTATTTGGCCTGGGCAGATACAGTGCCTTGCATAAGTATTCACCCCCCTTGGACTTTTTCCCATTATGTACTGTTACTAACTGGAATTCAAATAGACTTAAATAAACTTTTTCCCGTTTGATCAACAAAACATGCATAGTACTTTGGAGGTGCAAAATACATTTTATTGTGACACAAACAATAATGAGAACAAAAAAGTTGACATCTGTTGGGTGCATAAGTATTCACCCCCCTGTGTCAATACTTGGTAGAACCCCCTTTCGCTGCAATTACAGCTGCAAGTCTTTTGGGGTATGTCTCTACCAGCTTTGCACATCTAGAGATGGAAAGGTTTGTCCATTCTTCTTGGCAAAAAAGATGAAGCTCAGTCAGATTGGATGGAGACCATCTGTGAACCGCAATCTTCAAGTCTTGCCATAGATTCTCTATTGGATTGAGGTCTGGGCTTTGACTGGGCCATTTTAAGACATTATCATTCTTTAATCCAAACCATTCCTTTGTAGCTCTGGCTGTATGTTTGAGGTCATTGTCCTGCTGGAAGATGATCCTCCGCCCCAGTCTCAAGTCTTTTGCAGACTGCATCAGATTTTCTTCAAGGATTTCCCTGTATTTGGCTCCATCCATCTTTCCCTCTATTCTGACCAGTTTCCCTGTACCTGCTGAAGAGAAGCATCCCCACAGCATGATGCTACCACCACCATGTTTCACTGTTGGGATGGTGTGCTCAGGGTGATGGGCAGTGTTGGGTTTTCGCCACACATGCATTGAGGCCAAAAAGTTCAATTTTGGTCTCATCTGACCAGAGCACCTTCTTCCACATGTTTGCTGTGTCTCCCACATGGCTTCTGGCAAACTCCAAACGGGATTTTTTATGGATCCCTTTCAACAATGGCTTTCTTCTTGCCACTCTTCCATAAAGGCCAGATTTGTGGAGTAGACGACTAATAGTTGTCCTGTGGACAGATTCTCCCACCTCAGCTGTGGATCTCTGCAACTCCTCCAGAGTAACCATGGGCCTCCTGGTTGCTACTCTGATTAATTTTCTCCTTGTCCGACTCTTCAGTTTGGGTGGACGGCCTCCTCTTGGTAGGTTTGCGGTTGTGCCATATTCTTTCCATTTTCTTATGATGGATTTTATGGTGCTCAGAGAGATGTTCAAAGCTCTGGATATTTTTTTATAACCTAACCCTGCTTCATATTTCTCCACAACTTTATCCCTGACCTGTTTGGTGAGCTCCTTGGTCTTCATGATGCTGTTCGTTCAGTAATGATCTCCAACAAACTCTGAGTCCGTCACAGAACAGGTGTATTTATACTGAGATTAAATTGCAGACAGGTGGACCCTATTTACTAATTATGTGACTTGCAAATGTGACTTGTGAATGCAATTGGTCGCACCAGATCTTTGTTAGGGGTTTCACAGTAAAGGGGGTGAATACATATGCACTCAACACTTTTCAGATTTTTATTTGTAAATAATTGTGAAATCCATGTAATATTTCCCCCCACTTCCAAATGATGCACTATTTTGTGTTGGCCCATTACATAAACTCACGATGAAATAAATTTTAATCTGTGGTTATACCATGACAAAATGTAGAAAAGTCCAAAGGGGGTGAATACTTATGCAAGGCACTGTATATGCCCACTACTCTAGTTTGTTTTTGTGTCAATCCATTAATCGACTAACTGACTAATCCGTCCACCTTTTAAATAATGAAAGTTAGAGTTTGCTGGAGTCCGATGGTGGTGTGGAAATAGACCGACTTGCTCTCATTTTAGAGGGAACCTAGGAGAAGCATATAGCACTCTAGATAAACGCGATAAATGCACACTGTATACGTTTCTCTTACTGGTCAGAAGGAGACTCATGCTAGTGGACTTTTGTTTTGATTTCCTGTCTGCTGGGAAACGTTTAGAGCGAGTTCCTGCCCCACCTAGAGCTAATATGACTCGCAGAATACACCCACCAGCGTCTCCATCCCCTCCCTCCCTCTGTGATGACAACCCCCTGCCTCTCCACGGGCCTCCCAGCCCCCCACACACACTGGAATTTAACCTTCTTGACCCTAGTACCAAGCAACAGAGAAGCCCCCCTCCCTCGCACACACCTAATCTCTCTTTCTTTTGTTTTGACGATATAACGGATATTACTGTATCTCCCAGGTGAAGTGTGATCGTGAAGCATCTCTGCAGACAAACAACGTAAACAGCTGTTTGTGCAGCAACTGAGATGTGATCACGTGCATCATCCTACAGTCTATAAAGTGTTTTTGTCCTTTTAGACTCAGCTAAAACTTATACAGCCTTGTGATATTTTGTCCAGCCCATTGTTATGAATGAGCCTTGACTAAATATATTAGTAATACCTTGCAAAATAACATAAAACGGTGGTAGCTGGGCCTGCTTTTCATATCGGCTGAGAAGACTTGCCTTCCTAATTAAAGTTAGCAAGATCCACCTTCTTCATTCTGTGCAGGAAATCAAAAGCTAATCTGAACTCTCGGCAGACCGATGTAGATACTTCAAGTGGGCATCTCTTGAAGTTACGGTCTCTTGAGTAAACCCTGAATGAAAAGAATCTGCCGATATAAGCCCTTCACAGACATATTAGTATTAGATATTATGTTTGCCTGTGCACTATATGTGAAAACTTTTATTTTTCAGGATACCTCATATTCATCTGTGTTTATACTTTCATACTCAAAACATTTTTTGGCTCTACTTTTTATTACAGGCAGTATAAACAATTTAACCAAAAATTTGGACTTGAACCTTGAATTTTGATCCCTTAAAACAATTACATGGAAAACATGAACATAATGGTCCCCAAGATGGTAGAATTTATGAAGGACTGGAATGAATAATGAATGGAATTAAATTAATATATGATAATAATAGTAATGAATGAATATTTATGAATACAAACTGGTAACCCGGGGCTGCAAAAATGATTTATTATTAGTTATTTAATGACCCTAAGGCAAGAAGGCAGTTTGAAGACATTAGACGTTATTATTGAATTAGACATTGGAGAAACTTTCACCTTCACTTATCTGTCATCTTCTCTCCCTGTTTGTTTTGTCTGCGTCAGTGTGTGTGTGTGATGGTGTCCATGTCACAGTGCGGGAGAAGCAGCGGCTTGGGATGCTCTTCCAGTCCGTGGTCCTCCCATGTCAGTACCAAACGGCCTCCAACCAGGCCCCGGTGGTGCAGTGGTGGTACAAGTCCTACTGTCGAGACCGCACACGAGAGTCCTTCACCCTGCCAGAGAGTCTGGGCGTGCAGGCCTCCGATCTCGGAGCCACTTCCCACCTGGAGTGCTCCGACAGCGGCCGCACGGTTCGGGTCGTGGCCTCGGCGCAGGGAGCCTCCATGACGCTGGCTGAGCACTACAAGGGCAGAGACATCTCCATCGTGAACAGTAATGTCATAAATCTTATCCTCTAAGAGAAATATACGATTTAAAGAGAAAGAAAGGCTGCAGCTGCTTGACCACTGCACCCTGAGATTAATCCCTGAGCAGGAATCATAGCTGACTCTGCTTTGTGTTTCCTGTTCTCTAAATAAACGCCTTTTGTCCCTCGTCTTACAATAGAGCAGGCCTTAACACACACTCACACAAACAGCAACTGCTGCTCTCAAGCTTGTTCATGTCTCTTTTTAAACCTCAAGCCTTATCAAGACATAACACCTGTCCTCTATCCAAAAGTCCTGATTGAACAACCCACATGCAACAAGGCTGCTCCCCTCATCATTCAGTATATTTAAAAATACCAACATGATCAATTAAAGCTTAAACGATCAAGTTTTTTGTTGTTGTTGTTGACATGTTAACATTCAGAATTTATTTTCATGTTGTTTTTATGCAGATGACACAACAGCAAAGCTTAATAATTATATTAGTGCTATAGCAATTACCTGATTAATTGATAAGGGCTTTTGAGAAGTGATTATTCATCGAGGTATGATACTCATAAAGATGATGTACCTTTTCTTTGATGCTTCTTAGATAAAGTAAAACAACTGATTTAAATCTAATTTAAGAGAAAGGTTCAACTTGTCGGATTGCAGGTGTATCATGTATTCATAAATTAACACACAGATGTCAGTTCTCCACAGAGGACCATTTGAATTAAAAAAATGCCGCGATTAAACACTGTTTTACTTCAGTACTTTTAACCCTGTCTTCTTGTCTTTGTGCAGAAGCAGACCTGCGGATCGGAGAGCTGAAGTGGGGCGACAGTGGAGTGTACTTCTGTAAAGTCATTATTGCTGACGATCTGGAGGGGAAGAATGAGGGCCAGCTGGAGTTACTTGTGCTTGGTATGTCTGTGCTTAACTCTTTAATGAAAGGAATGACAGCACACACTTTTTGAGCCAGATCATGATCAGTTGACAACAGTCGTCCTTATATATGTTTATATGTTTGCATATTTAATGTCCTTTTTATACATTAGTTAAGGTTTTAGAAAAGTATATTTGTTGCCTTTGTCCTAAAGTGTCCTTACACCAGCTTCCATGGACACTGTCCTGATCCTTTATGACGGGCTCAATTGTTTATCCGAGTTGGCTGGTCTAAAGTCAGCTGAGCATTATGAACATCAGGGTTGTGCAGCTCATAACAGTAGCCGTTTTCAGGCATGGAACTTTAGAAATTGTGTGGACAATTGGGTCTGGGCGTTATCCAGAGTTTGCCTTTCACATATGAAGAATGCAGCAGGAGATTGTCTGGATCAGACGGATTCACAACAACAGGAAAATGTCCGGAATTCAGGTTAAGGGTTGCGTCTGGGTAGAGCAGGCAGGAGGCAGGATATGAATCCTGTTTGTTTACAAAACATCAACTCCGGTTGCAGCTCTTGAATCTTGTTGTCTTTCCGAGTTGATATCCAAACACACCACATTGCTCGCTGAGAACTTGCCGGTCATTTTCCTGTCGTATTCTCACATGTGTTTTCACTGACATTTTACTAAGGGGCTGGAAGGAAAAGTTGTGGAAAATGTCCAGAGCAACTGACTCTGACTTTTGCTTTCTCACCAACCTTTCCTCTATTCCAGGAAAATAACTGGAGTTCAGTGCATGTCTGAAAGCAGCTCACGGACTCCATTGACTAGCCAGGTTGGCAGGACTGGACTTTATGTTCATCTTAAGTCAGTCGAACAATATGAATGTAAGAGTTGTGACACCATGTGGTCATATTTCCAGCTGCACAACCGTTTATGTTTGGGTGTGTTGTATTTGCCCATTGTAAAGGCGCCGCCGATTAATGATTAAACAGAGCTCTCGAAGCCGCACTGAACAGCTAATGTTTTGGTGCTAAAGGTCGGAGATTCACCATCTACTGTTAATGAAACCTGAAGGAGCGGGTCCAGAGAAATTGTGACCATTGTTGCCAAAGCCACTCCTTAAGCCGTTACCATGGCGACGGTCTTTCTCACAGCCGACGGGCGCACGTTAAGGGTTGGTGCTGGAGCAGACGTAAAGAGAGGGGAAGAAAAAGAAGAGAGACAAAGAAAAGGAGCAAACTGAGGCTGTAAACTCTCATGATAGTGGGATCTGAACGTGACCCAAAAGAGATTTCTTCCTTAAAGTTAAAACTGACCATGATAAGCTGGTGTTTAAGTTTGTTCCTTCATGTTATCTTTCTCCACCGTGTACTAATCTGATTATAATCAGCTCACAGGAGAGAAGGGGGGGGGTCAAACTTGGGCGAATAACAAAACTACTCTGGGTTTTTGTCTAGATTTTGTCTTAGCTTTGCCACTTTGCACCGTCAAAGTTAAAACTAGAGAGTGTGTCAAACCGCTTCAGTGCCAGATTAGCATTTCCTGAAGTTTTTACTGCGCTGATGATAATATAATAATATGTCTTATATTCGTCAGTTCAAAATCAACCTCCTGACAGGAGCAGGTTAGTTTAACAGGGAAAACAGGGTTAAACCATAGACTGTATGTAAAGATGAACGATGGATCTCGATGTCTCCAGCATCCAGAAATGAAGCCACACTACCCTGGATATGAACGCTGCCATCTTGCACATTTCAACCCAGAGTCGGCACAATAGCGATCGGGGATTGAGTAGCAGTTGCACTACAACTAATTATGAGTCAGTCTCAACTGTCAATCATAATGCGTCACCCCGGTTTGTAAAATTGAATGACAAATTAAAACCAATATCAGTACCTCTAAAGTTCAAGCATTAACATGTTACATCTTGTTTTTTAATCCTCCATTAGTTTAGCACAGATTTTCTCAGTCTTCAAGCTGAACTAAGCTAAGCCAAACTTACCAGGATTCAGCACTAGCTTCAACTGTACTTATACCATATAACTGTACAAAGACGCCTGTCAACCTTCTCATCCGACTGATGAAGCGTTAAAGCACCAACCTGTCCTGCCTCTTCTCCCCCAGTCTCTCTAATCTCTGGTTTAATTTTTCAATAGAATTAAATTGCTAAATCTTCTCGTGCACTCCATTATTCATTCCTCGACCTTTACTGCTCTCCCTGCATCTTTCACTGCCTCCCTCCCTCTCAGGCCTGCATAGCTGCTCCACTCTCTCAGGTTACTCAGTGTTACTGAGCCTCATGGTATGTAGATGAGTTTGCCAGGCCAGGGAAGCAAGATTACTTATTTTATCAGGGAGGAGTATATCATTTTATTTTACTATGATCCTAGAAACCACATACTCAGCACCACTCACCATAGAAACTGCCTGTAGTGTTATAAAGTCTCCCTGTAATCAGTGACTGGTCTTTACTCCTAATTATAGTCTGTTATCGCCACCTCATGATAAACACACATTAGAAACACAAACGCCTACTGTCTCTTTTCTTTTCTGCATTTTTCTTTTGGTTCTCTACATTTTGACCTGTTTATCTTGTAGATGAAGCACAGAGGAGGCATTGTTTCACAACCACCAGTTGAACAACCTTTTTAGACTAACTCCTGTGGTAAATTGTTGCCCTAGAATCGTGATATGCCCCAGTTTCCAAAACCCCCTCTTGGTCCTCACCCACATTGTTGGCACCTCTCAATTTGATGGTGTCTGTGTCTGTTTGTGCGCAACATACATCAGCATGTGCATTCATTCGTGTGCTGTGGAGAGGTCACGTGGTTGTTGTGAACCTCATCACAGAAACATGGCACTGCAGGCCTCTTCCTAAATTTAGATTCAAAGTAAAATGAGTTTGACCTTTGAACTCTAACCTTTATTCATGTTCATATGTTTGCAGTGACTGAATTAGGTATTTACACCAAAGAATTCCAGTCTGAAATGTTGACCTGATGGTGGCGCTAGAAGAAACGTTTAAGGTTCACCAAAGTGATCCAGCAGCAGTTCATCCTGATGGGAGCATGAATGTTTGGAGAAATTGCACCGGTTGTTGAGATATTTCAATTAAAACTACTTACATTGACATGTTGTCACTACAGGAAAATTCAGTGCAGCTCTACAGCCATTAGGATTCATCCTCTGAGGACTATGAATGTATGTTCAAAACTGAAAGGCAGTTGATTTAATGATTGTTGAGATATCTGGACTGACCTACTGATAGTCATGCTGCAAACAAGGCTAAAAATGTGACATGACCTCATAGATCTTAAAGAAAAGACAGCTTATAGGATAATTCACCAAATCTTGATAAAACAGATTCATACTACATTAATTTAACATCAGTGCTTTGTTTAAAAGATAAGTTAGTCCCTTCTGTTACTGCATGGCCATTAATCATCCACCCTGCTGCCAGATTTTCTATTTGCCTGACACTTTGACTCTTGCTTTGCCTCCTCTGCCGGCCTTCACCTCTGCTCTCCCTCTCTCTGCAGGCAGGACAGGTCAGCGGGACGATCTCCTACCTGAGTTTGATGTGGAGTTTATGCCAGGTACGGCACTTCACCTGCACTTATGTCTCATTTCCTGGCCTTTTCTAGCTTTCCTAATGCGGCCTAATGTATAATTCTCATAGCCTAATCAAAAACTTTGACTAACAAACATTGAATGACTGAGGAAATGTTACCAGTTACAGAATCTAACCCAAACTGAATATACACTTGGTCTGTAGGTGGTTGAAGCAACATAAAGAAATACATTGGCCATAATTTGAATTTCACAAGGGAAGCATGTTGACTGAGCGAGGGGTTTCGAGTGGATTTCGGTTTACGGCACACCCTGAGGAAGTGTGTTGTTAGAGTCTGGACACTTAAGAGATGTGATGATGGATAAGAGTCACTTAGAGTTCCCTAGAGATCTGCTGAAGTTTCCTATTTAAGTGCTCTGTGGCTTTGGATGCATATTCGGAAAGAAACAGAAAGATAACATGGTTTTTAATGAGAGTTGTAATTAATTAAAATTCAAGTGTAGATTTGGCCAACATGTCTATTGTTTATGATGGCAGTGTACTCACCGAAACAACTTTGGTGAAATGCTGTCAAAATGTTAAACTAAAGAAGTTAAATCAATGACGTAAACAAGAATTTTAGCTGCTGCTAAGAAAACAGGAAAAAACAGTTTTGTCTGATTGTCAAAATCACTTTATTGGGAAGTTAAACTGAAAAGCTGTGCATCTGAAATAATAGATTAATATATATTTGTATCTGTCAATGTTTGTGTGTCTATTCCAGAGTGGGCGTTTGTGGGATCTGTAGTCCTTGGAAGCATCTTGTTCCTGTTGTTGATGGGGATCTGCTGGTGCCAGTGTTGTCCTCACTCCTGCTGCTGCTACGTCAGCTGCTGCTGCTGTCCTGACACCTGCTGCTGTCCAAGACACCGTAAGTAACAAAAAAACTGAATTAATTACATTTAAACATGACTAGACTACCCTTTCTTTATTTGCGTTAATGATGGCAGGTAAAGGCACAACCCCATTTCACCCTTTGGCCCTACCCCTACCCTTTGTTTTCGGGGGTTATCTTGCCCTTTGAAACGGAGTCACAAGGGGTAGTGGTTGAAATCTTCCTCTACAATTTCATTGTAATAACATTGTTGAGATCTTAAATAAATCAATGCTATTGTTTGCAGTTTCTAAACTGACAAACCTATAATATCCAAATAACATCTATTCTAATGCAGGTGTATCAATGACATTTGAAATTGAAAAGCTTGGATGCTCTGCATTATTTCATGTATGAATCAAAAGCACACCCTGAAATTATGTGAAAATACGGGATTATCATGCAAAAAAGAAGATTGCTAGCATGCTAACACAAGGGCTCGCTATGTTTTTTTAAAGGTTGTTTTGAAAACAATGATATTAAACTAAGATATTACAATCATTATCGAACATTTTTATTCCTTATTATTCGAGAAAATTCTACATTTGTGGGTCTCTCTCCCAGTTTGCCGGTGATTTGCAAGGCATTCTGGGTACCCCTTAGTTTGGGGTAAGTGATGGTGTGAAAAAAAGAGTTTCGAGGGCTATAAACTCCTAAGCATTAGCCCTACGCCTCCATACCAACAGGTTTGGGGACAGCCTACTCCTACTCATGAACATGCAAAACAAAGGGGAAGTGCTTAGGGCTAAGGGCTAATGGCCTTACTGTAGTTTAACTTTTTTGTTGTTATCCTGTGCAGTGTATGAGGCAGGGAAGATGGCAAAGGGTGTACAACAGGGCCAGGTACCTGTGTATCCCTACTACATCCCTGGTGTCCCTACTGTGGTCCCTCTTGCCCCGTCATCCCACATGGACCCAAAAATTACTTCCATCCCTTCAGTGGAGCATAACCTGGCGGCAGGTGAGTGTCGTCAATGTGGTCCCGATATTAGAAAGCTCTGTAACCGCTTCCTTCACTAACCCTCTTCCTCATGTCTGTCGTGGAAACAACAGGAATGTCCAATCAGCCACATGCATGTTTGTGGTTTACATCTAATCTTTGTGGGTCTCAGATTTAGCCTTGTAAGAATTTGTGTTAACCATTCAAGTGTCTGTTGCATGATTATTGTTTGTCACGATGTGTGTTTGTGTGTACGGGTATGTGTGTATATTCACATCCACAGTGCGCAGTGGTTATCGACTGAATGCCAGTCAAAGCCAGGACTCATCGAAAGTTCTGTACTACATAGAGAAGGACCTGGCTCGGTTTCCCTCTGCCAAGATGGCTGCACGCAAACGTAAGCCTGCACAGATGAGGCCAGTCTCTGAAATCTGTGTGGCTGTGTGACAGTGTGTGTGTGTTTGTCCAAGTGTCTTTTTTATGTTATGTGCATGGTTTGTGTAAATTAACTAATTCTCATGTAATCCTTACATCCATTTCATAACATCTTACTCTAAGACTTTCTCATTTTCAAAAAGGAATGTTAATATGTTCAGCCCCTCTTTCTTTTACTCGTAATGCATTTGACATATTTGAAAAAATTCCATGAAAAGAATTTGGACGATTTAAACGACCTAAACACATGGTCTTAGGCACGTGGAGCAAGTTCATGTAGAGTAATTCCAACTAAACGTTTTCTTCTCTTAATGGCAGAAAAATGTTACTGCACCAGTTTTTTCAGAAACAACACAATCACTCTCTGGTGTCTCAAGACACATACACACCAACAACAAGCCTAACAAATCTGGTTTTAGGGCCAACATGGGCTCTCAAATGTTTCTTATTTCTTATTTAAATGTGGGTGCTCGACAGATAGATGATGTGTTGTGCACAGCACCACTTGCCGGTTGTAAGTTAAGGGTCAAAAAACAAGTCACTTGACACTTAGTATAGCCAAATAATTCCACACATCTCTCTTGCTCTTCCTGGATCTGCCATTTTAAACAGATCAACATTAAAGGGTAACTACGCCCCATTCCTCCACCAAGTTTTGTGCAAATCAGTTGAGTACTTTTTGCACCGTAAAAGCATAACCTCCCAGTGGAGTATATAGTAAAGCGCTAAGTCACTGAAGACATATCTGGCCTCAGTAATTCAAAGTGAGCTATAATCAGAAGTCATGATTATATACTGCACAGTATATAGTTTGCAACCTGCTTCCTCTCGAATACACCTCTTTAGTACTTCTACCTGACCACCTCTTATTCTGAAATGTTTTATAACAACATTTCACAGTGTACCTGAAAACAATTTTCATGATGAAATTGGGTTGATGCATCTGTGCCCACAGCCAGGAGCCTATCAGAACTGAGCTCTCTGCACGATGGAGGGACAACAGACTTCAGACACACGTATCAGACGGTCCAGATGAAGGTGCTCCCGCCCATCGCAGATCTCGATGGCCAGTCAGTAGTGAGAGCAGCTCCACCTACACAGAGGCGAGGGCCCAGACGGGACAGAGAACACCTCTCAGATGATGAACTAGACCGAAGGTGCAGTCCCAAAAGATATAGCAAGTGTAATTGTGTTTGTATGTGTTCTTATGTTTGAAGAGAGTAAAGATCCCATGAAATGTTGTTATTAGCTCTATACTTGTTTGAACAAAGGCTACAATATGTGGCTTTATCGTTCAATTTTTCTGTATTTTTTTCAGTTTATATGCTGATGATGTCCAGCTGCAACTCACCCATCCTGACTAACTGAATCACTAAAACTAGACCATAGATGCGACCCAATATTCTCAATCTGAATTGTGATAAACGATTATTGTCCCATAATCCTTCACAAAAAAACAACCTACAGTTGCCTTACTCCTTACACTCTTACAATCCTGCAGTAATCCTGACAGCAACCTCAGCAACACCACCCAGATCTTATCAATTAAATTTCCTCACATGCAGCAAGACACAATATTTCGATATTAACCTGATTAAGTCTCACCCACAGAGTCTGAATAAGCATTTTTGCAACATCAACATATGGCCTTTTACAACTGCTTGACAACATATGCTCTGGGTGTGAGTGTACACAAGTAGGTAGCAATGTTGATGTAAATCATATCAGATTATCGAGATTATGAATATTAATTATATTAGTCACTCAAGTAAACATCATAATGTCCTATTCAGAATAATCTGAATTATGCTGTTGATGTAAACATAGTGACTGTGTATTCATATCTCTGCTTATCTACCAACACTTAAAAAAACCAAACCAGTCTTTCAACACATTCAGCAGTTCCCTGACCTACATAGGATTCAATTCAAGGCCGTTCTCTCCATTCATGAACCCCTCCACAACTATTGGGACCCTGCTGCCTCCATCACACTCTCTTTCTTTGCTCTTTCTACAACATTTATCCCCTCCATCCAAATCACCAATCCTGGGGTGAAGTTACTATGTTTTACTGTTGATTTTATTTCTTGGCTTATTCTTCATGTATTGTGCATTCAGTTTTCAAGGTTATTTATTGCTGACCTAATTTGTGATGTAAGTGTAACCCCCACGTCACTGTGGGCTGAGTTACTGGATGTGTTCTTTTGCTGGTAGGTGGAACCCTCGCTCAGAGCACCTGAAGAGAAAGACGCTGGGCAGAAGAGGGCGCACCGGCTCCCTGGACGAGCTGGAGGAATTTGCTCACTCCTACGACTCCCACAGTCGACGGGCTGAGCCTCCGTACCGCCCGTATGATCGGGATTACAGCCCTCCCAGGCGTTCCTACAAAAAGGAGGATGATGGCTGGGGGCGCAGGAGCCCCTCGCCATTACCCCAGAAGAGAAGGGACACATGGGACAGTGACCGTCCGTGTCGGCCACCTCAGAGCAGAGGATACGACAACGCCCTCCTCAACAACATGTTGGAGAGCAAGGCGAGGGGGCGGGGAGCGGAGCGAGGCGCTGGGAGGACGGACGAGGACAGTGACACTCCCTCCAAAGGCAGCTCCAGAGGAAAAGGCAGCGATAGTTACAACAGCCGGTCACCTAGCAACCGTCCAGAAGAGGATGACCCTTTGCCTCCATACTCTGAGCGGGAGGCTGAGCGGTACCGCAGGGCTGACCCATCCACAGACCGGTACCGCACTGCAGAACCTCCCAGGTCAGACAGATACAGAGCCACTGAACACGCCATGAGGCCTTTCTCTTACACCCGCCCCCAACAGGGAATGTCCCAGACACTACAGGCGGGCAGAGAGGAGAGGAGCCGAAACCTGGTGAGTTACTTGTAGCAGGAACAAGGACTTCCTTCCTCTTCAGCTCCTCAGGAAAGGAGCCTCTGAATACTGTAAATAGTTACAGGATGCGGCTGGTGATATTCTATAGTTTTTTTATTGTCAACAAATCCCATGAAAAGGCAGTGAATAGTATTGCAAACTTGACATTAACTGTTTCTCTTCGTCATCATTGTCCATAATCTCTTAAAAAACACATGATCAGTTAAACACAACTACTCCTTTAGACAATTGCCATGAGTGGAATTATTCACTGCACCACATCAGTAGAGGGAGAAGGGGATTCCAATATGTCTGTCCTTGAACACAAACACAGAGGAATATCCCGTGAAAGAATTATAGAAAAACTGAGAAGGGGAGGGGCACAAAACTGAAACTGGAACTAAACTTTAGCCT
Source organism: Pleuronectes platessa (assembly GCF_947347685.1). Taxonomy (NCBI): domain Eukaryota; kingdom Metazoa; phylum Chordata; class Actinopteri; order Pleuronectiformes; family Pleuronectidae; genus Pleuronectes; species Pleuronectes platessa. The sequence goes on from NC_070639.1 coordinate 9,569,268, forward strand.
ATTTGATCTGTATCTTATTGTGGTTGTACTTAATATATAAGAAAACAGGGAGAGACAGGAACACCTTGGACCTCACAGAGATTTTGTGTGTTATTCATTGTTGACAGACAGGTTAAAGCCCATTACCACAAAAATAGTGTAGATATTCAAACAGTCTACAGTCCAGGGGTTGGTGCAAACTCACAAATCTCGCAAATATTTATTAATCCATGGCTGATGATAGTCCCCAACAAATGCACAAATTATGACCTTTTTTAAATAAAACATGGCACTAATTTGGGTCATTGTGCTAAGCTAGGTTTTGCCCTGCTTCCAGTCTTTGTGTCAAGCTAATCAAAAGGTTTCACTACTTCCTGTCTTTCTGCTGAGTTAGGCGAACAGTTTTATTCTTTCCAGTATTTTTGCTAAACTAATTTAAGAGATTTACTGTTTCCACCCTTGGAGCTACGCTAGGCTAAGAGTTTGCCCTGCTTCCTGTCTTTGTGCTAAGCTAAGAATTTCACTGTTAAAGTGTTTAAGAGTGGGACCATTTAACTGCAACACCCGTGGTTCAAATCCAGTTAAGACTTTTGTTGTTGTCGTCCCTTCTTTATCTCGCCCCCTTCATTTCTTGTTTGCTATCTAATGATTCTATCAAATTAAAAAAAAATTAAGAACTGAAGGTATAGAATTATTGTTACGTCAGAAAGGTAAGTGAATTCAAAACAGTCCTGAGAGACATCATTCGTTTTTGTTGACAGTAAGAACAAAAGAGAACAGCACCAGTCTCTGCTTTAACATTTCAAAATGTTTCACAGTATTTTGTACATAATCGGTCTCTTTTGCAATGTACATGCAAGTTATATGGTCTTAACACTGAATCTGATTTGCTTTTGGTAGCTTTAACAAATGTCTTTCAAAAAGGAATTGAATGAACGAGAAGTGAAACTGAAATGATCACATTCACATTTGAACTCGTATAATCTGCAACCATCACAGTGTTACCTCGCTTATTTTCAGGCTCACTACCCAAAAAACAATCACATGTTGAATCAGTGATACAGTTTTTACTAACCAGGCTTGAGCTGCATGACTTCTATAACCTGTAATTAATCTTTGATACCTCAGAAATCAGGCTGGACTAACCTCGCATGAGCATGAATGCGAAGCCTCTAATCGTGTGGCTCTTGGTGTTTTCCTTAACAGAGCACCGCACCGAGCAGGGACTCACTCATTGTGTGACGAGGTTTCCCAGCCTCCATCTGCACAGCACTGCCAGTCTGTTCATTTAAACCGTCCTGTTGCTACGCAGGAGGGGATAACTGTTCCGCCACCCGCCACATGAAGCCTGACTCCTCTTACTGATGTAACTGCACTGAAAAAAACAACTTAAATGGAAGAGAAACATGCACAAAGCAGCATGTGCCGATGTTTATGTTCGTACTGGACATTTTTACTCAAGAGCATTTATTACACCAGTGTATTTCTGCATGTGTGGCATATAGACAGTATGTCTGTGGTTTGTACAGCTGTTTTATCAGATTTTTTTTAAAGTTGTGTGACTGTGTACTTCATACCAGTGCCAAGACGTGTTTTTTTTTAATTCTCTGCCAATGGTCTTTTGTAAAATAAAGAGAACATCATAGTCTTATTGTTTTCCTACAGTTTTCATACACTGCAACTCAGGTTCACTGTGTATTTGTGTGGTTGTCTCTTGTTGATATTGTACTGTATGTAAGTACTGTACCTTGAATTTGCTAGCAGATTTGAATTGCACTGCTTAAATAAATACTTTTTGAATAAAGAAAACTTCATTAACGTCTTCATTGTCTCAAATAAATACTTTAAAATGTGTGTGTCCTCGAAACAAACACAGCTTGGAGCTCAACTATCAGTTATTTTCGCTGGTGTTACTTTTTTTTGACATTTAATTTCCAAGTCGGTCTTAATCATACATATCAGACATTTTATTAGACATTTTTTTTAATGCTTATAGGTGAAAAATACTAAAATGACACAAATCATGAACAAAGACGCTGATTAAATTAATGGCTACATATCAGATCATATATACTTAGACATGGTTGTATTATCCATCAGTTTTTTGGGCTCACACATTTGCGTTGAAATTGTTATGAGATCATTGTTTTGATATTAATACCTTTTGTCTGTCACATACTTGAATGTTTGTGTAGCTGTTTTATTTGATAACAATGTGAGTGATAATGTGTGTGTACCATGGAAATATTTTATCGTAGCTTATCAAACACACACAATCATACAAACACTAGAGCTTTGTTGATAACTTCCATCTACTCAGTCTGCAAATGTTTCCACTCATGCTACATGTGTAGTTTAAAAACTTGATATGTGTGAATGGGGCAGGTTACAAAGGACTACGGCACAAAATAAAACAAGAAAAAAATTATCATATTTAGAGCCAATATTCTCTGCAGTAATAAACTCTACACGATGATTAGTCACAAGGATTATCCTGTGTAATAAACGAATATTAATTAAACACCTTTAAATGTTCTAAAATGAAACTATGTCAGTAATGATATAGGTCAAATAACCTACTGTCATGGAAGGTTTATGGGACAATGGTACCCTAAACACAGACATGGCCCCCCAACCAAGAGAGAGACACTGAGACTGAAAGATACACAAAATGACCGTAATCCACACAACAGCATTGTTTGTAGTTATTGTTTAACTTGTCTCTTCACTGTTTTGTGTAACTATATGTAAATTTCTTAGTCATCCTACTTGTCTATGCTGTCGATTAGTATCTCTTAATGCTTTCATTTTTAATCAGAAATGTTGACAGTTCATACAAAGGCTTTGGTGCAGCGGTCTCTGGGCCTGAACAAATTAACCATCCTTGATTTCCTGGAAGAACTCTGGAAGCAGAGGTACCACAGGAGCTGCTTCTGGTGCCACTACTCCATCTCTGTAAATATGTTGTAGGTATTTTAAAACTGGGATACAAAAAATACAATGTTTTTCTCTATGTTTCCTCTAGACACTGCCAGGGGAGGACTTTGATAGAAAGCACAGACACTGATGCTTTTCATTCGTGCAGCATTTTTCACATGATTTGAAGCACCACACTTCAGAGAGCTGAGAGCCGCTCTTGAGTCCAGCTCAGGCGTGCTTGTTTTGTGTCAATAATGAAGCTGGCCAGGGTCTATGTCCTGGATAAGAGATGTAAACATACTCACACAAAGAGCTCCGACACTCGCTCGACATGACTCATCCTGAGAGTGAACCTTACACTCTTCGGCTGTTTGCCAAAACTGAATAAATGAAAACCTTCGTCTCAGTGAAACTGACCTCCTTCTGCTTCACTCCTTTACATTCAGATTACACAGGCTTCATCCTTTTAATCCAATGGCTGTTTTCTAAAATATTTGTGCTCACATGCTGAGGGACAAGAGAGACCGATTTAGATTAATGTTAACATTAGCATAAAATGTCATCAGTTGCCAAATGAACAGCATTTGAATTTGATAAAACTCATCAGAAGCTTTGAACTCAGCAGGAAACAAAGTAGTTTCTAATTAATAAAGCAATGATTTAGATATAAGTTTCTTCCATCTTACCTTTTTAGAGTGGTGTTTTCTCTGTATAGTCTGGATTTAAATGAGAAATGAAATGTGAAATGGTTTACTCAACATACTGATTTGTGTGATTAACATTGTCGTACTGCAGAAATGACCAAATTCGGGCCAAAGCTCCTGATGACGCCAAGGTGCACAACTGAGGTTATGACCTTATCATCTGTTGTTGGCCGCTAACACCTGCTAACATGCACTGTTGGTTGGAAACTTAAATTGTGCAGAAGACCTTCAAACGTACAAGGGATATTCACCACCTTGTCCTAAATTCTAAAATATGGAAATAAAATTGTGTTATAATATTAATTAAATTAATCAAACAGAGTCTTGGCCAAACACATTTTCCCACGGTAATGTAAGGTTAGGGTAAATATGATCAGCAACAAAGTACCAGCTTTAGAGAACTTCACAAAAGGACCAGATCTCATCCAAGTCTTTCTTGAATTGCTGTAGATAATGATTATTTGGATAAAGCCTGTGACGTGTCTCCTCTTCTTATTCTTCTTCTTCTTCTGTGTCCTCCATGTTGCACCTGTCTGGGGGCGGAGTCATGATGTCACCTTTGTGATCTGAAGTTCCCTCTTCACGGACTCGTCTTTCAGCGCAGGGACCCGAACCCCCACCGAACATCATGGCGTCCTACCGTGTAGCAGTCTGTTTACTATGAAGAGCAGCAGCCTCGGGACGCTTTCCTCCGAACACTTTTTACTTTTTAACGGATTTTCAGTCGCCGACGGGATAAAGAGCCGAGCTTCCGCGGAAGGATAAAGAGCGGCGAGATGAGTAATACGATAGTGACGGTGCTGCTGCTGCTGGTTTACCTACCGACAGGTGAGGCCTCGCTTCTTAGATAATTAAAACGTTTATAACATATACACTTTATTATCTGTTCTTTCGTTGTGTTTATATTCAGGAATGTGGAGCGAAGCCACTTAAACAAACAGATGAAACTCAGAGCAATGTGCTCAAGTTAATAATCGACAGGTGTAAACAGAACAAGGCCGATATGTTGTCACGTGACGGTGCACCACTACTTCTTTGTACACAGCATTTACTCTCAAATATTACTGGGCCATAACAATATATATAAATATAAATATCACTATACAATTTGCATCAATAGCAATATAAAAAAGCTCAGTAGATATCAATACACTGCTTTTGTATTGCACAGTGAGAAGGTTTAACACATAACTGATCTGCTGCGTGTGTGTACTTTCTGAAACAAAGAAGAGTTTAAAACCACAAGCATCACTCAGAAGCAAATGCTGGTCTTTAAACTTAAAAGAGATAATATGTGACAGTCATCATTATAATTATCATATCGACTGATCTCTATTTAAGATCAGATTTAATAAAACTGTCATTTCTTATACCATGTTTTTCTTATGTGTCGTGTTGTGCTGTAGTCTGATCATTGTGTTTCAGTATGTTGTTTGTATTATCTGTACCTATATTAATGTATCACAATGGGAATTTTCTGATTAGATAAATTATTATATTATTTGATTAAAATATATTTCATTTTTTTCCCCAAAAGAGGCTTTTAATCTGCAGATGATAACGAGGACGATATCTCCTTCATCAGTTTTGCCCAGTCTTCCCAGTGTTGAGCTTTAATTATTTCCCAATGGCTTAAGAACATGTGTTGCTATTATTTTGTCACCATTCCTATTGATGAGTGGCATTAGCTAAATAATGATGTGAGAGCTTCATGATGCATCATAGAAGTAAGACAATCATTTGATTACTTATTTAGTAATTCTTAAGAACATCATACAAACTATTGCTTGACCTAAATGAATAGTAAACTGAATATATTTAGATTTAGGAGCTTTTGGGGCTTTTAATTTCTCAAACTAATCAGATAATGAAAGTGATAATACAAGTTGTTAATTGCTGCCTGCCTGAGTTCTAACAGGACAAACCATTTAAAAGAGAACATGTAAACACTGCCCTTTAAACCCTATTACCTCTCTTTCTCTATTAGCAGCAGTTGCCTGTCATCAGTGTGCTTGCCTCTCTCACGCCCTGAATCGCTGATCATGATTGACGTTTAATGAAATGGTTTCTTTACACAGAGGTAATGCTGGCGCAGTGAAAGACCTCAAGGCTAAACTATTAACCAGTCTGGGCAGATTCTTATCACTCCTCCATCCAAGAGCAAATCTATGACACAAGCAAAGCAGGAGTTTTTCTGTTTTAGAAGTACAGAAATTTGAATTGAGCCATGTAGGTATTTTACATTATATCTGACTTTTTGCATCTGACTGTTGTTCCTGCTTGTGTCAGAGCTGCTGTCCGTCCAGGTGATCGTTGCAGAGACGGAGAGGAGCACGACTCTGTTTGCTTCTGTGATTCTGCGCTGTGACTATTCAACCTCAGCGAACCTTCAGGATGTTCTGGTCACCTGGAGATTCAAGTCGTTCTGTAAAGACCCAGTGCTGGAGTACTACTCCACAGGTAAGAAGAGGCAGGAAAGGGGCAGGGGTTTTTTTAAGGGCTGTAATGTTGCCGAACCAAAGGATGGGGATGAAAGAACCCATAGATGGTGAATGTTTCACAGTTGTTTTATCCTTTAGAGAAATGATTTTTATTAGTTTCAGAATCAGCAAATCCTCATTAATTCTGTGTTAAATATGCTTTTCAAACCTCGATGATAGTTTATTTACCACTAACTTCTAACCACCTGAATTCAGTTCTTATCATTTTCATGAGTAAACGTTTAATAAACATATCAGAAACAAAAGAAAAAAGAAGATAAATGCAATGACTTGTGTTTCTGAAGGTTATCAGGCATCTCTGCAGCTGGGTCAGGACCCGTCCAATGACTGCCCGGACCGCCAGCGCACCGTCCGCACAGTGATCCAGAAAAGAGGCTCGAATGAGCCCATCCTGGGTGCTGACTACAGAGAGAGAAAAATCACCATTCAAAACAGTCAGTTTAACTTGTTATTTCTATCCAATCTTACTGAATGCACTGATGTTTAATTAGATGATTTAGCAAGACAGCACAAAGGCTGGATACAATGTATTTGCAGAAAAACAGGAAATAATCATATACATGTTAATATATATATATATATATATATATATGTTCTTTTGCACTTTTGCCTTGTAACGTTTTTAATTTTATAATCATAACTGGAGAAGCAAAAGTGTCTAAACAAAGGCTTGTTAAAACTTTTTATATTGTGTTATTAAATTCACCTGAAATTTGTTATTCCTTTTTGCATCGGTGACACCACCTTAGAACTTTGTTAAACAAATATTTCTGTATTTTACGATTATTTTACTATCATCTTTCAACAGAGGCGGACTTGGTGATCAGTGAGGTGATGTGGTGGGACAACGGTGTGTATTTCTGCAACATCGATGCTGCTGGTGACACGTCGGGGGACTCAGATCGGGAAGTGAAACTCATCGTTTACCGTACGTTAATACAGTTGATGGACTTCATGTTAGCCTGGATGCATTAGTTGGTTTAACTGAGGTGCTTCAAGTGACAGTAGTAAAATCCTATTTTCTGTTCCAGACTGGCTGACGGTCCTGCTCATCATCATCGGCGCTCTCATGCTCATCATGCTGCTCTGCATATGTTGCTGTCAGTGCTGTCCACAGAAGTGCTGCTGCTACGTCCGCTGCCCGTGTTGCCCTCAGACATGTTGCTGCCCTGAGAAAGGTAGAAGAGATGATTTTTATTTATTTTGTATCCACAATTTAGAAATAAAAAAGTATTCCATTCTAGATCTTAACAAAGTTTTATGAATAACATGTTCTTAGGTAAATTAATCATTATACAGCAGAATGACCCCTGACAGTGTAATATTACACATGGTTTTACTGCAATACCATATAAACCTTTTTTACCTGTCAGCAGATTTAGTTTAAATTACTTTATATAAAGTATTTGAATTATAATGTTGCAAAAATTGTGAGTCACTTGACTGTATGTGACCGGCAGTAGTTCTCTTTTTTATGAGCATGAATAGCAGCTGCCTGTTGTCTTTGGAACAATAATAATGAACTAAAATCGACTCAGTCATCATAGACATTAGTGAGCGGAGATACGTTAACGGTTTTTAATGGCGTCTCTTCTCTGCTGGGTTTACAGCTGTGATGCAGCACAGGATGATGCGAGACGCTCAGAAGGCCATGGCTCCTTGGATGAACGGTCAACCCATCTACGCTCCCATCAGCTCCAATCCCTCCCAAACCGGTGTCCCCATTCTGTATTCAGGTGAGTGGCACAAAAGCACAATAAGACTCATCGTTACTAATTTGTTGAGTGTCTCTCCAGACCCTGTAAAAGCATCAGAGTTCACTACTGACTGGACCTCCTCCTACTCACCCCATAACATAATCAAATATAGTTATAATGTCTACCTATCCCAAACCCTTAATTCATTGCGTGAAAATGTAGTGTGTCTCAGGTGCTGGATTAAGACTATAGTCTCTCAGGAGTCGTGGGTTCAAATCCCACCACTGTCGGTTGACTTTCTCACTCATGTTTGTTAGCTACTTGTAGAACATCCTACTATTCTATAAAGATACATAGACCAGGAAGTAGAGCCTGTTGTCCAATAACCATTGGATTGGCAACATTTTTGGAACTTATTTGTCTCCAAATTCTGTTGTAAACTAAATATTTTATCTAACTTTTTTCCAGGGTCATTCTCGGACCACCCTTCAAAACAAAACTTTGCCATGGCTCCCATGCAGCAGATGGCCCTGCAGCACCAGCACGCTCAACCACCCCTACACCATATGAATGGCAGCATGCACGGCAGCGTCCAAGGTCCCAACCAGGTGCTGGACTACCTGGAGAACCAGGTGAGGGGGCTGGATATAGTGGAACCTCAAATGGGTCCGCACACTGTCCAGCACAGGCCTCCACTACAGCCTTGGCCTCAGCTACACCGCCAGTCGCCTGCTCAAGCAGTTCCATACACGCCCGGGCCTCCGAGTATGTTGTCGGCCCTTGATGAGATGGGGGTGAGAGGGGTGGAGAGAAGGGTGATCACTCTGCCTCCTATAATCCAGCGTGTACCCAGCTTCACCTCTCAGAGGGGGCCTGCAGGTGGAAGCGGAGCCCGGGGGGCCTCCAGAATTTATAGTCCGTCCAGTGGGAGTACAAATCATTCTGGAGGAAGTGCCCACCGCGACAGACGTACGTATAGAGACCGAGACGTCTCTCCACCCAGGCGAGGAATCTTACGAGAGTACAGTGATGACTCCGACTGGGATAACCGGCGAGGAAGAGCCCCCCCAGGGGGTTCGAGGAATGAGAGAGGACGCGGGTCCAAGAGGCGAGGAGGCGGGTCCAAACCGAGAACCCGAAGTCGAGATGGTCTGATGGAGGAGCTGCACAGCAGAGCAGGTCGACGGGAGAGGAGCTATTCACCTCCTCAGCGCCGCAAAGCTTCGTGGAGCTCCGACGACGAGCACAGCAGTGGACTGAGAGGAGGAAAAGGGAAGGGTTGGCCAGAGAAGCCTCCCAGTTACTCCTCCGTTGAGATCGATCCTGGACACAGCAGCGACCGGAGGAACTATCACCGCCTTTCTGTAAGAGCCACACACGAATACTGACACTGACACACACTTTACGCTTACTTTTCAATTCTTCTGTTCATCAATTTTTAGCCACGTTATGCATCAGTGGATCAGTGGATGTCACTCTTTCAACCCCTTTTGTGCAAAGTGGACATTTTGATACTCAATGGATTGCAATGAAATGTTGTACAGACATCCCCAGAGGACGAATCCTTCTGGTTGTAGGGATCTCCTGATGTTCCTCATTAGGTTGACATTCGTGTGTTTATCCAAGTATTTGGAGGATTACATTGAAATGTGGTTCTGACATTTTATGGTCTCACAGGATGAATTGTTGTAACCTATCTTTTCTTTCGTGCCATCATCAGGTCCAAATTTGAATTTGTTTACCAATCAAGTCTTCCTGTAACTAAATCTTATCTCTGTCACTCTTCTCTCTTCTATCTCTTAGGATAGAAGCTCCCGTAGTGGCACGAGCGTAGTCATCTAAAGCATTTCCGTCTATTTAGACCCTTTCCTGAATGTTTCCAGAACGGTGAAAAATGAAGACAAACAGAAAGATACCTTCATCAGTTCAATGAGTGTGCATGAATGTAGTTTGTTGGTTTGTACCCTTGAGTTGGGAATATGTATTGCATGGATAAACTTCCACTGTGTATGTAGTAAAAATATGATTCTTATTCATGAAGAAAAAGTTCATTTGAGGCTTTGAATTGCAGTCTTGCAGTTATATTAAGCCTGGTCTTATTTTATAATTACTGTGTGTGATTCTTGTCTTTGTATTAAGTGGTTATGTGTGTGTGTGTGTGTTGAGCTTCTGGTGGTGGATAAATGTTTCCTTCTGTTGTTTGTGAAGTAAACACAGTTTTAACAACAGATTGTTGGACACTGTGACTTTGTGTTTGTTATTTAGGTTGTCATGAATGCTTTGTGAGTTTTCAGACACATATGATGTGTCTTTGTTTTTTATAATTTCTTATTTTTACAAAATATCTTGTACTATTTAATGCATTGTTTTTAATCGTTATCTGTAGTAACATTAGACTGTAGAAGCAATGGAAAATACTCTGTGGACATTTGAAGTAAGGTGGACCATTAGTGGACACTATCGAAGCTCTTGGTGTAATTATTGGATGAAAATGTAATTGTGATATTAATGTTTGTTTTTGTTGCAAACATGAATAGAGATGCAACGTCCTATATATGTATGTTTTTAATAAACATTTTCAGATAAACAGCAAGTTTGCATTGGTTCCTTTATGTTCTTTTTTACTTTATGTACTTGGACATTACATTTAATGTCTAACGGTCTTGACTGAATTTTCCCTTTAATTAAAAAGCTGTTCTTAAAACCTGTTCAGCAGCTGGTAATGTTTGTTATTTTTATTTTTGTTAGCAAGATTTAGCCCAAACTACTTGATGGATGACAACAATTTGGTGAAAGGATGGGGTATGGGTCTGTTAAAAAAACAAAGTTCCTCGTAGAAAGTTTTCATGTGACCGAACAGGTGTTGATCCACCTGTATTGCAGTAAATTATACTGACAGGTGTTTCTGATAATTTGTCTTGAGGGCACTAAACCAGTTAAACCAGAAAGTGTGTGCCCATGTGTAGTCCAGCAGAGGGAGCCACAGGATTTGGATTTGTCTTCTGCACGGTGCAGAGATGTTTTTGTGAGAAATGACTCAGAATTAAAATATGTGTAATTTTTTCCCCCTGAGCTGTGGGTTTAACAAAACGGGATGAAGCCATGAAACTTGAGCAACGGCAAAGTTACACAATTGATGCCAGAACATAAAATATGTAGGTATCCATGAATCCATTCTTTTGTTCCAGTGCTTCCAAATACAAGATGATACTAAATGGCTCATGGATATGATTCTGTTTAGAGTTGTTACAGATGTAAGCAGGGCCGGGTCTAGGCAGGGGCAAGAGGGGGCCTGGCCCCCTCAAATAAATGTTGTGCCCCCTCAAACTAAATAGGGTTAGGGTTAGGGTTAGGCACAATGCCCCCTCAAGATTTGTGGCTGCCCCCTCATACATGCCTGTCTAGACCCGGCCCTGGATGTAAGTGTTTACAGTGAGGGAGCCGGGAGGAGGTGCTGGCTGCTCCTCCTCCATGTGATTGGCGGCTCCTCGGTGCTGGGAGGCCGGACTCTGGGCGGACTGACCCGCAAGCACTGACCGCGGCAAGTGAAAACTGTCAATGTCACAGGATCCTGGATCAGCTGCGCGTCTGTTCGATCCCCGCACTTCAACGTCCACTGACCCACAGGAGCACCGCACCGTCTCCTGAGGACTGAAGTCACAGCAGCTTCACGTCATCTTCAGGTAAAAGGAGCTGCTGGTTGTTAGCTTCCTGCTAGCCAGCTAGCATTAGCTGCGCAGTTTGTTCCGTGAAGAAAGAGCTAATTCTCTTAAAATCTGCGGGATGATAACAGGAGCTAGCTGCAGGATATCTGGGTGAAAATCGGGAACAAGTCGGCTGGAGGTTTAGTCTCCAGAGCTCAATACTTTCCACCTTATTACGGTTTGTAATGTTTTTCTTAGCACTGAGATAAAGGAGTAATATGAGCTGTTGTTAATCACTCTAGTGACTCAGCTTCTGTAAAGCTAGTGGACTTACAGCAGGTTGTTTACTGGATTCATTATTGTCAATACTTTATATTTGTAACCGGGAGAAGACTTCGTATTTCCACCAGCCTCCGGTTCTGAGCCTGGTTGTCTCCCTGGTTGTCTGCAGGCAGGATGAACTCTCTCCCAGGCAGAGCAGCGCTGTCTCTGTGCAGGCGCACGGCCGCGGGCGGGCTGAGGGTCCTGGCCGGCTCCCCGGGTCACCCCGCTGGGAGCCTGCCGGCGGACAGAGCCTCTTTCCAGGCTGTGCGGGTCTGTCACTCCGGGAAGACCCGCAAGGGCAGCATCAGCACCAAGAAGCGAGGCTATGACATCACCAGAAACCCACACCTCAACAAGGTGAGCTATCCATAATGGGTCTTCTACTTTCCCTCACGATCACAAGTGCCTGTATCCTTAAATACACAAAAATACACCTCAGGTTCATGGAGCAAATATCTACACAATGACACATGGCAACGTTTCAACCACAACACCAGGTGAGGGCCAGGTCGTGAACTAGAGATCCTTCAATACCATTTTCCCTTTCCCATACCTGGGCTTTGTAAACTGAGCCAAACTGAATTCCGATCTGAGACCAGTGCATTTTAAACATCTCACTGTATATATAACGTAAACGACCAGCTGTATGCTCCTAACGCTGTGTGGAAGTGGTGATTGCCATAATTGTTGAATGACCTGGCTCAGGTTAAACCTTTAAAAACAGACGCATACTGTGAATGAAATCCATAGAACTTCTTTTATTATCTTGTGTGACAGTCATAACTGAAAAACAAAACTACGCAACAAGAAGACGATTGTGATATACTTGTAAGGTCAAAACACTGTGCTGTTTGTGAAAACTGCACAGCTGATAAATGAGATCTCTGTGTGCCAATATCAAGATTTTGCGTTTTAGAGCATCAAATTGTAAACGACATTTACATGGAGCTTTTCTAGTCTTCACAACCTCTTGCACCTGTTCACAGTACAAATCACACACACCCTCATACAGAGCTTCTGCAGCTTATGAATTTTATTGAAAGTACAAAGTGCAATGTTCGACACTGATCCCCAAAGTGCCCCTGATAACCTGCTGTATATTTCATAGATTAAACAATAATCTCCTGTTCAATAAAACATTTATGACATTAAGTTTCCAGTGACATCGGATATTAATTGTCACAGGTTCTCAGAGCCCAAGTACACACATCCTCATATTTTTGTTTTGACTAAAGCTCAAATGTTTTGTTTGCTGTCATAACTGACTTAGAGAAGCCAAAACTGTTCACTTTGAAGAATAAGGAGCTAATTCAGCTTTAAAATATCCAACATTTAACGTTCAACGTTGTTCGCAAATTCACAGATAAGTCCGTTTTTAAAGAGTGGTTTATAAATAAAGTTTATTATGATATTGTTATTAGAAGAACTCTATATACAGATCTTATCACACCCTCAGTTTAATATTAATTCATTTGAGAGGTGCAGTTATAAGTTATTGACGTGCTTTTAGGCTCATGTCATTACTGTGTCATAATACTGGTGGTGGGTTATGTGGGTGATGTTCAGAGTGTTACCTGCACATGAGTGTTATTGACCATGCACCACATACAGAGGTCATGCAAACTGGTCTTCCACAGGCCCTGTAATGCTCTGGGAATACTGCAAAAACACCCATGAGAAATTCTACACAATAAATACAGAACATGTATAAATAATAGTTATGTAATATAAGTAGGCTATAGCATTTTTCAACAAATACAACATTAACGCACTAGTTGTGCAAATGTGTAGCAAAGAACAAGCAATGATCTTCTCTGTGTCGGGGAACGTGTGTTGCCACTACAGTCACATGACTGTTCCAGCAGACAACATTAAGTCCAACATACCATATGCTATGATGGTTGAACAAATGCAAACAGAGAATACCATATATAGCAAGTAAATACCACATTTATGCAGCGCTGGAATAGCACATGAGTGTCAAAGCTGCTATCTAAAGTGAGGTAGTCAAGTGGGCAGAGCTTTGAATGTTCAGAATGGTTCCTGCTTGTACAGTCGTCCTTCTCTGTCTCTGCTGTTTTCCAGTCTCAGTAAAATCATAACATCATAAATTCGATGTTAATAAAAGGGTTTTGAAGCGGAAGTTATTTAAAGGCGTGGGTGTGGTCAGTTCATGCAGCCTCCATTCCTACTTTCCCCTAATGTTTGGTTGTGATACCCAAAGAAGGATACTTCAGATGCTTGTCGACCTAAGTGGAGGAATAAAACCTTGGTGGGTGTAAAAGGGTCTGCTGATAATCTGTTACAATAATAATCTGGTGTGGTTGGAAACTCACAATCTTCAGTTTCCCCTTTTTTGGGGGTTCCTCAAGGGTCAATCCTTAGTGTAGACTTGGTTTGAATTAACAAGCAAATTCTCTTGAGCAAGAATCTTAACCTTTTCCATCATTTATATTGTCTGTTATAACGGTAAAACATTTGCAGTCACATTATGGAAAGAGTAGTTTTCAGTGTTAAAGAGGAAAAGACTGCTCCTCCAAAAGATTCTGCAGTTGCACTGGTTGTGCCAGAAATAAAGAAAAACATCCAGCAAGTGACTCACCAGCGGTTTTATTGTAAAAACCTTACAACGGGGGAATAACTTTCCTCTTTTTTTCGCTGCCTTGCTGTTCTATGAGGACACCAGCACAGATAAAGAAGCTTCAACTGAGTTTATAGCTTAGATTGAGGACGTGGGACGCAGCACTTGTATTGTACGCTGACTCACAGGTTAGTTGGGTGCAAGCAGTCAGGAAGTGGAGCTCTACTTGAAGTTGGTGGTTTTGCCTTTTGGGGAATTCTTTGAATTTTATTTAAGTTTAAAGAATTTACATTGTTAGAAATGTCTTATACCGCGTGGGTGATTTGCTCTGTTTTACACATATACTTATTCCACCTATTTTGTCATGTGTATCATCTTTTTATGGACAAAGGGTAATACACTCTTGAACCTACATTTTTACAACCACAGCTCCTCAGTGTCTTTTCTAAAACGTAATATAATTATACAAATTAATCTCCTTCTTTACTGTATTTGGGCTTGTAATTATATGTTGTCCTGTGATATTATAACACCATAGTACTGTGATTTGAATTGGAGTTGTGTGTGTGTGTGTAGGCTGGTGTCACTACAGCTGCTGGTCAGGAGTGTCACCTTAATGAGTTTACTTAAGAGCCTCTTTACCTGCTCACTCTAATAGGTTTACCTTAACTCTGTTAATCTGTGACTTTTCCTTGGCCACGTTCACACTGATCTGGTTCATGGATGGATTACTGAGCAGCCCTACTGGGCACAGGCCCCAGGGCCCAGCCAGACATAGACTGAACAAATACATTGCAAATACAAAACTAAAAAGACAAAACAACGACAAATAACTATAAAGTGATGCAAAAGAAACACTGAATACATCATCTGTGCATCAATGCTTTCAGTCCATGTTCATGCTGTAGTGTTGGAAGTGAGGGGGGAGCTTATACATGTCTCAATTACATTTCTTCACCCATGAGGGTTTGATAACAACATCTTAGGAATCATTACCAATTTTTTAAATATAAATATTGGCTGACATCAGTATCAGAAATGTTTCCTCCCTAATATCAACATGAGCCCCTAGAAATCCATATCGATCGACCTCTGATTTGTCGATACTGTTTGCATGTGAAAAGTTCCATGCCCACTGATGGTAATAGTTTTTTTAAATTGTACTCCACATTAACTTTCTCTCTGTGGCTCTCCCTCTCTCTGCTCCTATCTCTCTGCCTGTCTCTCTCCCTCTCTCATGTTTGGTATTTAAGGCATCGGTATTAACGGTATCTCAGTAGTATCTCCTTAACTGACCTTGCAGGCAGAGCTTATGTTGGGCAGCTACAGTGAAAGCTGCTACACAACTTAAAGCTGTAGTGTTGCTCAGCATAAAAATACTCCTCAATTGGGAAGCACGCAGCTTGTGGGCAACTGTAGAGGTATCGATTGTAAACTGTGGTTTTAATAAGAAACCAACTATCCAATAGAGTGTCACATTTCACACCCAGCTCTACCAGTATGAACAATTTACTGGGACAAGAGTGTGTTCAGAAAATACACACGGTAAAATAAAGTGACCATAGAAAGTGAGTTCATTCCTTATGTTGGTTTTTGTTTCATCTGGTGTGTGAGATTCAAGAGGAAATGGAAAGAGTGCTGAAGAAGGGAGGAGGAAAGAGAAGTGGATCTGATTTGGGAGGGAGTGAGTTCAGGCTGTCCCGCTATTGGACAGAATAAATAGATTAAACCTCTCACTCCACACAGCTCACCCGAGTAAATGCTCAGCCTCATGTTATTCACTGCTGAACAACGCAGGACATTTCTACTGGGCCTGGTTTTGTTTTCATACAAACAATGAATCATTTATAATTTAGAAAAAAAGATGAAAAAACCCTCTGTATTTTTAAACGCCTTTGCTGAAGTGCAGACCAAGATTTGTCACGCTGCAGCTGCAGATGTTACATGAGCTTATAGTTATCGGGGCTGTCCCACTTGTTTGGTTAAATCTCCTTTAGCATGTCACATCTGGTGCCGGGTCACTGTCGACAGTTGTTTTCGTCTTTCATCGCGTGATTAAAAGTGTATCCACTGCAGTACAAGGGCTTCTAAAGAGGCCAACAGGGTTCTAGTAGTTTAAAACCTCAATACGTTCTAGTATTCAGGTATTTTCGATTAAAGTCATGTACCATGATGCAAATTTCCAAACCATAAATCATGATATTTCTCTCTCTCTCTCTCTCTCTCTCTCTCTCTCTCTCTCCCTCTCAGGTATATCCTGTTGATGACGCTACAGGACAGAAACGAGAAGCTGTTCTACCGTTTGTTGACCTCTTACATCGAGGAGTTCATGCCCATCGTGTACACGCCCACCGTCGGTCTGGCATGTCAGCAGGTTCAGGAGACCACGGTGAGGGTTTACAGAGGAGTGTGACTCACACTGGGGGGTTTGTTGAAGTCTGACTCTGACTCTCAGGAAAACTTTCAGGAAAACCTATCTTGTTTTCCTGACATTCCTGCAGTTTTCAGTTCTATAACCAAACCAATCAAGAGCTTGTTTCAAACACTGACATTGGGGTTATAAAAAGTATTAAAATGTTGTAATGTCACTTTAGGTTACACACAACGGATGATGAAATTACTTTGAATTAAATAAAGTCAATGTCATCAGATCTCTATCATATCTTTTTAATCTTGGCTGTACAACGCCACCAATAGTAATATCTTCTCTTTCCAAACTACTTGTTTGCAGAGGACTCTTCATCACCATCCACGACAAAGGACACATTGCCTCCATGCTCAACTCCTGGCCAGAAGAAGACATAAAGGTATGACGCTCGCTCTTCACACATACGCACACAGACACAGACACACACACAATGCCTCATTATGTGTTTTGTCTTTGTGCAGGCCATCGTTGTGACAGATGGGGAGCGTATCCTCGGGCTTGGTGACCTTGGAAGCTACGGGATGGGGATTCCTGTCGGGAAGCTGGCGCTCTACACGGCGTGTGGGGGTGTTCGGCCACATAATTGTCTCCCGGTCCTGCTGGACGTCGGCACTGACAACCAGGCGAGTATTAGCTGAGCTGCAGGAATGAGGTTTTATGAGCTGGTGCAGTGCTTCATATCTGCCTCTTATCAGTCGTCACAGATTACATATCAGACGAGCTTATAGAGTCACTGAGGTGACTTGTGTAATCCTCTACTGAATCAAAGGCATCATCAACTCCGAATCCTGAGAGTAATGTCAAGTTGTCTCTTAATGATTCACTGATTAACTGAAGTGTTTCTGGCGCAGACGCTGCTCGATGACCCACTGTACATCGGACTGAGGCACAAGAGAATCAGAGGAAAGGAATATGACGACCTGGTGGATGAGTTCATGCAGGCGGTGACAGACAAGTGAGTGGAAACGTTATTGAGCGGGAGGCGTTCAGGTGATCGTGGTGTCTGATCAACTCTCTGTCGCTCTGCAGGTACGGGATGGACTGTCTCATTCAGTTTGAGGATTTCGCCAACAGCAACGCCTTTCGCATCCTCAACAAATACAGGCATCGCTACTGCACCTTCAACGACGACATCCAAGGTTTCAGCCTGTTTACTACTAGATCAAGAGCCCAAAATATATAAAATAACAGTCTTATGTTTCAGTGTTCAGTTCAATCCTCTTTACAAAAGTGATTCAGTGAAAATGTGTTTTTTCTTTCAGGCACGGCCTCAGTAGCTGTTGCCGGGGTCTTAGCTGCTCTGAAGCTCACCAAGAACAAACTGTTAGACCACACCTTTGTTTTCCAAGGAGCAGGCGAGGTGAGAAGACACGTTGGGCTGATTTTTATCCTGACTCAAAATATAAATAACTGCAGTTAATCCCAGAGAGATACAAATGAGACTGATATTCAAAGCTAGAGACTGTGAGGCAGATGGGGAGTTGCCCAACTTTGCTTTCTTGTACCAGGCGGCTCTGGGTATCGCTAACCTGCTCATCATGGCCATGGCCAAAGAGGGGGTATCCAGAGAGGAAGCTGCCAAGAGGATCTGGATGGTCGACTCCAAAGGTCTCATTGTGAAGGTTTGTGTGTTCCTCGCCTCTTCAGTCCTCTCAGATGTCCCCTGCTTATAAATAACTCAACAGCACCATGTGGAGTTTTATAAAAGACACAGTTTTAAACAATTTTAGGGAAGAGGTCATATAAACCACGAGAAAGAGGAGTTTGCCCACGACCACCCGCACCTGAAGACCCTGGAGGAGGTCGTGGAAACCATCAAACCCACTGCCATCATAGGTGAGTTCAACTGGTAGATTTCTGCTGTAAAGCTGTGGGGTGTCATCAAGACGCTGTCGCACTAAACATCCTGAAACATCCCTCAAAGAACTTTTATGTATTTAATACATGAAACCACTTTATAACCCACATTGTCTTTTTCATCCATTTATTTGATCAGTGGAAAAACAGAGAAACCTGTTAAAGGTGAATTTCCTTTCTCTACAGTTTTTTTCACCACAGTAACAACTTTCTAATTAGCTATAAATCGACTAATTCATGCTGTTTATTTAATCTGAAGCCTCAAAGTTTCACAAGGAATAACTGTTAATTCTGGACCTCAAATTCATACACTGCATGTATGATGAAGTGGAAGCTATTTTCAGTTTCCTAATCAAATCTGCGATAAAGTGACCATAATAATTTCCACTTAAAATCCACTGTGTTTTAATGTTTTACGACGACATTATTGTGGAAACAAAGAGGGAGAGAAAACGGTTCCAGCTTAAAACTACAATGTCATTTTATGTAAGTCTATTTTAACCAGATGCAGTGATTGCACTCATGAATCCTACAAAATAAACCGTTACTCACATGCTCTCATTAATTGAAGTCATTTCTGTTGTAAAACTGACTGTGGACTCTCCCTCTGTGTCCTGAACGCGAAGGCGTGGCTGCTATCAGAGGAGCGTTTACTGAGAAGATCATCAAAAACATGGCGTCCTTCAATGAGAGGCCCATCATCTTCGCCCTGAGCAACCCCACCAGCAAGGCGGAGTGCACGGCGGAGCAGTGCTACACGCTCACAGAGGTGAGAGGTGTGCAGCCTCCCTGAAGGGTGGCTCATTCAACAGATCGTAGACCCCAAAGTCAGCATAGAACACAAACATCATTACATCTGCTAGGAGGTCATGTTTTCATGGTTGTTTGTTAGTTAGTTACTGTAGTTAGCAGTGTTACATAAAAGCAGGTCAACCAATTCCCTTGACATTTTGTGGAGGGGTGTGGCAGGACCCACCCCTCCACAAGAACAGATACATATCAATCTGTCTTTCACACAGAGAGGCATTAGCCCTGGCAGGGCACTTTCTAGCTATCAATCGTCTTTTTTGCCAAGAAATATTGTGTGTATCTCCGGGGCCTGTTCCAGTATATCAGGAAATTTGGCACCAAACTGACCAGGAATTTTTAGACTTTGTAAGATTTCCCAAATGAGAATATTTGGAAAGTGATCTTTCCTTTTTTTTTAGAAAACAGGTACACATGGCTGTCCAGTAAATTCATAGGACATCTTTTATTGTCGGGTTGTATAGAGATAAATACCCCGTCAATCTTCCCTTTTTATATATTGCCATCTATATCCTAACACACTTGTGCGTCACTGTCCTCTGCTGTCACAGGATACCTCTATCATCCCTCTCTTTTTTTCCTCTTCTTCTCTGTTATCAGGGTCGTGGCATCTTCGCCAGTGGAAGTCCGTTTGACAAGGTGACGCTGGCTGATGGACGCACCTTCTACCCCGGGCAGGGAAACAACGCATACGTCTTTCCTGGAGTGGCTTTGGGTGTTATAGCCTGCAGGGTGCGCCACATATCTGACGACATCTTCCTCACCACAGCAGAGGTACGTTCCTCCTACTGACTATAGACCTAATATAAAGACTGAAGAGATGACAGCTCCCTAGCTCCCAAACCGATAGTCTCTGTCATTTTAGTTCATTCTTATCACACTCATGTTTGTTCAAGTGTTCATTTGTCCAACAAGTTTGGTTTTATTTACTTAATTGATGCTCTAAAAACAAAATGTCGTGTTGGGAACCTGAGACTGACGTGTGGAACTTTATTGATTGTGACTCCCAGGCGATAGCTGATATGGTAACAGAGGAGCACCTGGCTGAGGGACGACTTTATCCTCCTCTGAGCACCATCAGAGAGGTGTCCTTCAAGATAGCAGTTAAGGTAGGTGTCCTCTACAACATGACAGTCCTACATTAAAATATAATGGTGAGGTATGGTGGCGTTTTCAGATGTTATGGAACGACGAGCTAAAAACTAATGTGTTAAATATTTCCAGATCTTTTGGAGAAGAAAAATTCAAATAAGTACATTTTTTTAATTTAATTTTTTTTTAATTTAAAATGTCTACTTCATTATTTTTACATCAAACATGTTCTCGCAGCTTACTAATAAAACCATCATTTCAACTGAATGTAGTAAAATATCATTCATGTTTAAAATAAAAACATACTTCAACTGGGTTTCTGCATGGTGTATTAAAACGTCTGAAATGTAATGATCTGAATTTTTGGCCTTAAGCCCTTAGAAGTTTTCAATATTACATAATAGGTCTTTAAATGTTTTCAAGTAAGTCTTAATTATAGTAATGTTCATCTAATTTAACTTCTGTTGCACTTTAAAATTTGTTTCCTTTTTAAGAGAAATGTTTTGACAGCATGAATAGTTTGTCATGTCTCTGTGTGTTGTAGTTTCTTTCTCACTGATACAGATATTACCACGTTATAGTCAAACTACAAATATGATAAGTGAGAGCTCAGCATTTATCTCAGTATTCAGGAATTCTGGAATATTCCTTAATATTCCTTCATGTCTGACGCTCTTGACAACGGTCTTAAATTTCATTCATCATGGTCTTAAAAATCAAATCCTTACTTTACAGACCTTGTGTAAAGTGACATTGAAGAGTCAAATTGCCTCTTGAATGACTGACTTAATCCTTAATATCTGAGCAATCACTCACACATATTCCATTATGTGTCCCCCTCTGCCAGGTTGTCAACCACGCTTACAAACACAACATTGCTTCGGTGTACCCCGAGCCTAAAGACAAGGAGGCGTTTGTGCTGTCTCACATCTACAGTCCTGATTACGACTCCTTCACTCTGGACTCGTACGGCTGGCCACAGGAGGCCATGAAGGTCCAGGACGTGTGATCAGCTGGTGTCTAAACTCAATACTCTGCCCTGGCATCACGCCCAAATTCTGCATTGCCTCCATAAATACATACTTAGCCAATGATATGCAACATGCTTTTTTTTTTTCTTATTATGGTTTGTTTAAAAAAAAAAAAAGTTGTTTCCATAGCGCTCATTATCAACTTGCTGCCCATCAAACACTGCCACATGCTGTATATAGATCTTCTCTATGATGCCGGTCAGACCTGGTATCAAATTAACATTTGTCCTGAGTGATCCGATCACAAGAGGTTGGCTCTAAGCACAAGTGTGAACGCTCCTTAATGTGTCATGAGATCTCATTCTTCTTTGCTGCGTGAATGCAAATCTGTCCTGGATCACATGAAGGGCCTGCAGCAGGTCAGCTGACGTCTCCGACCTGCTGCAGTTACACAATGAGTTAAACCCATTTTTGCGCCTCTCAGTGACCATGTTCTTTTGTTTGTGGCCCCAGCATCGAGGTCGATCGGCACACAATGGCCGATGCTTCGCTTAAATTGGTCGAATCTTTGGTCACAGTAGATCTGCAGCTCATTGTGTTCAGTCATTGCTTGCTCCCTCTGATGTTTTCTGTAGTATGCTCAGAGAAAGCTTTCCCCTCAACTGAGTGCGACCGTCAGGATGTCTCCTTTTATGGTAGTGCGTTTTCCTCCAGTTTAGTACGGAGCTCTGCCTGTTGTGTTTTTGCCAAAGTAACAGATGAGATGTATCTTATCTTATTTTACTCTTAGAGAATATGATGCTCAGAGCGCTTTAGTACTGCGAGACAAGCTTGACGTTTTTTAAAGAGAAAATTAAACTTTTTCAATAAAATTGTTGTGACAATATGAATGATTTGTTGCATTTTATCCCCTTTCATTGCTTTCCTTGACACAGTTTCACAGAACTCCAAAAACTCAATACTTTCATTTGGAAGGAGGCTATGTTTTCGCCTCATTCATTCGTTTGCTTGCAGATTTACAGGAGTCTGTGCAATATGGTGCAGCTAGATTGAATTTAAAGGGTCTGTTGGGCCTTGGCAGAGGTAAACGCTCCACTGAGATACATCCTGGTTTCATTTGATTACTTTTTAGCCTCATGTTAGCTGGATACACTGGATGCATGTCTCTTTTAACATCAGCTGCAATCTGATTTCGTTGCAGATAACACGATTTCCAACAGTAACACGAAGGAACATTGATGAGAGCTCGTCCACCACAGTTCTGACCTGTCACAGTTTTATGAACAAAACATTTTATTTGATTAGAAACTTAGTGCTGACTCAGCAACATGATGGCATAAAATGAATGGGCTATAAAATGTGAGTTAGAGCTGATGTACAACATAATCTTTGATTTCAAGTACAGAGCTGAAAAATAAGACAAAAAAAAAAAAATCAAATACACAATAATTTCATGTCTTTACCCCATACCAGGATAACGATGAACTGATGGTTATGATGAAAGGTTGATATAAACATAAACAATTAAAAAATTTTAGTTGCTTGCGTCATTCATTCAAGCAAATCCAGTCTGACTCCTCAGGTAGAGCAGTTACACTCTTTGGCTTTCAGGCTTTCTGAAATCCTAAGATGAGTGATCAACTCTCTGAAGCATTGAGGAATAATTTATCCCTTCTTAAATCTTGAAGTTTCCTGAATGATGAAGATCAGTGCACAGACATGTTGGTTTTTACTGCTCCATCTATAACCCACAGTTTGCGCTCATGGCTACATTTGTTGATCTTTTTAACGATATATGAAAAACAAAACAAGAAATACATGATAACAACTCAGTTATTAAAAATTATGAATAAAAACTTTGATCGATTCAGGGACGGAATTAGATATAAAATAGGCACATTATCTCTTTGTATCACAAAGATCAGAAAACTCTCAATAAACAACCTCCACTGTCTTCTCCCCCCATCACTAATGTCATATGATGAACATTAGAGCCCGATATGTGATCCTTTCACAGACATCTGTATAATTGTTTAAGTTCGCTGATGTAAAAACATTATCGATTTAACAAAGCAGAAATATATGTTTACATTCAATAGATATTTGGTTGTTTTTAGGCTGTGATAAGGTTCAACTGTAAAATATCAAACCTCAATAAAAAATGAAGTGAATTTTAGCATCACTTTTTTTCTCTCCATCATCCCAAAAAATCCATATTGGTCGGGCTCTAATGAACATGTGACACTATTTGATATTTTTGTATAATACTCAAATGTCCATAAAGAACATCCTAAACACAAAACTGAACATGGAATGAAAAAAATGTCTGTAATATAAAGTTAAATATTAATACAAAGGAGTCATTGCGTCAAGGTCAAGCCTGGGATGGACGGACATGCCTGCTTTTGATTTGGCATCCCTGGTTGTGACGAAATGTAACAGGCAATTAAACAGATCGTTCAGTCAGATCATCTGGTCAATCTTTCAGTAGGGGGGGGGGGGGGAGGGGAGGTTTGCTTCAGGGAAATGAAAGATTTAAAGAACATATCGGTGTATTCACAAGGTTTCCTCCAAGTCACTGTCCTGCTCCTGTCAGCTCTTCTTCTCCTCTGGGCAAACGTAAGACAGCAGCATGTCTATCATGTTCTTGACGATGACTTGTGGCGGATGGACGGCGTGGGGGAGTGGGTGCGCTACAGTCATTTGCCAGGCGTCCACCAGCCGGACGCTCATTCCCTTAAACATGGCCCTGAGCACCTCGTCCAGCTGCAGGGAGTACCAGTCGCTGTTGTACAGGCTCACCTCCTGGTCCAGGGCCCGGAGGTTGGCCGAGCGGATCACCACGAGCGTCCCCGGCGCCCGGTCCAAGAGTCGCACTAGCGCCAGCCGAATGTGGCGCAGCCGTCGTATGTACACCTCCACGGGGAAGGTGGTGAAATGGGACCAGATGCTGAGGACCACGACGGTGTTGGGACCCCCAGAGAGGCCGTCCAGCTCGTTGGAGATGTACCTCAACTCGCTGGACATGACGGTGGAGAAGCTGATGGGCGGGCCGTGGCAGCGGTATTTCAAGAGGATGTTGTGCGCGTTGTCCACCGCCATGAAAGGCCCAACCTTTTTAGGACTGTGGAGGTTGAACTCCTTCAACCCTGAGGAGAGAGAAACACACAGAGGGTCAAGTGTGGGGGGGGGGGGGATTCACACGGACCGAAACAAATCTAAGAGAAAAAACAACCCTCACCTGGGACGAAAGCTATGAGGTACTCAAACCACTGCCTGATGGTGGAGTCTCCGTAAAGGTGGATCATCTTGTCCTTCAAACACCGAATGATGGCAGATGTATCATTGAACTGGCGCAGTGTGGCGCCCCCTAATGGCCTCCATGACTTCTCGTAGTAATACCCCGATGGCGCGAGCATAATGGCGTCCGGTTTTGCACTACTGCTCTCTGCCTCTACTTTATCTGACACAAGTCAAGAAATGGTGCAGAGAACTGAATTAACCTGAGTAGATTCAATAAAAAAAAAAACGTGCTCCAACTGAAATGTTAGTGTCACTCTGCAGGTGAACTGTACCTTTTCTTGGTGGGAGCACAGTGACTCTGTCGGGTCCTGAAGGGTGTATGTGCACTTTGATGTTTACGCCACTAAAACACAAAAGAAGTAGTTCAATGTTAGCGATAGAGGCTAAAGAATACCATTTTTGTTGCCGTCAACAAATCCTATTAGAAGACCAAAACAAACAATGTTAGAGCACAGTCACAAATGGGGTGAGGTGAAGAGAATATCGCCAGACAAAATGAACAAAAGTTATGTGACAGGGCATTTAGAACGTCCCTAAATATTTAAAGGGGTTCCCAGCCTCTGTGACACTTAGCCCCAAACATCCGCCCACCTATAATCCTATAACAGCCTAGCTCTATAAATCAAACTGATAATAGTTGCTAAAATGAAAACGTTCAGCTGGCGATTGACACACTTTCTAGAAGCAGGATGATCGATTTGGGATCAACTGGTGTGTTTTTAATCATTTTTGGACAATGTTGGTCTGTCGCACAGGGGATGGATTTGTTTTTGGTCTTTTCATGGGATCTGTTCAAAGTAAGAAAAACTCCCGATATAACCAGTCTCATCCAAAAATTCAATATTTTCTTCAATCAGTGACAGACCTCTGGAAGAGCAGTGCCTCCTGGTTGCTGATGAGGTGTTTCAGGTAGCCTCCTTTGGCGTGGTTGACTCTGGTGTCGCAGCTGAGTATCTTGGGCTTATAGCAGTACCATGGCTCTCCAGTGTAAAGGTCTGTGTAGTTGCAGAGAGGCTGCTGATCAGGCGGCAGGCACATGTTGCACACAGTAGTTTCAGACAGGAAGCCCAAGCGGAACAGGCTCTTAAAAAACACCCGGTCGGGGCGCTCTTCCCTCAGCCGCTGCAACACCGAGACCGCCTCGCTGGAGTGCACCAGCGTGACCTCGACCTGTGCAGATCCCACCCAGAGGAGCGGGAACAGAGCAGAGTAGAATCCATTCCTGTGGTCCAGCACATTGCCCGCCACACCGGCGCCGAGCTCCGGAGAGTGCAGTCTGGCCAAAATGAAATCACCGCCATAGCGCTTGGGAC
Organism: Pleuronectes platessa; assembly: GCF_947347685.1. NCBI lineage: Eukaryota > Metazoa > Chordata > Actinopteri > Pleuronectiformes > Pleuronectidae > Pleuronectes > Pleuronectes platessa. Next base: position 9,595,388 of record NC_070639.1, read on the forward strand.
GGCCGTGGAAGTCGTGCATCTGGACAAGGACCTCCAGCTGGTCGCCCACGTGCCATTCCCTGCCCCCTTTGGTGGGGAGGATGGCGAACAGGCTGTGCAAAGGGTCGCTCGTCAGGCGCAAGGCCGTCTGGGCAGAGCGAGTGAGGGGCCCGGGCCAGGCGATGGAGTCCAGCAGGTAGCGCTCTTCCAGCTCATCTTCGGGGGAGGGTTTCTGGCCCAGCTGAGCACAAAAGGTGTGGTTGTGATAGAAAGTGGGGAGGAAGGACGACTGGATCCTGCTCTGCAGCTGGTAGAGCGCTGAGATCGTGTGACAGTTCCAGTTCTGGAGAGGAAGAGAAGAGTGGTGACTTGTAGAAAGCATGACAAATAAAGGTTAAGTGACTGGCAGATTCAAATGCATTAAATACAGATGCACAATACAGTATGAGTGTAAGTGAATGTAATACAGATTTGTGCAGACCGACTGAGGCCCTGACACTCAAGCTTTTTTCAGACAGGAACTTTCTTTCACATTTGAAGAATGCAGCAGAAGAATGTCCGGGTCATAAAGTTCAACACAACAGGACCATTTCTGGAGCGTCAGGCGCCTGGGTAGAGCAGGCTGCAGGCAGGACATTCCGCTCAACGTTTTTGTTTACAGCACATCAACCCCAGTGTTAGCGTTAGAAGCTCTGGGATCCTGTTGTCTTTCCAAGTTGACATCCTCTGCGGCATCCTTTACGTGTATCGCTTCTTTTTTTTTCTCCTGAGATATTTGTATTTTCACAGTTTTGCGTCTGCCACATGTTAGAAACGTCATCGATTGCCCACTCGCTAGCTGTAAATTGTCCAGACACTTTCCTGCTGCAGTCTAACGTGGGCTCATTTGGACGTTTTCAGGAGATATTACTCGTCTGGCGTGAAAATTTAAGGGAAATGTTTCGAGCAATTTACTTGGAAATTAGCTTTCTCACGTACAGCCCCTCCGGAAAATGTCTAGAGTTCAGTGAAATAAAAAGATACATTTGGAGATGGGTCCTGTTACTTCTTATGCTACCCTATATTATCCAACAGCTAGAACAAAACACTGATCCATCCTCCTTCCTCACCTCCACACTGTGGATGTTGCGGAGCAGCCAGAAGAGTCCAAACAGAGCGAGGAAGAGGAAGATGAGGGCGTATTTGGACAGATTCCGGCACATGGTGACCTGCCTCTGTCTCCCGGAATCAGGCCCCGCGTCTCTCTCTGCTGTCACCACAGCGATGCTGACGGATGAACGCTATAAGACAGAAAAACAGGAAAATCTGCTTCTGCTCTTGAAAGCTAAAAATAGATGTACGGATCATGTGATCATGAGACTGAAGACAAAGACAATTTTTATTGTTTTAGATTTTTCAAAGATGTTGTCTCTGCTGGTTAGATGATTCAAAAATAGTTAAAAATAAAAAAGTATTTTTGTAGGAGATTCTTTTTTCAATTTTAAAAATCATATTGGGCCAGACATAGAAACCAGTCACTAGATACACCATGTAAAGCGGTATAATTTATTTAGTTATTATAATGTAAATAATTTTACTCAAGTTTTTTTGTATTATCATTCCCCAATATGTGAAAAATAAATACATTTTAAGTCATAACAATCCAAGCTCAAGCTCCAGTTATAGATATTTAGAGTTTTTTTAAGTTGTATCATGTGGTCTTTAAAATTTCTCAAAAATTTCTGTTCGGATCAGTTACACTAAGATAACAATTGTCCATCTAAACAAAGTAGCTTAACAAATGTGTGACATGAAAACTCCAATCATGAAAGTAAGTGGACCTTGAGCTGGGATTCGTCAAACTTGCCAATGTCAAAACTGAACGTGGCTGTTTGCATCTCTGGGCAGCAGCTGGACCAATGGATCTGGAGAATGAACAACAAAACAAAAAACACTCTTCTATCACTTCCTCCTCCTCTCTCTCCCTTCCTCCTCTCCCCAAACACTCCCCTGCTCTTCTCTACTTGTTTCCTTTGTTAATAGCAGAAATGACCCCTTTTGCTGACTGGCTGAAATCTTGTTGTGTGGCTCGGCTGCAGCCACTTTCTGTATGGAAGAGTTCTCTGTAGGACTTGTAGACAGAACAGACACCGGCTAAAGAGAGATTATTATTTCTACTGAGGAAGTTGACATCAGTATCATGCAGGACTTGCCTATGCATTCCACAGTCAAATAAATAAAGTAAAACTTGTCTAGATATATGGAAGGTACTTAAATAGAAGGCCTGGCATGGTGGATTAGTGGTTAGCGCTGTCACCTTACAGCAGGAAGCTCTCAATTCGAACCTGACAGTTGGCCGGGGCCTTTCTTTGTGGAGTTTAACCCAACCTTCACAGGACAGGCGATATGGAAAATGGAAGGACACACTCTTAACAACGGCCGGTAAACTCTGACTCGTGCCCACTCACAGGGGCTACTGTCAGGCGTGTTGGTTTATCCTAAATAAGAGATGAGCCGGACTGGTCCAATTTAAGTATTTATTGAGATGCAATGAAAGTTGAACAGCATAGCTATAGACAATTATCACAGCCTAGGCTAAATAAGTTAGCAATAGGTAGTTAATAATGGCCCCGAACAAAAGGGGTTTGATATAATTATAACAGTAGATTTAATATGATTGGTTATGAAAGATTGAAGGGGAGTCACCGCAAATCAATTATGTTCACCCTTATTGGTCCAAAGCTGTAGTCCACCGCCCCTTGTCAAGGAATCCAGGAAGTGACTAGAAGCCGCTCTCCCTGATGCTACTACTACTCTGATAGTTGCTAAGCAAAATGTTCTCTTCTTGAAAGGCCTTGACACAGCTGATGCCATGTGGGCCATTGGAGAAAGGAATATGATGTTCCTGCTATATCCAAACAATGTCCTGTTGATGTAAACATTAGGATCCTCGAAACCAAAACAACAAAACAAAACAATGTCAACAAAGTAACTCTGTCCGACCTCCAGAACTTTATCAGACAGCTGCTTGAAATATATGTGATGTGAATGAGTCTAAGGGAATAATGGTTTAATACCAAAAGTTAGAATTCAGAACAATTATAAGATTCATTATTAACAATATGCAGCAAGGGTTATTTATAAATAATTTGTATAAAGTCCTTATATCTGGCTAAAACTGCTCAAGGCCCCCCCTTCTGCCTTTATTGCAAATAGTACAGTCAGACCCACATACCAGCTAGAATTTAAAATTCCCAACACTACTAAGCTGCTACTCTCTGCTCAGTGCTTGTTTTCAAGCCTGAGCTGGGTTCAGACTCGGGGCGCAGTTGCTTGAAAACTGGGTCAGCTATCAGCCTGGCATGGTGGATTAGTGGTTAGCGCTGTCACCTTACAGCAGGAAGTTCTCAATTCGAACCTGACAGTTGGCCGGGGCCTTTGTTTGTGGAGTTGACATATCCTCCCTGTGTCTTTAACCCAACCTTCACAGGACAGGCGATATGGAAAATGGAAGGACACACTCTTAACAACGGCCGGTAAACTCTGACTCGTGCCCACTCACAGGGGCTACTGTCAGGCGTGTTGGTTTATCCTAAATAAGAGATGAGCCGGACTGGTCCAATTTAAGTATTTATTGAGATGCAATGAAAGTTGAACAGCATAGCTAGAGACAATTATCACAGCCTAGGCTAAATAAGTTAGCAATAGGTAGTTAATAATGGCCCCGAACAAAAGGGGTTTGATATAATTATAACAGTAGATTTAATATGATTGGTTATGAAAGATTGAAGGGGAGTCACCGCAAATCAATTATGTTCACCCTTATTGTTCCAAAGCTGTAGTCCACCACCCCTTGTCAAGGAATCCAGGAAGTGACTAGAAGCCGCTGTCCGTGATGCTACTACTACTCTGATAGTTGTATAAATACAAAAATAAAAATATCCTTGAAAACGAAATCTATGGTCAATGCGTTTTACACAGCGATAATAGTCATTGCAACGATTTAAACAGGTTTTCATTTGCAGTGTACCCCTGCTTTTACCTTTTTCAGTCGTTGTCTTGGAATCTCAAATAAGCTCTGATTTCTAAACGTGAAAGACGCAACACAATAACTTTTACAAAACTAAGCCAGCGTAATTTCTTAGGTCTTTTGGTCATTAATGATAAACCACACAAGCCAAAAAGGACATTGCATATATGTATGTACAATAAATATGGAAGCGTTACCGTGGCGACTGCAGCAACAGCAGTCCCACGGAGACAAAAAAACTAAACAGCAGACAGAGGAAGCCTTCCTACAGTGATCAGCCTCAGCTCTGGATCACTATAGGTTTTCCCCGAGAAGCTTAAATTAAGAAAATTCATATGAACTCACAATAATAATAAAAAATAGGAGCTTGGCGTCTTACAACTTTCTAGGCTTGACTCAGGCAACTGTGACGTCTGTCAGTCCAGCTCCAGTCTCGTCAGACACAGGTGCCTGCTAAAGACTTATCCTATATAATTACCTGAGTCACGTTAACTAATCTTAGGCTTGCTCCAAAGTTGCTGTCTGGTTAGTTAAGCTTCAGCCTCGTCAAATCAGATGCTACGTACAGACCAACAATATTTTCACAGCCGTTATATTCCAAATTCAAGGGCCGCTCCAAAGCTTTGTGACTGGTTGCAGTTAAGCGTCTGGTCTCGTCATAACAGCACCAACTTCCCAGTACACAATATTTTCGCAGACCCTTATTATCTTTGTCCCAGGATCCACATTCAACAGGGTATCTGGCCCGTCAATCACCTCCGTACCGTCGGATCGGACACCCCGTCTCCAGATCCCACTGCAAAGGTGGTTCCTGAATCTCTATCCCCTTAGGACTGATTAAACAACAGTGTGTTTGGCAGTTAAGTCCCTCACTCTTTTTGTGCACGCTAACCCCTTCCTCCAAAACACACCCTTCCTAATATAGGTTGCAGTATTTGCAAACAGTTGTTTGAATCGTCAAATTTTGAAATCTTTTGCGCCAAGCCGAAAACCTCAAATCCCTCTCTTGGTTTCTCTATCTCATTTCCCCTTCATTTCATTCCATTCCTTTATCTCATTCCATACCATTTCTTTATCTCATTTCATTTCATTGCATCTCAAAAAACATAGAACTTTATTTATATCTTATCTCCAATCTCTCCACCGCACTCTCACTACTATAACAATGACTATGTACTAATACAGAATTTGCTTTAACAGGTTTCTGCCTACCTTTTGATTTAGAGCTCTTGTGAGAATGCGGAGGATCGATCGGAGCAGCCTAGACCTCGAGGTCTGCGGTCTTTCTGGTCAAAAGATTCCTTCTCAGGATCACGTCCGTCAAAAATTCTCTTTAGGATCACGTCGGGGTCACCAAATTGTCAGGCGTGTCGGTTTATCCTAAATAAGAGATGAGCCGGACTGGTCCAATTTAAGTATTTATTGAGATGCAATGAAAGTTGAGCAACATAGCTATGGACAATTATCACAGCCTAGGCTAAATAAGTTAGCAATAGGTAGTTAATAAAGGCCCAGAACAAAAGGGGTTTGATATAATTATAACAGTAGATTTAATATGATTGGTTATGAAAGATTGAAGGGGAGTCACCGCAAATCAATTTGGTTCACCCTTATTGGTCCAAAGCTGTAATCCACGCCTCTTGTCAAGGAATCCAGGTAGTTGATGTTCCTGCTATATCCAAACAATGTCCTGTTGATGTAAACATTAGGATCCTCGAAACCAAAACAACGAAACAAAACAATGTCAACAAAGTCACTCTGTCCGACCTCCAGAACTTTATCAGACAGCTGCTTGAAATATATGTGATGTGAATGAGTCTAAGGGAATAATGGTTTAATACCAAAAGTTAGAATTCAGAACAATTATAAGATTCATTATTAACAATATGCAGCAAGGGTTATTTATAAATAATTTGTATAAAGGCCTTATATCTGGCTAAAGCTGCTCAAGGCCCCCCATTCTGCCTTTATTGCAAATAGTACAGTCAGACCCACATACCAGCTAGAATTTAAAATTCCTAACACTACTAAGCTGCTACTCTCTGCTCAGTGTATCCCGACCACATTTTGCAATAGTGACCTGTTGTCACTGGATCAAAGGGCGCCTGATCCAGCAAGACCATTACAAATGGAGAGAAAAATGACCAAAAACAATAAGACTATGAAAAAAAGACACCAAGAGACGCAAAACATCCACAAAGGATACACTATTAACATAAAGAGCCTGGAGACTACCAAGACCAGATTTCAAACCAGTGGAGCTGAGCTCCAGCTCTTGTAAGTAGGACAGGTGTCAGGGCCCAGGGGGGGCGTTGTTTCATTAGTTGTCTATTCTAGTGCTCTACTAATGAACCCTGCACTTAAAATAAGCACCTATATGTACTCTGTTATTATGCACTTTAATCAGTTTATCCTTGTGTGTGTGTGTGTGTGTGTGTGTGTGTGTGTGTGTGTGTTCTCTTTCACGATGCCCCACTGCAGATCAACAAAGTGATGTGAATTTAACTAAAAATACAATGTTCACAAATAACAAACTGGACCCAGTGGATTCACGATCAGTGTCTGTACCTGGCTGTGTATTGTTAGGATTTCAATATTTTAGCTATAGTGTGTGTCTAACTCAACTCTAAATGAATAAAGATAGAAGTAGTTTGAGCCAGATAAGGCCTTCACGCAAATGATTAATAATAACCCTTTCCTTCCAAGTGTTTAATCTTGAAAATTAGAATGTGTCTGCGTCACAATGCTGTTTCGTTGTTTTGGTTAAATTGTTTTGAATGTCTGTACAAACAGAACATTGTTTTGATATAGCAAGAACACAATAATCTTCTCTCCAAATGTCAACACCGTTGGCCCACATGCCATCAGCTGTGTCAAGGCTGGTCAAGAGATGAACATTTTGAGACTTGTCACTTCCTTATTCCAAAGCCAAGAAGGAGGGGCTACGCCTGCGCACTTTCGAGGCGGAAGAACCACGATCTACTGTTATAAATTAGACAGGCGCCGGCTGTTTGATGCGTTCTGATGGGTCTCGTGTTCTGATGCGACTTGTTAGATGCCCATTGCTTTGCTGATTGTTATCTTTCATTGCTTTCTAAATAAATACTTGATTGAACAAAGCGAGTTTGGCTCATCTTCTCATATTTAGGATAAACAAACACGCTTAACAATTTGGTGACCCCGACGTGATTCCTAAGAGAAGTTTCGATGACGAGATCCTGAAAAGAAGTCTTTTGACCAGAAAGACCCGAGACCCCCAAGGTCCGAGGCTGCTCCTATCGATTCTCCACATACTCAAACCAAAAGGTAAGCAGAAAACAAATTCTGTTTAGTTATGGATTCTGAGTGTGCGGGGAGGAGAAAGGAGGTAAAATAATATGTGTAATATTTTTAGGAGGCAATGAAAGGCTACGGCAAAGCAATGTTAATCAAGGGAATGAACAAAGGTTGTTTGTAACAGCAATAAGTCTAAACAGTGCAGAGTCTTGGCGCAACAGATAAGTCTGTGACGCACAAATCCTTAAATCTAATTCAGATTAGAGAAGAGACACACCGGTGATCGGGACTAAAAGAAGAAAGACGACTTGAGCAAATGTTGCATCTCTGCCAACTAAGTTAGTTAGTGTAGGATTCTGGAGGAAGTTGAGTAGCCTACACAGAAGTGAGGTGCTTGACTAGCCAGAACCACCGTTGCTTAAATCGGTCCTAAATTTAAGACGTCTAGATCATAAAAATATTATTGTCATTCTGCAGGTAGGAGTTGGCCTGGTCTTACGAGACAGGAGCTTTAAGAAGACACATCATTGTTTCAATTGGGTACAAATAACGGAAGGCTGTTACGAATAAAGACTTTGGAAGAGGAAATTACTATATAATAATTATAAATTAATATTGATTATATAATATAGGGAGTTCTTTATGAAGGAAAGTGTGGCAGAATGACTTTTATTAACTTTGTTTTGTTTGTTTCAGCTGTCTCACACATTTGTCCTTTGTATGTGATATCATGTAATGAAGCAGACGATGACTTTTGGAAAACGGTTTGAACACATATACTCAAACGCTGACCAATCTGCTGCTTATTGAAATTCAGCTTGTTTATCATTAAATATTTTATGAAATGCCAAAGATTTCTGTCACTTTTCTGCCACTTTTTGAATCTTTTATTTTTATTGTCCACTTATTTGGCTACTACTCCTCAAAATGTTAAAGAAATTGTTGACCACAAAAGAAGGGTCTATGTTTGTCTTGTTTTGATTATTTGTATATTTGCCTTTTCAAATATAATCTTATATAATCTACTTTAAACTCAGTTACGCGAATCAGAATATTAATCACTTTTCTGTTTGTTTTCCTTTCAAACTCTGGGATCTGGGCTCCATGTCTCCACAACCCACTCCCATTCAGTGACAACTGCACCTCTTCTACCCCGACAAACGGCGAGTATCAATTCCACAAAAGGATCTTCACAAGGCTAAGATCCAGATCATTGACTCTTAAACTCCACTGACCAAATGGACCAAAAAAAAAATCGCACTGATGTTATAATAATTTTTTTTTTTGGAGCAGATCTGATAGGAGCTGAAATCTGAACAGCTTTCCCCACACATCCATTATGGTCACACAGAACCAATGTGTGCACTATGATAGGAAGTTCTTGAAATACATTTTTTCCAAACCAAACCGCCCCTGGTGGCTGGGCCTAGAGCCCTCTCCACCTTACGCACCATGACATTTTTCTGGATATTTGGGCAATAATAGAAGACCGGATTGTGTGACATGTTAAGACCTGATCTTCCTAGTATATTAGGAACATAGAGGCTGAAATGATGTGAAATTAAGACACAACACAGATGACGAGAACCCTTGGTACTGTTAGAATAATCTATCATGCTCCGTCTAAACAGTTATGATCACGACAAGGAAGAGTCTTGAAACAGAGCAACAAGTTAACTCTGTGTTCAGATCCCACAGGTTTTAACTTTTAATATCTTTTTAAAATCAAGTCTTTTAAATATCACAAATAAGTGATAACGTCATCCTGAAGAATCGATTCCGAGATCAGACTATTTTATTTTCTGGCATTTATAGTCATCTTTTCACAGCAGCATGATTTAGACAGATGGACGGACTGTGAAACAATATGAAACGAAATTGTGATATTTTGTTTTTCTCTTCTCACAGGTAGAAGAGAATTTGTCCAGAGGCTTAAACTTGAAGCGACACTGAATGTACACGATGGCTGTGTAAGTGCTCCACATATTTCTACATCTATTTATTTTTGTTCTTGTTTTATTTGCATGTGTCCTCTTGCAAAGGAAACACTTTCCCCTCATCAGTTCCTCGGCCAGTTTGAGACCTCGGTGTCCGAACAGAGAGCAGATCTCTGACCCCTTAGAAACCTGAAGCTGACGGGTTAACAGTCACGCGTACTGTCTCAGTATCGGCACGGCTGTCTGCCCCAGCAAAACACCCCAACAACAACAACAAGTGTACAAGGCCCTGGAGAGCAGCAGTTAATGTCTGCCCTGTGTAAATCAGAACTGCTACAGTAACAAGGATCAGAGGAATATTTTTTTAATACATGCTAGAAATATATTAGCTGCTTAATCCATATATAGACGAGCTGAGATATTCTATGTTAAAACTAAGGGCCGTTGAAGGCAGGACAATTATTGGAAAAGTGCTGAAACAATCAGACAATTAACAAATGAGAGAAATGTTTTACTTGGAAATATTTGTTTAAGTTATATGCATTTGCTACTTTCTTGTTATATGCAGCAAAAATTGGGAAACAAATGGGTCTTTTTATTTTGAAGATTTCCTTTCAGGCCCTTAATGCTGTAAAGTATAACAAGGTTAATCAGCGGTTTGCAAGTACAGGTATATTAGGCCAGATGAGTTTGCATCTAAGAAGAAAAGATGATGCAGCAGCTTCCCCGCAAGAAAGTCATAAATTATAGAGACCGCACCAGTGGAGTATTAACTAAAAGGCAGAGGATGGATACTAAGAGCTGGATCTGCTGATACAGCATGGCCTGCCACTGCTGAATGTATGAACAGAGGGAAAAGGAAAAATAGAAGAGAAAGTTGGTCTGAATGTCTCTGAATTCCTGGTGACTCATGGTGGGAAGTAAATATTTGTAAATAATGTTAGAGACCTGCAGTACTGAAAGTACACAATACCTCACAAGAAGCACAGGTTCTGAAAACAAATGTAATTTTATGGGATGAAGTCCAGTTTGGGAGCCACATGGTTTATCCTCTATAAAATATCATGTGAAATGTGATGTCTTGAAGAGTAAAGAAATCTGCGGATCCTCACGTCCGAGAAACTGGAATCATTAAACAATGAATTAATAAATACTTCAGTCTAAATGTAAACTGGATTTCTCTCTTATCTTCATCCAAGTTGTTGTGTCTCCACAGGTCAACACGATATCCTGGAATGACACAGGCGAATACCTCCTGTCAGAATCTGACGACACATTTTTGGTTATTACGAGCCCATACAACAAGAAGGTTGGTCTTAATCAATAAAGAGGTTATCACAATTAAATACACAGGTCCATCTTACTCTGAATTTTTTTTAACGTAGGAACAAGAAAAGGAGGTAAAACAGCTTGATGTAGCACTTGACCACTAGTAGATTACTTGTACTGAAAGCTTTGGATGCCTATTTTATTACAAATTTTACATGTTTGTAATATAACCGTCATACCCCCAACCTGGCTGTAACAAGCCACCAGCGATCACACTGAGATACAGTGCCTTGCATAAGTATTCACCCCCTTTGGACTTTTCTACATTTTGTCATGGTATAACCACAGATTAAAATTTATTTCATCGTGAGTTTATGTAATGGACCAACCCAAAATAGTGCATCATTTGGAAGTGGGGGGAAATATTACATGGATTTCACAATTATTTACAAATAAAAATCTGAAAAGTGTTGTGTGCATATGTATTCACCCCCTTTACTGTGAAACCCCTAACAAAGATCTGGTGCGACCAATTGCATTCACAAGTCACATTTGCAAGTCACATAATTAGTAAATAGGGTCCACCTGTCTGCAATTTAATCTCAGTATAAATACACCTGTTCTGTGAAGGACTCAGAGTTTGTTGGAGATCATTACTGAACAAACAGCATCATGAAGACCAAGGAGCTCACCAAACAGGTCAGGGATAAAGTTGTGGAGAAATATGAAGCAGGGTTAGGTTATAAAAAAATATCCAGAGCTTAGAACATCTCTCTGAGCACCATAAAATCCATCATAAGAAAATGGAAAGAATATGGCATAACCGCAAACCTACCAAGAGGAGGCCGTCCACCCAAACTGAAGAGTCGGACAAGGAGAAAATGAATGAGAGAAGCAACCAGGAGGCCCATGGTTACTCTGGAGGAGTTGCAGAGATCCACAGCTGAGGTGGGAGAATCTGTCCACAGGACAACTATTAGTCGTCTACTCCACAAATCTGGCCTTTATGGAAGAGTGGCAAGAAGAAAGCCATTGTTGAAAGGGATCCATAAAAAATCCCGCTTGGAGTTTGCCAGAAGCCATGTGTGAGACACAGCAAACATGTGGAAGAAGGTGCTCTGGTCAGATGAGACCAAAATTGAACTTTTTGGCCTCAATGCAAAACGCTATGTGTGGCGAAAACCCAACACTGCCCATCACCCTGAGCACACCATCCCAACAGTGAAACATGGTGGTGGTAGCATCATGCTATGGGGATGCTTCTCTTCAGCAGGTACAGGGAAACTGGTCAGAATAGAGGGAAAGATGGATGGAGCCAAATACAGGGAAATCCTTGAAGAAAATCTGATGCAGTCTGCAAAAGACTTGAGACTGGGGCGGAGGTTCATCTTCCAGCAGGACAATGACCCTAAACATACAGCCAGAGCTACAAAGGAATGGTTTTGATTAAAGAATGTTAATGTCTTAAAATGGCCCAGTCAAAGCCCAGACCTCAATCCAATAGAGAATCTATGGCAAGACTTGAAGATTGCGGTTCACAGACGGTCTCCATCCAATCTGACTGAGCTTCATCTTTTTTGCCAAGAAGAATGGACAAACCTTTCCATCTCTAGATGTGCAAAGCTGGTAGAGACATACCCCAAAAGACTTGCAGCTGTAATTGCAGCGAAAGGGGGTTCTACCAAGTATTGCCACAGGGGGGTGAATACTTATGCACCCAACAGATATCAACTTTTTTGTTCTCATTATTGTTTGTGTCACAATAAAATGTATTTTGCACCTCCAAAGTACTATGCATGTTTTGTTGATCAAACGAGAAAAAGTTTATTTAGGTCTATTTGAATTCCAGTTAGTAACAGTATATAATGGGAAAAAGTCCAAGGGGGGTGAATACTTATGCAAGGCACTGTATATCACTATACAATTTGCATCAATAGCAATATAAAAAAGCTCAGTAGATATCAATACACTGCTTTTGTATTGCACAGTGAGAAGGTTTAACACATAACTGATCTGCCGCGTGTGTGTTTACTTTCTAAAACAGAGAAGAGTTTAAAACCACAAGCATCACTCAGAAGCAAATGCTGGTCTTTAAACTTAAAAGAGATAATATGTGACAGTCATCATGATAATTATCATATCGACTGATCTCTATTTAAAATCAGATTTAATAAAACTGTCATTTCTTATACCATGTTTTTCTTATGTGTCGTGTTGTGCTGTAGTCTGATCATATCATTGTGTTTCAGTATGTTGTTTGTATTATCTGTACCTATATTATTGTATCACAATGGGAATTTTCTGATTAGATAATTTTTTTTTTTTTTTTAAAGAATTGGTCAAAACATAAATAAAAAATTTGATTAAAATATAACATTTTTAGTTCTAATTAGCAGAACATGTATTAGCAGCAGTTGCCTGTCATCAGTGTGCCTTCCTCTCTCACGCCCTGAATCGCTGATCATGATTGACGTTTAATGAAATGGTTTCTTTACACAGAGGTAATGCTGGCGCAGTGAAAGACCTCAAGGCTAAACTATTAACCAGTCTGGGCAGATTCTTATCACTCCACCATCCAAGAGCAAATCTATGACACAAGTGTAAGGGAAATGTAACATGTGACCATAATATAATCATGTTTATGTATACTTGGATTGATCATCATTGAATCTCTAACAAATGTAACTGTGATGTTGCTGTTTCCTGTAGAACTGAGTGAGTGCTGGCCTGATTACTCCAGTCACAGTAATCTAATTAGTCCGGACACAGTGTGATAGTAATTAGCTATCCAGGCATTATGATTGATGTAAGGAACTACTTTGATGTTCCTTACACAAATTCACCTAACAAAGACCTTACAACACGGGGGATTTGTGGTGGTTGTAGACACTAAGAAGGGATCTTGGAGACAGATGTTACACTCCAGGGGTCTGAGAGCAGGGGACAGGATATCCGTCACCTATTTCCTTTATATCAAAGAGGCTGATCAATAAGTTTGTTCCTCTCTAGGAGGAGCTTGAAGATGTTTGAAGTGCTGCTTCTCCTGTGTCATTAACTGTTTAACAACCCCCTCCCGAATGGGTGGGGTTAGCCAAATGTATAAATACCAACCACTGTCTTCTGTCTGGGTGCATATGACAAACTCAACTCTGTTGTATGTACCATGCTCGAGCATTAAAGTGTGACAATACTGTAAGAGAATTGTGTCTCGTTTCCTCCTTGCTAAGGTGGGATTATTATTAATTGCCACGACAATTTGGGGGCTGGTCCGGGATCCTAACTCATTCACGCTTCAAACCATTCTCAAGACCAAGTTTAAATCTGCGCGCAGTCGGTGAGAGGATTTTCTTTTTATTAATTATTATTGCCCAAGACCCGAAGTCTACCTCTCCTGAAGGGCAAGTCGTAATCGACTCCCAGGGTGAGAAGAGGCTGCTTGTGAGATTATGGAATGAAGATTGTTCGATACGGCATCTGACATTTTTCTTTGAAGGAGGATACAGTATTGAAGAGCACGGGGTGACGCGTGAGGTAGAGTGATATTACTTAGGGGTGATGACCCATTGATAAAGGAATTAATAAGAATACTATCAATTAATGTCATCTATTTGCTGGTAAGTGAGTGACTGCGAATTGAATTTAAATGGGGAAACTTAATATCAAACCTTTTACTGAAGTGTGTGATCTAATGGGATGTGCAAAAATTATGTGTGTGATACATGGTGATGACTCCTGTAAACAGCTTCTGGTGTGAAAAAAATTGGGATTTCCTGAGAATGGAAGTTTTTGTATAAATCAAATACAGGCGCTACAAGATTAATTGGTAAAACATAAGAAAATGAATGGTAAAACCAAAATTAATTGGATAGCATTTTTGATGTGGAGGATTGAATCTGAAAAAAGAAAAGAAAAAAAAGAAACAGGCAACAAAGTAGTGAACAGGGGGGCAAGAGGGAGGGGAGGGAAACTAATCAATGTCCTCAGCTCTCACATTCACAGAAAGAACTGGATCTCCTCCCTGCCTCAGCCGCTCATCAAAGCCACCTGAACCAACAGCCTGCTATCTCATACCGAGACCTCCAAGGACAGTCTGCCTCAACAGGACACACCACATCAGGCGCAGCATTCGCTCCAACTCCATGTCACCAGAATCAGGGTGAGGCTGCTGCAACCATCGCGGCACAAGACAGTCTTGGGTCAGACAGACTCAGTCCCATCTCAACAAGAACAAGAGCAGACGCAGATGCAGTGATTTATGTCTACAGAGCCTGGACACCAGAGGAGATGCGCTGAATTTCCAGTGAACTGTCAGACATAGCGTCACAAGGAGGGCCTGCAATTTTCGAAGTACTGTCCCAAATTGTATAACAGTAAAAGCAGACTTTGAGAGAAACCAGAAGTCTCTTGCTCCACAGCATGAAACTGAAATGGCAAGGGGCCAAGTATAAAGGGACTGGCCAGAGACAAACATGCGCTATGACTGGAGAACAGATGCGGTTTTGCGGACATGTGAAGAGACTCTATGAGAACAACCTGCTGAAAAGGTGGTCAGATTGATTAAAGTCTTCAAAGATAACCGCTGAATGTTGCCACCAGAAGACCCTGACCACTGTGCGAGAGACTGTAACACGACAAGGGTGAAAAGGGGATCCACTGGACTTATTTTTCACGTATCCCAGAGACTGCACAGAGGATGAGGCATGGGTTGAGGCAGAGGCGGAGGAGACACCAGATTCAGGTGAAACGCACCCCCAACACCACACGTACAAACATTACAAAGAATTGTTTAACATGGCAAAAAGCAAGTGGATCTGAAGTTTTACCTGAAATATCTCTACAGGTAGCAGGCAAAATATCTCATTTCTGGTTGATTCTGGGGACGCAAAACAACATTATCTTCCAAAATTGGGTGGTATATATATATTTTCACTGTTGGGGCATCAGGCACCAAAATTAAATAATCATATACCACACCACGGTCTGTTACCAAAACAGATGGGGATATAAAATACATGTTGACTTGTAAATTTGTTAGGAGGACACCAAATGTGGTCTTAGGCTTGATTTTTGCATTGTAAACAGGAAGGGGTTTAAGTCACCAGAACATGAGATATCCATAGTGAATATGTACAACCAGATCATGGTTAGCCACTGTACCTACACCAATGGGACCTGTTACCCTCTGGGCCAAGGTATATAACCTCAGATCTGCTTGAAATAGCAAACACACACACACACACACACACAGCGTCATGCAAGTATCTGACTTACATTGCACAGCAACAGTTAGTGAAGGAACAGACATAAAAAAAAAACTGTTTCCAGGAAGATTAAAGAAAGCAATTGTATTAGTAGTGATTGGGTGTATTATGATAATAAATTGTAAGCATTGACTGTTGTGTTGACCCCACAATAGGCAAATCTTTAATATACTTAACCCATCACCAGATGTATTTCTAGCTAAAGCAAATGATGTGCAGTGGGAAAATTTGGCACACATGGTCACTGAGTGTTCACAAGATTGTAAATGGGAGGATAGGGGAGAAGGAATTCAATATTCTTCCTCAATACAAACACACAGATGCCCATTTTCAGAGCATTTTTATGGGGGAAAACGAAAATGTGTATTTAGAACAAACCGCTAAATTTAAACAAAAGGTTTGCAGTTTAACAATTGACTCTTCAGAGTTACAAAAAGTGCAACAAAATGTATGGACTAATGATAAGTATGATCTGGGATTATTTTAAACTGAACATCTCAATGTGACACCAGAGAGCACATAACGTTAATGTTTGAGCGCACATCCACTCAATCCAGAAGCAGCAGCAGGGATAACACCAGAATTTAAAAACTGGTAGAAAACCGGAGTCATCATTCCATGTGCACACTCACCAGTAAGAATGCCTATTAAATAAATTAAAATAAAACAAAAAAGAGAGGATAATATAAAAGATTCTCTGGTTCCACCAGAAAGCATGTAGTTTTTGTTTATTTTGAATTGTTGATTTTGCTAATGCATTTTTCAGTGTCCCAGTTCATCCACACTCTCAGTATTGGTTTGCTTTCACAATTCCGGATAAATCATATACGTTCAGACGTATGTCCAAAAGTTTTGTGGAATCCCGCGCAGTCAGGTCACGGGTTATGCAAGTGAGTCTGGAGGACTTGGCATTACCAGCGGTAAGCGCGCTGATATAAATGTTGATGATTCGATGATTTGTTCACCAACAACGCAGGCCTTTAAAGTCGACACAGTAGCATGCTAAAATATCTTGCAGACCAGGGCCACGAGGCCAGCCTGGCTAAGCTGCAATTTGTCCAGAGAAGTGTAACTTTCCTAGGACACAAAATTTCTAGCAGCGGTAAAAACATTGAGCTCAAATGAGTGGAAGCCATCCTAAAGATTCTAACACTGCGTTAAAAAAAACAATTAATGTAATTTTTTTAGGGATGACGGACTACTGTAAACAGTGGATCTGTGATTATGCTTCCCTGGAGGCTCCACTCCGGTATGTTATGCATGGCCAAGGACTGACACCAACCGACAACCTGACGTGGACGACAGACGCTGACACAGCATTCACCTAACTACAACAGACTGACTTCGACACCTACACTGGGACCACCAGATCAAAACAGATCATTTACACAGACTGTAAATGAGAAACGGGGTTTCATGACAACAGTTTAGTGCAAACGACCAGTGGCGTATTTCTCCTCAAAGAAATTAGATAGCTTGGCATTGGGTCAGCCTCTCTGTCTAAGAGCAGAATGATATCAAGAGGTCACATTGTTAATGCCATATTCTGGATCGTCCATTCTGCTAGAGCAGCAACCTAATTCTATTAACAGCCATTTTACTCTGTAAAGTGTGAAGCTCACACTAAAGGTGATTCTGTTTTTCAACAGGTAATGCTCAAGCAGATACAGTAGCAGAGGAAGTGGCAACTAACCAACATACTGTTATTGATATTCCTTTTTCCTTTCTCTCACAGATTTAGCAGAAGCACAGAGCCATGCTAACAACATAGAGAAAGCAGAATGTAAATGTTTTAACAATGTATGTCAATCTAAGGACGGCCGTCCATGTGTGTTTAAATGTTTATTTGTTGTTTTGTTTGTTTCTGTTTTATTGAAAATTGTCTGGTTTCCCAAACTACTCCTTTACGTTTTATTTCAAAATGTTTAAATGTTCTGACAGGCAACACTACAGGAGGCCAGGACGTACAACCCCCTG
This sequence comes from Pleuronectes platessa, assembly GCF_947347685.1. Classification (NCBI taxonomy): domain Eukaryota; kingdom Metazoa; phylum Chordata; class Actinopteri; order Pleuronectiformes; family Pleuronectidae; genus Pleuronectes; species Pleuronectes platessa. The sequence continues at coordinate 9,613,096 of NC_070639.1, forward strand.
GCCAACCGATTGATCGCTTGCAAATGGAGTTCATTGAACTAACACCATGTGAAGGAAATGAGCATTGTCATGTGGCTGTTGACATGTTTTCCCTACAGATAAAGCAGATACCCACCGCTTCCAAAATAAATCTGACAGATACTGTACCTGTCTCCATCTTCGTTTGATGTATATATCACTATCATCAAAAAGTCCAGGAGGAAGAAGGGGTTTGGCCTTCAACAGAAGAATGTGGTTGGGTGTAAGTGTTTCCAGGTCATTAGGGTCATCGGATAGTTTGGTTATTGGGCGACTGTTGAGAATGGCTTCAATTTCACAAAGAATAGTGCAAAAGCTCTCATCATCCATGGTTTGCTGTTTGACAATGGAATACAGCACCTTTCTTATGAGGCGAATGATCCGCTCCCATGTTCCGCCGTAGTGAGATCCAGCAGGAGGGTTGAATGTCCATGCTATTCCTCTTTTTGCCAAAGCACTTTGAATTTTGTTGTGATCCAGGGTTCTAAGAGCTTCCCTTAGCTCTCTTTCAGCTCCAACAAAATTGGTGCCGTTGTCTGACCTGAGGTTGGAGATTTGCCCACGTCGACACATGAACCGTCGGATGGCATTTATGCATGAATCTGTTGTCAGTGAGTGGGCTGCTTCAAGGTGTACTGCCCGGCTGGTCATGCATGTGAAGATTACGCCATACCTTTTGACCATGCTGCGACCTCTTTTGATGTCAATAGGGCCGAAATAATCCACGCCTGTATTAGTAAACGGTGGCAAGTCTGGCAGGAGTCTTTCAGCTGGAAGGTCAGACATTTTCTGTTCTCCAACTCTCCCTTGAAGACGACGACAGGTAACACAATCAGCAATGATTTTCCTGCAGGCTGAGTTTGCATTTGTTATCCAGTAGGTTTTTCGAAGTGTAGATATCATATGATTACGTCCAGCGTGACCCACTTGCTTGTGAATATGTTGTAAGATAATTTTGTTTATGTATTGATCTTTAGACAGAATTATTGGATGTTTTACTGTTTCAGGCATGGATGCTTTTCTCAGGCGGCCTCCTACTCTCAACAGCCCATCTTGGAGTGTGGGATCCAACCTGTAGATGTCACTGTTGGTTGGCACAGATGATGCTCCTTTCTCCAAGAGGGAGATTTCCCTGTGAAATCTTTGCTGTTGGCAGAGGCGTGCAATTTCCAGTTCTGCATTATGTAAGTCATCCCGTGTCAATGGTTGAACATTTATCTTTGCTTTGTGTTGATGTCCTTTGTTGCATGTTTTACCTTTTTTCCTTAGCTGTTGAAGTAGGTCTTTAAACTTCAAAAACCAGGCGACTGAAGTTTTGAGTTTTTCCCAGTCTGAAAAATAGGTTAGAAGCTTGTTCATAGTATTGGATGCATCATCAACAACACAAGCATTAACTGTGAGGTCTTGTTTGACCTCGGGGTCATCCAAGCTGACGGCAGGTTTGTTTACCTCCTGTTTTGGCCAGGTCCTTTCCTCAGTCAGCAGAAACTCTGGTCCTTTGAGCCAACGTTCACATTTCAGAAAATCATCAGCTGACAGTCCTCTTGAAGCCTCATCAGCGGGGTTCTGTTTAGAGCCTATATACCTCCACTGGGCCACCTCTGTAGCTTCTCTTATGACAGCCACTCTGTTCGCTACAAATGTGTGGAATCTCTTTGTTTCACTTGAAATGTAATTAAGCACCGTCGTGCTGTCGGTCCAGAACACTGACTGGTCCAATTCCAGTTGAAGCTCCTTTGTAATCATCTTGTCTAGTCTGACAGCTAATACAGCAGCTGTGAGTTCAAGCCTTGGTATTGTGGTTTGTTTCATGGGGGCGACTCTGGACTTTCCAACCATGAAAGCAATGTTAACTTCATCAGAGATGCCTTTCAATCTCAGATAAGAAACAGCGCCGTATCCACACTCACTAGCATCTGAGAAGTGATGCAGCTGTGCATTGCTTACCTTTCCAAAGTTCTTCGGCTTGATACACCGTTCCACCTTTAACAGTGACAATTTATGCAGATTTGTCAGCCACTGTGTCCACTTCTGCAGAAAGGTTTGTGGTATTGTGTCATCCCAACCAATTTTTCTTTTGCACAGCTCTTGTAGCATCAGCTTAGGAGGCAGTGTGAATGGTGACAAGAAACCAAGAGGGTCATAGATAGAATTAACCACTGACAAGATTCCACGGCGGGTACATGGACGATTTTCCAGTGCAATCTTGAACATGAACATGTCTGTTTCTGCACACCAGTGCAATCCAAGAGCTCTTTCAACAGGTAAGTTGTCTTTATCCAAATTGAGCTCTTTGGTTGCTTTGGAACGATTTTCTTCAGGGATGCTGGCAAGAACTGCTCGACTGTTGCTCATCCACTTTGAGAGCTGAAAGCCTCCTTTGGCACATGCAGCAGTGAGATCTTGTACCATTTGCAAAGCTTCCTCTTCTGAAGACACAGACTTTAAACAATCGTCCACGTAAAAATTTTGTTTGATGGTCTGTAACACTTTGTCACTGTAATGAGCCGTGTTGTCATCAGCAACTCTCTTTAACGCATAATTGGCGCAGCTCGGTGATGAAGTTGCTCCAAATATATGAACTTTCATTCTGAAGTCCACCAACGGTTGCATTACATTTCCATTATGCCACCACAAAAATCAGAGAAAATCAACATGTTTCTGAGAAACTTGGACTTGGTGAAACATAGCTTGAACATCAGTCATGATGGCAACTGCTTCTTGCCTAAATCTCAGAAGAACACCAAAGAGGGAATTTGTGAGGTCAGGACCTTGTAACAGCTGGCTGTTCAAAGATGTGCCTTTGAAACTTGCTCCACAGTCGAATACAACTCTCAGGGTTTTCTTCTTGGGATGATACACCCCATGATGTGGTATGTACCAGATTTTACCTTCAGTTCCGTTCAGTTGCTGTTGAGGCACCTGCTCCGCATAGCCACTTTTAATAACATCATTAAGGAAGTGCACATACTCCTGATGATACTCTTTGTTCCTCTGAAACTTTCTTTTCAAACTCATGACTCGTTGTTCAGCAATGCATCGATTGTTTGGCATTATGACATCATCATCCTTAAAAGGTAAATCAACACAATAATGGTTGTTTTCAAGACGAATTGTTTTTTCCATAATGTGGTGAAACCTCATATCTTCTCTTGACATTAAAGTGTCATCACATGACCTTTCATTGAAGTCTTGGTTGTATTGTGTGATTAACAACTGTTCCACTTTATCAATGGAGATCCTATTGACAGTGACAGTAGGGCAGCCATTCTTCCCTGTATCACTTCCACTTCCTTTAAGTGGGCCGTTCACCACCCACCCCAATAGGGTCCGAACAGCATAGGGTCCATCATTACAGCTGTTAATGATTTCCCAAGGCTCCAAAAGCTTTGAGGCATTTGTGCCAATCAACAAATCCACTCCAACTTCAAGCTCGGGAACTTTAATCTTTCGCAGGTAAGGCCATCTTCTGAGATCCTTTTCTGTCGCAATATTGTTTCTTGTAACTGGCATGGTTTGTTGAGTGTAAACCTCAGGTAGGTCTAGAAACCTGTTGTCATCATAACCAGCTACTTCCAGTCCAGTCAGAACATGAGTCTTTACAGTGTGTGCTTGTCCCATAGTTCGCAGGAAGATGTGTGTTTGGATACTGTCCATGTTCAGCTGTCTCATCAGGCGTTCTGTACAAAAGGTAGCTGAGCTTCCTGGATCAAGGAAAGCGTAAGTGGTCAAAATTTTGTTTCCATTCTTAACCTTTACTTGTACAGGTACAATTGAGAGAACACATTTCTGTGTACCGGCCCCAGTGTGAGCACAGGTCTGCTGAGGGACAACAGTGTTGTTTGACTGTTCAAATGTTCTGAATTTAGCTGGATTGTGAAGCATTGTAGGATGTCTGAAGTTACATACATCACATGTTAGATGTTTTTTGCAGCTCTTGCTGATATGACCTGGTTTTAGACAACCAAAACAAACACCACTTTGCCTTAAAAGATCAAGTTTCTCACGATGCACTTTGTTCTTAAGATGTACACAATCTTCTATTGCGTGATCCTCTTTACATATGCAACATGATGTAGTCTTGCTTTTTGATAAAGAAAAGGCATGGTAGAGCGGTGCAGACCTTATACCTGCTGAAGTGTTTACAGCTGCCACAGTTGCTGGATTTTTATTCCTGGGTGGAAATCTTGGGGGAGCTTTTCCTTTAAGTGTAGCAGTTTGTGTGTCTTGTAGGTTACCAAAAACAGGATCAGAGAGAATTTTGATCTGATGTTCCAGAAAGTTGACCAAATCAGAGAACAAAACTCTACTTCCTCGTCTCTCCTGTAGGTCACAAACAGCTGCTCTCCATCTTTCTTTTAATTTGTAGGGCAGTTTCATCACAAGCTGTTTCAGGTTTGATGGTACATTCATTTCTGCCATATATTGTAGACTTTCCATCATGTTGCAACATCCTCTCAAGAACAACATGTATGTTTGAAGAGCGGCAACATCTTCAGCTTTTATTGGTGGCCAACTTAAAGCTTTTTCCATGTAAGCTGCCCCAATCTTCATTTCATTGCCGAAGTGTTCCTTTAACAAATACTTGGCTCTGTGATAGCCTTGATCATTTGGCATGTGATAGCAGCTTCTGACCAGTTCTCTAGGCTGCCCCCTGGTGTGCTGTTCTAGGTAGTACAAGCAGTCCTGGAGATTATTGACTTTTCTTTCAACCCCCTGCTCAAAGGCCATGATAAAAGATCCATACTGTAGAGGGTCACCATCAAATATGGGTATTGCTCGAGGTGGAAGAGATGCTGAGTGTTGTTGTTGAACCAGCTGAGCAGTGATTTCTGTTTGTCGCTGCATAATGTTGCCAATGTCCTGTATTTTATTTTCATTTGTGTTCATTTGTGGTGTGGTACAAACATTGCTTGACCTGTGACCTTGCAGTGAATTGAAGACAGTTGTATGGCCTCCTGGTGGTCTTTGTAGGGATTGCATGGGTTGTATTGAAGTGAGGGTTTCCCATGGTTGTGTTTGGGCAGATTTTCTTTCCTTAGGGCGTGCATCATGCCGGTGTGAGGGTGGTTGCTGTGAGGGTGGTTGTTGCACTGGTTCTGACTTTGACCTTTGTGACATTTCCATTTTTGATTTTGTGGCTTTATTGAAATATGAGTCCATTCCATCGGATGGTGTAGAACCACTTCCCACCACACTGCTTTCCAGTATGGCTATTTTAGCTGTAGCAGCAGCTAGTTGGGTTTCCATTTCCAGTTGTTCCTTTTGTCTTTTCAATCTTTCCTCTTGAGCCTCCAGTGCATGTTTCCTCTCCAGAGCAGCCATGTGTTGGATTAGTGCTGCCTTTTCAGCTTTTGCTCGTAAGCATGCAGAGCTTGTGATGGAAGATTTAGACGAAGATTTAGACTTAGATGAGACCCGTGTTTTTCCAAGGGGGGAAACATTTGAAATACTATCATTGGGTTGAATCTCATCCTCCTGGTCAACATTTGGTTGAATCTCATCCTCCTGAAGTACAGACTCTTTGTCACAATGTGTTTGAGCATCCTTCAACCATTTATACACATCACACATGAACTTTTCCTTTGCTTTAAATTTCTGTTCAAACCATGTTTGCTGCCTTTTCCATTCTTCTTCAGGCAGTGGCATTTCCATCAATGCATCATGAGTTTCAGCAGCAGCATCACACAGTTTATTAAACTCCTTTATAAGATTTTCAACATTGCTCAAAGAATCAGTTGTTATTTTGACAGATAACAGATCATCGATCTGCAACTTGATTTTGGATGCTTGATTCAAGGTTAACTTCCGGTTCTTTTGTAGGTTTTCGATTAGTAATGAAACACCTTTTGCAGTTAATTTTCTCTCTCTTTTTGCAACATCACTTTTTACAGCACGTTCTTCAAGTTTTGCAACATCACTGTTTGCAGTTGCAACATCACTTTTTGCAACACGCTCCTCAAGAATAACATTTTCAACATCAGCATTTTTCTCCATTTCCACACTGTCAATATGTCAACATGTGACGTCAGCAGACAATAGCAGTCATTCACAGGTGATGATCATTTTCCTCCATTTTCCAATTAGCTTTCCATTTTCATTACCTTTTCCATTCATCAACATTCATGACATCCAGTTCCAAAATCCAATGCATCAACACAGTCCAGTTCCATTAAATCACTCAAACAGGCTCAGTTTCTTTGTTCGTGCAGTTTTATTGTCTGCTGTTTCCTTTACCTTTCTCATCTGGCTCTGTCTGGTGAAGAGGGGGAAGGGGTTGCAAGCTCCATGGCCTCCTCTTGATCCACACAGCAGCCTCTTTCCATCCAAGGCAAAGCTCCTTACTTGTCCTCCATCCAGGGCAAACAGTTTTTACTTGTGTGGTGACTATTCAAAAAACAAAACTTGTCACCTGATGGTGGTTTGGGATGGTTCTTAACTCGATTCCAGAGTGAATAAAAAAGAAAGGTTGCGAAGGTTATGATGTCTTTGGGTGAGGTTCCCGTTTATTTCAACAAAAAGGATAAGGCAAGTTGACAAACAAAAAGCTTCTCTTGATTCTCTGGCTGTCGTGTAAAAACTGTGTCTCTCCCACCACCCCTCAACTCAAACTAATCAGCTCTCCTGATCTCTAACAGCTGGGGCAGATTATGGGGTAAAAGAAAGGAACAGAAACAATACTGCACCCTTGTGGAAAAGTAAATACCTACACAACATAAAAAATGGCTCCTACAAGCCTTATACACACAGGTAAATGCAGCAATCCCGCAACCAGCAGAGGGCCAGTTGCATAATTGGAAACCAGGAGACTGGGTGCTGATAAGTCCTCCACTTGAGACGGAGGCCCAGGGAGAGAGTGTCGCTTCCCTCACAGACGAGGAACAAAGCAGAAGAAAGACGACAGCTCTCACTGAGGTGTAAAACCATAACAACAACCAACAGCTGTTGCAGATAAAGAAACGGCGAAAAAGAGACAGAAGGAACTAAAAAATAAAGAAAAAAAAAGAAGAGAAGAAAGACCAGTACCAACTCATCATAAACCAACCCGACAGTAAAATGCACATCATTTATTTTATCTTATAATTATTTAACAGAGCGCACAGACCAAGTGAGTTCAAAACTGACTGTGGAAAATATCCAAATTCAAGATCATTGTGCATGCAATGCTCCAACCACATGTAGAATTCCTAGCTCTGCCTGCTAGCTTCAATGACACAGAATGCTGGCAAGTAAGTAATCCAGAATATATTTTTCGCATCATGGCAGGAATGTGGATAGCACCTGGAAAACTCAAACCCAAATAATGGTCTTAGAATTTAAATCTGAGTAATTGTTCAAAACCTATATTTTCAGCTAAATCCTCAGCCCGCAACTGCTCAGTCGCTTGGGATCCTCTGCCAGTGCATCCTATGTCAAATGTTTTTTCTGTGTACAGGATCCTAGCCACATAATTACAGCAAATGCTTATTTAAATCAAACAAAAACTGTTTCTTTTAACAGACAGTCTGCACTGCCAGAGAAGGTGTATTTAGTCTGTGGGGACCAGTGTTACAGCTGCTTACCAAGAGAATCCCACAGTCGTTTGTTCATGTTTTTGATTGCTATTTCTGTTATCACTTGTAAGATTGGTCTGATACGCAAACAATGCACTTATGCCATTGTTACCGCTATGCAAATTGACCTCTTCCCTATCTCAGACTGGATTCCACCATATGATGACGTTGATAATATATCACACAACTGAAGTACCCTAAATCGTCAACTTCGGACAGAGTGGGATTTCCCCCACCTTATAAAGTTTTATTGATCCATTATGATCAAAATAACGGATTGTAAGGGCAATGTAACATGTGACCATAATATAATCATGTTTATGTATACTTGGATTGATCATCATTGAATCTCTAACAAATGTAACTTTGATGTTGCTGTTTCCTGTAGAACTGAGTGAGTGCTGGCCTGATTAAACCAGTCACATCTAATTAGTCCGGACACAGTGTGATAGTAATTAGCTATCCAGGCATTATGATTGATGTAAGGAACTACTTTGATGTTCCTTACACAAATTCACCTAACAAAGACCTTACAACACGGGGGATTTGTGGTGGTTGTAGACACTAAGAAGGGATCTTGGAGACAGATGTTACACTCCAGGGGTCTGAGAGCAGGGGACAGGATATCCGTCACCTATTTCCTTTATATCAAAGAGGCTGATCAATAAGTTTGTTCCTCTCTAGGAGGAGCTTGAAGATGTTTGAAGTGCTGCTTCTCCTGAGTCATTAACTGTTTAACAACCCCCTCCCGAATGGGTGGGGTTAGCCAAATGTATAAATACCAACCACTGTCTTCTGTCTGGGTGCATATGACAAACTCAACTCTGTTGTATGTACCATGCTCGAGCATTAAAGTGTGACAATACTGTAAGAGAATTGTGTCTCGTTTCGTCCTTGCTAAGGTGGGATTATTATTAATTGCCACGACACAAGCAAAGCAGGAGTTTTTCTGTTTTAAAAGTACAGAAATTTGAATTGAGCCATGTAGGTATTTTACATTATATCTGACTTTTTGCCCTTCTGACTGTTGTTCCTGCTTGTGTCAGAGCTGCTGTCCATCCAGGTGATCGTTGCAGAGACGGAGAGGAGCACGACTCTGTTTGCTTCTGTGATTCTGCACTGTGACTATTCAACCTCAGCGAACCTTCAGGATGTTCTGGTCACCTGGAGATTCAAGTCGTTCTGTAAAGACCCAGTGCTGGAGTACTACTCCACAGGTAAGAAGAGGCAGGAAAGGGGCAGGGATTTTTTTAAGGGCTGTAATGTTGCCGAACCAAAGGATGGGGATGAAAGAACAAAACATCAGGAAGGTTCCCATAGATGGTGAACGTTTCACAGTTGTTTTATCCTTTAGAGAAGTTATTTTTATTAGTTTCAAAATCAGCAAATCCTCATTAATTCTGTGTTAAATATGCTTTTCAAACCTCGATTGATAGTTTATTTACCACTAACTTCTAACCACCTGAATTCAGTTCTTATCATTTTCATGAGTAAACGTTTAATGAAAATATCAGAAACAAAAGAAAAAAGAAGATAAATGCAATGACTTGTGTTTCTGAAGGTTATCAGGCATCTCTGCAGCTGGGTCAGGACCCGTCCAATGACTGCCCGGACCGCCAGCGCACCGTCCGCACAGTGATCCAGAAGAGAGGCTCGAATGAGCCCATCCTGGGTGCTGACTACAGAGAGAGAAAAATCACCATTCAAAACAGTCAGTTTAACTTATTATTTCTATCCAATCTTACTGAATGCACTGATGTTTAATTAGATGATTTAGCAAGACAGCACAAAGGCTGGATACAATGTATTTGCAGAAAAACAGGAAATAGTAATATACATGTTAATATATATATATATATATATATATATATATATATATATATATATGTTCTTTTGCACTTTTGCCTTGTAACGTTTTTAATTTTATAATCATAACTGGAGAAGCAAAAGTGTCTAAGCAAAGGCTTGTTAAAACTTTTTATATTGTGATATTAAATTCACCTGAAATTTGTTATTCCTTTTTGCATCGGTGACACCACCTTAGAACTTTGTTAAACAAATATTTCTGTATTTTACGATTATTTTACTATCATCTTTCAACAGAGGCGGACTTGGTGATCAGTGAGGTGATGTGGTGGGACAACGGTGTGTATTTCTGCAACATCGATGCTGCTGGTGACACGTCGGGGGACTCGGATCGGGAAGTGAAACTCATCGTTTACCATACGTTAATACAGTTGATTGATATCATGTTAGCCTGGATGCATTAGTTGGTTTAACTGAGGTGCTTCAAGTGACAGTAGTAAAATCCTATTTTCTGTTCCAGACTGGCTGACGGTCCTGCTCATCATCATCGGCGCTCTCATGCTCATCATGCTGCTCTGCATATGTTGCTGTCAGTGCTGTCCACAGAAGTGCTGCTGCTACGTCCGCTGCCCGTGTTGCCCTCAGACCTGTTGCTGCCCTGAGAAAGGTAGAAGAGATGATTTTTATTTATTTTGTATCCACAATTTAGAAATAAAAAAGTATTCCATTCTAGATCTTAACAAAGTTTTATGAATAACATGTTCTTAGGTAAATTAATCATTATACAGCAGAATGACCCCTGATAGTGTAATATTACACATGGTTTTACTGCAATACCATATAAACCTTTTTTTAGGTTTAGTTTAAATTACTTTATATAAAGTATTTGTATAAAGCAATTTTAATGTTGCAAAAATTGTGGTCACTTGATGTGTGAAACTTGCTCGGCTTTTGTTTAGAACATTGACTGTATGTGACCGGCAGTAGTTCTCTTTTTTCTGAGCATGAATAGCAGCTGCCTGTTGTCTTTGGAACAATAATAATGAACTAAAATCGACTCAGTCATCATAGACATTAGTGAGCGGAGATACGTTAACGGTTTTTAATGGCGTCTCTTCTCTGCTGGGTTTACAGCTGTGATGCAGCACAGGATGATGCGAGACGCTCAGAAGGCCATGGCTCCTTGGATGAACGGTCAACCCATCTACGCTCCCATCAGCTCCAATCCCTCCCAAACCGGTGTCCCCATTCTGTATTCAGGTGAGTGGCACAAAAGCACAATAAGACTCATCGTTAATAATTTGTTGAGTGTTTCTCCAGACCCTGTAAAAGCATCAGAGTTCACTACTGACTGGACCTCCTCCTACTCACCCCATAACATAATCAAATATAGTTATAATGTCTACCTATCCCAAACCCTTAATTCATTGCGTGAAAAGGTAGTGTGTCTCAGGTGCTGGATTAAGACTATAGTCTCTCAGGAGTCGTGGGTTCAAATCCCACCACTGTCGGTTGACTTTCTCACTCGTGTTTGTTAGCTACTTGTAGAACATCCTACTATTCTATAAAGATACATAGACCAGGAAGTAGAGCGGGTTGTCCAATAACCATTGGCTTGGCAAAAATGTTGGAACTTATTTGTCTCCAAATTCTGTTGTAAACTAAATATTTTATCTAACTTTTTTCCAGGGTCATTCTCGGACTACCCTTCAAAACAAAACTTTGCCATGGCTCCCATGCAGCAGATGGCCCTGCAGCACCAGCACGCTCAACCACCCCTACACAATGAATGGCAGCATGCACGGCAGCGTTCAAGGTCCCAACCAGGTGCTGGACTACCTGGAGAACCAGGTGAGGGGGCTGGATATAGTGGAACCTCAAATGGGTCCACACACTGTCCAGCACAGGCCTCCGCTACAGCCTTGGCCTCAGCTAAACCGCCAGTCGCCTGCTCAAGCAGTTCCATACACGCCCGGGCCTCCGAGTATGTTGTCGGCCCTTGATGAGATGGGGGTGAGAGGGGTGGAGAGAAGGGTGATCACTCTGCCTCCTATAATCCAGCGTGTACCCAGCTTCACCTCTCAGAGGGGGCCTGCAGGTGGAAGCGGAGCCCGGGGGGCCCCCAGAATTTATAGTCCGTCCAGTGGGAGTACAAATCATTCTGGAGGAAGTGCCCACCGCGACAGACGTACGTATAGAGACCGAGACGTCTCTCCACCCAGGCGAGGAATCTTACGAGAGTACAGTGATGACTCCGACTGGGATAACAGGCGAGGAAGAGCCCCCCCAGGGGTTCGAGGAATGAGAGAGGACGCGGGTCCAAGAGGCGAGGAGGCGGGTCCAAACCGAGAACCCGAAGTCGAGATGGTCTGATGGAGGAGCTGCACAGCAGAGCAGGTCGACGGGAGAGGAGCTATTCACCTCCTCAGCGCCGCAAAGCTTCGTGGAGCTCCGACGACGAGCACAGCAGTGGACTGAGAGGAGGAAAAGGGAAGGGTTGGCCAGAGAAGCCTCCCAGTTACTCCTCCGTTGAGATCGATCCTGGACACAGCAGCGACCGGAGGAACTATCACCGCCTTTCTGTAAGAGCCACACACGAATACTGACACTGACACACACTTTACGCCTACTTTTCAATTCTTCTGTTCATCAATTTTTAGCCACGTTAGGCATCAGTGGATCAGTGGATGTCACTCTTTCAACCCCTTTTGTGCAAAGTGGACATTTTGATACTCAATGGATTGCAATGAAATTTTGTACAGACATCCCCAGAGGATGAATCCTTCTGGTTGTAGGGATCTCCTGATGTTCCTCATTAGGTTGACATTCGTGTGTTTATCCAAGTATTTGGAGGATTACATTGAAATGTGGTTCTGACATTTTATGGTCTCACAGGATGAATTGTTGTAACCTATCTTTTCTTTTCGTGCCATCATCAGGTTCAAATTTGAATTTGTCTACCAATCAAGTCTTCCTGTAACTAAATCTCTGTCACTCTTCTCTCTTCTATCTCTTAGGATAGAAGCTCCCGTAGTGGCACGAGCGTAGTCATCTAAAGCATTTCCGTCTGTTTAGACCCTTTCCTGAATGTTTCCAGAACGGTGAAAAATGAAGACAAACAGAAAGATAGCTTCATCAGTTCAATGAGTGTGCATGAATGTAGTTTGTTGGTCTGTACCCTTGAGTTGGGAATATGTATTGCATGGATAAACTTCCACTGTGTATGTAGTAAAAATATTATCCTTATGCATGAAGAAAAAGTTCATTTGAGGCTTTGAATTACAGTCTTGCAGTTATATTAAGCCTGGTCTTATTTTATAATTACTGTGTGTGATTCTTGTCTTTGTATTAAGTGGTTATGTGTGTGTGTGTGTTGAGCTTCTGGTGGTGGATAAATGTTTCCTTCTGTTGTATGTGAAGTAAACACAGTTTTAACAACAGATTGTTGGACACTGTGACTTTGTGTTTGTTATTTAGGTTGTCATGAATGCTTTGTGAGTTTTCAGACACATATGATGTGTCTTTGTTTTTTATAATTTCTTATTTTTACTAAATATGTTGTACTATTTAATGCGTTGTTTTTAATCGTTATCTGTAGTAACATTATTAGACTGTAGAAGCAATGGAAAATACTCTGTGGACCTTTGAAGTAAGGTGGACCATTAGTGGACACTATCGAAGCTCTTGGTGTAATTATTGGATGAAAATATAATTGTGATATTAATGTTTGTTTTTGTTGCAAACATGAATAGAGATGCAACGTCCTATATATGTATGTTTTTAATAAACATTTTCAGATAAACAGCAAGTTTGCATTGGTTCCTTTATGTTCTTTTTTACTTTATGTACTTGGACATTACATTTAATGTCTAACGGTCTTGACTGAATTTTCCCTTTAATTAAAAAGCTGTTCTTAAAACCTGTTTAGCAGCTGGTAATGTTTGTTATTTGTATTTTTGTTAGCAAGATTTAGCCCAAACTACTTGATGGATGACAACAATTTGGTGAAAGGATGGGGTATGGGTCAGTAAAAAAAACAAAGTTCCTCGTAGAAAGTTTTCATGTGACCCACCTGTACTGCAGTAAATTATACTGACAGGTGTTTCTGATCATTTGCCTTGAGGGCACTAAACCAGTTAAACCAGAAAGTGTGTGCCCATGTGTAGTCCAGCATAGGGAGCCACAGGATTTGTAATTGTCTTCTGCACGCTGCAGAGATGTTTTTGTGAGAAATGACTCAGAATTAAAATATGTGTCATTTTCCCCCCCCTGAGCTGTGGGTTTAACAAAACGGGTTGAAGCCATAAAACTTGAGCAACGGCAAAGTTACACAATTGATGCCAGAACATAAAATATGTAGGTATCCATGAATCCATTCTTTTGTTCCAGTGCTTCCAAATACAAGATGATACTAAATGGCTCATGGATATGATTCTGTTTAGAGTTGTTACAGATGTAAGTGTTTACAGTGAGGGAGCCGGGAGGAGGTGCTGGCTGCTCCTCCTCCATGTGATTGGCGGCTCCTCGGCTCTGGGAGGCCGGACTCTGGGCGGACTGACCCGCAAGCACTGACCGCGGCAAGTGAAAACTGTCAATGTCACAGGATCCTGGATCAGCTGCGCGTCTGTTCGATCCCCGCACTTCAACGTCCACTGACCCACAGGAACATCGCACAGTCTCCTGAGGACTGAAGTCACAGCAGCTTCAAGTCATCTTCAGGTAAAAGGAGCTGCTGGTTGTTAGCTTCCTGCTAGCCAGCTAGCATTAGCTGCGCAGTTTGTTCCGTGAAGAAAGAGCTAATTCTCTTAAAATCTGCGGGATGATAACAGGAGCTAGCTGCAGGATATCTGGGTGAAAATCGGGAACAAGTCGGCTGGAGGTTTAGTCTCCAGAGCTCAATACTTTCCACCTTATTACGGTTTGTAATGTTTTTCTTAGCACTGAGATAAAGGAGTAATATGAGCTGTTGTTTATCACTGTAGTGACTCAGCTTCTGTAAAGCTAGTGGACTTACAGCAGGTTGTTTACTGGATTCATTATTGTCAATACTTTATATTTGTAACCGGGAGAAGACTTTGTATTTCCACCAGCCTCCGGTTCTGAGCGTGGTTGTCTCCCTGGTTGTCTGCAGGCAGGATGAACTCTCTCCCAGGCAGAGCAGCGCTGTCTCTGTGCAGGCGCACGGCCGCGGGCGGGCTGAGGGTCCTGGCCGGCTCCCCGGGTCACCCCTCTGGGAGCCTGCCGGCGGACAGAGCCTCTTTCCAGGCTGTGCGGGTCTGTCACTCCGGGAAGACCCGCAAGGGCAGCATCAGCACCAAGAAGCGAGGCTACGACATCACCAGAAACCCACACCTCAACAAGGTGAGCTGTCCATAATGGGTCTTCTACTTTCCCTCACGATCACAACTGCCTGTATCCTTAAATACACAAAACTACACCTCAGGTTCATGGAGCAAATATCTACACAATGCCACATGGCAACGTTTCAACCACAACACCAGGTGAGGGCCAGGTCGTGAACTAGAGATCCTTCAATACCATTTTCCCTTTCCCATACCTGGGCTTTGTAAACTGAGCCAAACTGAATTCCGATCTGAGACCAGTGCATTTTAAACAACTCACTGTATAATGTAAACGACCAGCTGTATGCTCCTAGCTGTGTGGAAGTGGTGATTGCCATAATTGTTGAATGACCTGGCTCAGGTTAAACCTTTAAAAACAGACACATACTGTGAATGAAATCCATAGAACTTCTTTTATTATCTTGTGTGACAGTCATAACTGAAAAACAAAACTACGCAACAAGAAGACGATTGTTATATACTTGTAAGGTCAAAACACTGTGCTGTTTGTGAAAACTGCACAGCTGATAAATGAGATCTCTGTGTGCCAATATCAAGATTTTGCATTTTAGAGCATCAAATTGTAAACGACATTTACATGGAGCTTTTCTAGTGTTCACAACCTCTTGCACCCGTTCACAGTACAAATCACACACACCCTCATACAGAGCTTCTGCAGCTTATGAATTTTATTGAAAGTACAAAGTGCAATGTTCGACACTGATCCCCAAAGTGCCCCTGATAACCTGCTGTATATTTCATAGATTAAACAATAATCTCCTGTTCAATAAAACATTTATGACATTAAGTTTCCAGTGACATCGGATATTAATTGTCACAGGTTCTCAGAGCCCAAGTAGACACATCCTCATATTTTTGTTTTGACTAAAGCTCAAATGTTTTGTTTGCTGTCATAACTGACTTAGAGAAGCCAAAACATTTCATGTTGAAGAATAAGGAGCTAATTCAGCTTTAAAATATCCAACATTTAACGTTCAACGTTGTTCGCAAATTCACAGATAAGTTCGTTTTTAAAGAGTGGTTTATAAATAAAGTTTATTATGATATTGTTATTAGAAGAACTCTATATACAGATCTTATCACACCCTCAGTTTAATATTAATTCATTTGAGAGGTGCAGTTATAAGTTATTGACGTGCTTTTAGGCTCATGTCATTACTGTGTCATAATACTGGTGGTGGGTTATGTGGGTGATGTTCAGAGTGTTACCTGCACATGAGTGTTATTGACCATGCACCACATACAGAGGTCATGCAAACTGGTCTTCCACAGGCCCTGTAATGCTCTGGGAATACTGCAAAAACACCCATGAGAAATTCTACACAATAAATACAGAACATGTATAAATAATAGTTATGTAATATAAGTAGGCTATAGCATTTTTCAACAAATACAACATTAACGCACTAGTTGTGCAAATGTGTAGCAAAGAACAAGCAATGATCTTCTCTGTGTCGGGGAACGTGTGTTGCCACTACAGTCACATGACTGTTCCAGCAGACAACATTAAGTCCAACATACCATATGCTATGATGGTTGAACAAATGCAAACAGAGAATACCATATATAGCAAGTAAATACCACATTTATGCAGCGCTGGAATAGCACATGAGTGTCAAAGCTGCTATCTAAAGTGAGGTAGTCAAGTGGGCAGAGCTTTGAATGTTCAGAATGGTTCCTGCTTGTACAGTCGTCCTTCTCTGTCTCTGCTGTTTTCCAGTCTCAGTAAAATCATAACATCATAAATTCGATGTTAATAAAAGGGTTTTGAAGCGGAAGTTATTTAAAGGCGTGGGTGTGGTCAGTTCATGCAGCCTCCATTCCTACTTTCCCCTAATGTTTGGTTGTGATACCCAAAGAAGGATACTTCAGATGCTTGTCGACCTAAGTGGAGGAATAAAACCTTGGTGGGTGTAAAAGGGTCTGCTGATATTATTAGTTACAATAATAATCTGGTGTGGTTGGAAACTCACAATCTTCAGTTTCCCCTTTTTTGGGGGTTCCTCAAGGGTCAATCCTTAGTGTAGACTTGGTATGAATTAACAAGCAAATTCTCTTGAGCAAGAATCTTAACCTTTTCCATCATTTATATTGTCTGTTATAACGGTAAAACATTTGCAGTCACATTATGGAAAGAGTAGTTTTCAGTGTTAAAGAGGAAAATACTGCTCCTCCAAAAGATTCTGCAGTGGCACTGGTTGTGCCAGAAATAAAGAAAAACATCCAGCAAGTGACTCACCAGCGGTTTCACTGTAAAAACCTTACAACGGGGGAATAACTTTCCTCTTTTTTTCGCTGCCTTGCTGTTCTATGAGGACACCAGCACAGATAAAGAAGCTTCAGCTGAGTTTATAGCTTTGATTGAGGACGGGGGACGCAGTTCCTTCCCCTGTTGATGCCCAGTCAGCACTTGTATTGTACGCTGACTCACAGGTTAGTTGGGTGCAAGCAGTCAGGAAGTGGAGCTCTACTTGAAGTTGGTGGTTTTGCCTTTTGGGGAATTCTTTGAATTTTATTTAAGTTTAAAGAATTTACATTGTTAGAAATGTCTTATACCGCGTGGGTGATTTGCTCTGTTTTACACATATACTTATTCCACCTATTTTGTCATGTGTATTATCTTTTTATGGACAAAGGGTAATACACTCTTGAACCTACATTTTTACAACCACAGCTCCTCAGTGTCTTTTCTAAAACGTAATATAATTATACAAATTAATCTCCTTCTTTACTGTATTTGGGCTTGTAATTATATGTTGTCCTGTGATATTATAACACCATAGTACTGTGATTTGAATTGGAGTTGTGTGTGTGTGTGTGTAGGCTGGCGTCACTACAGCTGCTGGTCAGGAGTGTCACCTTAATGAGTTTACTTAAGAGCCTCTTTACCTGCTCACTCTAATAGGTTTACCTTAACTCTGTTAATCTGTGACTTTTCCTTGGCCACGTTCACACTGATCTGGTTCATGGATGGATTACTGAGCAGCCCTACTGGGCACAGGCCCCAGGGCCCAGCCAGACATAGAGTGCACAAATACATTGCAAATACAAAACTAAAAAGACAAAACAACGACAAATAACTATAAAGTGATGCAAAAGAAACACTGAATTCATCATCTGTGCATCAATGCTTTCAGTCCATGTTTATGCTGTAGTGTTGGAAGTGAGAAGGGAGCTTATACATGTCTAAATTACATTTCTTCACTCATGAGGGTTTGATAACAACATCTTAGGAATCATTACCAATTTTTTAAATATAAATATTGGCTGACATCAGTATCAGAAATGTTTCCTCCCTAATATCAACATGAGCCCCTAGAAATCCATATCGATCGACCTCTGATTTGTCGATACTGTTTGCATGTGAAAAGTTCCATGCCCACTGATGGTAATAGTTTTTTTAAATTGTACTCCACATTAACTTTCTCTCTGTGGCTCTCCCTCTCTCTGCTCCTATCTCTCTGCCTGTCTCTCTCCCTCTCTCATGTTTGGTATTTAAGGCATCGGTATTCACGGTATCTCAGTAGTATCTCCTTAACTGACCTTGCAGGCAGAGCTTATGTTGGGCAGCTACAGTGAAAGCTGCTACACAACTTAAAGCTGTAGTGTTGCTCAGCATAAAAATACTCCTCAATGGGGAAGCACGCAGCTTGTGGGCAACTGTAGAGGTATCGATTGTAAACTGTGGTTTTAATTAGAAACCAACTATCCAATAGAGTGTCACATTTCACATCCAGCTCTACCAGTATGAACAATTTACTGGGACAAGAGTGTGTTCAGAAAATACACACGGTAAAATAAAGTGACCATAGAAAGTGAGTTCATTCCTCATGTAGGTCTGAGTTTCCTCTGGTGTGTGAGATTCAAGAGGAAATGGAAAGAGTGATGAAGAAGAGAGGAGGAAAGAGAAGTGGATCTGATTTGGGAGGGAGTGAGTTCAGGCTGTCCCGCTATTGGACAGAATAAATAGATTAAACCTCTCCCTCCACACAGCTCACCCGAGTAAATGCTCAGCCTCATGTTATTCACTGCTGAACAACGCAGGACATTTCTACTGGGCCTGGTTTTGTTTTCATACAAACAATGAATCATTTATAATTTAGAAAAAAAGATGAAAAAAACCTCTGTATTTGGGGGCAAGTATGAGTCATGATTCACCGCACAGCGTGATGACTAACATGTGAGTCACTGGGGTCTGGATTGTGTGCTTTTTTTATTTAGTTTTGTGCAAACTCCTCCCTGACATCAAAGTGTTGTATAACCGATCTTTCTTCCACCCTGCAGGGCATGGCGTTCACCCTGGAAGAGCGCCTCCAACTGGGCATCCACGGCCTGCTGCCCCCTTGCTTCCTCTCCCAGGACGTGCAGGTCCTGCGGGTCATGAAGAGCTACGAGACGCGCTCCAGCCCTCTGGACAAGTGAGAGAACAAACTCGAACGCCTTTGCTGAAGTGCAGACCAAGATTTGTCACGCTGCAGCTGCAGATGTTACATGAGCTTATATTTATCGGGGCTGTCCCACTTGTTTGGTTAAATCTCCTTTAGCATGTCACATCTGGTGCCGGGTCACTGTCGACAGTTGTTTTCGTCATTCATTGCTTGATTAAAAGTGTATCCACTGCAGTACAAGGGCTTCTAAAGAGGCCAACAGGGTTCTAGTAGTTTAAAACCTCAATATGTTCTAGTATTCAGGTATTTTTGATTAAAATTGTGAACCATGATGCAAATTTCCAAACCATAAATCATGATTTCTCTCTCTCTCTCTCTCTCTCTCTCTCTCTCTCTCTCTCTCTCTCTCTCTCTCTCTCTCTCTCCATCTCAGGTACATCCTGTTGATGACGCTACAGGACAGAAACGAGAAGCTGTTCTACCGTTTGTTGACCTCTTACATCGAGGAGTTCATGCCCATCGTGTACACGCCCACCGTCGGTCTGGCATGTCAGCAGTACGGACTCGCCTTCAGGAGACCACGGTGAGGGTTTACAGAGGAGTGTGACTCACACTGGGGGGTTTGTTGACGTCTGACTCTGACTCTCAGGAAAACTTTCAGGACAACTTTCAGGAAAACCTATCTTGTTTTCCTGACATTCCTGCAGTTTTCAGATCTATAACCAAACCAATCAAGAGCTTGTTTCAAACACTGACAT
This sequence comes from Pleuronectes platessa, assembly GCF_947347685.1. Taxonomy (NCBI): domain Eukaryota; kingdom Metazoa; phylum Chordata; class Actinopteri; order Pleuronectiformes; family Pleuronectidae; genus Pleuronectes; species Pleuronectes platessa. Next base: position 9,632,982 of record NC_070639.1, read on the forward strand.
TGGGGTTATAAAAAGTATTAAAATGTTTTAATGTCACTTTAGGTTACACACAAAGGATGATGAAATTACTTTGAATTAAATAAAGTCAATGTCATCAGATCTCTATCATATCTTTTTAATCTTGGCTGTACAACGCCACCAATAGTAATATCTTCTATTTCCAAACTACTTGTTTGCAGAGGACTCTTCATCACCATCCACGACAAAGGACACATTGCCTCCATGCTCAACTCCTGGCCAGAAGAAGACATAAAGGTATGACGCTCGCTCTTCACACATACGCACACAGACACAGACACACACACAATGCCTCATTATGTGTTTTGTCTGTGTGCAGGCCATCGTTGTGACAGATGGGGAGCGTATCCTCGGGCTTGGTGACCTTGGAAGCTACGGGATGGGGATTCCTGTCGGGAAGCTGGCGCTCTACACGGCGTGTGGGGGTGTTCGGCCACATAATTGTCTCCCGGTCCTGCTGGACGTCGGCACTGACAACCAGGCGAGTATTAGCTGAGCTGCAGGAATGAGGTTTTATGAGCTGGTGCAGTGCTTCATATCTGCCTCTTATCAGTCGTCACAGATTACATATCAGACGAGCTTATAGAGTCACTGAGGTGACTTGTGTAATCCTCTACTGAATCAAAAGCATCATCAACTCCGAATCCTGAGAGTAATGTCAAGTTGTCTCTTAATGATTCACTGATTAACTGAAGTGTTTCTGGCGCAGACGCTGCTCGATGACCCACTGTACATCGGACTGAGGCACAAGAGAATCAGAGGAAAGGAATATGACGACCTGGTGGATGAGTTCATGCAGGCGGTGACAGACAAGTGAGTGGAAACGTTATTGAGCGGGAGGCGTTCAGGTGATCGTGGTGTCTGATCAACTCTCTGTCGCTCTGCAGGTACGGGATGGACTGTCTCATTCAGTTTGAGGATTTCGCCAACAGCAACGCCTTTCGCATCCTCAACAAATACAGGCATCGCTACTGCACCTTCAACGACGACATCCAAGGTTTCAGCCTGTTTACTACTAGATCAAGAGCCCAAAATATATAAATAACAGTCTTATGTTTCAGTGTTCAGTTCAATCCTCTTACAAAAGTGATTCAGTGAAAATGTGTTTTTTCTTTCAGGCACGGCCTCAGTAGCTGTTGCCGGGGTCTTAGCTGCTCTGAAGCTCACCAAGAACAAACTGTTAGACCACACCTTTGTTTTCCAAGGAGCAGGCGAGGTGAGAAGACACGTTGGGCTGATTTTTATCCTGACTCAAAATATAAATAACTGCAGTTAATCCCAGAGAGATAAAAATGAGACTGATATTCAAAGCTAGAGACTGTGAGGCAGATGGGGAGTTGGCCAACTTTGCTTTCTTGTACCAGGCGGCTCTGGGTATCGCTAACCTGCTCATCATGGCCATGGCCAAAGAGGGGGTATCCAGAGAGGAAGCTGCCAAGAGGATCTGGATGGTCGACTCCAAAGGTCTCATTGTGAAGGTTTGTGTGTTCCTCGCCTCTTCAGTCCTCTCAGATGTCCCCTGCTTATAAATAACTCAACAGCACCATGTGGAGTTTTATAAAAGACACAGTTTTAAACAATTTTAGGGAAGAGGTCATATAAACCACGAGAAAGAGGAGTTTGCCCACGACCACCCACACCTGAAGACACTGGAGGAGGTCGTGGAAACCATCAAACCCACTGCCATCATAGGTGAGTTCAACTGGTAGATTTCTGCTGTAAAGCTGTGGGGTGTCATCAAGACGCTGTCGCACTAAACATCCTGAAACATCCCTCAAAGAACTTTTATGTATTTAATACATGAAACCACTTTATAACCCACGTTGTCTCTTTCATCCATTTATTTGATCAGTGGAAAAACAGAGAAACCTGTTAAAGGTGAATTTCCTTTCTCTACAGTTTTTTTCACCACAGTAACAACTTTCTAATTAGCTATAAATCGACTAATTCATGCCGTTTATTTAATCTGAAGCCTCAAAGTTTCACAAGGAATAAATGTTAATTCTGGACCTCAAATTCGTACACTGCATGTATGATGAAGTGGAAGCTATTTTCAGTTCCCTAATCAAATCTGCGATAAAGTGACCATAATAATTTCCACTTAAAATCCACTGTGTTTTAATGTTTTACGACGACATTATTGTGGAAACAAAGAGGGAGAGAAAACGGTTCCAGCTTAAAACTACAATGTAATATTACGTAAGTCTAATTTAACCAGATGCAGTGATTGCACTCATGAATCCTACAAAATAAACCGTTACTCACATGCTCTCATTAATTGAAGTCATTTCTGTTGTAAAACTGACTGTGGACTCTCCCTCTGTGTCCTGAACACGAAGGCGTGGCTGCTATCAGAGGAGCATTTACTGAGAAGATCATCAAAAACATGGCGTCCTTCAATGAGAGGCCCATCATCTTCGCCCTGAGCAACCCCACCAGCAAGGCAGAGTGCACGGCGGAGCAGTGCTACACGCTCACAGAGGTGAGAGGTGTGCAGCCTCCCTGAAGGGTGGCTCATTCAACAGATCGTAGACCCCAAAGTCAGCATAGAACACAAACATCATTACATCTGCTAGGAGATCATGTTTTCGTGGTTGTTTGTTAGTTAGTTGCTGTAGTTAGCAGTGTTACATAAAAGCAGGTCAACCAATTCCCTTGACATTTTGTGGAGGGGTGTGGCAGGACCCACCCCTTGTGGAGGGGTGTGGCAGGACCCACCCCTCCACAAGAACAGATCAAAATCAATCTGTCTTTAACACAGAGAGGCATTAGCCCTGGCAGGGCACTTTCTAGCTATCAATCGTCTTTTTTGCCAAGAAATATTGTGTGTATCTCCGGGGCCTGTTTCAGTATATCAGGAAATTTGACACCAAACTGAGCAGGAATTTTTAGACTTTGTAAGATTTCCCAAATGAGAATATTTGGAAAGTGATCTTTCCTTTTTTTTAGAAAACAGGTACACATGGCTGTCCAGTAAATTCATACGACATCTTTTATTGTCGGGTTGTATAGAGATAAATACCCCGTCAATCTTCCCTTTTTATATATTGCCATCTATATCCTAACACACTTGTGCGTCACTGTCCTCTGCTGTCACAGGATACCTCTATCATCCCTCTCATTTTTCCTCTTCTTCTCTGTTATCAGGGTCGTGGCATCTTCGCCAGTGGAAGTCCGTTTGACAAGGTGACGCTGGCTGATGGACGCACCTTCTACCCCGGGCAGGGAAACAACGCATACGTCTTTCCTGGAGTGGCTTTGGGTGTTATAGCCTGCAGGGTGCGCCACATATCTGACGACATCTTCCTCACCACAGCAGAGGTACGTTCCTCCTACTGACTATAGACCTAATATAAAGACTGAAGAGATGACAGCTCCCTAGCTCCCAAACCGATAGTCTCTGTCATTTTAGTTCATTCTTATCACACTCATGTTTGTTCAAGTGTTCATTTGTCCAACAAGTTTGGTTTTATTTACTTAATTGATGCTCTAAAAACAAAATGTCGTGTTGGGAACCTGAGACTGACGTGTGGAACTTTATTGATTGTGACTCCCAGGCGATAGCTGATATGGTAACAGAGGAGCACCTGGCTGAGGGACGGCTTTATCCTCCTCTGAGCACCATCAGAGAGGTGTCCTTCAAGATAGCAGTTAAGGTAGGTGTCCTCTACAACATGACAGTCCTACATTAAAATATAATGGTGAGGTATGGTGGCGTTTTCAGATGTTATGGAACGACGAGCTAAAAACTAATGTGTTAAATATTTCCAGATCTTTTGGAGAAGAAAAATTCAAATAAGTAAATTTTTTTAATTGAATTTTTTTTTATTTAAAATGTCTACTTCATTATTTTTACATCAAACATGTTCTCACAGCTTACTAATAAAACCATCATTTCAACTGAATGTAGTAAAATATCATTCATGTTTAAAATAAAAACATACTTCAACTGGGTTTCTGCATGGTGTATTAAAACGTCTGAAATGTAATGATCTGAATTTTTGGCCTTAAGCCCTTAGAAGTTTTCAATATTACATAATAGGTCTTTAAATGTTTTCAAGTAAGTCTTAATTATAGTAATGTTCATCTAATTTAACTTCTGTTTCACTTTAAAATTTGTTTCCTTTTTAAGAGAAATGTTTTGACAGCATGAATAGTTTGTCATGTCTCTGTGTGTTGTAGTTTCTTTCTCACTGATACAGATATTACCACGTTATAGTCAAACTACAAATATGATAAGTGAGAGCTCAGCATTTATCTCAGTATTCAGGAATTCTGGAATATTCCTTAATATTCCTTCATGTCTGACGCTCTTGACAAAGGTCTTAAATTTCATTCATCATGGTCTTAAAAATCAAATCCTTACTTTACAGACCTTGTGTAAAGTGACATTGAAGAGTCAAATTGCCTCTTGAATGACTGACTTAATCCTTAATATCTGAGCAATCACTCACACATATTCCATTATGTGTCCCCCTCCGCCAGGTTGTCAACCACGCGTACAAACACAACATTGCTTCGGTGTACCCCGAGCCTAAAGACAAGGAGGCGTTTGTGCTGTCTCACATCTACAGTCCTGATTACGACTCCTTCACTCTGGACTCCTACGGCTGGCCACAGGAGGCCATGAAGGTCCAGGACGTGTGATCAGCTGGTGTCTAAACTCAATACTCTGCCCTGGCATCACGCCCAAATTCTGCATTGCCTCCATAAATACATACTTAGCCAATGATATGCAACATGCTTTTTTTTTTCTTATTATGGTTTGTTTAAAAAAAAAAAAGTTGTTTCCATAGCACTCATTATCAACTTGCTGCCCATCAAACACTGCCACATGCTGTATATAGATCTTCTCTATGATGCCGGTCAGACCTGGTATCAAATTAACATTTGTCCTGAGTGATCCGATCACAAGTGGTCGGCTCTAAGCACAAGTGTGAACGCTCCTTAATGTGTCATGAGATCTCATTCTTCTTTGCTGCATGAATGCAAATCTGTCCTGGATCACATGAAGGGCCTGCAGCAGGTCAGCTGACGTCTCCGACCTGCTGCAGTTTCACAATGAGTTAAACCCATTTTTGCGCCTCTCAGTGACCATGTTCTTTTGTTTGTGGCCCCAGCATCGAGGTCGTTCAGCACACAATGGCCGATGCTTCGCTTAAATTGGTCGAATCTTTGGTCACAGTAGATCTGCAGCTCATTGTGTTCAGTCATTGCTTGCTCCCTCTGATTCATGTCGACACACACACACACACACACAAATCATTTGTCCCTCACAAACACAAATGACGCACATGTTTATTTGATTATATGCGTGTTAGTAAGATCCAATCACAAGTGATATCTTAATTTCCTGTGTGAACCGGGGAACTTCACGCTAACCTCAGGAGGAATGTGGTACCAGGTCTGTGTCTTGTTTCCTGTGCTGTACTTCTTTTTTTTTCGTTCTCTGAAAGTCGAAGAAAAACCTTTTGATATATCAAACATCCTGAAGCGTGTCATCTATAACTCTATGTTTGAAACTGCTTCTCCGTCACTAGATTCTCCAGCTGAGATGTAATGCAGTATTTAAACGCATGTGCAGTGAATTATCTGTTTCTGACCCAAGCATCGGAGCTGGTGCACGAGTAACATTCTCGTCCCGACACAGACGATGAGAACTCATTTTGACACTTGGTGAGAAAATGCATCAGACCAGCAGAAACTCTGGGGTCCTCTAACTGTGTGACCTCAGGTCATCACTGATCCACATTATGAGTTAGAGCCTCTGTGGCCCTGCTCATCCCTTCAGCTGCTTCCTCATATTTCACACTCCGGTCAGTGTGTGCACGTGTGTTAACCTGCACACACTGAAAAACACTCCAGCTTCATCCTGTGTTTCTGTTGCCTGTTTTCTGTAGTATGCTCAGAGAAAGCTTTCCCCTCAACTGAGTGCGACCGTCAGGATGTCTCCTTTTATGGTAGTGTGTTTTCCTCCAGTTTAGTACGGAGCTCTGCCTGTTGTGTTTTTGCCAAAGTAACAGATGAGATGTATCTTATCTTATTTTACTCTTAGAGAATATGATGCTCAGAGCGCTTTAGTACTGCGAGACAAGCTTGACGTTTTTTAAAGAGAAAATTAAACTTTTTCAATAAAATTGTTGTGACAATATGAATGATTTGTTGCATTTTATCCCCTTTCATTGCTTTCCTTGACACAGTTTCACAGAACTCCAAAAACTCAATACTTTCATTTGGAAGGAGGCTATGTTTTCGCCTCATTCATTCGTTTGCTTGCAGATTTACAGGAGTCTGTGCAATATGGTGCAGCTAGATTGAATTTAAAGGGTCTGTTGGGCCTTGGCAGAGGTAAACGCTCCACTGAGATACATCCTGGTTTCATTTGATTACTTTTTAGCCTCATGTTAGCTGGATACACTGGATGCATGTCTCTTTTAACATCAGCTGCAATCTGATTTCGTTGCAGATAACACGATTTCCAACAGTAACACGAAGGAACATTGATGAGAGCTCGTCCACCACAGTTCTGACCTGTCACAGTTTTATGAACAAAACATTTTTATTTGATTAGACACTTAGTGCTGACTCAGCAACATGATGGCATAAAATGAATGGGCTATAAAATGTGAGTTAGAGCTGATGTACAACATAATCTTTGATTTCAAGTACAAAGCTGAAAAATAAGACAAAAAAAATACACAATAATTTCATGTCTTTACCCCATACCAGGATAACGATGAACTGATGGTTATGATGAAAGGTTGATATAAAACATAAACAATTTAAAAATTTTAGTTGCTTGCGTCATTCATTCAAGCAAATCCAGTCTGACTCCTCAGGTAGAGCAGTTACACTCTTTGGCTTTCAGGCTTTCTGAAATCCTAAGATGAGCGATCAACTCTCTGAAGCATTGAGGAATAATTTATCCCTTCTTAAATCTTGAAGTTTCCTGAAAGATGAAGATCAGTGCACAGACATGTTGGTTTTTACTGCTCCATCTATAACCCACAGTTTGCGCTCATGGCTACATTTGTTGATCTTTTTAACGATATATGAAAAACAAAACAAGAAATACATGATAACAACTCAGTTATTAAAAATTATGAATAAAAACTTTGATCGATTCAGGGACGGAATTAGATATAAAATAGGCACATTATCTCTTTGTATCACAAAGATCAGAAAACTCTCAATAAACAACCTCCACTGTCTTCTCCCCCCATCACTAATGTCATATGATGAACATTAGAGCCCGATATGTGATCCTTTCACAGACATCTGTATCATTGTTTAAGTTCGCGGATGTAAAAACATTATCGATTTAACAAAGCAGAAATAAATGTTTACATTCAATAGATATTTGGTTGTTTTTAGGCTGTGATAAGGTTAAACTGTAAAATATCAAACCTCAATAAAAAATGAAGTGAATTTTTTGTCCTCATATATATATCGTTGGATATTTTAGCATCACTTTTTTTCTCTCCATCATCCCAAAAAATCCATATTGGTCGGGCTCTAATGAACATGTGACACTATTTGATATTTTTGTATAATACTCAAATGTCCATAAAGAACATCCTAAACACAAAACTGAACATGGAATGAAAAAAATGTCTGTAATATAAAGTTAAATATTAATACAAAGGAGTCATTGCGTCAAGGTCAAGCCTGGGATGGACGGACATGCCTGCTTTTGATTTGATGACTTTGACCTCTGTAAAATTTGTTGTCTGAAAGGCAAAGAGGCAGATTTGTGAGTCAGAGACGTCTTCGGGTAAAAGTCGACTGGAACTATCACAGTTCAATCTTTGAAATAGAGAGGATAAAGAAATTATAGATAAGAAAACATATAGATAAAGAAAATCATGGTAGCCAACACTGCAGCTGCCACACGTACAGTTGCATTACAGGGCAATGATATGCATGATACAATACACTCATGTGGTAGTATGTGGTTCACATTATAGATCATACTCAGTGCACATGGACTCACAGTTTACACATGTAAACAAATAGACACAATAGCAGACGTGTTGTGACGTGGCTCTGATCAGAGGACCATTCTTTAACACTGAACATTCTGAGCGAAAAAAGACTGAAATGAATGACCCAAAGCTCACACTGTGATTCTGAGAAACGACAGCAGGTACGGGCCGGTTAGATAAAAGAAATGCAAACACTCAAAATACCTCGGCACATGTCAAAGAGGTCTTTGGCATCCCTGGTTGTGACGAAATGTAACAGGCAATTAAACAGATCGTTCAGTCAGATCATCTGGTCAATCTTTCAGTAGGGGAGGGGGGGGAGGGGAGGTTTGCTTCAGGGAAATGAAAGATTTAAAGAACATATCGGTGTATTCACAAGGTTTCCTCCAAGTCACTGTCCTGCTCCTGTCAGCTCTTCTTCTCCTCTGGGCAAACGTAAGACAGCAGCATGTCTATCATGTTCTTGACGATGGCTTGTGGCGGATGGAGGGCGTGGGGGAGGGGGTGCGCTACAGTCATTTGCCAGGCGTCCACCAGCCGGACGCTCATTCCCTTAAACATGGCCCTGAGCACCTCGTCCAGTTGCAGGGAGTACCAGTCGCTGTTGTACAGGCTCACCTCCTGGTCCAGGGCCTGGAGGTTGGCCGAGCGGATCACCACGAGCGTCCCCGGCGCCCGGTCCAAGAGTCGCACCAGCGCCAGCCGAATGTGGCGCAGCCGTCGTATGTACACCTCCACGGGGAAGGTGCTGAAATGGGACCAGATGCTGAGGACCACGACGGTGTTGGGACCCCCAGAGAGGCCGTCCAGCTCGTTGGAGATGTACCTCAACTCGCTGGACATGACGGTGGAGAAGCGGATGGGCGGGCCGTGGCAGCGGTATTTCAAGAGGATGTTGTGCGCGTTGTCCACCGCCATGAAAGGCCCGACGTTTTTAGGACTGTTGAGGTTGAACTCCTTCAACCCTGAGGAGAGAGAAACACACAGAGGGTCAAGTGTGTGGGGGGGGGGGATTCACACGGACCGAAACAAATCTAAGAGAAAAAACAACCCTCACCTGGGACGAAAGCAATGAGGTACTCAAACCACTGCCTGACGGTGGAGTCTCCGTAAAGGTGGATCATCTTGTCCTTCAAACACCGAATGATGGCAGATGTATCATTGAACTGGCGCAGTGTGGCGCCCCCTAATGGCCTCCATGACTCCTCGTAGTAATACCCCGATGGCGCAAACATAATGGCGTCCGGTTTTGCACTACTGCTCTCTGCCTCTACTTTATCTGACACAAGTCAAGAAATGGTGCAGAGAACTGAATTAACCTGAGTAGATTCAATCAAAAAAAAACGTGCTCCAACTGAAATGTTAGTGTCACTCTGCAGGTGAACTGTACCTTTTCTTGGTGGGAGCACAGTGACTCTGTCGGGTCCTGAAGGGTGTATGTGCACTTTGATGTTTACGCCACTAAAACACAAAAGAAGTAGTTCAATGTTAGCGATAGAGGCGATTAGAAGACCAAAACAAACAATGTTAGAGCACAGTCACAAATGGGGTGAGGTGTAGAGAATATCGCCAGACAAAATGAACAAAAGTTATGTGACAGGGCATTTAGAACGTCCCTAAATATTTAAAGGGGTTCCCAGCCTCTTTGACACTTAGCCCCAAACACCCGCCCACCTATAATCCTATAACAGCCTAGCTCTATAAATCAAACTGAAAATAGTTGCTAAAATGAAAACGTTCAGCTGGCGATTGACACACTTTCTAGAAGCAGGATGATCGATTTGGGATCAACTGGTGTGTTTTTAATCATTTTTGGACAATGTTGGTCTGTCACACAGGGGATGGATTTGTTTTTGGTCTTTTCATGGGATCTGTTCAAAGTAAGAAAAACTCCCAATATAACCAGTCTCATCCAAAAATTCAATATTTTCTTCAATCAGTGACAGACCTCTGGAAGAGCAGTGCCTCCTGGTTGCTGATGAGGTGTTTCAGGTAGCCTCCTTTGGCGTGGTTGACTCTGGTGTCGCAGCTGAGTATCTTGGGCTTATAGCAGTACCATGGCTCTCCAGTGTAAAGGTCTGTGTAGTTGCAGAGAGGCTGCTGATCAGGCGGCAGGCACATGTTGCACACAGTAGTTTCAGACAGGAAGCCCAAGCGGAACAGGCTCTTAAAAAACACCCGGTCGGGGCGCTCTTCCCTCAGCCGCTGCAACACCGAGACCGCCTCGCTGGAGTGCACCAGCGTGACCTCGACCTGTGCAGATCCCACCCAGAGGAGCGGGAACAGAGCAGAGTAGAATCCATTCCTGTGGTCCAGCACATTGCCCGCCACACCGGCGCCGAGCTCCGGAGAGTGCAGTCTGGCCAAAATGAAATCACCGCCATAGCGCTTGGGACGGCCGTGGAAGTCGTGCATCTGGACAAGGACCTCCAGCTGGTCGCCCACGTGCCATTCCCTGCCCCCTTTGGTGGGGAGGATGGCGAACAGGCTGTGCAAAGGGTCGCTCGTCAGGCGCAAGGCCGTCTGGGCAGAGCGAGTGAGGGGCCCGGGCCAGGCGATGGAGTCCAGCAGGTAGCGCTCTTCCAGCTCATCTTCGGGGGAGGGTTTCTGGCCCAGCTGAGCACAAAAGGTGTGGTTGTGATAGAAAGTGGGGAGGAAGGACGACTGGATCCTGCTCTGCAGCTGGTAGAGCGCAGAGATCGTGTGACAGTTCCAGTTCTGGAGAGGAAGAGAAGAGTGGTGACTTGTAGAAAGCATGACAAATAAAGGTTAAGTGACGCTGGAAAAGATGAAACTATCAACCTGTGACTGGCAGATTCAAATGCATTAAATACAGATGCACAATACAGTATGAGTGTAAGTGAATGTAATACAGATTTGTGCAAACTGACTGAGGCCCTGACACTACAGCTTTTTTCAGACATGAACTTTCTTTCACATTTGAAGAATGCAGCAGAAGAATGTCCGGGTCAGGCGCCTGGGTAGAGCAGGCTGCAGGCAGGACATTCCGCTCAACGTTTTTGTTTATTGCACATCAACCCCAGTGTTAGCGTTAGAAGCTCTGGGATCCTGTTGTCTTTCCAGGTTGACATCCTCTGCGGCATCCTTTACGTGTATCGCTTCTTTTTTTTTCTCCTGAGATATTTGTATTTTCACAGTTTTGCGTCTGCCACATGTTAGAAACTTCATCGATCGCCCACTCGCTAGCTGTAAATTGTCCAGACACTTTCCTGCTGCAGTCTAACGTGGGCTCATTTGGACGTTTTCAGGAGATATTACTCGTCTGGCGTGAAAATTTAAAGGAAATGTTTCGACCAATTTACTTGGAAATTAGCTTTCTCACGTACAGCCCCTCCGGAAAATGTCTAGAGTTCAGTGAAATAAAAAGATACATTTGGAGATGGGTCCTGTTACTTCTTATGCTACCCTATATTATCCAACAGCTAGAACAAAACACTGATCCATCCTCCTTCCTCACCTCCACACTGTGGATGTTGCGGAGCAGCCAGAAGAGTCCAAACAGAGCGAGGAAGAGGAAGATGAGGGCGTATTTGGACAGATTCCGGCACATGGTGACCTGCCTCTGTCTCCCAGAATCAGGCCCCGCGTCTCTCTCTGCTGTCACCACAGCGATGATGGCATCACTCCGTCCTCAGCGCCCGATGCTGACGGATGAACGCTATAAGACAGAAAAACAGGAAAATCTGCTTCTGCTCTTGAAAGCTAAAAATAGATGTACGGATCATGTGATCATGAGACTGAAGACAAAGACAATTTTTATTGTTTTAGATTTTTCAAAGATGTTGTCTCTGCTGGTTAGATGATTCAAAAATAGTTAAAAATAAAAAAGTATTTTTGTAGGAGATTCTTTTTTCAATTTTAAAAATCATATTGGGCCAGACATAGAAACCAGTCACTAGATACACCATGTAAAGCGGTATAATTTGTTTAGTTATTATAATGTAAATAATTTTACTCAAGTTTTTTTGTATTATTATTCTCCAATATTTGAAAAATAAATACATTTTAAGTCATAACAATTCAAGCTCAAGCTCCAGTTATAGATATTTAGAGTTTTTTTAAGTTGTATCATTTGGTCTTTAAAATTTCTCAAAAATTTCTGTTCAGATCAGTTACACTAAGAATACAATTGTCCATCTAAACAAAATAACTTAACAAATGTGTGACATGAAAACTCCAATCATGAAAGTAAGTGGACCTTGAGCTGAGATTCGTCAAACTTGCCAATGTCAAAACTGAACGTGGCTGTTTGCATCTCTGGGCAGCAGCTGGACCAATGGATCTGGAGAATGAACAACAAAACAAAAAACACTCTTCTATCACTTCCTCCTCCTCTCTCTCCCTTCCTCCTCTCCCCAAACACTCCCCTGCTCTTCTCTACTTGTTTCCTTTGTTAATAGCAGAAATGACCCCTTTTGCTGACTGGCTGAAATCTTGTTGTGTGGCTCGGCTGCAGCCACTTTCTGTATGGAAGAGTTCTCTGTAGGACCTGTAGACAGACAGACACCGGCTAAAGAGAGATTATTATTTCTACTGAGGAAGTTGACATCAGTATCATGCAGGACTTGCCTATGCATTCCACAGTCAAATAAATAAAGTAAAACTTGTCTAGATATATGGAAGGTACTTAAATAGAAGGCCTGGCATGGTGGATTAGTGGTTAGCGCTGTCACCTTACAGCAGGAAGTTCTCAATTCGAACCTGACAGTTGGCCGGGGCCTTTCTTTGTGGAGTTGACATATCCTCCCTGTGTCTTTAACCCAACCTTCACAGGACAGGCGATATGGAAAATGGAAGGACACACTCTTAACAACGGCCGGTAAACTCTGACTCGTGCCCACTCACAGGGGCTAATGTCAGGAGTGTTGGTTTATCCTAAATAAGAGATGAGCCGGACTGGTCCAATTTAAGTATTTATTGAGATGCAATGAAAGTTGAACAGCATAGCTAGAGACAATTATCACAGCCTAGGCTAAATAAGTTAGCAATAGGTAGTTAATAATGGCCCCAAACAAAAGGGGTTTGATATAATTATAACAGTAGATTTAATATGATTGGTTATGAAAGATTGAAGGGGAGTCACCGCAAATCAATTATGTTCACCCTTATTGGTCCAAAGCTGTAGTCCACCGCCCCTTGTCAAGGAATCCAGGAAGTGACTAGAAGCCGCTCTCCGTGATGCTACTACTACTCTGATAGTTGCTAAGCAAAATGTTCTCTTCATGAAAGGCCTTGAAACAGCTGATGCAATGTGGGCCATTGGAGAAAGGAATATGATGTTCCTGCTATATCCAAACAATGTCCTGTTGATGTAAACATTAGGATCCTCGAAACCAAAACAACAAAACAAAACAATGTCAACAAAGTAACTCTGTCCGACCTCCAGAACTTTATCAGACAGCTGCTTGAAATATATGTGATGTGAATGAATCTAAGGGAATAATGGTTTAATACCAAAAGATGGAATTCAGAACAATTATAAGATTCATTATTAACAATATGCAGCAAGGGTTATTTATAAATAATTTGTATAAAGGCCTTATATCTGGCTAAAACTGCTTAAGGCCCCCCCTTCTGCCTTTATTGCAAATAGTACAGTCAGACCCACATACCAGCTAGAATTTAAAATTCCTAACACTACTAAGCTGCTACTCTCTGCTCAGTGTATCCCGACCACATTTTGCAATAGTGACCTGTTGTCACTGGATCAAAGGGCGCCTGATCCAGCAAGACCATTACAAATGGAGAGAAAAATGACCAAAAACAATAAAGACTATGAAAAAAAGACACCAAGAGACGCAAAACATCCACAAAGGATACACTATTAACATAAAGAGCCTGGAGACTACCAAGACCAGATTTCAAACCAGTGGAGCTGAGCTCCAGCTCTTGTAAGTAGGACAGGTGTCAGGGCCCAGGGGGGGCGTTGTTTCATTAGCTGTCTATTCTAGTGCTCTACTAATGAACCCTGCACTTAAAATAAGCACCTATATGTACTCTGTTATAATGCACTTTAATCAGTTTATCCTTTGTGTGTGTGTGTGTGTGTGTGTGTGTGTGTGTGTGTGTGTGTGTGTTCTCTTTCACGATGCCCCACTGCAGATCAACAAAGTGATGTGAATTTAACTGAAAATACAATGTTCACAAATAACAAACTGGACCCAGTGGATTTGGGACATGTCTTCGAACAGCCAGCCCGGGATCACGATCAGTGTCTGTACCTGGCTGTGTATGCACACACCTCCAGGACCGTTAGCGTCTGTTCTCATATTTCCTCCATCGCGAGTCGTCGTCAATCAACAAGCACCATCAGCCTCCATCACCTCAGCGGCTGCAGGAGCCACAGACAAAGAAGAAGCTGCTGGACAGTGATGATCGTTCAGAGATTCAGAAACGTCTCTGTTATCAACAACAGGGCTAACGTGTTGTTAGCTTAAAGCAGCAGTGGTGCAGCCGTGACATGCTAAAAAAAAGTAACACTTACACATTTGGACGAGAGATCATCACCACGTCGTACCGTCAGCCGCCTGGTGGAGAGGGAGGTTGCGGTTAACGGTGCGGCCGGGTGAGAAGCTGCAGCAGCGGGTAGAGCAGCTCGTCAGAGTCGGTGTCAGGTTCAGGAGGCAGAGCCGAGTGGGGGGCGGGGCCTGAGAGTATAGATTTCTGCCCCTATAGCGCCATCTTGTGGTCAGTCCATCACAACGTAAAATAATCCATAACACGGTTTTTGTTCGTTTGTTTTGGTTCTGCCTTAAAGGGATAGTTCACCGGAAAATGAAAAACCACCCGTCGTCTCCTCACCACTGCGCCGTTTCCTCAAAACACTTCTGAGGCTCAGGGGTAAAACAGCGTTGCAGCCAATCCAATCCAGACTCGTCTTTTTGGTTTTTTCTCCGTGGAGTCGAACCAGAGACGAAACAGAGACCTTTTCTGTCCATAGTCCAATTTTCTGTAATAAACAGAAAAAAACATAAAATGCCTCCATGCTGCTCCTGTGGTGTCATCCCAGTGTCCGTAAGCCCTGACATTCAAAACGTCATTTACATGTTATTAGCCTTAATGTCCGCTGTTGTCCTCTTCCTAGTTACTGCCAATAATTAACCAATAGTCGTATTATATTTTTACTACATAGAAACACTGCAGGGCCATGTTATAATGAAAAATCTTTTTATTTCATCAGGACACACAACCAGAATGGGAACGTCTTTACATATAAATATAATAAAACACATAAGGATGTGCTCTTATCATTAACATTTCACGTCAACTGAACTAGTCCTTTTACATTCGCACGTTTACACATTTTGCAAACATATCATCACCTGGTCAAACTCTATATAAGTTGATAAATGGTTATAGTAGAGTTGTAAATGTTAATCAGCACTTAATAAACAGATTTCATCCTTTTTCCGAAGATTATTGAGCAAGTCTGAGGTCACTGCAAGGAATTAGAGAATATCAATTTGGACATACCAGTCATTTCAGGTATTACTGGACCAAGTGTTCTGGTTAATGGAGGGGAAAAGACTCCTGCTGAGCTGAAACATTTAGTCAACTCATAAATTACTCGGTTAACAGAAAAATGTATCTTTTTAACAATCGGTCAGGTTAACTACTAAAACTGTGACTTGATATATATAGTATGTATGTTGTTGCTCAGGTATAGAAACATATGTGGTCGGATGTGTGCTACGTTTAAAACATCAGCATCTTTTCTTATTTATTGCAGTGTATTAATAATTCAGTGGATATGGACAAAGTGAATGTGCCTGGTCTTTTCATACGAAGAGGAAGAAACCCTCTGACTGTAGACGACTAAAAAACGGATTTCAAGCTACTTCTGAAGCTACCTCACAATCATTGTCTTCACACAAAGAGGAAAGTGTCACTTAAATAAGAGTATAAAGTATAAAACTCGGGTTACATTCACAGTAAAGTACTTGTTTTCAAGCCTGAGCTGGGTTCAGACTCGGGGCGCAGTTGCTTGAAAACTGGGTCAGCTATCGAGATGAGTGCAGGTCACTCAGTGTCTATTTACACAGACTCAGGAGTTCTGTAAAGGTGTTGACTGTCAGACAGACGTTCCCTCCGTTCTTTGTGCTTCTACTGCCCTCTGCTGGGTGGAGTGGGACTGTGCTGCATTACCGGGTGAGACTGGCGATGAAGGCTGTGATTTTGCTGTTCTATCACTGATCACCTCCTCCACCTCCTCCGCCTCCTCCGCTCTCTGCTGCACAGAGGAGAGGTACTGCTCCAGCAAGCTGCAGTCTGCGCTGTCCACACCAGCGAAGCCGCTCGGAACGGGACTCAGTGCTCGCACCGTCTTCAGGGAGTCTTCTGTCCCGCTGCTCAGGAAGCTGTCCTCCAGCATGGCCTGCTGATTGCTCGTCGACTGGAAGCCAGAGTCTGGGAAGGAGACGTCTGTGCTAGGCGGCTTCGTTGTGCTGGAGGCCACTGGGGTCGCGACCTTACACAGTCCAGGAGATGAGGTCTGATTCAGGGTGGCAGCCTGAGCGATGTCAGCCAGCCGGTGCTCCACAGACGTCTTCCACTGCTGCATAGACTGGAGCTGCATGTTAAACACAAGAGAGGTTTCAAACTAATTAGGCTGGAAATCACACAAGTCCAGAGAGTATTTCTGGACATGATGCTGCAGAAGAGCTGCATTATACGACGTAAATAATGAATCAGGTGAAGTGAAGTGAATGAGAAGGACATTTTAAAATAACCCTCTTCAATCACCGACCTCTTTCCACAGAAACTTCACAGCCTCCTCCTGAACAAGCCTTTGTAGTCTCTCTTCCTCATACTGCTTCTGCGCACTGCAAACACATACGTTTTACCTTTTAGTTCCATAAAGTTAATATCTATCAGAAACCACAGTTATGCCATAAATGAAACAGACAGTTTATTATTGCTGATGCTCGGTCAGTTACCTGTCCAGCTTCTCAGACAGGAACAGGATGTGCTCTTGCATCCTGTACAGGCGGATTTCGCTGCGCACCTCTCGGGCCATGTGGTGACAGCTTCGAGTGTAATGTCCCCTCCACCAGGACTGTATTCTCACTGCCGCCCTCTCGGCTCCCATCGAACTGGATTTTCTGACACACATACCAGCGTCTTCCTGCTTGGGGGCTTCCTTCATCTCCACTTTAACACAATCAGAGGGTGTTTCCAGGTCATTTTGTGCTACACTAACTCTGACCCCCGTTGAGAGAACTGTTGCAGCCTCACCAGAGATAACCTCTTCTTCGTGAGTCTTCCTCTCTGGCGTATCCACCGGAGGCGAATTCTGTTTCTCGTTTGTGTTGTGCTTTTTGGGCTGAGCTGGACGCTTCGGGGCCAAGGAGTCCGGCTCGAATGTCTCTGTCTCGTCCTCGCTGTCGGACTGGATCGTTAGTGACTCCACGTCAGACATGAAGGGGAGATAAGTGGAGTCTGAGGAAAGCATGCTGCCATTGAGTTTATCCTCATCTGTGTGAACATCCTCCAAAGACAAGTGCTCCTCTCTGAGCTTTGCGCAGCGAACTGTTGGCAGTGACGGCTGGGAAGAATCCCCGCTCACCCAAGTGTTGACCTGCACAACTGGCTCTGGAAGTTAAAACACAAACGGCATAAATATACTCATAAAAACAATTTGTTTCCTGGAGACGAGCAGAGTATTAAGTCAAAACTCTCCCACCTGACTCTGAGACTGATGGAGCAACATCTGGTCCGGCTGCAGTGTTTTTCTTCACCTCTCTGGCTCCCTCCGGTGGTGTGGCAACCGGAGAACAGTGCATCTCCACGTCAAGATGAGTTGGACGAGGGGGACTGTGACCGCTCCCCTGCGTCTCCTCCAACAGCTGCCTTTGGTGAAACCTGAAAGGCAAAAAAAACATGGCAGCACAACAAAAGGTCGTTGGAGTAAATGTTTTCCTTCATCAGAAATGCAGTGTTAAAAGCCGGATCAGATTGACAGGACACCTCTGCTTATTGAGGATCTTCTCCAGCTTGGCGTCTTCTGCCGTCTCCAAGGCTGGCGATGAGGTCAGAGGGCAAACGGTGGTGAGGTACTGAACGAGCTGCACGTGCTGACCCGGTCGAAACAAGCGTCCTTTTCCTTGACTGTACAGCCACTCCGCTTTAAGACTGTAATGGTGACAATTACACACGAGATATAAGAAAATTCAAAACGTGTGGATACTCTCTGTTACTTCACAATGTAGCAGCATAGACGTGTACACACCCTTCTTTTTGTGACACCACGTAGCCGTCCAGGACCTTTAGGTTCAGGCACCAGCTCATGATATAAGGCCGATAGTCAAACTCTGGCAATGACGGGGTCGCCATAACACAAGGGTTGCTCATTATAGACAGCTGCTCCAGGTCATGCAGCGGTGACAGGTATGACACCTACGGAGCAGGAATAAAAGAAAAAAACATAAACGTGTGAATAAATACAAGCCCCTAATATATTTTAAATGAAGATCCCTGTTGCTGTGTGGAGTCGTAGAAAAAGACAGTTACCTCATTGAGATCTCTTATCTCGTTCTCTGCCAGGGAGAGAATGGATAAACGGGCAGGCAGGTGGGCAGGAACAGTGCGAAGTGTTGTGATGCTATTTCCGTGGAGTAAAAGTGTCTGAAAGAACATTAATCAGTACAGAAATCGGATTTAATAATAGTTCTTTGTTTTATTTGAGCTGGATTTTGACCTAGATGGGGAAGCACCCACCTTTAATGCCACCAGTTTCGTGATATCACCGATGGTTGATATGTTATTGTCAGACAGATCCAGGTGTTGCAGAGAAGCACAGTTGGTGAGTTGTTCAATGACCTGTGTAAAAAAAAAAAAAAAAAAAAGCGTACAGTCGCTTTAACATATCAACAAATGGGCTGAGACTTATCGGTGCACTTACATGTTTGTAAATAAATGATGATTTGTAATGTGTGAGAATCTCTCTTTAACTCACCTTAATATTGTTTCCAGACAGGTTGAGCCACTGGAGGTGGGGCAGATCTCTTAGCCCTTCAATATACCCAATACTGTTGTTGGGGAGATTGAGGACTCTCAGCTCTGTCAGCCGAGACACACCCATCATTCTCACCAGACGGTTTTCTGCCACCGACAGCTGAAGAGGAAAAGACCAGGAATTACCACAGGACGTCCAATCATTAAACTAGACAGTATTCCCATTAAGAAACCTGTATGACTAAGCTATAATTCTGTTAGACAAAACAGTCAACGTTTCAAAGTGGTCACTACCTGCTGAAGGCCCGGGCTCCGCTCCAGATAGTCCAGCTTCATGATGTGGTTCCGGTCCAGGACTAGAGTGTGCGTGTCGTCAGAGGTGAAACTGGGATCCAGCTTCTGGATCCCCTGGGCAGACAGATCCACCACAGGTCCTTGTGAGAGAAGAGAGGGTGGAGATTACACCGACTGGAAAACCACAACAACAACGGTGAGCGCATCATCACCACGGCTACATAACACACTTATAACATACACAGTATACAGAGGGCTACTGCACTCGGCTTAAATATTTGACAGAAAACCTGTGTTAAAAGCTGAGGGAATTTACCAAGGGCTTCTTGGATTGTATACAAGTTTGTGAAGCCTGATTCGAGAACGATTCAGTGCTTCAAGAATGGGAACAGCAAAATAACTTTTAAAGATTTTTAAGTTCAACGCTCAAGTTCCAAACTGCAGCGTCCTCACATCCCTCCAGTGCTCAGATCTGTATACTGGCTCCATGTCTGTCAAAGAATTTCCTTAAAAATCCTGCTGTTGGTTTATTAAGCACTTCATGGTTTAGGGCCACAATACATTACTGATCCGCTGCTACGTTATAAACCAACTAGACCTGTGAAGTCTGCTTTCCGTCCTCAGAGTAAAATCCTAACACGGAAAAGCAGCGTTCAGTTTTTAAGCTGCACACACGAGGAACAAGCTCCCAGAGAACTGGGTGCTTGATTGAATTGAAGGGGACTGTTGAAGGTATGCGCTCCGCTGAGTGCCATACTTGTTTCTCATTTCTCACAATGCACTTCTTTCACTCTTTAATTTCTTCATTTATTTCTTCATTTTCTTGATGCAACTCTTTTTTAGAGTTTCACATGGTCATATGTTGCCTTCACGGTTGCTCCTGAAGCCTGTTTATATTGTGTGTTCTGAATTGTGAACTGACTTGTTGTTATAATGTGCTATACATACAAACTGGCCTCATCTTTAAGAGCAGTAGAGATAAAACCCTGCTGCATTAAAGGCAGCGCTGGTTTTGGGTAATCACGTGTAAATCATAGGCACATAAGACAATATCTGAGTCGTTTCAACCGGTTTAACGGAACAATTGAAATATACTCTAGTGCTATTGTTCTGCAGGACATATGATATCTGAGGACTATCAAGGACAGCGAGGGAGTCAAGGTACTGCATATTATACACACCGCTACGATCTGAACATCCACAGAACACACATGCGAGTGAATAAGGGTGATCATCGCGACAAGTCTGACACATGATGTTTTGATGTGGATCCTCTGGACAAGGCTAACGGCTTCGCGGCGGTTATTCACGCTAGGGCTAGCGTTAGCTAGCTACAAGAACACATCGGCCCCCTGGAAACAAACGCGTCATACTCCAGTTCGTCTGACCACAACAAACCAACGAGGCTCTTACCGACATCGGTATCAAACTTTAAATCTGCTACACCCATCCTGTCGTCCCGGTGTTCCAGGTTGGGGAACCTGTCTTCTTCTTAGGCTTATACTTCTTCTTTTTGTTTTTTTTAATGGCGGGTGGCCCCTAACGTTAAAGGCGCATTACCGCCACCTACTAGGCTGGAGTTTTAGTCTGCGGAAATACATAAATGAATAAAACGTACATGAATAAAATAGATTTAAATAAATTGAATCCTCTTCCTTAAACCAGTTACTTATAGTTATATTACTGTAATCTTTTGTTATTTTGTTTTGCTCTGTCCAAATATTCTTCCTCTTCTTTCCCCTTAGGCTACTCAGAACTCTACATGGCATATTTTCCTTGATAAATGTAGAGCACCCTCCTCCTATCCCCTCTACCCTATCACACCTAACCGCTGTATAACTTGGATGTACTGGACACATACAAGTACAAGAGTCAAATATTTCTGTCCAAAACGTAGACGGGAGACGTTTCTCAAAATACTATGCGATGTACGGAAACCTCCAGGCCAGACGCCCTCACACAGTCTGTTCACACTCCAGAAACCGTCTCTATCTGTAGGCAACAACGACCTGAGAACTTTGATTCATCGTTAAAAACACAAAAGTATTTGATCTGAGAAACAAAAACTTTTATATCAAAGGTCAACAACTAAACTACACTCACCTAAAAATGAATAAAACTCAGGATGAATCAATGATTCAATGTGAGACATCTTTAAACTGTTATTGTCTCTAATTCCTCCTTGCACCCCCACTCTCCAACTTGTCTCTAAAAGACAGAAATCAAACAGACACACTTTCCCGTCCTCATTTCCACACTAAGTCTTGTGATATCCTGATATCCTTTTCTCTTCTTACTCCTCTGCTGCTGAAGCCTCGAAACTCTTTAAGAACAAATAACACAAATAAATATTCTCATTTAAGAAATGGTCTGTAAGTTAGACAGATGTCTCACTCTGCTCCGGTTTACCTCAAACGTTTGTTGAGGGAGAGAAAGAGGTTAAATGTAACCTGAATCTAACCTAACCTAAACTTACACTAACCTAAACCTGAGCTAAACACAAACTTAAACTAACCTAAACTAAAGCTGAAACGACCTAGTTAATGAGCGTCTTGTGAAACAGCGGCAGATTAGATCAGATTCTTCTTTCTGCTCCTTGTGTTTTTGAATTTAAATAGTTTTGTTTGGTGGATGAATGAAATTAACTGATGAATAATAAAAGATATATGTATGGATCAGACACACCTGTGTTGAGGATCATAACAAAGTCACATGATGACCTCTCCGTAGAGTGAGAACTTGAGCCTGTCAAGAACTGACTCTGTCAAACATTTCTTATCCTTAAGTCACAAAGAACTGAGATGGGCTTGAAAATGAAGTGAAATCATCATGTTGAGACAAGTGTCTCCACAAAATAACACAAACTGTTCAACACAACAGGCCCAAAATGTCCACTGTCGTCAGGACATCGTCTCTCAGACACTTTCTGTCCCTTGTCTCTGCTGTGAACCTCCCACCATCAATTATTTCCCAGCATGCTGCTGTTCCCAGAGGCCTGCTACAGTCTCCCCCTTGTGGTTTTTCTGAGGTGGTGGTCAAGAACGTACAACAAGAATCTTCATCTACGTTTGTATAAAACGTCCTGGGGTCAGTTTTCTATTAAATATGGTAAAACATTTATTGAACAGTTTCCTCAGAGACTTAAAGATGCTCTGCTCTTCATCAACTCTTCTTCATACTGTAAATGTCTCATTCACTTTTCTTCTGGTTGTTTCCATTATGTAAAACTGATGATTTTGTTATTTTACCTGCACCAAGGGCGAGATGTTTCCACCTGTTTGTTTGCAAGAGGACAGAAAACAAGAGTCATGATTCCAGTGAAGTCTGTCGAAGGATGTTTATTGAGCATTAAAGCAGAGACACGAAACAGAACTTTTCTCTCTGAGATGTTTTTCTTCTCGTTACATCTGGTTTGTCACAGAGGAAATGATCCATGTGTTTGACTCATAGACTGAATATAAAGGCTTTGACTGGGATGTTCTGCTGTTATACTACAGCGCCATCTGTACACACATGTACATATTTTACTCTTTATAGAGGGTTTATATATTCTGCTTGTGTTTTTCATTTCAATAAACACATTCTTCATGTGAATAAACACAATCGGTAGCGAGGGCCATCTAGTGGTGGTGTTTCATATTACAACAACCTCCTCTGATTCTTCTGGAGCTCTGTCTCCATTCTGCTTCCCAGAAACAAGGCCCAGTCAGAGCCGCTCTACACACAAGCTGCTGCTGCTTCAGCCTCTGGATCCTCAGGACACAGCTCAGCCTCTGTCCACACACACTGTCCTCTTCCTCTTCACACTCAGCTAAACAAAGATCACTTCCAGCTGTTGAGAGAAGAAGACATCAGTGTTTACAGAGACTCACCTCATCAGCTGTGAGTCAGTGAAGCAGCTCATCGTCCTCTCACAGCTTCACTGATGACTACGAAGACACTTCAACATCTTTCTGAGATCGAGCTCAACTTAACCAGACAGACAGACACAGTCAGGCTGAGTGGTCACATGACGTTGGTTATCAACTCGTTAAGTTAACTCAGGTTTTCCTCATCGAGATCTGAGCGTGCACATAAAAGGGGCGGGGTCTACTGTGTATGACCAATCACAGACATGGACAGTTGGACTGACACACAGTCTCTGAGGACACACACTGTCTCACTGACTCTGAGGACACACACTGTCTCACTGACTCTGAGGACACACACTGTGGTGGAAACCTCTGACATCACTACTCACTAAAAACACATGGTCCTATTTTCAGGAAGCTGACTGAGTGCATTTAGTATTTTGGTGACAGGATGAGTCTGGAGAGATTGAGATGTACTGGGTGAGTTAGAGATCAACTGAACCAACCAGACGTTGATTTAAACTTCCCTTATCCTTACCTTTAAGGAGAATGTGCACCACACAACAGTGTAGAGTCACTGTGGTCAGTGGGCGGAGCTTTTATACGGGTTGATCTCCAACTTAAACTGCATCAGGTTAGCTCTTAATCAGATGTTACCATGGTGATTTACCTCTTTAAGAAGTGGACGAAATTCGTAGGACTGAAATAACTAAACCTGAAGTTAACCTGATAACCACAAATCCTGCTTGGTAGCACAGACCCTGGGTCTGTACTGTGATACTGACTGTGTTTAGTAAAACACTGATGAAAGCAGTGTGGGCTGACTCCAACCATTTACTGACCTTACAGTCTCCAGTCGACAGGTTGAACTCTGCTGTAGATCAAGCAGCTCCTTCACTCCTGAGGTCTGCAGGAGGTTATTACTCAGATACAGTCCTCTCAGATGTGAGGGGTTTGACCTCAGAGCTGAAGCCAGAGAAGAACAGCTGATCTCTGACAGTCTGCAGTTCTCCAAACTGGATAAAGAATAAAACTTAATTGTAAATTAAATTGAGTTCATGTGTGAAAATAACAAACACATATTCATGTCAGCACAGACTCATAACATGGAAGATAAATATGAAATCAGACATGTTGGACTAAAAACGAGTCCTGATTCAGTACAAATAGATTATTTGAACCCGGTCTCTGTCCTGCAGATGAGTTTAGGAAATCCAGAACTAAACTCAGTGTTTTAACATGTAGGTGAATATTTAAAATGTCACAGATTAATTAATGAATGGATTCAAGTTATGTATGAAGTGGAATTATGTTAAATTATAATTAAATGATAAATTGTGTATAAATGCTGTATTATAGAAATGCGATCTACAAAATTCAGTCAGGGAACTGACCTCAGAGTCTCCAGTAGACAGGTTGGACTCTGTAGAAAACCACACAGCTCATTCACTCCTGAGTCCTGCAGGCAGTTGTTAGTCAGATTCAGTTCTCTCAGATGAGAGGGGTTTGACCTCAGAGCTGAAGCCAGAGACAAACAGCTGATCTCTGACAGACTGCAGCCCCCCAACCTGGATAAAGAATAAAACTTAAATGAAAAATTTAACTGAGTTCATGTGTAAAAATAACAGACACATATTCATGTCAGCACAGACTCATAACATGGAAGATAAATATGAAATCAGACATGGTGGACTAAAAAACGAGTCCAGATTCATTACAAATAGATTATTTGGAACCGGTCTCTGTCCTGCAGATCAGTTTAGGAAATCAAGAACTAAACTCAGTATTTTAACATGTAGCTCAATATTTTAAATGTCAAAGATTAATCAATGAATGGATTCATGTTATGTATGAAGAGTAATTATGTTAAATTAGGATTAAATGAGATAAATTGTGTATAGATGCTTTATTATAGATATAAGATCTACAAAAGTCAGTCAGTGAACTGACCTCAGAGTCTCCAGTCGACAGGTTGGACTCTGTAGAAAACCACACAGCTCCTTCACTCCTGAGTCCCGCATGTTGTAGTTTTGGCCCAGACCAAGTTCTCTCATATGAGAGGGGTTTGACCTCAGAGCTGAAGCCAGAGAAGAATAGCTGATCTCTGACAGTCTGTGGCCAAACAACCTGAATAAAGAATACAACTTTACTGTAAATTAAACTGAGTTCATGTGGGAAAATAACAGACACATACTCTGTGACAATGGTGCAGAGGAAGGCTGCCGTGTCTCAAGCTCCCCCTCAGCTCTCCTCTTATTTGGTTTTCTTTGTTATTTATTCTGCATTGTGCACTCTGACAAAGCGAGCCATATCATACTTTATGATCGAGAACTACTTTTGTACATCAGGTTGATGGTGAATAATACTTTTTCACCACCACCTGCAAACAAAAGGGGGGAATAGCCATAACGCTGTTTAACTATCGTACCTGGAGCATGGAGGCAACAAAGGAAAGAGGGTCGCGGGCCGGCGTCCTAGTCCAGCTGAGGAAACGTGAGAACCGGCCTCCACTGCAAAGTATTCTTCTGGCTAATGTTCAGTCTTTGGATAACAGGCTGGACGAACTTCGGAGCAGGATGGCTTTTCAACAGGACATTACGTTTTGTAACGTGATGGTCAGACTCGGCTCTACAGGACTGCTTCAGCTTGACGGAGTGGTGCGTGTTCCAGGACAACAACATCAACACATAAACGGAAGCGGTCATCTGCTACATCAGCAAATGCATCAATGACGTCGTACCCAGGATTACTGAAAGAACATTCCCAAACCAGAAGCCCTGGAATAATGGTGACGTTCATACAAAACTCAAAGCAAGGACTGATGCCTACATCTCAGGTGATCTGGAGGAGTACAGGAAGTCCAGGTACGCGCTCCGGAGTGCTATTAGCAGTGCCAAGAGACTTTACAGGGACAAAGAGGGATCCCACTACAAGGGCTCCAATACTAGGAACATGTGGGGCGGAATCAGAACCATGACTGACTACAGAGCAAAGACCAGCAGTGCTGATGTAGTGTCTACATCTCTCCCAGAGGATCTGAACACCTTCTTTGCTTTGAGAGCAACTCCCCAGGTGTGGAGATCGAAGAGGCCCAGGAGGAACGCTGCCCCCCTGTCATATCCAGAGCAGATGTGTGGAGCTCACTTAACCTGATTAACACACGCAAGGCACCTGGACCTGATGGTATCCCTGGCCGAGCTCTCAAGGTGTGTGCAGATCAGCTGGCAGATGTGTTCACAGACATTTTCAACCTGTCACTGCTCCAGTCTACAGTCCCTGCATGTTTCAAGGAGACCATCCCTTCATCACCTCCTGACTCCCTGACTCTCTTGACCCTCTTCAGTTTGCCTACAGGCCAAATAGGTCGCTGTGGCCGTGGCCACCCACAGCTCCAACACCATCATTAAGTTTGCTGATGACACGACTGTCATAGGCCTGATCACCAGCGACGATAAGAAGGCCTACAGAGAGGAGGTCAGAGCCCTGCCATCTTGGCGTCAGGACAAGAACCTCCATCTCAACGTCAGCAAAACGAGGGAGCTGATCGTGGACTACAGGAAGAGACAAGGAGTAGAGCACACACCCTTCTCCTTCAACGGGACTAACGTGGAGCGAGTCAGCAGCTTCAGGTTCTTCGGGGCCCGCATCACCAGGCTCAGAGACAGTTTCTGATCCCAGGCCATAAGACTTTTAAACTCCTCCTATCCGGACGAATTCCACTAAATCTGCACCTTAGCATAATTGCAGAAAATTTTTCTTTTTCTTTAGGTTTATACATCTACATATTTTACATATATATATATATATGTATTATTTTTATTAAAAAAAATGATATTCTATTCTATATTTATTTTATTATTTTTAGCTTGTGTAATATTCATATAAATGCTAAATGAGAGCCTGTGACCCAAGCATTTCATTGCCAGCGACAGCTAAATGTAACTGTTGTGCATATGACAATAATCTGTTGAATCTTGAATCCCGTCAGCAAAGACTCATAACATGGAAGATAAATATGAAATCAGACATGTTGGACTAAAAAAAGAGTCCTGATTCAGTACAAATAGATTATTGGGAATCTGTCTCTCTCCTGCAGATCGGTTTAGGAAATCCAGAACTAAACTCTGTGCTTTAACAAGAAGCTGAATATTTAAAATGTCACATATTAATTAATGAATGGATTCAAGTTATATATGAAGAGGAATTATGTTAAATCAGGATTAAATTAGATAAATTGTGTATAAATGCTGTATTATAGATATGAGATCTACAAAAGTCAGTTAGTGAACTGACCCCAGTTTCTCCAGTCGACAGGTTAGACTCTGTAGAAAACCACACAGCTCCTTCACTCCTGAGTCCTGCGGGTCGTTGGCGAAGCTCAGATACAGTCCTCTCAGATGAGAGGGGTTTGACCTCAGAGCTGCAGCCAGAGAAGAACAGCGGTTCTCTGACAGACTGCAGCCCCACAACCTGGATAAAGAATAAAACTTAACTGTAAATTAAACTGAGTTCATGTGAGAAAATAAAGGACTTTGACTAAACATCATTGTCTCCGTTTTCAGACCTGAAGTCTGAGTCAAGTTGTTCAGGACATTTTCTGGAACTTTTCCTGCAGCCTAATAATGCAGTAATAAAGTTTCTGAGTGAGTCCATTTGAGAATAGAGCAGGTGAATGTAAAGAAATAATTCCAATTACATTTAAACCCCATATTATCTGTCGATATAAACAAAGAATTCTTTAAAAACCCTAGCTCCACTGAGATCGACCATCTCATCGATAGCTCTGCAAACTCATTACGATTTACATTAGACTCAATAGCGCCTCTAAAACAGAAAAGTGTAAAACATAGTAAATTAGCTCTGTGGTATAATTCCAAGACACATGAATTAAAACAAGCGTCAAGAAAACTAGATAGGAAGCGGCGCTCCAGCCACCATGTTAAATATCTCCTAGCCTGGAAGAGTAGTGTTAGAGTTTATAAGAAGGCTCCACAAAGCAAGAGCTGCCTACTACTCCACATTACTAGAAGAAAATACAAACAACCCCAGGTTTCTCTTCAGCACTGTAGTTGACAGAGTCACACATCCAACGAACCCAGTATCCTTCCATCCATGAATAGCAGTATCTTTATGAACTTCTTTAATGATAAAATTCTGACTATTACAAATAAAAACTGCTGAGAATCTAATCAATTATTTAGACAGCTTCTCTCTGATCAGCCTTAATCAGCTGACCAGAATAATCTCATCTTCTAATTTTCACTGCAATGCGGATGACACCCAGTTATACTTGTCAATAAAACCTGAACAAAGTAATCAATTAACTAAACTCCAAGCATGTCTCAAGGACATAAAAACCTGGATGACCCGCAATTTTCTTTTATTAAACTCAGATAAAACATAGGTTATAATACTGGGCCATAAACACCTTACAGATACATTATCTAATGATGAAGCTGCGCTAGACGACATTGCAAATGAGATAAATTGTGTATAGATGCTGTATTATAGATATAAGATCTACAAAATTCAGTCAGTGAACTGACCTCAGAGTTTCCAGTCGACAGGTTGAACTCTGTAGAAAACCACACAGCTCCTTCATTCCTGAGTCCTGCAGGTCGTTGTTACTCAGATCCAGTTCTCTCAGATGAGAGGGGTTTGACCTCAGAGCTGAACCCAGAGAAGAACAGCTGATGTCTGACAGACTGCAGCGATCCAACCTGGATAAAGAAATATGAATATTTGACTCTTTCCTTCTGTTGTTGTGGATCGTAATCATGTCAACACAGACTCTCAACATGCTGCGGACCTCAGTCCAGTCTGTGACCTGAAGATAAATATCAGATCAGACATGTTGGACCATTGTTTCATTCATCAGCTTCTTTTATGTTTGTTTGGTCACTAAGCAGGCTTGTGTGATTAAACACTGTTTAAAGTAGGGATGGCTCCTGACAGTCACTTCCTGTTTGTTTTTATACTTATCAACTGTCCAACGTGTTTCAATAAGAATGTGTCTTATTTTGAAAACCTGAGGAGGACGAGTCCTCGGCCTCAGTCCACATGTTATTTACTGACACTTTCTTAGTGATTAGGTGCAGGTGAATGGAGTTGATGAGCTGGATTTGACTGGGAGGTTGGGTGACTGACAGATGACTGAGGGACATTTAGCAGAGCAGAACTGAGAGAATTTAAATAAATAATGACCCAATAAGAAAGAAAGTCTGAAAAGTGAACAAGGATTTAATGACCTCAGAGTCCCCAGTCGACAGTTTGGACTCTCCAGTCCAGAACACAGCCGCTTGACTCCTGAATCCTTCAGCTTGTTGTTACTCATAACCAGTTCTGTCAGGAGTGAGGGGTCTGACTTCAGAGCTGAGGCCACGACTTCACAGTGAGTCTCTGAGAATTCACAACCACCGAGTCTGTAATTAAAGAAAACATCAGTTAGAATAAAATCAGAAAACACAACATTCATACAAAACGTGACCATGTGACCCTCACCCTGGTAAATCCCCTCTTTGCCTCATGAACATGTTAAAAACTCCTCAAGAGATCCTTTCAGATTTTGTTCAAGCGTTCATTTAGACTAACAGAGGAACTCATTAGATTCAGGTGGTCAAAGGTCAAGGTGTTCATGGCCTCTTGAAGTCTTAAGTCTGTCTCTAGGGGATTTCTTCACATTTTGACCAGTTGGAATCAAAGATAAACTGATTAGATTTCAGTGGACACACACACACACACACACACACACACACACACACACACACACACACTGATTGAACATGTTATTGATCATGTCTGGACTCACACAGCCTTCCTGCAGTTCCTCACAGCTGGGATCAGTCTCCGTCGACCCTGTTCTGATGTGTTGAACTTCTTCAGGTCCAACTCATCCAGAACCTCCTCTGACATCTGCAGCATGTAGGCCAGAGCTGAGCAGTGGATCTCTGAGAGTTTCTCCTTTGATTTGTTCTCTGACTTCAGGAACAGTCGCATCTGCTGATGAACTGAGTGGTCGTTCATCTCAGTCAGACAGTGGAAGATGTTGATGCTTCTGTCAGGAGAAATGTCTTCACTCTGCATCTCCTTCAGGTTGTTTATCACTCTCTGGATGATCTTTGGATTGTTCTCTGTCCGACCCAGCAGGCCTCCTAAGACTCTCTGGTTGGACTCCAGACTGAGGCCGTGAAGGAAGCGAACAAACAGGTCCAGATGACCATTTGTACTGGTGAGGGATTTCTTCATGGTCTTCTTCAGGAGGTCATCCAGGGAGAAGGTACTGTCTATGTCCTCCGATATTCTCAAGAAGTTGTTGAGTTCTTTTGTGTTGAGTGTGTAACGGTAAAACATGTAGACTGCAGCCATAAACTCCTGAACGCTCAGATGAACAAAGCAGTAGACTGATTTCTGGAAGATCACTAACTCTCTTCTGAAGATCTCAGTACAAACTCCTGAGTACACTGAGGCCTCTGTGACATTAAGACCACACTGCTCCAGGTCTTCTTGATAGAACATAATGTTTCCTTTCGTCAGATGTTTAAACGCCAGCTTCCCCAGCTTGAGAAGAACGTCCTTGTCAGCCTCCGTCAGCTCCTGTGGAATCTTCTCATGTCTGAGAATGGATGGAAAATACGGAGCAGCGTGAGAAGACTGTGCTGCTGGTCTTTCACCAGGTTCAGCTCCCTGAACGAAAGCACAGTCAGCAGACCCACATCTTGGTTTTCTGAACCCTCTGCCCAGTCTCGAGTGAACTTCTGCACCGAAAAGGTTTTTCCAACGCCAGCGACGCCGTTGGTCAGGACGACTCTGATGCTGCTCTGCTGGTCAGTGGAGACTTTAAAAATGTCGTGGCACTTGATGGAAGTGTCGTGGAGGCTCTTCATCTTGGAAGCCGTCTCAAGTGTCCTCACCTCATGTTGAGTATTAACCTCTTCACTCTGTCCCTCTGTGATGAGGAGCTCAGTGTAGATCCTGTTGAGGAGCGTTCTACTTCCTGTTTCATCAGTTCCTTCATTCACATGTTCACATCTCCTCCTCAGACTGAGTTTATGTTCATCTAAAACCTCCTGCAGACCACGATCTGCTGAAAGACAAGAAACAATGTCAGAGACAGATAATCTGAGAATCTGCTGATTGTTTTCAACATGTGCTGTTGTCAGAGGTACATGTACAGTGCTGGTCTGTCTGACCTCCAGCTCCTGTTCTGGATATTTCTGCACACTGGGGACAGGAGGAGTCTCCTGAAGAACCAGACTGGTCCCAGTATGAGGTGAGGCACTGTCTGCAGAACCAGTGTCCACAGCTGGTGGAGACTGGATCCTTCAGGACGTCCTGACACGAAGCACAGCAGGACGACTGCTCCTCCTCAGAAACATGACTCCTCTTCCTCTCTCTGTGAAGACATTTCCTGATAACTCACATGTCACAGTCACAGGTTGTCATTATTTTTGTCAAGGAGGATTAGTTTTCACCCAGTATGTTTGAGTGTTGGTTGATTCGTTAGTGGGATTATAAAAAACATTCTGTGATATTAGTCACCAACTTCAATGAAGCAGTGTTCTAATGCAGGGGCAACACTAGAGGAAAGTAAATCCTCTTCAGAGCAGGTCACAGTAGAAACATTTTCTTACTCTGTGTGTGAGGGTCCAGGTTCATTACTGAAGAGCAGTGGAAGTTCCATGGACATGTCACTCTTCAGAGACACACAGCTGAGCACTGAAGACTCTGCTCTGTCGTCCTCTTCCACCTCATAACCACTCATCGTCAGATGAAACACACTGTGAGCTCACAGGAATCAGGACAAACAAGTCTGTTCAAGAACCACAAGAAAAAAATACCAAGGACACACGCACACGCACACGCACACACACACAGACACAACTGTGAGTTAACTCTGTTAATTAGTCCTTTTAAGGCTCTTTGTTCCAGACCTGCTGTTCAAATCTGTCTCTGGGATCCGATCACATGAAATTACGTCTGTCACCAGGTGTGAACCGACAAACGTAGGGTCATGTGATCAGCAGACGGACGTTAACACCTGCTCACTTTCCTTCCTTCTGCTCATCCAGAAAATGGAGTGAAAATGGAGTCTGACACTTCCCTGTTCTCATGTTCCTCCTCCCTGTTGAACCAGTTCAATCTTGAATAGAGTCAGTTATTAAAGGTATATTCTCAACAATATCATGTCACAGGTCCAGGGTCACCTGCTGGCTATGCTACAGGATTTAATATCGAAAAAATATATTTTGCATAAGTTTGGGATATATTTATTATGATTATTCAATAACTTCACTGTAATACTGTATATTCTCACCAAACTCATGTTACATGTCAAGCAAGTCCTGCTGGATGGATCTGTGACATTATAACACATGCAGGAGGGATCACAGTATTACAGTGAAGTTATTCAATAATATATCCCAAACTTTTGCAAAATATAGTTTTTCGAAATTAAACCCTGCGGCATTGCCATCAGGTGACCCTGGATATGTGACGTGATTTTGGCGCTAATATACAGTAAAAGAGTGACGTTATTGAGTATATTTGTAATCTCTTTTTGGTGTTGCACTTTGCAACTTCAGACCCAGGCGCTTTGTGAAAATGACGAATCTGCGACCGAGTCTGCCAACGACCGACAACATCTGGAATAAAGAAAACAAATTACTAGTTGCCAGGTTCCCCAGTTAAACCGGAACACCGGACAAACACCTGCCGCCGCCGCAGTGAAGCGAGAAACATGAAACGTCTGACACTTGTCAAAACGGCTAATCCGAGAGGCTCCTGGGAAATGTAGTCCAAGACGACTGTCGGTCTCATTGCATAGCGGTGTCTTATTGGTGCGGAAAATCTACAACAGCCCTAGATTCCTGAAAACCACCTGCCAGCTTGTAATCATTGGGAAATAAGCTTGGTAATAACGTTAACGTCCATTCGTTTATTAAGGTGTTTTAAAGTAAGATATTAACGCTTGGCCGGTTGCTGCTACGCCTGCTAGGTAGTGACGTCAATGTAATGAAAATCTGAAGTAGTAATGTGATTTAAATATTTATTACAACAATATTGTATGCGTATATACAGCGCTGAAAATATAAACAAAATACTACCAAACAAAAATGTTCAGTGTTTATTTTTGTATTAAAGTCAAATTTTACCCTCTCAATTCCGTTTCCGTATCCGCCAGCTTTCTTTCCGGTTGTGTGCCCTCTCGTCGCCATCATGAAGTGAGTGAAGGGGAAACTATCAAATGCCATCTTCACCCTTAAATAAACATGTTAACGATCCTACACAGATCAATGTTTCGCCCGTATTCTCCTCTTTAAGTGATGGCTTGTATTTGTCGTTTTCAGGGTCGAGTTGTGCAGTTTCAGTGGGTATAAGATATACCCCGGCCATGGCCGCCGATACGCCAGGATAGACGGAAAGGTAACCACCGGTTTATCCCCACACTGTCCGCAGATCTAATGAAAACCACATTAAATCCATGTTGTGATGCCCTCTTTAAACTAAAATGTGTGTAACTTTAGCTCTGGGGTCGTCCAGTTGTAATGAATCAAATGTAGCATGCTAACGTTAGCTCCTAGCCTCACCATGTAGCTACCAAACAAGGTAACTGACTGCTTAGGTTTTAAGAACAAAATCATGTGTCACGGTACGTTCTAGTTTTTTCAGTATGATATCGAACATGTGACCAAACTCCACAGTTCTGTTTGATCAGTGTGTTGGCTAATGTGCTCAATTAAAGTTGTGTATTAGATAAACCCAATTTTAAACTTTGACTGCAGTTTCCTACAACTGAAAGACTTTGTTCATAATAATTTCCTATGTGTGTATTGTTACTGATCAGTTTAATTTGTAATTTGTTATGGTGTATATTGTAGATTACTTGACAAAGATGGACATTTAGCTGTAATTTCTCTCTCATAGTGCCCCTCAAAATCCAAATTGAAATTGAGAGTATTGTGTATACATAACACTCGGCACACTGTCTCTTAAACTGTTAAATGTTTGCATTAATTTCAGATATTCAGGACTGATTCACTAAATCATTCAGATGATCGTTGAGTGTGTGGAGTCTCAAATAATTGAACTGTTGAGGTGACTGTGGGTGATCTTAGGACATTGTGTATCACAAGTTATTAATGCTGAGGTCATTGTCTTCATCTAGGTGTTCCAGTTCTTGAACCACAAGTGCGAGGCTGCTTTCCTGTCCAAGAGGAACCCCCGACAGATCAACTGGACTGTGCTGTACAGACGCAAGCACAAGAAGGGACAGTCTGTAAGTAGCTGCCTGCGCGTGGATGGTGTTTCGTATATTTGTGGTGCTTTTTTGCTTTTATCTGATAGATTTAGTGCTGTAAGGGGGACGGGATCCAACCCGGGCCGCTGTAGAGACATAGAGCCTCGTTATGATCTAATTTAGGTTTTAGCCTACATTGTTATAGTGTCTGCCACTACTGTAGCAGCCAGTATCGGCTGATGAAGTAGCATTTGTTGGTCGAGTAATGTATTAGCTTTAGGTGCGGATATTTGGTTTAATGTGATATTGGCATTTGACCTGTTATTGCACATCATGATCAGCAGGCCACACTGGTCTATTACATTTATGACTGATTGAACAGATTGAAAGCTCTATTAACACGCTATCACAGTAGATGGTACATGTAGTAGGTGTTTCCACTTATTTCCACTCACAGAGTTTGGCTGCAGGTGACTGGTGTGCACAGTGTTGGTCTGTGTTATGTGTTGCTGTCGGATTGCGTTTTGCAGTCTTGGCAGCAGTGCTCACTCCACACCTACAGCCATAGAAAAACGAGAGATCATAGTACTGGTCCTTGACGTCTGTATGGACTTCTCACCATTGATCAGCCTCCAAATTCTCTGACAAGCTACAATACTTATCACATGTAACTGTAATATGTACAGTTTGATTTCAGTTCCGCCAGCTGCAGTTAAAAAAAACAGCATTTAAAGTGTTACTGCAGTGAATCATTTATTTTATCAAGTATGCGGAAAGTTCATTGCCACCATAATTCTAATTGAACATTTCAATTGAACGTTCCTGTTTATTGACTAGTCATAGTAACAGCAAATTCGGTATGTAAGATTATTGATGTTCATGTGGAGGATGAGGTATCACTTAACACAAATGGACTTTTTTTCTGATGGTTTGGGACCATTTCTCTCCCTTCTAGAGACATTTTCTACCAGGTTGTAATTGGATTGGACATGTGCATCTCTGAAATATCTGCAATTGTGATGTTGGGCCAAAAATGAACGTTTGTGTGTTTTTTAACAGGAAGAGGTGAGCAAGAAGCGTACCCGCCGTGCTGTCAAATTCCAGAGGGCCATCACTGGGGCCTCCTTGGCAGAGATCATGGCCAAGAGGAACCAGAAGCCTGAGGTCCGTAAGGCTCAGAGGGAACAGGCCATCAGGTAAGACACAATACAGACGTTAGACTCCTTGATTTATCTTGCCTTGCTAAACTTCAAAGCCCAGGAGTATAGGAGCATATGTAGTCTGTGTCACCCTCACTTATTTGCTAGATGTTCGCTTATTTGCTCAATTGAACCCCACTAACACACACACACACAGAGTTTGGCTGCAGGTGACTGGTCTGCACGGTGTTGGTCTGTGTTATGTGTTGCTGTCGGATTGCGTTTTGCAGTCTTGGCAGCAGCGCTCACTCCACACCTACAGCCATAGAAAAACTAGAGATCATAGTACTGGTCCTTGACGTCTGTATGGACTTCTCACCATTGATCAGCCTCCAAATTCTCTGACAAGCTACAATACTTATCACATGTAACTGTAATATGTACAGTTTGATTTCAGTTCCGCCAGATGGACTTTTTACCCCCAGTAATTTAATGTCACAGTTTAGCAAGACTTAGATGACAATAGGATTTATTTTCACCTACCTGTTTTCTCTCAGAGCTGCCAAGGAGGTCAAGAAGGTGAAGCAGGCATCCAGGAAGCCCGCTGCCCCAAGTGCAAAGGTAAGATCCCCTGATGCGTTGGTTCTTCCATCTGAGCTCAGCATCATGGTTTTCAAATGACTGGAAGTGTAGTTTATTTGTTTGCCTCTTAATGTACATGAAAAATATCAACTGCCTGCTCGTCTATAATGGATAATTAAGCCACTTCATTTTTTTGAATTGTATGACGCATTTCTGAATTGTATGTATTAAATTAATTTCTCCTTCTACAGTCCACCACCAAGGCTGCACAGAAACCCAAGGTTGCCAAGACCATGAAGATCAGCGCACCCCGTGTTGGTGGAAAGCGCTAAGCTCATCATTTATGGTTGTGAATAAAATGTTGTGGTTAACCAGCATTTGTGTACTTTCTGTTTTTATTTAAAAACAAGATGGTGAAACTGAGAGCCTTTTGTCACAAATATGTGTGACCCTGCAGTACAAGATAGCAACACCACACCAGTGACGTGCTAAGTTCAGACAGGATTTTGAATGGTATCAGTGTTAAGGGACTAAAGGGAAACTAATTGATTTCTGATTGGCTGAGTCAACACAAATACTTTGTGTTTAACCCTGACACAAAATCGCTTTTTATGAAATGTTGTGGATGGCTCTGCCTTTGGTACCATACAGACTGACCCTGGCTTTCCTGTTATGTCTGCTCTTGACGTTTATGGTTATAAAGACCCGATGTCCCAAAAAAATAACCCTCCTACTTTAATGCAAGCTTGGGTTAAATGAGTAATTCCCAAGGAGGTGTGTGGGTTTTTGACTGTCTAGATATTACCTAATACTATCTTAACCTTAAATTCCTGTACGGTGTCATGACAAATCAACTCTGGATGTGTTTTTCTTTGTGAACTACACTGGTGTTGAGGATGGTAGATCCTGAGATGTTACTGTAATGCAGAGTTTGAGCAAAAGGGGGCGACGTTCAGCTTCTGTCCCCAGGTCTTGAAAAGATAGAATCTCAAACCATGAAATTAGGTCTTAATAGTTAAAGTCTAATATTAACTATTACTTCCATGTTGCAGACGGTAACATTATTCCAATGTTTCTTAAAAACACTACTTCAAGTAGCAAGGATGCTGAGACCATAAGTGGGCAAACGTCTTTAAGCAAAAACTGTTATCTATTTATCTAGCAACATCACAATTTAAAGTTAGGTATATATACAAAGCTTGGAAGCACTCACAAAATTTGATAAAACAGTCAAATGTATTGAGTTGTCCTCTTATAAACTGAAGGTCATTTTTTAACTGACACAGGTATGACAGAGTATATTGGTAAATACTGCAGAGGCTCCTCAGGTGAGGCTTTGAAGAGATGTATTGCTTATACTGGAAACAGTGGCTCACATGTTCTGCAGCCATAGACACAAATAGACGTTCAAAGCCTCCTGTATTAACTGCTCCCTATTTCACCATCACACGTTAACTCATCTTCTATTGTTTCAGAGCTTATTTCATCGACCAATATATATCATACAGTCACTATGTATAAAATGTCCATAACTTAAATCCACTGTAGGTGTTAAATATGATTTATTAGAGAGCCACAATGATCGACCTTCATAGTGCCATTTTTCTCAAAGCAGATCAAGAAATACTCAAGTGACGACACCAATTATTGCTCAAATCAAATGGGGATATTCAGTGTAACGACAGTGGAAACATGTCAAAGAAAAAAATATCTAATATATTTTCTAAGAACGAGGAGGCATCAAGAGTGAGGGTTTTAAAATCAAAGAGCCAGAGTTAGCGTGTCAGTAACAGTTTTTACTGGTTCACTCTGTCGTAACAATCAATAAAAAGCTGCACATGTTAAATATGTGGCATTGGTGTCAATATCAGAAAATAACAGCATCTTTCTATACACTTTGGACTAAAAGAGAAAAAACTTAAATCAAGTGATTCATAAATTAGGATTTGCTCGCACGCAGATTAAAAGACTTTAAAGCCGTTAAGATGGGAGGAAATGTTACATGGTAATGAAATACAGATTAAATCATCACTGAGGTACAGATGCTGCGACTCAACCGAATTCTAAACAAGTGGTAGAAAAAACTAACTTGATGGCGTCCTTCTTAATTTCATTAGGAAACATTCCTTCTACCACGTTCAACACAAATTCAGGATTCAAGTTATATTTTTTGGGAAATTATTGCACCGAGGTACTGATCTGCTACACCTGAAAAACAATGATGGAAAAAGCAAAACTTCCAAATTAGTGCATGATATATAAAGCATGAACTTAATGTACAATCATTCAACTTGTTGAACAAGTTGAACGTGTGCGCTGATGACCACCATTCTTAAATGTGTTGAGTACATTTGACAAGAAATGTATCATGTCTTTTTTCTTATGTGTTTTTTTTTTAAACCCTGAGGAAATTAGAAACTTAAGGAAAAGTGCACAATTCCAACAGGGACGACAGGCTTGATGTGGTGGAATCGTGGTTATGGCATGGATATACTGAAGAAGACAGAGATGATGATGATGATGATGATGAGGGGGCAGGTCGGTGCCTGATCTCAAGTCTCCCTTTCAGTCCTCTGCAGGTGGAGCACCGGCAACAGAAAACCCTCAGGATTGAGCAGCTTCTTTAGCCTCTGCCTTCTTATCCTGCTCGAACCTGTTAGAGAAACAAATATGTAACTTTAGATCAAACTGTTCATAAAACTTATCTTTATTCGCAACCGGCTCCTTAAAGAGAAAGAACAAATATGCATGCTCTAATGTCCATGTGTGTTCGTAATTTCCACCAAACAACAGTGGAAAGGGCCCATTCAAGTATGACGTGGTTCTGAACAAAAGGGCAGATCCAGGAATTGAATTTACCCTTCTTAAATTTAAGAGATAATGTGATTTGGACAGTTTCACTACTTTCCCAGGGAATCATTCATGGATCCTATTGAGCATTTTGAGGGAACTGATGTGTTTGTAATGTGGCGCAGTTTGATTGAATTAAAGTAGACTGTTGTGCTTTGGAGGACGTGTGAGCTCTACTGTCACAAATGTGTCAATACAGAACACCCTAGATCCGGAAAGGTTCAACAAGCTAATTATCCAGGGGTGGATCTTTGGTATCGAGGTTCTATCGTCATGTATCTTGACTGTGAACATTGTTTAGATTCTTCTGGCTTTCAGAATCGTACACCCCTTGTTTGAGCCCATTTCTCTGGTGCAGATCCTTTAAATGTGGACTCTGGAAAATGAAGCCCTCGTATTAACTACTGTATGTTACACATTTACAACTCTGTGCACTTACACATTAACCTGCTGCCATGATTTCATATCACTTATTTATGATGAACACATATTGAACAGAAAGCTACTGTTCACTTATCTTAGATTCCTAAGTATTACTGAGAACTGAAAACGAACCTCCAGATCCTCCAGAGCTGGGAGGCTCCTGCGCTGCCGACGAAGAAGTTGACAGCAAACAGGTTCCAGTTCTTGGGGATGATGACCAGTGAGTATCTGGACCAGATGAGCCCTGGTGGAGAAGGACAGCAGGTAGACATGAAGGTTATGCACACTAATGCTCAACCAGCGGTCGCTCATGAGAACAGAGTCTATGCTTTGGCAAAGAAGTCGGGAGATAAGATTTGTTCAAAGATACATATTGCAAAAGTAGACGCATCAGGGGACCTTTAGCACAGACGAGGCAAAATCATAGACCGACGATTAGGAAATATTAATGAAGAATCCAAGTTTTAAAAATACACACAAAGCACTAAACCATATTTTCAATACTTCACAAACTGTTGGAGTTTAGGTGGGAGGTAGGTAATGGGAACATGTAACATGTTGGGATGCCAGTAACATTTTCCTCGATCCCAGGATTTTGGTTTCAAACAAAAAGAAAAACATGTTTCAGACGATAATTTTGAGACAATTGCAGTTTCAAATCTCTTCTCACCTGTGGCCGTCAGCACTGCAGACTGGGATTTACTGAGCTTGTCTGCTGGACGAGTCATATCAGCCAAACCGGCTCCGACCAGACCCTGTAGAAAAGACACCACATTGTCTTTACTCCATTAAATCTGGTGTGGAGGATTTTCTACTGTAGTTACAGTATTACAACCCATTTTAAACTGATTTGACCGTTCCCAACCTAAGCAGCCTGTTGTGGCTCCCAAACAGGTTTTGACATGTTTCAAAACACATGGAAGCATTTCTAAAATACAAAGTTGTGTTTATTAGGTCTTACTAATTGTTTATTGGATCATTTTGTATCTACAAGCCACTAAAACAGTTAAAATAATACAGACTGCATCGCTGACTTAAGTGGCTGCTACAAACAGATACAGCGTAAGAAAAGTTCACAAATCTTTATACTAAAGGGTCAAAATCCAAAAAGGTTGGAAACCGTTGCTCTAACAGGTGTAATTCAAGTTACTGAGTGAAAGATGCAATTACCCATTTAAACACTGGGGCCCAGAAGAAAACTGTTCTTGGACCTGGAATCAAACACAAAAGAAATTGGAAGTGTGAATTTCATCATTTTTGAAACAATGGACATAACATTATGTAGTTTAATTATAAGGTTTTCTGTAAGAGGTAACTAATCTCAGTAAACAAGGTTTACATGGACAGCAATATTCTGATATTACCCAGGTTAGGACAATAATCAAAATAGGTCACTGCCATGTCAACAGCATTTCCTGAATCAAATTTGTGTTTTAATCGCGTTATAAGGTCCTGTAGCGTTTTCACAGCATTTCTCGATAAAGGAACATGGGGTTCAAGAGTAAACAAGATGGAAAAACAACCAGAAGTTTATCATATTTAAAATGAGAAAAGACTCACTGATGCAGGTTAGAATTCTATAATCCTGGCAGGAACGTTTGCTCTGTCACATATACATAGAATATTCTATAAGCAACTGTCTTGTTCAGAATAACGTAAATAGTGAGATTATTGGTCTCTATGTAAACGTAGTCAGTGTTTGTGAGTATCAGGGAAACAGATGCTCAGACGTGTCAGCTTCCAAAGCCACTGGGAGAAGACGCATCGACGTTATCAGCTCTGGGTCGTTTACTATTTAATACAGGAATTGAAAATGTGAGGGAACATAAAAACCTGCTGCTCTGAAACCTTCTGTCGTCATATAAGAGCTTTCTTCCAAGAACTTCTCAGAGAGGAAAATCTGATGTAAAGCAAACAGATTGCTAACAGTCTGCACTCCCCCTTCATTGGTGCAATGGGACTTAGAACAAAACATTGAAAAATAAGAGACAATAACACAAAGACACCAATAAAAAGGATTCTTTTTGTAACCTGTCAATATAAAACAGAAATTTGGCCATTTCTTTGTAGCTCTAAAACAAATCAATGATTAATCGAGAAAACAATTGACGGATAGATCAATAATGGTGAGCTGCAGCTGAGGCCCACACAAGTGACCAGATCGTGTTGGTTTAAGCATAGCGTCACTTTTCGATTTGTCCTTTAATGCCAGAACTTCTGAACTTCTCTCAAGGTCAGGTCTTAATTACACAATATGTTAAGGTAATTTTAGAACAAAAAGTTCCAAAGCAATAACATGGACTATCACACCATCAGGCTGATAAAGAAACCCCGAACATCAATAAAAACACTCACAGCCCTTGGAAAGTATGTCACCACTTGATGTGACATGACAATGAGTGTCACTGAGGTTTTACTCCTTAAGTGAAGGTAGTTAACTTCCTGCTAGGCTTCTCTAATGGGTGGATGGGTTAGACCTTACTCCCGACAGCGAGTCCTGGGTATCTAACAAACAGACACTCTGACACCTTTTGCACAGGAAGCAAAACCAGCTTTTAACCACATTCCTGACCAATGCTGAACGTGGAGGAGGACGTCTGCTGGCAAATCATCACAGAGCGAGTTGGCTTTCTGTCCCCGCCCCTTTGTACCTGGTAAGAAAGTCCTTGCTGTACCCTTGCACAGACCAAACAAACCAAACTGAGCCCAATGGCGCCTGAGGCTCCTTAATCTCAGCCCCCTGGAAATATCAGTGTCACAGAGATCATATGTGTGTGTGTATGTAAACAAATGCTCAGTCTATTAGGTACGCCTCAGTGAAAACAATACAGTCTGATCGTCCTCAAGTCTTTAGTTTAAACTCTATTAGACATGTTTCTTCAATCTTCTGTTGTTTGTGGTGCATTTATCTATGAGGTGTTCCTGATAGATTTTAGATTTAGAAATGAGACGACCAAATAAAGCTTTGTGAAAGTGGCATTTGTCACAACTGGAGTGGCTAATACACTTTAAAATACCTCACACAAATTTGGGAATGCAACAATTTCAGACTACAACAATAAGTTGATGTCAAGATCTGTAGCTTTTCTCTTAGCTTTGAATAAACTATTTAGAAACGAACACATTTGGACTTTCGATCGAAGCAAGGAACTTAGCAGGACATCTGAACTTGTTTGGTTTTTCATTGACTGAAGTGTTGCGCTGTTGTTTGTCATCCAGGCAGATTCGTGTCTCCCAGTCACGTTATTAACACAGTGACTTCCATGCAGCTCAGGTGTCAGGTGCAGGGGCTTCTCCCCTCCAGGATGA
The DNA here is from genome assembly GCF_947347685.1 of Pleuronectes platessa. Lineage (NCBI taxonomy): Eukaryota > Metazoa > Chordata > Actinopteri > Pleuronectiformes > Pleuronectidae > Pleuronectes > Pleuronectes platessa. The sequence continues at coordinate 9,675,643 of NC_070639.1, forward strand.
GGGGAAAGTCGAGTTAGTGCATCCACATCACCTCGAATCACAGCCGGACAGAGCCCCACAGCCGTCACCCACAGTCACAAACACACACCCAACCTGCTCATCTGCATTACCTGCCGGGTGGTTGTACAGGGGTCTCAGTTTGGCGGGCAGGATGTGCTCGATCCGGTCCATGATCCGGTGGTAGGAGGCTCTCAGCGCAGCCATGATCGTGGATGTTCACGCGGAGAGATGAGGACACTGAACCTAACTTGAAGCTAGCTCAGAGGGCTAGCTTGCTACGCTTCTTTCCTTTAGCAGCCACTAGGTTAATAAACTCCACTTGTCTGAACCTATTCGTAGGGTGCCGAAGAATAAACGAGCGGCGGGCGGGTGAGAGCGAAGCGCTGGATGCTACCGTCCTACTGTCGACCTTCGCCCGGTGTCTCTCTCACCATGCTAATGATGCTAACCGTCAGTAGCTGCTTCCTCTGACCGACACTGAGGTGACTTTCTGTGCGACGCAACCTACCACGCGAGAGGCGGGGCTCTCGGTTTCCTTTGTTCTCATTGGCCGGCCAGCTCGGAACCTCAATATGATTGGTTCATATTACGGCGCTACTTTTTGTACCCGGCATATCCCAAGTGGGTGGGTACTAATAATCCTCTTCGATACATTTACATTTTTTAATAAATAAAGATGACGCACTACAAAGGAATATTTAAATATTCTTTTGTCAATATTTTGTTTCACATTCTTTGATTTTATGAATTTCTTCTACAAACAAATATGGTGTTGGTGTTAATGGTATCACCTCTGTAAAATCCCACACATTTAAATAGATTATATATACACAGTTAAATATTATAAAACGTCTCAAATCCAACCAAACGTACACATACACACACACAAGCACGATATTCCACATTTAATAGTTTGTATATTTGTCCTTTCTAATATATGCGCTTGTATGATTTTGGTTGTACCCTCCATGTAAGTGCTTGATGCTTAAATCTAAAATTGTATGATATTTTGAGATTTTTGCATTACTTTACTATAATAACTTATTTTGATTTTCTTTGTGTTCAGACGAGGGCCCCAAGTCTTTGTTTAGACCAGGGATCTTCAACGTTTTTCAGGCCAAGGACCCCCAAACTGGTTGACAGAGGGAGCAGGGACCCCCTACTATATATATTGTATACAACTGTGTTTAATATTAAACTGGGCCTTGTGCCATATATAAACATAGCTACCCTGTTATTGTGCATTCAATACTAAGCTATTCAAATATAACACAGGTTCATATATTCATGTTTCTAATTTAAACAAGTGCACGGTACAGGCTGGCCATGCCACTGCCATTTCTAAACATACATCTTGCATACAACACTGAGCTATTAAAGTAATGCACAGATTCATCTTTTTATTTTAAACATACATGCAGAAGAGACAGTGAATCCTCAAGCCATCTGTGGATAGCACACGTCCTCCCACATTAGTGAAATGTCGGACCCTGATGGGTAGCTCACAACTTATCTAACCTTGGACGGATGGAGGTTGTCAAGCAGAGGGTCAAATTAGCCTCTCAATATGTTGGATGCCTGTTAATGTGTATTTAAAGACATTTCAATTTGTGGAAAAAAATTGGTTAGAAAATAAATCAAAAATTATAAACAATTAAAAAAATGGTCTCATCAACCAAACATTTCGCGACCCCCCTGCAGTACCTCTGCGGACCCCCTAGGGGTCGCGGACCCCCTGTTGAAGACCTCTGGTTTAGACGAATTATTGATTAACCTTTCCTCTGAGTCTAAAACAGAATATTTTCAGAACAGCTCTATGTACAAAATGGATCATGGGCTCCAAACCGGCAGAATTACTTTGTGCTGTTTGTTTTTATCTAAGCAATTTGTTATAATTGGTATAAAATGTAAGTCCTGCTATAGTGGCATCATTTTATAGAGATCCCCCTCTGTCAAAACCTAACAATACCCTGATAGAATACATCCTGCTTTATTTCCTCCAAATAAGGAGGTTATGTTTTTGTCTGTTTGTTTTGTCTGTTGGTTGGCCGTGTGTGTCTGAGGATGTGGAGGGGAAGGTGAGGAAGAGGCACGTCTCGAAATCGTTGACAATGAGCTGGTTCAGGGGTTTACGTTTTCCATAGAAGTGGCATGACATGAGCAATATTTTACCCATGAATGAAGATTTTATTCCATAATACCTTGCTTAAGAAGATGATGTCTAATAAAAATTGTCCACTCTGGTGTTTATATATAATAAAGTTACTCGCACTGATATATTGCGCTTACATGTAGCACTTGTGGTTTGGCTTTTTTTAAGCTATTGTACTTACATGATCCTTGCTGTTCTGAGTCTGTACCCTCATGGTTGAATGCACTTATTGTCGGTCGCTTAGGATAAAAGCATCAGCTAAATGATATGTAATGTAATACATTTGATATTACATGTGTATCGTTTAAGAACAGACTTGAGTTATTATTATTATTATTATTATTATTATTATTATTATTATTATTATTATTATTATGTTTTTTCTAATGACCACTGATAAGACAGGAGCACTTGAAGTGTAAATCAGATTAGCTGGGGCCAGTGCCCCCTGGCCAGGGCCCTGGTTCCGCCCCTGCGACAACCAAGCGCAGACAAAAATAATATATCTTCCTTGGCTGATCTATTAGGACATAAAGACTGTTCTTTTATTGTGGTAATAAAGTCAAACATTTTCCAGCTATTGTCGACTCCGTGCCTAACCCCGCTCTCTTCCGTCAGCTGCTTGGTGTGTTAAAACGAGCGCCCGTGTGTTTGTCTCGCGTTGTGTGGACACAGCTGACCGCTGTCTGCGAGCAGGAATAAACCAGGCTAGGCTAACAGCTCGGACAGTTAGCAGCTCACTGAGCGGGGGGACGGGTCGCACCAACCGAGCGGCACCGCGGAGGCAGGACCGGAGCCAGTCTTATTTTTATCCGACATGCAAACGCCGAGTGTCGCAGCTAGCTAACGTTAGCACCATCCCCGCGGACCATGGCAGAACCGACGATCAACCGACGATAGAGAGACAAGGCGACATCGATAGGAAAGCGGTTCGCTTAGTTTCAATGTTATTGTCAATTGAAAGCACATTTGGTCACGATGTCCTGCTCTGGGAACCTGGTGTGGGATGTAAATAAACGCCTGATCGGATACAACGAGCCCAACACCATCAGGACCAACTACTTAGGTAAGAACAAAAGGAAGCTACGCGATGCTAGCGGGGCAGCGGAGGAGGAGGCGAGCAGGAGATGTGTTGTTGTGTGATCGTGGGTTGCAGAGGAGTCAGATGAAGTGACAGCCAAACTCAACACGGCCTCTGAGGTTGTTCTTCGTTTGCATTGTGTTGTTCTTATATAAGGCAAGAGAGCTGCCGCTGCCGCCGCTTGCTCCGCACAGGCACATCCCTCCACATGTAAATATAACGAAGTGGAGTCAAAGAAGACACGTGAGAGTTCCCAGCCAAAGCAGCCACATACATGGGATTATGTGTTATGTATGACTGCAGCTCTCTAACAGAACAACATCTCACACATATATATACATATCCTCTTTCACCGACTACAGAACATTGCACACGAATTGCAGCACGGAGGCAATTTCCGTGCAATCGCAGGATTTGCGCAGGTGGATAATGCAGAGCTAAGGAGCCATCAGCAGGCGAGACCACCACACTACCTGAACTCTGAAGTTCACCAGTAACATGGCCTGAAAACATATGACAGTAAAAACAGGGATCGATCACTTAAAGCGTCTGATGTGTTTTCAGTTCTGCAGGAAATTGTAGGCAGTTGAAAGGAGTCCATGCCCAACAGTGTGTCGACTTCAAAATGCTCACAGCAACAGTGTCGTCATTCATATATATATATAAAACGTCATAGATGGAAAGGCTTCTATGTGCACTTCATATCTTTAGAAACTGTAAGTGTTGAACTTTTCAGACAAGATGATGATATACTTAAATATAGACGATGGTCATACAAACAAGATCTTTTTTAACATATTGTGTTCCCTGAGGGATTAGTAGCTTTATGTTTCTTTGTTGGAATGTAGCTGTGACGTGGGGTTTAAGTCTTGTATCCAAACGATTGTCATAACCATGACAGCAGCACATCGGGAGGGTTGGCCCAACATTTTCTATCAAGATAAAAATGTTCATATTAGTCAACATTGATCTTTATCACAATGACTGTCACTTGATTATGTCTGTGAAGTTTAAAGACTGACTTTTTATCCTCAGTGAGTTCCTTATGGACAGAGAATGACCAACACTTGATGAACAGCAAGACATTTAGCAAATCTGAGGTAGATTAATCACTCAAAATTATTCTCATAAGGCAAGAAATATCTTTATATTTATATGTGAGGCAGCCCTCTCCCAGGATGGACAGAGGAGCAATAGATGCTGCGTGTATCTAGTTAATATATTGGAACTCCTCACTGCACAATGCATAAGTGATTTATAGACATGTAATTAACATTTTTTATAGTGTAATAATTACATTTTCCAATATATTCTTTCTTTTATTGGCCAATCCTACACATCATTCAATACCCCCCCCCCCCCCCCCCCCCTCCACAAAACAATATTTTAATACATTTGAATGAATTAAACATGTACTGGATCCCTGAAAGGTGTGTTTGAATGTGGAAAAAATAGCTGTAAAATTAAGTGTATCAATATTATGCAGTTTTGAATTTTTATTTCATATCCTGTGGGTGATTGCATGAGGTTACACAGACTATTGCTAAATAATGAACCAATCTGATTTTCCCAGTGGATATAAAGTCCTCATTGAAGACGTGTCGGTATAGATTTTGATGTAAGTCTCTGTGTCGGTCGCGAGGGAACAACACGTAAGAGTCGAAGTGACTGCAGAGGAAACAGAGGACTGGGCTCCTGGTGCAGGCAGAGAGGTTTTGAGAGCTCTTCTGCATTGTGTCAAAAAGTCAGCACCTGACAGTGGTTGAATGAAGATTTACCAGCCTGCAGAGGTGGGGCAGGGGCCACTGAGGTTTAGTCACTGCTGCATTTAGCAGGACTGATACGGGGTGAGCTGTTATTGTGCGTGAGTAGAGGAGACATGCAGAGAGGTGTGGGTCAGAGCTCTTGTGGGTTATATTTAGTTCTACGAAGTGGATGGGGGGTTGGGGGGTAGCAAGTAGTGGTCTATATTAATTCCCTCCAGAGAAACCTCCAGGTGAAAATAACTGTGTTGCACATTTACATGTGTTCATCAGGTCAGAGCTGTTGGACTTCCCATGAACTTTAGAAATATTATGTGTTGTTATTGTCATTGGCTGCTGTTTTACATGATGATTAGAGACTAAAAAACTCTAACACAGTATCTGTATGGGTCAGTATCTGATCTTTTTGATTCATTTTAATATTTATACATATTAATGTTAATCCCTGTGAGTTTGAGTTTGACTGTCAGTTATATAAAGTGCTCTGAAGTCAGGCCTTTTCCAGGTCTGCCTCTGTCAGAGGACAATTCCTCCACTGCTTATAAAACTTGCTGGAGCAGGTTGGGTATAAACAGCCTCCGGTTGTAGCACAGACCTGTTTGCCCAATAGATCAGGCAACTCTTGCTTTAGCTTGTGCAACTGCTTTACAAGACGTTTGATTTATCATTTAAAAAAAAAAAAAAAGACAAACAACTTGAGCATCTTGGAGGAAGGAAGTTGCAGCTGCTTCATCCTTTTATTAGATTCATATTATATCAATCAAGAACAGAATCAGCAGATGTATCAATAATGATTTGTAACCCGAATCTGAAATGAAAGTTCCACCAGTCTATTAGTGAAACAGTGTGTGTTTATGTGGTAGTATCCTGGTTTTGATCAGATCAGGGGTTTGGAGGAGCAGCCTCGCTCTGAGCATCCTGGTCTAAGAAAACCGAATAAAGTTTTTTGCTGGATATTTGGGCAATAATAGAAGAGAGGATTGTGTGACATGTTGAGACCTGATCTCCCTTTTTGATTAGGAACATAGAGGCTGAGATGATATGAAATTAATACACAACACAGATGACGAGAACCCTTGGTACTGTGAGAATAATGTATCATGCTCCGTCTAAACAGTTATGATCACGACAAGGAAGAGTCTTGAAACAGAGCAACAAGTGGACTCTGTGTTCAGATCCCACAGGTTTTAACTTTTAATATGTTTTTAAAATCCAGTCTTTTAAATATCACAAATAAGTGATAACGTCATCCTGAAGAATCTTTTCCGAGATCAAACTATTTTATTTTCTGGCATTTATAGTCTTATTTTACAGCAGCATGATTTAGTTTGTTTTTCTCTTTTCACAGGTAGGAGAGAATTTGTCCAGAGGCTTAAACTTGAAGCGACACTGAATGTACACGATGGCTGTGTAAGTGCTCCACATATTTCTACATCTATTCATTTTTGTTCTTGTTTTATTTGCATGTGTCCTCTTGCAAAGGAAACACTTTACCCTCATCAGTTCCTCGGCCAGTTTGAGACCTCGGTGTCCGAACAGAGAGCAGATCTCTGACCCCTTAGAAACCTGAAGCTGACGGGTTAACAGTCACGCGTACTGTCTCAGTATCGGCACGGCTGTCTGCCCCAGCAAAACACCCCAACAACAACAACAAGTGTACAAGGCCCTGGAGAGCAGCAGTTAATGTCTGCCCTGTGTAAATCAGAACTGCTACAGTAACAAGGATCAGAGAAATATTTTTTTAATACATGCTAGAAATATATTAGCTGCTTAATCTATATATAGACGAGCTGAGATATTCTATGTTAAAACTAAGGGCCGTTGAAGGCAGGACAATTATTGGAAAAGTGCTGAAACAATCAGACAATTAACAAATGAGAGAAATGTTTTACTTGGAAATATTTGTTTAAGTTATATGCATTTGCTACTTTCTTGTTATATGCAGCAAAAATTGGGAAACACATGGGTCTTCTTATTTTGAAGATTTCCTTTCAGGCCCTTAATGCTGTAAAGTATAACAAGGTTAATCAGCGCTTTGCAAGTACAGGTATATTAGGCCAGATGAGTTTGCAGCTGAGAAGAAAAGATGATGCAGCAGCTTCCCTGCAGGAAGTAATACATTATAGAGACCGCACCAGTGGAGTATTAACTAAAAGGCAGAGGATGGATACTAAGAGCTGGATCTGCTGATACACCATGGCCTGCCACTGCTGAATGTAGGAACAGGGGGAAAAGGAAAAATAGAAGAGAAAGTTGGTCTGAATGTCTCTGAATTCCTGGTGACTCATGGTGGGAAGTAAATATTTGTAAATAATGTTAGAGACCTGCAGCACTGAAAGTACACAATACCTCACAAGAAGCACAGGTTCTGAAAACAAATGTAATTTTATGGGGTGAAGTCCAGTTTGGGAGCCACATGGTTTATCCTCTATAAAATATCATGTGAAATGTGATGTCTTGAAACTGCTTGTCCCATATCGGTTTACAGTGAGGTGAAGAGTAAAGAAATCTGCGGATCCTCACGTCCGAGAAACTGGAATCATTAAACAATGAATTAATAAATACTTCAGTCTAAATGTAAACTGGATTTCTGTCTTATCTTCATCCAAGTTGTTGTGTCTCCACAGGTCAACACGATATCCTGGAACGACACAGGCGAATACCTCCTGTCAGGATCTGACGACACATTTTTGGTTATTACGAGCCCATACAACAAGAAGGTTGGTCTTAATCAATAAAGAGGTTATCACAATTAAATACACAGGTCCATCTTACTCTGAATTTTTTTTAACGTAGGAACAAGAAAAGGAGGTAAAACAGCTTGATGTAGCACTTGACCACTAGTAGATTACTTGTACTGAAAGCTTTGGATGCCTATTTTATTACAAATTTTACATGTTTGTAATATAACCGTCATACCCCCAACCTGGCTGTAACAAGCCACCAGCGATCACACTGAGATACCTGAAGAGACACTTGATGGTGTTTGAAATGTATTTTCCCCGAGTGTTTGTATGCCCCATAACAAATATACAAAAAGTAGATAAAAAGTGGAAGAATCACCTCATGTCTTTAGCATTGGTGTGATTCTCTGCCAACAGACTCCTGGAAAAGAAAGCACTTTAATAGTCATTAGTGAAATTAAAAAAAATGTATCCATACTTTCTCTTTTTTGCAAATTTTGTTTTCAGGGAAACAAATCGAATTCAGTTCAGTATTTCTTCTTTTTGAATATTCAAAGGTAGTTTATATATGTTAAAGATTGTCCCAACAAACATTCATGTATTTGCTTTTCTTCAGGTTAAGAAATCCATACGTTCAGGTCATCGGGCAAACATCTTCAGTGCGAAGTTCATGCCGCACACCAACGATCAGGAGATCATCTCCTGCTCTGGAGATGGCATCATCTACTACACCCACACTGAGAAGAGTCCTGAGTTCAACAGACAATGCCAGTTCACCTGTCACTATGGGACAGCTTATGAGGTACTGAACCAGAGAAATGTCAACGTAACACAGAACCTGTGCTGTAGAAACAACATATCTCACTTATGAGATATGTAATAAGTTTTGTTTTTAATCGTAACCTTCGTTTCCCCCCTCTGTTTTCCGTCAGATTATGACGGTACCAAATGACCCCTACACGTTTCTGTCATGCGGGGAGGACGGCACCGTGCGATGGTTCGATCTTCGCACGAAGACGAGCTGCAATAAAGAAGACTGCAAAGATGTAGGGTGACAACTGGGATATCTGTTCTCAATTCACAGAGCAGAAATCACATTAGGGTCTCCAACCATGTTTACTGATTAACGAGAGGATAATTTTTTTAATAAATAAAAAAAATCGGGCACATTTACAATGACAATGATATTATGTTCTTCACAGGTCGTTGGACATAATCTTTAGCAATAAAATAAAAAATGTTTGCACATAATTAGCAGCTCAGGAATAACTTCATTGAACTAACTTTTTTCAGCATCAGACTTTTTTAGGATTCATGTGGTCGTCATATATCCTAAAATAAAATGTTCTGTATTTTCTGTATCCGCATTGATCATTATCAATTGATCGCAGGAGCAGATAGTGAAGATTTTGTCCCCCACATTTCCCATATAAGTTTGTCCTCAGCAGTGCTCTCTGTCACAAACATCTTTCTTCGTCTGATCCAGTTGTCTTGGCTTCAGGCCAGTCTGCATCAGGGGAAGCCCAGTGCCTGATGAAAAGATGGATGTTGTGTGTGTGTGTGTGCGTGCGTGTGTGTGTATCCCAGATTGTGTTGCCTCTTCTCCTGTTTCATGCTTACTTCTCTCTCTTAGTTACAACATGTCAGTGTTACAAGTTGAACGTCCACAGCTGGAAAACTACAATTATTTTGAAAATGTATTTTCCGATTTTCTCAACTGGACCCAATTGTTTCTCTGTCTGTCCATCTGTCTGGACTTAATCCTTTGGTCTAACCTCACTGATGTGAATGTGGTCAACATGTGACAAAATATTAGAAACACATCTCCGAATAATCCTTTACAATAAAAAACCATAACGTTAAATCAACATCTCTTTAAAACATAAAAATCAAAAACAGAATATCATTACCTTAATGAGGGTAGGATTTGATTTAAGACAGTTGTATTAGACTGTTTTAGTTTTATCTCGGAGTACCCAATAAACTGGTAACTAGGTGTATATTGTGATTATCTACAATTATCTGCAAATATTTTAAAAAAGTGCCATTTCTTTAGTTGCTGAGCAGACATAACAATTTTATTCTAGTGAAGTTAACCACATTGTGTTTTCTTGGATTCCAGGACATCCTGATTAACTGTCGGAGGGCAGCGACCTCTATATCCATCTCTCCACTGGTGCCATATTATCTGGCCGTGGGCTGCTCCGACAGCTCAGTGCGAATCTACGACAGACGTATGCTGGGAACCAGAACGACAGGTCAATTCACTTATTCACTCTGCATTCTCTGTATTTATGTTGATGATGTGGAGTTGTGCTGCCTTTTTGGATGTGATTGAATTTGTCGAGAACATCTGAACAATCATGTTATAAAGGCCTTATCAACTACAGATGTTCTTGAGATTTAAAAAATATGGTTCACATAACCAAAGAAGGGAATTTATATTACTAATAATCTTTATTTTCATTTATTCTCACAATTGGCCTTAGCAGTTATTTATTATTTGTTTGTTTATTTATTTAGAAGGATCCCCATTAGCTCTACCCTAAGACAGAGCTACTTTTAGTGGGGTCCACATTTAAAACATAGATACAGATATTAAACATTTAAAACATACGTTACATTACAAATATCAGAAGTGAAAATACATAAAAATAATGATCATACAATATTACAGATATCAAAAATTAATTTAGTGGTTATGCAATTTTACCTTTGTCATGATATAAAACACTGATATATCCAATTCCATAGAAGCGAAAACTGCAAACCATCTAAGAGAATACTAGTAAGGGAGGGTGACTGATGGAGGGGATGAAGCAGACATGAAGAGTTTCTGAATATCTCCCCGTTTCTCTTCCTCAGGTAACTACATGGGCCGGGGGACGACGGGCATGTGCGTTCGTTTTGTTCCCGCTCACCTGACCAACAAGTCGTGCCGGGTGACGTCCCTCTGCTACAGCGAGGACGGGCAGGAGGTGCTGGTCAGCTACTCCTCCGATTACATCTACCTGTTCAATCCCAAAGATGACCAGGCCCGGGAGCTGAAGGGCCCGTCCGAGGAGAGGAGGGAGGAGGTGAGCGAGCAGGACAGACTCGAGCAGTGTCATCGCACATCACACGAGTCCGGACGGGTATTTTTAGTCATGCTAGCGGTTAAGCTTTAAAGACACGAATATCACAACAATGTTTGGATTGATCGCCATTAAAACTTTACTCTGATATTCATGGTGCCCTGAGGATAAATCCAAATGATTACTTGATTTGTAGTCACTTTGATCTTAACATGTTTTACTTGAATAAGCGAAATGCAAAGTAGAACTTAGGCTGATGGGAATATAATCAGTTTTGCAGTTGTTTGGCTGTTTGGGTGAACAAAAATATTAAAGCTAAAGTTAATGAACTGAGAATTTGAAGTCAGTAAGATACAACCTGTGGGAACCATGGAAGGATTGTTTGTTGTGAACAGAGCCGATATCTGCTTGTTGTTGCTGTCTGCTTCCTTGAGAACACTGCGGACATCAGAGCTAAATCTGTACTGGCTGATGCAGTGCAGTGAGAGGAGCAAAATGACCCTGAGAGAGAGACAAGGAGGACGGAGGTGAGGGGGATGAGGTGCAGTGATGAAGAAGGAAAGAAAAACATGATGGAAGATCAGTAAAAAATCAAATCTACAGCACGAGTATTTTCTTAGATATATTTCGGTCATTGTTTATCTCTCTGGTTGAGGGCTGAGTTTGGAGATCAGATAAATGAACAGACAGTTAAACTGGACCTCAGACAAACACAGGTGTTCACATTGAGAACCAGTCGCTGCTGCACATGAGAGTGAATGTGCTGGATCATGGTGCCAGTGTTTCAAAGCGTCGTGGTGAGTTCAGCTGTGTCGAGATGCAACCACCACACGCATTCCTTTCCAAATTCAGCGACTGACGCAGGCAGTGTTCCTCTGTCCTCCAAAATAGTTCAGGATGAGGGGGTTGGGGGCTGCCAGCCAAGAAGAAGCTCATTACCCAGCCTTCCCCTTTTTTTCTACCTGTGACCCCATTTATTCAGGGGCTTTCCCCCCCGCTACTATCTCATTCATCCTCTTGCTCCCTTTCACCACCTCCAGCCCATGTGCAGACCCGATGACATTTCTTAAGTAAAGCAGTTGATAGTCGCTGCACTAAGACCCCCATTTTCTATTTGTGGCCGTCAGCCTGTTGCCCTGTAGCAGTGCGAGCCAGGGGACTGGAAAGAGACTGCAACCTTAGTCGTGCAGTGAGGAAGGAGGGGGCACTTAAAAGAGGACACTGACCTCTGTCAGTGGTGCAGTGTTTTGCTTTGGCAGCGGAGCTAATTTTGATCTTGCTTTGACTGACGAGCTTCTAATATTTCCTTGTGTGTGTGTGTGTGTGATTCCCCAGCTGAGGCAGCCTCCAGTGAAACGCCTCCGACTACGAGGGGACTGGTCTGACACTGGACCCCGAGCTCGCCCGGAGAGTGAGAGGGAACGAGACGGTAAGATCACAGTCACATGTATGTTTAGTTTAAAGCAGGCGTCTCAAATTACACATCAGGCCCCTGAGAACATTTAACAAGGTCACCTTCATATTGCTGTTAGATGTTGCTCATCATACATTCATTTTCTCACACTTTTGTCTATTTGAATAACCCGGTAATTTCCAGATTATGCTGCAAAATCAGAACATACATTTTTCCTCTTTTTTAACTGTGCTATGTGCTAACCTAAATGGATACAAACTCGAAATCCTTTTTATCCTTTTTTAACAGTTGTCATTCATTTGGAGTTGTGTTTCTAGATTTAAAGCCCAGTATTTAGCCCTGTTTCATGTCCCCATCAGTTCCTAATCCAAATATCTGGCGTTTTAGCTGCTTAATGCTCCATTATGTGCACCAGCCAGTCGCCTGTCTGTTGCTGAGCGGGTACTTTTCAGATCAGCATTGTGAGAGCAGTGACATTGAACCAGAGTACTAAAGTTGGAGCCATAAACCATAAAGTTCTGCAGAACTGAGGATAACTGTCACTATGAATGATACCTTTCACATTACCTGTGATCAATTGTTAATATAAGAGTATAGATTTTAGCCACTGTTTTGGTCCATCTGTCCCATCTGCAAAGAGGAAGCTGTCGTTCTCCAGGAGTAAAAGGGAACATTTTGCGGTCTGATCGATACAAGCGACCAGGGAGATGAAAGTTTATTTTCTCACGTTCAGAATTACCATACTTAAATTTGTTTAAGTATGCTCCTTCACCACCCTGTTTTTTGTAGTTTCAACTTATTAATCATTCAGTTATTAATAACTGAATGAAGTTAAGATGTATGAACAGTTGACAACATCTTACAGTATTTTTTTGTTTCCTTCACTCTTGTAGGTGAGCAAAGCCCAAACGTGTCTCTGATGCAGAGGATGTCGGACATGTTGTCTCGTTGGTTTGAGGAGGCCAGCGAGGCTCAGAGCAGCAGAGGAACGCGGCCACAGACACGGCCCAGAGGTGAGAAGACGTCTTCCACAGGCCCACTCGCTCGCTAGGATTTTTCTGGACTTTCCCCTGTTGTATTCTCTCGTGGATTCATTCGAACAGTTCCTGGCGTTTAGCTAGTGTAGATGGGCGGAAAGGTTGCGGAGCAATTGACTCAAGCGTTCTCACAAATAGCCCCTCCCGCATAATGTCCAGACTCCAGTTCAGGTCTGAAAGCAGCTTTAGTGAACACCTTTTCCATGCTGACAAATATCTGTTATTATTCTCTTTTTCAGGAACAGCCGTCCGTCCCGAGGCCTCGTCAAATCCTCCAGCTGCCCCTGCAGGAGACTCCAGTCAGAGCCCCAGTGCCCCCGAGAGGCCTGTGATGACAGACACTTCAGTGGAACCTGCTGCTCCTGCAGCTGCCACTGCCGCTGCTGCCCCCATGCCTAAGTCCACCTCCTCTTCCTCCTCAGGGTCTTCATCAACAGTTACAGCACCTCCTCCCTCCAGCTCCATATCAGTGGACAGTTCGGCCCCTTCGACCTCCCTCCTCAGCTCCTCCCCTGAATCAGAGCAGAGGAGTTCGACAGATGCGACCAGGACCCCCACGCCGGCGGCCGCGTCCACCTCAGAAGCTGCACTCTCAGGTAAAAGGTTAAAAAGACACACACCAGTCACCTGTCAAGTTTTCACAAATAGTCAAAGAAATGTTACTCTTTACATGAATATGCATCCTCTCCTTATCAGTAGTTGGAGGGTGACTCTGTGTATAAGTGTGTGTTTGTTGGAGCCTCTCCACTCAAGCAGCTGCCTCACTCCACTCTTTTTCTCCTTCAGCATCCTGTTGTCCTCCTCTTCCTCCTCATCCTCATTTTCTTTCCCTGACTCTCTGCTTCTGACCTTTTCCTCATATCCTCCTCCTCTCAGTCTGCTAATCGCTTCGTTCACTCTCCCTCTTCTCCTCTGCCTCTCTGTCAGAGTACGGTCCCCACCGGCTTCCCATAAGTTTAGTGTGTAGGCGTTTGCAGAGGTTACTTCGGCTGGCCGACCCCCCGGGACACGGTCAGCTGGCGGGGCCATCTTCTTCCTCTGCAGAGAGAGAAAGACAGTCACAAAGAGCTGCTACCTCTGTTGCTGCTGCTGCTGAGACGCCACCCCGTACAGGTTACCCTCCCCTCCAAGCTCCCCACAGCACCCCGCCCGTCCATACGGGCTGTCCGCCTGAGCCCCCTCCCCTGCCATCCAACCCTTAGGCTCAGCAGACATGTCTGCTTGAAGAGACAGTCATGCTGTAGAGAGACTCGGTCTTGCCAGAACTTACCACTAATCCAACAGTGATCCTCTTTCCATTTTTCAATAATGCACCTTGTACTTATTAACCCCTATAGGTGCCACTGTGGCCTCTCTGCTGTTTGTTCAGCCCCTCACTCACTAATGCTCTCACTCCATCGCTCCCCCTGTCGCTTGAGTTCTCACCTGCATACCCTCCGGTTGGAGTGGCACCAGCTGACGTATGACACTCTGCTTTGGCATCCTCATGGCTCATGTGGTTGTTCACCCGTGTTTGATGATGCACACTGGTGACCATAATACAGGGACTGATTCGCTTTGGTTTTGATCTCACTGCAACTCGAGAGTCCTAACTGAAGCCCTTTTCAGACACGGAACATTGATATGAAATGACGGAAGCTTTACACAGAGAGCGACAATACTCAGATAACATTTGGCATGTTGTGCTTGGATAGTAAAAGGTTTAAAGTGGTTATATGAAGGGATGAGCTTATTCTCAAATTTTGCAGCCTGAGCCTTAATTAATGACCACAGTGAGCTTGGGAGGCTCACAAATGCTTCTCAAAGTGAATCCACATTCTCAGTTTCATTATTTATTAGAGAGCAAATGCAATTGCTTAATTCTATAATGTACAACAGCATAGAATGTCAATATATTCATTGGGACTCTCCTATTGAATGTGTCAAGTGGCTGGATATTGATTTATTCATCCATACAGTTCAAATCAAATAGGCAGTGAAGACTTCCTATTTGAACACGAGATCAAAGTATGAAATTGCCGTCATGTTTATGTCATGAGGTCTCGTGTCTGAAAGGAGCTTGTTGTACTCAAACAGGAATTAATCTGACACTAGTGCTTCAATGAGAGAATAAAGAGTCATGGCTTTTTTAAGTTGAAACCAGCCGTCACTATAGAGGAAGAGCAGAGGATATTTTATACATATAAAGCATGTTGCAGACTTGGTAATGCATTGATCTCAGGATAGGTAAATCTTGATGGTTGTGATTACCGGACTTGTATACCATCACCGATCTAAATCATTGATAAACTAGAATGACACTCAATAGAGTGGATACCTCCGCCAAGGCCCAACAGTCACATTATGAAACCATATTTCATTAGAAATGGATTCCTGATCCCATTCTCTGAGAAGTTAAGGGGAAAATGCTGAAAAATGCTTTGCAATGTTAAAGACAGTGGGGCGGGAATCCAGGATCTGCACGAAGATTTAAAGGGTTGTTCCCTGACCCACACTGCATCCTCCCACCAATGTTTTTGGAAACCTGTGCCGTGGTTTTTGTGTAATCCTTCTTACAAACAAACCAACAAACGGACAGGGGTGAAAACACAACCTCCTTGGCGGAGGTGGTAAAACAGTACTTCTGTAGTAGACGTGTGAACTTTGTATTGTTTTGAATCGGACTTGCTGATTTTAACAGCTTCCCTTGCCTGGCGTTGGATCGTGTTTGTTGTTTCTGTCTCACACGCTCTTGCTCGTTGACTGTGTGAGCGCTCAGGTTTGACCTCTGTGTCCAATATTCAGCGGGTCTCATTTGTGTTCCAGATTCCCCCTCGTCTGTGGTTAACAAACAGATGGGATCCATGACTCTTGATGAACAGCAGGGTGCGTCCTCTCCCCCACCACCCTGCCACCCGCTTTGTCTTCCTCACCCTAAAAAACACCTTTCCTCATGTTGAACCTCTCCAGTGTGTCCTCCATTGCCTTGACTCTGTCTTTTTCATACTTTGTCATCCACAGATTTACTTTCACATTATCTGTCCACCACAGATAATAACAAATAATAACTCATCAATAGAAATGAATATTGACTTATTTACTGAATGAATACATTTATTTTAACTATTAAGATTAGTTCACCCAAATTTAACCGATTTAATTTTTTTTTTTTTGATAATTACACTTTTGATCAATTGTTTGATCAACCACGAGAATTCTAGTGTTTTTTTTTTTGTATAATTTAAGATCCAAGGGGAACATGAACCTGTTCATGCTAGAGGGGGACAACTGATAATTATTGATCAATGAAAGTTAAAAACAATGAATTGTCCCTTTACTTACAAATGTATTAAGTATCCAATTATTGCAGATATGAACCTAATTTGTTCTATTAGTGAGATTTGTTCTTTCATATTTGGTGGCCTACGGTTGACATTTTTTTAAACTCTACATGGCTCCAAAAACTCTGACAATAAAAACGTGTAATATAGTCCAGGTTGAATTTCTGTGACATGATTGTTATTAACAAACTGAGGTGTGTGTGTATAACGATCATTCAAAGCCTTTGACTTGTGTATCTTGTGTCCCTGTGTGTTTCCGTCTCGTTGCTGTGGCTGCTGGTCATCGATGCGTGTGTGTTACAGTGTGTTTGCTCCAATAACGTGCGCTGCATGTTCCCATCTGTGTTCAGTGCTTTGAATCGATGGGAAGTGATGCAACAGACATATTTCCAGTGTGCTTTACATGACGTGAATAACAGGAATGAAACGTTTTACATGTTTTAATCAAACATTTTAATTTAACAACAAGAACTGGTATTTTTCTACCACACCAATAAATCTGTGTTTGCTTGTGTCTTCGTCTCAGGAGGAGCAGAAGCTGCAGCTCCACCTCCTGGTCAATCTGTATCTGCACTAGTCGTCGCCAGCAGCAGCAACGGCAGCAGCAGCAGCAGCGCTCCCTCCTCCTCCAGCTCCACCGGCACCAGTCGACCCAGTGCTGCAGAGCCGGTCATCAGCCTACATTACAGCTCAGAGGGAACCACCACCAGCACCATCAAGCTTGACTTCACTGATGAGTGGTGAGTCATCGGCTGAGAGAGTCTCTCTTAGAGAATCCATAAATTGTCTTTTGTTTACAGAGTAGTTCTTTATTCCAGAAAAAATGTGATATTTACAGATGACCAACAGGGGGCAGAGTTTCTTTTTCCTTATACAGTGCCTTGCATAAGTATTCACCCCCCTTGGACTTTTTCCCATTATGTACTGTTACTAACTGGAATTCAAATAGACTTAAATAAACTTTTTCCCGTTTGATCAACAAAACATGCATAGTACTTTGGAGGTGCAAAATAAATGTTATTGTGACACAAACAATAATGAGAACAAAAAAGTTGACATCTGTTGGGTGCATAAGTATTCACCCCCCTGTGTCAATACTTGGTAGAACCCCCTTTCGCTGCAATTACAGCTGCAAGTCTTTTGGGGTATGCCTCTACCAGCTTTGCACATCTAGAGATGGAAAGGTTTGTCCATTCTTCTTGGCAAAAAAGATGAAGCTCAGTCAGATTGGATGGAGACCGTCTGTGAACCGCAATCTTCAAGTGTTGCCATAGATTCTCTATTGGATTGAGGTCTGGGCTTTGACTGGGCCATTTTAAGACATTAACATTCTTTAATCCAAACCATTCCTTTGTAGCTCTGGCTGTATGTTTAGGGTCATTGTCCTGCTGGAAGATGAACCTCCGCCCCAGTCTCAAGTCTTTTGCAGACTGCATCAGATTTTCTTCAAGGATTTCCCTGTATTTGGCTCCATCCATCTTTCCCTCTATTCTGACCAGTTTCCCTGTACCTGCTGAAGAGAAGCATCCCCACAGCATGATGCTACCACCACCATGTTTCACTGTTGGGATGGTGTGCTCAGGGTGATGGGCAGTGTTGGGTTTTCGCCACACATAGCGTTTTGCATTGAGGCCAAAAAGTTCAATTTTGGTCTCATCTGACCAGAGCACCTTCTTCCACATGTTTGCTGTGTCTCCCACATGGCTTCTGGCAAACTCCAAATGGGATTTTTTATGGATCCCTTCAACAATGGCTTTCTTCTTGCCACTCTTCCATAAAGGCCAGATTTGTGGAGTAGACGACTAATAGTTGTCCTGTGGACAGATTCTCCCACCTCAGCTGTGGATCTCTGCAACTCCTCCAGAGTAACCATGGGCCTCCTGGTTGCTTCTCTGATTAATTTTCTCCTTGTCCGACTCTTCAGTTTGGGTGGACGGCCTCCTCTTGGTAGGTTTGCGGTTGTGCCATATTCTTTCCATTTTCTTATGATGGATTTTATGGTGCTCAGAGAGATGTTCAAAGCTCTGGATATTTTTTTATAACCTAACCCTGCTTCATATTTCTCCACAACTTTATCCCTGACCTGTTTGGTGAGCTCCTTGGTCTTCATGATGCTGTTTGTTCAGTAATGATCTCCAACAAACTCTGAGTCCGTCACAGAACAGGTGTATTTATACTGAGATTAAATTGCAGACAGGTGGACCCTATTTACTAATTATGTGACTTGCAAATGTGACTTGTGAATGCAATTGGTCGCACCAGATCTTTGTTAGGGGTTTCACAGTAAAGGGGGTGAATACATATGTACTCAACACTTTTCAGATTTTTATTTGTAAATAATTGTGAAATCCATGTAATATTTCCCCCCACTTCCAAATGATGCACTATTTTGTGTTGGTCCATTACATAAACTCACGATGAAATACATTTTAATCTGTGGTTATACCATGACAAAATGTAGAAAAGTCCAAAGGGGGTGAATACTTATGCAAGGCACTGTATCTCCATTCAGTGATGTTTCCTTGATTTACAAAAACCTTCCCTCTCTGAATGTTCTGTATGTAACAATTGACACAAATGTTGTAGATATAGATGCAACATCGATCTTGTTAGAAGTTTTTTTATGGAGGAACAGTTGAAAACACATTATAAGCTTGAGGGACTCAATCACTGGTTTTTCTCCTACAGGAGCAGCACTTCTGGCACTATGGGCAGCGGAGCTCGCAAAACATCTGAGGCTGCACAGAGCAGAGCGAGTGTGTCCACGGAGAGTTCAGCATCAGGGCAAAGTGAGTTGTCTCGTCCAGCTTTTTTTTTTAAGTATTTTTTTTTTTTTATTACTTAATTGTATTATACAAACAAGGCTATTGTGACACTAGAAAACAGCAAAACGAGCCAAATCCAATTAAGGAGTAAAAATAGAAACGAAATTTATTATAATATCTTTCCCCCTCAGTTCCCTCTGAGCCCTTGAGGCAGCAGAGTTTGCCGGCCGCCTCTGCAGAGCCACCGTGTGACGCCTCCTGCAGCTCGACGCCTCCGGCTGCGGCAGAGGGCTCCTCTCAGGGGGACAGCACGGAGAGGAGTCAGCCGGAGGGTGCGGAGGACACATCGGGAGGCTGCAGGAGGGCGGAGCCCACCGGGGAGGGCCAATGCGGCCCGCTCCCATCAGAGTGGGAGGGCCAGAGTCAGCCCGCACGGGGCAACCAGGACTCTGATGACAGCGATGACGATCCCATCCTCATCCCGTCAACGAGGCTCAGAGGACAGGGACAGAGGTACGTCAAACAAAATGTCTCTCTCGTTTCTTCATATTTTATGAGCAGGAAAACAACCTTATGGCGTTGATGTCAGATGATTTTCTCTTAGATCTAAATGCTGCTCACTTTTTAACAGTTGGTAATCTGCTTATTTTTATTTTTTTGTAATACCATGCAATTGACTGTTTTACTACAAATATAGACTTAGTACCAGAGGATCTGCAGTAGGAGATAGGATGATCAGGTAAAATGTTTGCACTGGCAGCTCAAAGCATCTAACCTGTCAGGTGTGTGACCATAGACTGTTTATATAGATGGACGACAAGCCTCCACTTCCTCCTGTTGTCCAAAAACAAGCTGAAGTAACCCGGATGCAAACGCTGCCATCTTGAGCTATCAATGTTATTTGGAGCCAGAGTCTGTGCAGTAGCAATGGGGGGGATAGAGCCAAACTATGGAGGTCCCTCCAATTCACATTCTGGACCAATCATGAATCAGTCTCAGCTGTCCCTCATGGCATTTCCCCCAACTTTAAACATCAAATAACTACTTAACCAGACTTACATAATTTGTTTAAATTTGGACATACATTAGTGTGATAAACGCCTGACATGACAGAAACTATCTTTAAGAAACATTTCCTTTTACCGGTATTTTAACTCATTGGGTTGGTCCACGCTGCCAGCCACCTGGGGGCGATAGAGATAATTTGGGTTCACTTTTGGGCCGCTGTCAAGTCGTCCATCTTTACACACAGTCTATGTCTGTGACCTGCCGCTTTAAAACTCAACACTGTGTAGAATGAAGAGAAAGGTTTTTGTGTTGGTCTGATCGTTTCCCTCACACTAACAAACACACAGTTAACAGAGTGTTGTGCATGTCAGTACTGACTCTGAACACGGTGTGAGCATTTTGAAGATGTTACACTGGAGAGAAGTTAGGAATGAGGCGTGAATAACGAATCTGTGTGAGTGCATGACATCCTGGTGAAAAGGAGCCGAAGCACTGTTTTAAATTTTCCCCAGTCGGACATCTTTGAAAAACCACGTGATGCACATTCAGTCACACTGTTGTCGTGTAGTGAGTGGACAGCACTTTTGCACAACACGTTTAATGGCTTAATTCAGCTGTGACAGAGCAAGCAAGTGATTTTTCTTTTTAAAGTGGCTGCTTCCAAGTTTAAAATAGCTTGTTACTGGTTTCGAAAAATCCCGCATCAATTCAAAGCATGGCGTTCATGAGCATCAGCGACAGCATGTGGGGCGTCTGGTCTTCTTCTGTGGGCTTTATATTTACACATGTTTTTTTTTTTTATTGTTGTGTTCGCCAGACGCTCGGCAGCAGCTCGCATCCAGGAGCTGTTTCGCAGGAGGAAAGAAAGAAGGGAGATGGAGGAGAGCGAGACCCAGAACATCAGGAGACCCTCGGTCAAGATGGTCTACAAGGGCCACCGCAACTCCAGGACAATGGTACACCTCAGGCCACTTGTATCACATTAGTTAGAAGAGCTTGGAGACCTTGTGAAAAATCCTCTCAAAGCAGGACTTCAACTTTTTGTAGAAAAAATTTGCTAGTTCAGAAATTAGTAAATGCAAAAGTGTATTTTAATATTTTAGTCAGAACTTCCTTCATTTTCTTTATGCGCAGATAAAGGAGTCGTGTTTCTGGGGCAACAACTTTGTGATGAGCGGCTCCGACTGCGGCCACATCTTCATCTGGGACAGACACACGGCCGAGCACCTGATGCTGCTCGAAGCCGACAACCACGTGGTCAACTGCCTGCAGCCGCACCCCTACGACCCCAGTGAGTCCAGCCCCAGCCTCACACTTTCATCATCCTGTCTAAAAACCTAAAGGTGACGCCATGACGTGGACCACGGCGTTAACCGTTTCATTTTCTTGTCTGTTTCAGTTCTCGCTTCTTCAGGGATAGACTACGACATCAAGGTGTGGTCGCCGCTGGAAGTTTCGCCATCATTCAACAGAGTCCTCGCTAATGAGGTACAGGAGATCACCGATATCAGTCTGAAGTGGAAACCCTGCCCTGTGCCAGATTCCTCTCTAGGTTTAGCTATACGATTCCCGGTGCATGTTAACATAAACACTAAAACGTGTCTCATAAAGCAGCCAGTTCTTCAGAACCGTGGTTATTTGTTGTAGCTGCACGAGGAGCTAAGTGTCGGAGGCCGTTCTGCTAAGCGTATTGTCCGGGATTGTCTTTAGATATTCCCTCCAAACACTCCCTGTCGTCCGCCCAATCGAAGTGGCTCCTCACTCTTATTGACACACCTCTTTTCTGTTGTCGTGCTCCTTCTCTTTTAAGGTCATAACTCGGAACGAGCTGATGTTAGAAGAAACGAGAAACACAATCACAGTCCCGGCCTCTTTCATGCTACGGATGTTGGCCTCTCTGAACCACATCCGATCAGGTACACTCAGAGCTATGTTTTTTAAACTTCTTGCAAGTCACTGGAATATTTGTGCATATTCATGTCCGACCACAGAAACTTTTATCTTCTTATTTATTCTAAATGTCTTGTTTTTGTGCCTTTTCTGTCCTGTAGATCGACTAGAGGGCGACCGCTCTGAAGGTTCGGGTCAGGAAAACGAGGAAGAGCAGTAGCCTGCTGGGATTTTATTTTACAGAAAACATCATTTCTTCTTGCTGTATAGCACTTGAAAACAAAAAAAAAACTGATTTGTACAAGTATAGTGTAGAATACTTCCTTTCGGAAATTAGTACAATTTCTTGGCCCCCTTGTGTTTTTTTAAGATCACTTTCTTACTGATGTTTCTGTACGAGGATAAACTGTGTGAATGCAAAAGGAAAGGACGTCAGTATATACAGTATATATATATATATATATTATGTGTGAGAATTACGGCGACTGGTGTGAGAGGATGTAAAGTGCAATATTTTGTTAGGAGAGAGTGAACTTTGATCAGTGTTAACGTGTGACATTTTGAATTTGTGGCACAAAGCTAAGAGATGTTGATGTGATGCTGCGGCAGTTACGCATGTGAACAAGGAGTTTCAGTAAAACACATTTTGAAAAATGTAAAAAATTTGTTGTTTAAGAGAAAAAAATAAGAAAAAAAGCTGTGGATCTCTATGACGGAGTATTAGGGCCATATTTAAGAAGAAAATATAAATTTCGAGTGATATATTAAAATAATATATTTAAATGAGAAACAAGTCATAATATAGTCTATAGTATACAAGGCAAAATATTACAAGGATAAATAACAAATTTCAAGGAAATTACAAGCAGGTTTAACCTGTGCTCGAGTTTTATGCCTTCAAAGTTTTGGTATAAAAAAAAATCTGATAGACGCAGATGAAAAATCGATTACAGCATTCCTAATTATGAATAAAATATTATGACTTAATTCTCGTAAAATTTAGACTATTCTAGCAATATTACGACCTTGTTCTCTATCTCAGATTTGTTTTCCTTTTTAAGTGGCTCTAATACGCTGTTGTTTCTTCTCAAAGGGTTGTTACTAAATTATTATCTTTTACAACATTTGGAAAAAAATAAAGCGAAATGGCTTCTTAAAGATTTTGGGTTAATGTCGACTATAAAAAAATCTATCAATGAAATGTAGCTTTAATTAAAAAGCTTCTATTTTTGCACATTAGATTTCTGAAGTGGTAAAGTCCACATATACAGAGTTCCCAAGGTATAAGAAACTACAGAAAACAAAGTTCATCCGTCAATATCACTAAAATGTTAAATTAGAAATCCTGCTTGATGGGCAAGACAAAAATAATCTTTAATTGAATTTAAGAGTTTTAAAACCTTCTGAACTAGTTGAATTGCAGACGTGGTAACGATTTCAAATCCCAGCAGCTCGTAATAAGGACGACATTTTTAAGTTAAAAAAACCTTTTAATATAAGAATCTTGATACGAAATTTTAATGCAAATATGGGTATTAATACTTTCTGTATAGTAAAACTCAAACGGTTACATCACTTCTCAGGTTAACAGCTTTTTCTTACAAAAGTAGTACCTGTGCAACATAGTACGAAAATACGAGGTAAGACTGAAGCACCAAAGACGTGCTCTACTCATAAATCTCAGAAGTTCTTTAATGACAGTGAAGGAAAGGATGGAGTGTAGAAACTGAGGTAAATGTACATGTACTAGATAACAAGAAAAACACTTTGTAGTTAAAGACCTTTACTTTTCATTAAGACTTTACTTGTCCTCTGATTCAACAATGAATTAAATTTATTTTTCAGTGAGTTGACTTAATGACCAATAAAGGAAAATACAGTCACTTATTTCTGACATTGTCGCCCAGTAGGTCCACGACATAATGAAACATGGGCTAATGTGATTCCATTAATATTACAATCTCATTATCCTGTTCTCTTACCTCATTTGGTTTGGCTATTATTCTGCTTTACATATGAAAACGCCGACTTAACAGTTATAATCACCTCGTCCTCCGACACGACACTAGAGTGGTTCTGTGGGAACGAGCACATGCCACGTGTTCAAGTGCAATCACTGTGGTACGTCCACAGTCGTCTGAAGCAGATAAGCATGAAATGTCGGGACTGTCCCTGCAGGTATCTACACAACAAGCAACACACTTTATATACTTTACTAATACTAGAGATATTGGGCCACAGATTGTGTTGATATGGTGAGGCTCAGGGCCGAGCAGTACAAAGATACACTGTGATCACTGATGTATCTCCACACACACTTCATCCGTTTCTATTACAACTCATTCTGTATTCACACCACCGTTTTAATTATCTAGGCAACAACTAAAAATACGATCCTTTCAACTTTTTGGGGAAATGCTAATAAACTGAAAGTCTATGGGTTATAGAGAGTTGGTTATAACAGGAATTTACTCCAGTTTTCTGTCATTTTATAGACAAATAAATATTCAATCATGTAAATAATCTGCAGATATAGAATTGATGTTGAAAAAACCTGAGTTGTAACCCCTTCAATGCCCCTGATCATCAAGTTATTGTCATACATAATGTGTATGTGAACTACTAATGTGAAGTACAAACACAACTTGGCTCTAAATCTGTTTCTACACAACAGACAAACTGAGCTCAAAACATGTCTTTATGTATTTGGGTTAAAGTTTTAAAGGGGTCTGATAACAGTGTTGTGAAGATAGAAGTGAATATTGTTTCATAAAGCTCAGCCCTGATGTCGCATCCGTTCCTTTTGATTCTGAGGAACAACAATAACATGTAGTGAACGATTTACTACACGAGACCATTCAGGTGACCGTACTTATTTGATGACATGAATCTGTGTAAAAGCTTGGAAAGAAACTGCTGGTGAGCACTGTGTGTGGTCAGACCAAGTGGAAATGTACCTCTGCCTTATCATTTCAAGTATGGTGTACCTATGTGTCACGAGACTTCATCATGTGTACCACAGAGCAGGACAGGCTCCGCTCGGACAGGTCACATGATAGCATCGAGGGTGTGAAACCAGCACAGTTCACCGGGGATAAACTGAGTATGGTCGAAGGATGTCCGACAAGTTACCAGACGAGCCGCATCTTTCAGACTGGTTTCTCCTCTATGTCCTGCTCTTCTTCATCTCTGTCGTCTTTGACAATCCCTTCATCGATACTCTCCAGCCTCAGTCTCTGACCGTCTAAGTATCTAGGTCTCGGCACCGCCCTCGTCACAAACAATCCCCCAGGCAGAGCCAGACCCTCGCCAAACAGAGTGAGCTTAGCATCGCTCTCTATGGCCATCGCAAGGCAGGAGGCAAAGGTGTCGAGAGATTTGTGCTCCTCTGCGTGGACTTGGGCCGAGGACGCGTTGACGTCAGCTGTGGAGAAAAGTGTAGATACTGAATTATTTGTTGACTAATCTTTATTTATTTAGCAAATCCTCCGTGAATGCGACATTAACCCCCCTGTCTTATCTTTGGGGAAAGAGAGGAAATGACAGATACCTTTGGATTGCTCCACCTGGTCTTCAAAGGTGACCGAGCTCCTCCTCTTTCCGGATAGATTCCCGTGCTGCTGTTGTTGGGAGGTGCCGTCAACAGAGAAGTCATCCAGCAGCATCACGTCTGTGCCTGTGGGGGGGAAACCAAAAACCTTGTTCATGGAAAGAAAAACTTTACAAATAATTAAAACCCTTATAAATTAGCCAGAAAAGGACAGAAAAGTGTCTACACTTTACATCACTTGTCTTATTTATGTCATCCTCAAATGAAAAGATGAGCTGTGACACAGGAATGTGGAGCCTGTGGTAACAAAGCTGAGGGAGTATGACGCAATATGGTGAGTAAGACCTTGTTACGACATTTCACACCTCATGTTTATAACATTGTCTCTTTTTTATATAGTAAGGATCAACTATAGAGTTTTCTTAAGTAGAATAGACACAATTTAATGGCATGAATGAAACGTATGTTGGGAAACATCCAACTTCCACTGGTAATAACCATCAACAGTCATTGACCAAATGACAACTCAGTAAATTTATAATATGAACTATCACTGGACGACAGAGGGTTGTGGTCTCAAAATTATTTATTCCAGTTTCTCTGCTTTATACAAATGAAAATTAAATATTTTTAAAGTCTGAATTGTTTTGGGGCAGTTTATAGTACACTGAATGAATACAAATGAATCATAGTGAGTTGCAGCTGTAGCTGAGTTTGTGGCCATGTGAAAACATTGTTTACAGATGGAGAAATCTTAGAATTTTTTTGATTGTATGGTCAAGATATTTAAGCAAAGTCAACCCCACAAAAAAGAGCCACTAACATATTTTCCAATCACACTGGTATTTGATTAGTATGTCCTTCACGTGTACTTGTGAGGTATGTGAGTTTATTGAACAGTGGTTGTAGGTATGTTTTCTATTTAGATAATCGTCTAGTCACAGCAAATTACATGTTGGCAGAAGATTCTCAGAATGTCATTAATTTGTCATCCAGCCTTGAAATCAGATGTTGTGTTGACTGTATCACATGTAACATCAGAATCAATATGGTGTATTTGAAGTGTGTTGTTAATGCACACATTTCACAATATAATACACAAAGGAAAAGGGGGAGCTTATCACAGATGCATAAAGTAAAATTAGAATAACGAATGGCGTGGGGGGGGGGGGGGGGGGACTTGTTTTTTTTAATCCCGCTGCTTCCAGATTGCAAACTTACACGAGTCCTGAGTGAAACTGAAGCCGGTATCTCCTGTGCTGCTACCAGGGGCCAACAGATGCCCTCCACCAGCAAACATGGCCGTCAGGTGTGGAGACATACCCAAGTCTGAAAGGGCACAAGTAAACTCTTATCATACGAAAATAATATACATCACATAAAATACGTCAAATAAAGAACAACACCACAACACAAAACGTTATACATGAATATAATACATTAAATTATCCTGAATGTATTCAAGTTAATCATTGCATTCATTACCAATCTAATATATTCTTGACAAAATTCATCAAATGCTATATATTGTTCTGACACCTTCCACTACAAATTCATTGAAAAATATAATATTTTATAAAAATAATTTTGTTTAACTGTACATTGTTTTGGTTTGGTGTGTACACAACACACAATGACCGCAACTAGAAACCAGATTCAAACTCTTTGTATGTGTAAACATTTTTAACCACATTTAGTCAAATATGACAAATTAAAGGTTCAGCATGTCGAATTTAGTGACATCTAGTGAAGTTGTATGTTGCAGCTGAATACCCCTCACCGTACTCTCAAGGTGAATGAGAAGCGGTGGCAGGCTTCAATTGTCATAAAAAGTGTTTAGTTTGTCCAGTCTGGGTTAATGTAAAAAACATGGCGGCCTCACTAGAGAGGACCCGGCCCCGATGTAACTATAAAGTATTTAAATATAATGGGTAATACAATTACATACTAGTGAAAACATCACTAGGATTATTTTATCTGTAATTTCTGCCTTTCACCTGAATCTTACAACCTGAACGGTTACCATAAAAAAAGTCAGAAATCCAAAATACAGAAATCCACCAACTTCCTCATTCATACTGAGCTGCCCAGGAAACTCTCCCACCTGTGATTCTATTGGAGATGCTGAAGAGTCGGGACGTCCTATGCCGAGTAGCAAATGACTCTCTGTAGTAGCGGTCTCCAAAGAACATCCCCAGCAGCTCCTTTCTCACCGTTTTATTCCACAAACCATAGATGAGTGGGTGGCACGCGGCGCTGCAAAAGGAAAGCCATGCGACCAGAGTCTCCAGCCCCTGAGATACACTCCCCTGTCCCCACAGAGCCTCGGTGCACACCACACTGACATACGGCCCCCACGTCACCAGGAAGGCGCCTATCACCACTAAAATGGTGACAAAGGCCTTGAATTGGCTCCCTGCGTACACAAGGCTCCGCCGGCTCCCACTAGAGGAATTTGAGGTGCTGGAGTTCTTGCGTCCGTTCTTCTGAGCTCCATTCGAGTCGTCCTGACTCACCACGACTGTGCCGCAGTGGACTTTACGAGCTTTCATGCGGGCAACGCGGAAAATGACACCGTAGCAGGCCAGCATTACGATCAATGGTGGGAGGATGCACCAGCTGACCCAGAAGGCTGTGTAGCTCGGCTCTCTGTGCCAAGACGCAACGCAGGTCCACTTGTAGCAGTCAAACTCGAAGGAAGACCAGCCGAACAGAGGAGGCACACAGCCAATCAGAGAGTGTAACCACACGTAGGCGATGACCACGGCGGCCCGGTTTCCTGTGATCTTCATGGGGTAGATCATCGGGTAGAGCACTGCGTAGTACCTGTCCCGACAAAAGAGGAAACTAGTAAGGAAAGCACCAAGTAGGGAGACTCAACCCCTTTTATCAAGGAACTGATCTGAACGTGTGAAACAGGAACACAAGGCTGCACTTTCCCTTTCAACAATGATTTCTGAAAAGCTGAAACAGAGGAGAAACAGAGAACAAAAGCATGTACTGTATCACCCGAGGTTCTTGTGGTAATTAGAACAGCAGTGAGAACAGTAGGGATTGTATGTTTCAGAGAACATTAACAGGAGGGCTAAGTAACTTGCAATACAGTTGTAATACAGTAATTTGTCATCATAGAGTGCAAAATCACACTGAGGGAAACAGAAGGAAGAGAAAAAAAAAATCACAAATTTCAAATTGAAAACCTGTATCAAGACATGTTTAGGCGTTTTAGTTTTTTTTTTTACAAGATACACTATTTAAACAATACAATTACATATTTTATTTGATTAATTGTAAATTAGAATAAATAAGATTAAACCTTGAATAACAGTCTCATTTCTTAAGAATGTTCAAAAACAAATCATCAAGCTTAATATTAGTACTGAATAGCGATGTACCTGTACGCAGTTTCAACTGTCACTTTTATTTTGAATTGAAATAACCCTGGCTCTACGGATGAATGGTGCATTCACGTCAGAGGACATTTGAGCTTGCTATGTGTAAGTCTGTCTAATGCTTGTCACTTGAGTTCGGAAAATCTCTAGGAAAATACCATGGTAAACTAAGTGGGTTGTTAACTAATCTTATTTACAAGGATGCAGGCTGAAGGGAAAAAAACTAGACTTATTGAGTTAGTGAGCATGCACATGTTTCTCTCCGAGTCCACTACAGCAGAAACACGCTTTGATATACAATGAGGTAAACAGGCAGTTTGCATTTACCACAACAGATTTGTTGCTCACAGAATATGTAAAAATGACATATAACTTATGCTAAATAATTTGTCAGTCAGTGAAGGAACTTACTGCTACATAAGGAATGAAACATTGGCATGAACATTTGAAAAATATTAATCTAAATGTCCTTTCAGAAATTTACGCAATAAATACTTTACGGCCGTCCCCAGACTTGTGTCCAACTGTAATCATCAATTACGTTTAGGGGCTAAACTATAGAATATACACGTACAGCCAAGATGCTTTGCAACTGTTTTTATTTGGCCATGAAAAGGCTGCTCCACTTATAACAAATGTTGGGCCATGTTTCCAGTGATTAGACTCGTTTTAATTACAGTGGCACAAATAAGAATGTGTATTAAGGAAGTTAAACATTCCTTCTCAGCAGTAACCTGTCTCACGCTCACCGACACGTGGAAGCTGTGGAAAACAATCTGATGCAGCTGCACTGGTTATGGTGGGAGTTAACGGTCGTAATCAAAGGCACGGGAACTCTGACCACACAAACGCTCCTCTGTTTACCTCAAACCACTGTTTTCTCTGAACGACTAAAGAAGTCTGAATCTAAATAAGCACAACTCAAACATTTACAACCGATAACATGAATAATGCGTCACGTTTAATTAGAGCAGTTTGTAATGAGAATTGTTATCAGTCGACACAGTTGCCCCCGGCTCTTGTTTTCAATCAATCAATCAAATGTTTTTGTACAGCCCATATTCACAAATCACAATTTGTCTCATAGGCTTTGACAAGGTGTGACATCCTCTGCCCTTAACCGTCAACAAGGGTAAGGAAAAACTACTAAAGAAACCTTTAACAGGGTAGAAAGAAGGTAGAAACCTCAGAAAGAGCCACATGTGAGGGATCCCTCACCCAGGACGGACAGAAGTGCAGTAGATGTCAAGTGTAAAATATCCAACTTAACATAACTCAGCACCAACCTGTCAATGGCGATGGCCCCGAGGGTGAGCATGCTGGCAGAGCTGATGAGCAGGTAGAGCAGGGCGGTGAAGTTGCACCAAACCACCCCGAACACCCACTCCCTCTTGGCCGAGCTCACGGCCACGAACGGCAGCACCAGCGTGGACAGCAGCAGGTTGGACAGGGTCAGGCTGAACACAAACTTGTTGCTGGGCGTGAGCAGATAAGGCCTGCGATAAAGGGTGACCACGACCAGGAGGTTCCCCAGGCAGGCGAGGAGCGTGATGGTCACTATGGAGACTGACTCCAGGGCAGCCAGACCCTCACCATTGCCGGCTGCGGTGCAGTTCCTACTGGTGTTCATGGTGAGAGGTTGGGCCACCGGACAGGTGAAGGAATGGTAGGAGACTGTTAAAGAACAAGACATGGACAAAAGGAAAACTGGTAAGAGAAATGACAGGAAAGACTCCTGTTTGCATGTTTTGGCTCCTTAAATCACAAATCTGTTGCTAGACTTAGTTTAACTTTCCTGTTTCATCAACATGACTGAAACTCCCCAATACTGTATGTTTCTATGCAGATAAAAAATTGACCTACAGTTTTTATTATTATATAGAAAATGACCTAGTGGTTTTGGTAATGTTTTTATATTTATATGGCGCATTTCTGGTCTTGATGATCACTCAAAGCTCTTTACAGTACAGTTTGACATTCACCCATTCACACACATTCATACAGTGCACCTATTAGCAGCACTTTGTTGTTCTATGAGTGCCAAATCAGGGTGCAGCATCTTGCCAAAGGACACTTCGGCTTGCAGATGGGCAGACTGGGGATCGAACTGCCGACCTTCAGGTTGGAGGACGACCGCTCTAGCCCTCAGCCACAGCCGAGTTAGTATACATACTACACACACATCTTTCTTATTTCTGTATCATGTCAACGCATTTGGCCGGGGAATACAAGACACCCCTATTAACACATACACACATACTCACTCTTCCAGTTATACAGAACATGTGGAAAAAAGGGACACAAGCATATATTTACATTTACTTGATAAATAGCATTTTCTGCTCTTCTCCAAGATTGAATTCAGGCTCATTTATAAGT
Source organism: Pleuronectes platessa (assembly GCF_947347685.1). Lineage (NCBI taxonomy): Eukaryota > Metazoa > Chordata > Actinopteri > Pleuronectiformes > Pleuronectidae > Pleuronectes > Pleuronectes platessa. The sequence goes on from NC_070639.1 coordinate 9,707,152, forward strand.
TTAAACAAATGCCAAACATTACATTTAAGTATTAAGTTATCTCAAAGTTAACCAGATTCAACATTTAAATGTTTCTTACATATTTATGCATTAGTAATCATAATGAGGTCATCACATAATATAAGGGCTGTAACTAATGACGATTGTGATCATCACTTCATCGCTTCCCCAATAAATCATCATGTTTATGAAATGTAAACAGATTTCTCAGGTCATGTCTGACAAACCCTGAAAATAAGAAAACCAGCAGAATGTCACATATCAAAATCTGCAGCCTGAGCATATTTGACATTTTTGCTTGAAAAATGACAGAAACAAATAATCTGTGATCAAAACTCCAGTGATATTAAATCACATACATGACACCAAAAAACAACTTGTCGACTACTTTTTTATATTATAAAACCATATCTGAAGGTTCACAAGTTTACATGTATCACCATCGTCGGGTTTTGAGTCAAAAACAGGACCCAGACTGAGCTGCTACTTCTTTGCAAGCTTTAAAAGTGGAGCTGGCGCCTGGAGGAATAAATCCTTTAGAAGTAAAAGTTCGCAGTTTCAGAACAAAGTAGTGAAGCTGTAAACCCTGACACTGTCACGTTAGCCTCGTTAGTTTACGTTGTTTTCCAGCGGATTTGTTAGCATCTCTCAGCTCGGTTAGAGTCAAACTGCTCACAGTAAAACTCCGGGAGTGAAAGTAAACTTTAAAACGCGGTGTTTTCCTCCTCCACATCTCAGTCCAGACACACATCAACTTTATCAAAGTGTAGAAAGAAGAAAAGAGGGAGAACACATTGCTAGCTCAAACGTCAACCGTTAGTTAGCCCGGGTTAGCTTCAAAACTTTCTCCCATTGTCCGCCGCTGAAACGCGTCCACTTCTCCCCCGGCTCTTACCTGCTCGGGCTCGGCTCAGCGGCACCAGATGTTCGGCCCTGCGGCGACAAAACCTCCATCTTCTGCTTTCACGCTGGGACCCGCCGGGACGGAGAGCTGGAGGGTCTCTGCAGGACCCGGGACACCACGGAGTCTGAAAACATCGGAGCCGAATCACACTCGACCAGCGGCGGCTGCAATGGCGTCCTCCTCCCCCCTCCTCCGGTGTGTGGGTGGTCCAGCCGTGTTTTCTTGAGCACCTATTCAGCCTCCGGCTCAGATAGTGTCATGTTTTTACATCGCTACAGCTTCAGAAGCGCTTAAAACCTCTTAAAGGATATTTAATCCGTCCTCTTGTTCAACGTGAAGCCCAAGCGTCTGATCTCATATCAGAAATAACAATATAAACGTATACATGTGTCTTTAGGGACGATCTGTTGATATTTGTGAATGAAGCCTCGTTTTTTTCCAGCAGGACCACCCACGTGGATCAAAGCTTCCCGCACTAATGCGTCATCCTCCTTCAGCCAATGAGAAGCAGGGAAGCAAGACGGATTCCGTCCATATGGTGGCGCAGTCTGCCAGCCGATGCACCCAGGGTGACACTGAATCTGAGGCTGATAAATATGAATATTGTAATATCATTATAATATCTATGTAACAACACATGCATGTAGATAAAATCATACTGCTTTTAAAATATAGATATAATATATAGAATAAGAAGCTCCAAAGTAAAATTGATGCAGTGTAATGTAGCAGACTTGCAGTAAATCCCAAATATGTAAATGTTATGATCAGTATTAGTGTTTTATTGCATTACTTGTGTTTTGTGTATTTCATAACTCTTGGTGGCAGCTGATCCTGGACTGATTACAACAAGACTGCTTGATATTCTCACATATTCTATTATTATCGGCAATAACTCCTCCATTTTCTTATGAAAAATACTTTAAATATTGACATACTTCTCCATTATGCTAAAAACTGTTTCCTCTTATCAATGTTGTAAATATTTTAATATTTTTGATGTCTTCAGGTCCATACGGCATCTATCGCACTTCTGTCCGTCCTGGGAGAGGGATCTCTCACATGTGGCCCTGAGGTTTCTACTTTGATGCCACTCTGTTACTAGGTTTGTTTCTTAGTAGTTTTTCCTCGATGTCTGTACTGTCTCAGTGTCCGCCGTCTCTTCATGTGATCCCAGTCTGACTCAATGACTTAAAATTTTCATTATGAATGAATCTCCTCATTAATAAATGTATTATTTGGAAAGGAAAAGAAACGAAGGCAGCTCTTGCCTTCTGGCAGTGTTTGTAAGGACTGAAATTATTTATAGTGTTTGGTATTCTTTCTTTTTGTCCCATGATTCTGCATCAAATCTTAAGGGACAAGTCAGAGAAAATATTAAAAAACTGATATTTACACTCTCAAAAATGACATGACGACAAATTGAACCACTGGTTGGAGATATTTATTGAAAAACTAAATATTTATTTCAATATTTCTACATTGCCCAGGTTTTTTTAAACATTTTTTATTCCATTTGCTAAAACGTGAAAACATTTGTATAGCAATAAACAACTGTATATATGATTATCACATGTTATCCATACCGCTGCTGTGAGTCAGCAGGGATTATTTGTTTAATATTATCTGTTATTTATGTTGACATTTTGGATTTTGGTCTTTCTATCTGGGCATGTTTAATGCATGAGACAAAAAAATAATTAACTAAAAATCTATAAATAGATTTTCTTACGGTTATAAACAATACTTTTATATTGGATCCAATCCTGCAAATGAGTCTGCAGTAACATAATGTTTATAATTGTCATAAACTGGCTGAGATATGTAAAAAACATGGTTTTGGTATGATCACGCTCGGCCTAACGTGTACAAGTTGCTAATCTTATCTCTTTCAGTAACACACATTGAAAAGCTACATTTCCGCTGTAAACTTGCCACAATCATTGCGCTCAGTCACAGTAAATTTAGAATGTAAACAGAAAACCATGACAGCCGCAGTCTCCTATTGAGGAGCGGGGCCAGGCAAACCATGCCATCTTTGCTCTAAATCAAAAAGATGTTGACACAACGACTTTGAACTCATTAATCTTGTGTTAAGATGGTGAACAAGAAATCGTCTCGTCCTGCAGAATCCCCTGCAGTTGGACTATAACACCACGTTAAAACCTGAGGTTAGAACTTCGGCATGGGGATCTGTGGAGTGTAGTCAGTCAGAAGAGAAACCATCAGACCCTGAGAGAGAAGAGAAACATGCAGATGAATACCATGAACATGAAGGATGTTAACGACTGAGAGGATCTAATTTAACCCACACAAGGTTCCTGTGAAACCTGCGTTTCATCTCACCATGATTGTCCACTTCCTGTTCTCAGCCTCAGTGAAGACCAGGGAGCGGGAGGAGTAGAAAACCTCATCATCCACCTCCTCCATTTTACGGGGGAGACAGTGTAGGAAGGTCCAGTCTGGTTTGGCCACACTTCCTGTCTGAAATGACCCAAAATACAAAGGTCTTAATGAAGTATGAACCAGTTTACAATCCCTACACATCTAGTTATTTTATTCACAGAATTTTTTTTTGTGCCTTTGGACAGTAACAGAAATTCAGTATTTGTATTGACCAATTCATTTTATGTGCACTTTTACAGATAATATCACCCAGGCAGTTTTGTTCATATGATAATCTACCGTGCAAAGAATTTTCTCTGTTTATAAAAAGTGCATCTGATTTAATTTTTACCTTGGTTCCTTGTTCATATAAATAAAGTAACATACACTTAACCCACAGTTAAATGCTACTGCCTTGTTTAGAGTCATCTATTCTTACAGGAGCCGGTTTGAGACATAGTTGGTGTTTTTCAGTGATAGTGTGTGTACAGTTGCGTGGGAACAGGCTCCTGCTTATTTCACCTAAGCGACAGGCATGTTGGTGGGTGGCCCTTTCTGCGTTCTGTACCAAACAAAGTCTGAAAAAGTCAAGAGGTTGGATTCTCCCTTAAATATGAATGAAAAGTACTCAAATCGATTTTACCTTCATTTTAATCTGGTAACCATGAAAGTCTTTCAGCCTCTTTTTCTTCTCCTCCTCCTGTCCCATGCTGACCCAGGTGTCAGTCACCAAAACGTTGCTGCCGTGTGCGGCCTCCATCGGGTCAGAGGTCAATACAAGCTGTGTCCCGTGCTGAGACAAAAATAAACCATCATGCTCATGTTATCAGACCTCAGGTATGTTTATAGGAGTGGCGCCTAATGACAAGCTCACCTCTTTGCAGAGTTTCTGTGCCTCTTGAATAACACTCCTCTCTGGCTCATACCCCTGTTATGAAGATAGAGTTTTAGGTTAATATCTGGTTAGAAAAGCTGATGTAGATGGCGATAAAGAAGCTAAATGATTTGTTCCTCAAGCATTTCCTCTCTCAAGACTATATGGGATTAAATCTTTTATTGCAAATAGCTCAGAACAGAGCAACCAACAAAGATCGAGGTTGAAACATTAAAGACTAAAAGCCTAAAAAAGACTAAAAGACATTTCTAGGCATTTTGCTTCAATGATAAGTGCCTAGAAGTGTCCGGCTCATTGTGATTGGTCGAGACATTTCTAGGCATTTTGCTACTATGATAAGTGCCTAGAAGTGTCCCAAGTATTGCACTTCCTTAGCCACTAGTGTGGGACATTTCTAGGCATTTTGCTTTAATGTAAAGTGCCTAAAAGTGTCACTAGTATTGTGCTTCCTAACACCAAGAGTGGGACATTTTTTCAAGCATTTTGCCTCAATGATAAGTGGCTAGATGTGTACGGCTCATTCTGATTAGTCGGAACATTTCTAGGCATTTTTGCTATAATGTTAAGTGCCTACAAGTGTCCCACGTATTGTACATCCCTAACCACAAATGTTGGACAATTCAAGGCATTTTGCCATAATGATAAGTTCCTACAAGTGTCCCGAGTTTTGGATCATTTTTGGTTCTTCACACTTGGACTTGTGGCTGAGCTGGGGACGAACCAAGCCCTTTCTCTCAATCATCCAAGAGCCGCTGACAGTTCTCTGCCTGCCTCTACACCTGCTAACTAGAAAACGACAATCTGCCAACAGAAATGATAAAAGTGGACTCAAAGAGAAGACAAATGCTTGTGATTGTGTATAACGAGACAAACCTTTGGTGTAGCAATCTTAAGATGAACGCCCAGTTTGGCTGCAGTCATCATGAAGGAGTGGAGGACGTTGTTGCCGTCTCCAATCCAGCTCACTGTTAATCCACTGAGCGACCCATAATGCTCCTGTAGCAGAGAGGTAATTTTAAAACACTACATCATTTTCATTTATTGAGTAAAGTGAAGAGTCAGATACCTGTAAAGTGAGGAAGTCGGCCAGGATTTGGATTGGGTGGTAGAGGTCGGAGAGACCGTTGATGATGGGGACCGAGGCAACATTATCCAGCTCCTCTAACGTGGAGTGACTGTAAACTCGGGCCAAGACAATATCACAGAATCCTGAGAGAACCCTGAGGAGGAGGATGAAATATTAAACATGGGACTGAGGTTCATCTACGAGATCAGACACACGGCGCTGTCACTTCAAAAATAAGGATCGTTACCAAAAAAGAAAAGTTCACTGGTTGGACTATGTCAAAATCTAAATCTAATTCAAATGGCATCATAAAGAACAGGAGGACAGTGCTCGAGACCATCGGGACCATTTCACCTCCTGACTCTAAGACTCACCTGGCTGTGTCTGCACTGCTCTCATTCACGCCCAGGTGGATGTCCTGAGAGGTGAGGAAACAGGGGTGTCCACCCAGCAGAGCAAAACCTGCAATAATAATATTTAGACAACTTAAATTTGCCTACAGAGCTTGAAAATACATTTAGATGATTTAGCTCAAGTGTGTGTGGATGTGGTCCAGGTATTTTTCATGCACTCATGTTGTGGGGGACCTAGATCTGTTTACACAGTTACATTATTGAGACTAGAGACGAAACCTCTAGCGTAAATCATTACATTTTAATGTGAAGACATGTTTTTAGGTTTGGTTTTGGTTAAGTTTAAGTTAAGGTTAGTGTTAAGGAAGTAGTTACCGCGGTTAAGAATAGAGTCCCCATATTAGGCAATGTGTGTGTGTGTGTGTGTGTGTGTGTGTGTGTATGTCTGCTGCACAGAGGCTTTTTTACAGGGATGTACTGAAAGTCGTCCATTCAGCAGTTCTATTATGTCAATACAACAATAACTTTGAGCCCAGCAAACAGTGGGAAGTCACATTCTTCTACGAGCGTGCACATAAATGTAATAATAGACATTTGTGTGAACTTAACCAAGGAAAACTGTCCAGTGCATTTATTAGTTTTACCTCCAATGACCCACCTCCACTATCATTCATGTCTAAGAGTCTAACTGAGCCACATGGCACACACCAGAGCAGATAAAAGCAAGGCACCTGTTTCTGTGGACATTCTTGTTCTGGTGCTCCTCTTCTCAAATATCATAGCAATGGACTTTCCTTGCAGAAGAGGAAGATACTAAAATAGAAATGATATTAAGTTTGTGACTCACACAGAGGATGCACACACTTTAAAAAAATGATAAATTAATACACAGCCTTGGTTATAACAGCAACATACCTGTTTCTCATGTTTGATCCTGTGTTTCAAATCTCCTGACACCCACAACAACCTCTTGATCTCATCTGAGCTGAAATCTTTCAGAGTGAGACAACTGCGACCTTTCAAACTCACCGGGGCGAAGGAGGCAGCTCCACAGCTGAGCAGAGGAACAAATGAAATCACAATGCATGAAACGTTCTCTGCACTTTAACAGCAGAATAACTTTGAACCAACGTGAAAGTTCAAAATAACGCATGTGCAGCTTCTCACCTAAGCCCGCGTCCAGAGCGGCTGTGCAAAGTTTTCAGACATTTGAAAACTGGGCTGTTGACGGAAAATAGTTTAACAAACATTTCAGCTCAAAATACAAATTCTGTGGAGGCGCTTGTTTTGATTCAAAGTTGCATCAGCATTGATTCACTGCCTCTCAGCCACATGCAGCCGGAGGATCACCAGCCAACCGACAGCGTGGCTGCTGTTGACGTCAGTGCAGGGGGAGGAGAGGAGGCGGGGCTTCGAGCTGCAGGACTGATGATGTAATATTATTAACCAAAGCCTGCCCAGAGAACACGTCTCTACATATTATACATCATTTGTGCAGGAGTTTAACATGTAGGGAACTGGAGTTGTTTGCGTTTCTTGAATCCGTGTTTTTTTTCCTTTGTGTGCAAGATTTTTTTTTTTTAAACTTTTCAATCAAATTCGGCATCTTTTCTGTAGTTTTTTTCTAACCAAACCAGGTTATTTAACAAACAAAAACAGTTTTTCTGTTGTCTGTTTTCAAATAAAATGTGTATTTTATGTTCTTAGAATCAAAATATGTAATCTCTTTGTCTTGTACTTACTTATAAATCCTGTTAACAAATGTTATCCCTTTTTCTGAAAGGTTTCTCTTTCCATTTTAAACATCTACTGATTCTCATAAAGCATTTTGAGCCATGTCTTAATGAGGATTAAAAATATGCATCCATCTGATATCCTGGATTTCATGGGAACTAATGTGTCAGAAAATCTTTATGTAGATCTTTTTTATTTCACTCCACACCAAATACAAAATACTAGTCTGCTCTTTATATAATCAAAACTATCATTGCCCATGACTTGATCCCTGGTTAAAACCAGGATGATCTTCCTGGTCCTCCCCTCCCTGACCTCTCCTTCATCTGCCGGTCTGAGCACAGAGCTACATGTGACATGTGAGGGGGGGCAGTGGAGGAGATGACCGGACAGACTGATGCAGACATACCCGGTGAGCCTGTTCTCTACACATACAGTCTCATCTCTGTAAGGTCCTATTTACCTTTGAATACTGCTAATGTATGTGTGTGTTGTAAAAACCTGTTGCTATTCCTGTCAGGCTGCCTCTTAAAGAGATGAGATGTGACAGCAGGCTTGGCCGGGATTTAGCCGGTGTTAGAGAGCATTCAGTCAGACAGTGCTGCCTTCAGGTCCCGTGTTAAGTTAGAGAGCAGTCAGTCAGACAGTGCTGCCTTCAGGTACTGTGTGAGAGCAGTCAGTCAGACAGTGCTGCCTTCAGGTACTGTGTATAGAGAGCAGTCAGTCAGACAGTGCTGACTTCAGGTACTGTGTTAAGTTAGAGAGCAGTCAGTCAGACAGGGCTGCCTTCAGGTCCCGTGTTAAGTTAGAGAGCAGTCAGTCAGACAGGGCTGCCTTCAGGTACTGTGTTAAGTTAGAGAGCAGTCAGTCAGACAGTGCTGCCTTCAGGTCCTGTGTTAAGTTAGAGAGCAGTCAGTCAGACAGTGCAGCCTTCAGGTCCTGTTTTAAGTTAGAGAGAAGTCAGTCAGACAGTGCTGCCTTCAGGTCCTGTGTTGAACCTCACATTCGTCAGCAGAACAGAGAGGTCAGCTCTGTGCAGTGCAGAAATGATGTGCGTTGCTCAGTATAGATACTGCATGTGTGTGTGTGAGTGTGTGTGTGTGTGTGTGTGTGTGTGTGTGTGCGTGGGGGTAGATAGAACAAGACAAGATTTTTTTTCAAACTTTTATTCTGTTTCCTGAAGAAACAGGAGCCATCTTCACATTTGGAAAGAGCAGCTTTGCAGACAATGTACCCAGTAAATTCTGGTTGAAGAACGACCATCCAGTGCATATATCCTGTGGTGGGGCGCACACTGCTGTCATCACAGGTACATATATATATATATATATATATATATTTTTTTTTTAATGAATACTAACCTTGCACACTTATGGACAAAAAGTCATTTTCTGCAGCCAAGTCAAACTTTCACATCTGTTGTGGTTATGCAGACAATGGGAGGATCCTCATGTTTGGTGCCAACACCTGCGGCCAACTGGGACTGGGATTTAAACGTGCAGCCAGTAAACCTGCCTCTGTGAAAGGTACCTCACTTCACATTCAGACTGTAGCTATAATAAGCTGTTTTATTTCCTTATTAATTTCTTAATTTACAGCGAAAAGGCCCTAGGTGACACCTCGGAATCACTTTACAGTCCGAAAGCCAACAATATGCAGTTTACACTCACTTATGACAAAGGAAATTGGCAAAACGTCACAACTGACTTGTTGAAATCAAACAATATTTGGTATCCTGGCTCAGAAGTATGTTTGCAGCAATAAATTAATATTGTTTTTGATTAATTTTGTCATCTGACTAACAAATTCCATTGATTGTATTAACAACGGCTATGTTTCTCTTTTTTAGCCTTTAAGTCTGAGACGGTGAAGCTTGTAGCTTGTGGGAGAGATCACACAATTGTCTGCACATGTAAGATCAATAATGACCATTTCGGTGAATAGTTTGTGCTCAGTGGTGGTTCTCCTGTTGAACAAGGTCGTGCATGTTTCCAGGGCAGGGTTGTGTGTACGGTGCTGGCAGTAACCACGAGGGACAGCTCGGTTTGGGTCACTGCATCAACACAACGTCCTTCACCCTGCTGCCTCCTTTCTGTGACGATGCACCAGTCAGGATGCTCTCTGCAGGGTGCAGCACCTCAGCGGCCTTAACAGGTTAAAACACCCGTGAGAATTAACTGCTGCACCTCACCCAAACTGTATGAGTGTGTGTGTCGTTGTTGTACTACTGTTTCTGTGTGTTAGCAGAGGACGGGAGGCTGTTCATGTGGGGAGACAACTCCGTGGGTCAGCTTGGTTTAGGGGACGAGGGATCAGCAGCAGAACCCAGAGAGGTGGATGTTGGAGAGGCGGTAGTGTGGGTCTCCTGTGGATACCACCACTCAGCATTTGTCACAGGTACAACACAAACACAACACAAACACAGCACAAGACTCAATCTTTTTATTCTGTCAAACAACCTCTGTAGCACATGATTAGCAAAAATACATTTTGACAGGCAGTTTATCTTAAAAGTTAATATAAGTTTTCTACAATAATACTGGAAGATCAATCTGTAGCTGGGTCGCATTGTGTACTGCAACTCTTTTTTTAACAAGTATTTTTCCTTTAATTATTTACTTATGTGCTTTTGCGTTTGCCACTTTAGGGATCAATAAATTATTTATAGAAAAAAGTCCCATTAAAAGTGATCCTACATCAATATTGTACATTCAGATGTCTTAAACATGATTCCTCGTGTTGGGATTATTGTGTTGGTTTGCAGTGGCTGGAGGTCTTTACACGTTTGGTGAAAGTATGAATGGACGTCTTGGTCTCGAGACAGAGCAGCTCGCCAATCACAGAGTCCCCCAGAGGGTGCAAGGGATTCTGGGTCGTGTCATCCAGGTGTCCTGTGGAGGGGAGCACACTGCAGTACTCACTGGTAGGTGTTACAGACATTATTATTTATTTTCTCAGTTTGAACTAAACACACAAATATTTGACCTCCATGTAATCATAGGTGCAAGACTTCAGATCCTTTACTGATTGTGGTGAAATTAATGATGCAAGTGTAAAAAATACTTCATTTGTTTGTTTTGAAGGATTTAGTCAAGAAAAATCACATTATCAGTACATTTTTATCAAAATCGGACAAAAAGTTTTTACCTCCCCGTCGGGGAATTGAACCCCGGTCTCCCGCGTGACAGGCGGGGATACTATCCACTATACTAACGAGGAGTTAGTGAATTGGCCAGTATATAGTCTATTTATTCCAGCGTGTTGTCAACAGAAGCGGAACTGTCAACGACATTTCATCTAAACGAGGAAGTAACTCAATCACTCAGATAAATGTAATGATGTAAAAACAACTATACTTCTTTTGAAATATAGTGGAGTACAAGTATCATGTAATGGAAACACTAAAGTCATAAAAAAAATATAACGATTATATTTTCTAATAATTACAGTCACTGGTGTTAACTGTATATAACCAGTATGGCCTGTTTGTCTGTGTCTCTGTCAGAGGGGCACGTGTACACCTTCGGCAGGGGTCAGTACGGTCAGCTGGGCCATGGAACGTTTCTGTTTGAGGTCGATATGCCAAAACCACTGGAGCACTTTTCTAACAACAGCATCAGACATGTCTCCTGTGGAGAGAACCACACTGCTGTGATCACTGGTAAGATTTCTCTTGTCATCATAATAGCATGTAAAACAGTAAAGCCTGTTCAGCTTTGGGGTTGTTCACAAGGTTGTTCATGAATGTTTTGAATACTGTACATTTTATTCAAGGCTTCGAAATAATGTATTTTTTTATGTGGATGGGGAAACTGATTCAGTTTCAACTGTTTATCCTGAAATCAAACCTAAAATGACAGAAACCATCTTTTAGGAAAATAAAAAATGATCCACGTCCCATCCACTAACATGGAGGAGTCAGGAATTTGTGGCCTTTACTGCAGCCACCAGGGGGTAATGGAGATGCATTTTCTTCAATTACGGGGGGCCTTTATATCTGTCGTAGCCTTCTGAGAAACAGTGGGACATTTTTGCCTGAGAAATAATCACTCTTCTACATGTTTTGTTAATTTTGAGTTTGTTGACAAATGGATGAATCCACGTATTATTTCATTACAACCACAGTTACAGGATTATAACACAACCTTTAAATCTGATTTCATGCTATTTCCCCTCCTCTGCAGAGAACGGGCTGCTCTATACATTTGGTGACAGTCGTCATGGAAAACTGGGCTCAGGGGAGGAGAACTTCACAAACCAGTTCAGCCCAACACTTTGTAGACGTTTTCTGAAATACAACGTTCAGTTAGTAAGTGGATCGTTTCATCTGTAGCTCCAAGTGTGTGCCTGTCGACTGTATTTTAGCAAAACAATAACCCCGAAGCTCTGCAGCTTGAATCGCTGTGTAACTGTTGTCTATCTCCTAGGTGGTATATCCTTTGTGTCTGAGAGTAAATCAGTCTAAGTGGTTGTTGAGGCCGATTTGAGGAATCATACAGCACACAGTTATAAACGCCATGTGTTTTCCTACATTCAGGTGTCCTGCGGTTGTAACCACATGCTGGTACTGGCTGCACCCAGACCACCACAGAGCCAGGAGGGGGTCCCAGAGACGGATGTCACCATCGATGACAACTTGTTGCGTTTAGAAATGCTCCAGTTCGACACTTTGACGGATCCAACTCCACTGGTCCCAAAGTCTGCCCTCGCTGCTCGAGCTCGCCACAGAGAGAAAGTGAGAACCTACTTCTAATTCTAATTATAAATTGACGGAACTGTCCGTCTCTATTATAATTTTCTCAACAACTCGTCATTCGATTGACACCAATCTTTGTGGATGTTTCCGTGAGAATCCATGGAAGTGCAGTTTTGACTGTCATGTTTTTTGAATGAGAGGTTTTTGAAAAAAAACGCAGGATTAAAACATACAAGCTAAAAAAATCTATCAATGCATTCATAACCATTTAACTGTGTCCAGGTCCCTTTCATTTAAAACATTGGAAATAAATGTTACTATTACTGCTGGGTAGTACTGAACATAATTTATGCCTTAGTGGTTTCCCATCATAATTTGGCGGGTATGATGATGAAAGAGATATTTAACTGGTTTCCATGTGGTATTAAAACGTCTGTAACAGTCTCCTGCTCAAATCCTAGAGATATATATTTTTGGGGTTTTAGTTTCAGATAATTGTAATCATTGTTTAAATCCAGTAGGGGGCAGTGTTGCAATAGCATATGCCTCTGCTGTAGTGCCACTAGCTAACTGTTGGAGGAGCTCATTAGATGTGACATAAACCTTTAGCTCAGTAATGATTATTTAGCTGTTTACCTCCTCTTGTGTTTCAGGAGAGCTCAGTGGATCTGTTTGGAGAAATGTTCCAGAACCTCCCGCGTTTGAACTCCGACTTCCTCAACACCTCGTGGCAAACATCCAGAAACGTCTTAACCCGCACGACACGTTCAAAGGACGTGACCACCCCTTCATCACCCCCCAAACCCCTGTCGGACACACCACCAAGCCCACCACTCTCACCCGCACCTCTGTCAGAATCTGTATCCTCCAAGCCATCAAGCTTATATTCTCAATCATCACTTCAGAGTAAATCCCATAGAGTCTCCTCCTCTACATCTGAACCCGGAGACTTTCCCTCTTCCATACTGTCGCCAAAGTCTGTAACTAAACGTAACCCGAACGTGTCGGGGGCAAAAAAGGCCTTAAATGGCAGAATGTCATCACACACTACAGGTCTCAGAGAGAGAGAAGGCCTCACCTCATCACCGACAGGTATATTAAACCTGTCATTTTAACAGTGGTTGTTGCAGATCCATGTAAACCATGAATAAATATTAGATGTTACACATGTTAAACACACTCTTGTCTTCTGTTTCAGAGGGAGAAAATGTTCAGAGACTTGTGATCAATGAAGATTTGCAGAACAGAAGAGGAGTCGACTCTGACATTTTGCCAGATATGGTGAGAGCGAGAGAGAAGTAGATACGAATATATACAGTGGAATGCATCGCCCTTAACACATTGGATTGCACAGGCAGAATGAATATTGCAGTTACGAGAGTTGAACCAGAGTGAAAGTGGAGTTCATAATGGGTGCGTGTAGCACATTGTTCATAGCTGGACGTTATTTTCCCCTGTAGGCTCCTTGGCTGTGGTTGAGGTTGTGTGCACTCCAGGGCAGGAAGAGGCAATGTTGAACACTCACTTAGTTTTCCAAGAAATGTGCTTAGCCCAGCAATGTGTGTGTGTGTGTGTGTGTGTGTATGTGTGTGTCTGCAGCCTGTGTGTTTGTGTGTTTTAGTGTCTCAATATTTCACATTAATTTGCTCTTTAGTTTGGACTTATTCTACTAATAAACAAATGTTGTTGGGCTACACACAAACACACACACACATACACACAAACACACACACACACACGCAGACACACACACACACACACACACACATACATATACACACACAAACACACACTTACATACATACACCCACACAATGCTTTGGAAGAGTTGGCAGGAGCTTTGCCACATCTCATCAGCGTTTCCATTGCCAGGGTTGAAGCAAGCTGTGGAGTAATGTATGAACATGTGGTGCTCAGTAACTCCTTCCTCTCCTGGCTGTAGTTTTTAGAAGTACAGAGGTATTTTTTACAACTCATACTCATGAATAATAACAACAAAAATAATGATAATACACTTTATTTGTGTAGCACGTTTTTTTTACAAAGTTCCAAAGTGCTTAACAAGATGATAAAACAATAGAATTAAGTTACTAAAATGAAAAAGTGACTCACATGTTGGCATTTCCTTTTCCTAATTGAGTTCTGCAAATCTGACAGCATTCACACATCTATGATCAGTAATGTGGGATTCAGTATCTTGCCCAAGACTGGGGAAGACAGGGATCAAACCACCAACCTTCTGGTTAGAAGAGGACCGCTCTAGCCCCTCAGCCTCAGCCACAGCCACCAACCATGAGGAATTTATCATCAAATAATTCCTTATTTACACATTTAGTAGTTATCATCACATCGAGTCATGTTTCTGACTATACAAAGACTGTAAGTCTAATATTTTAATCTCTATCATCTCCGTTTTTGGTCTCCACCAGCCACTGAGGGAACTACTTGTCTCTTTCATTGCTATTTTCCACTTTATTCACCAGACAGTCTGTACCTTTATCTGTGTGGTGCTCAGTATTTAGTGCACAGGTTTTTTTTTGGAGCTTTTTCAGCTTCCTGTTGTGGCTGAAAATGACACAGTGACTCTGATAACTCAGCTTATCAGAGGTAAGCTGAGTTATCAGAGATACTGAGGCATTCTGCCAGCTCCATAGACTGCAGATACAAAGGCTCCATCAATCTGGCCATGCTGGAGGTTCAGCTGATACTTATTGATAATCCAGCTAAATGTTTTACTGTGAGTGACTCCTTTTACATTGTCACATTGATTCCACATTGTCATTTGACACATTACTATTAAGAATATTGATTAGAAACATTTAAAAACAAGTGAAACAAAGTGTATGGTATTTTTTATTACATTAAAATATTATGGACTCAGTTTAGGTCTTTAAGTGATTCAATTTAGGTTTTGTGCACTAAGAATTGCATCATATTTAAAAAACCTATGTTGTGAATGTTAGAATGTAATATGCAAGTCACTTAAAAGGTCAAAACATTTTGTGGCATCTTAAGTGGATATTACCCTAAGAAATGTAGTGAAGTGTAGTATATATAAAGTTGCATCCATTTGAAATTCTGAAATACAAGAAACTCAATATTATATGCAGTAGTACTCCATTGGCTGTACCTCTCCTTTGCTCTGTTGTGTAGGGCTTGATGTGTGACAAAGAAATAATCTAGAGAGGTACAAAAGATAATTCTGCGACCAATTAAACATCATCTCACTGACCCCAAGTTAACCGCCATCTGTTGATCTCCACTGTAAAATAAAAATTAAGGATAACTCTTCTTTTTCTCCACCGTCACCATGGTTTTCTCTCACGCCCACACCAACGACAGATTTGTTGATGACTGATTTGTTATGTTTGCCCGTAATCAACATATGTTCTGTGATATTCTTGGAATTATAATTTCAATCTATCTAAACAACATAACATGCCACGATTTCCCTTTGAAATTGTATAACACTTCCTTTATAATTTTTTGTTAAAAATCATACTGTGCAGAAATGTAATTGTACAGTTAATCTCAAAATATACTAAATAGTGTATTTTTTGTGTTGTTGCTGACATGATGATGTATATACACTGTTATATTTAAAATATCTATTGTAAATATTGTTAATGAATAACAGCCACATCTGAAATTATACAGTCAGATGAAATTTGGCAGTAAAATGTCATAATTATACATGTACAGTCACATTGATTGCAGGTCTGTTGCTTTTTTTTAACTCAGCATATGACCTTTTTCTGCCTGTTTTATTTTAAATTTCACATTCAAACAAATCGCTGCTTTCTCTTTGATTTATTTCAGGAAAAGAAAAAGGGCCAAGCTCTCAGAAGAACAACAAAAGACGATGCTGCGTTTACTGAGCAGCTCCAGTCCGGAGGGAAAATAGAAAAAACTTCTCACGGGGCCTTCCCCGCCGAGCTCCTGAAAGGCTGCAGCTCTTTAAAGAAAGGAGCATCTACAACAAAGAAAAATAACAACAATGTTACATCCAAAGGAAAAGAGAACATCACTAAGCAGCCCCATAAAATCCCAAATCAAGATGAGAAAAAGGCACAAAAGGAGCTCTACCATGTTAAATCCACAAAACACAGTAGGAATAAACCATCAGAGTTAAATGAAAAAGCTCCACAATCTATTCACTTGGCTAAAGCAGGTCAGAAAGCAGCTGCAATGAAGGAAAGTGGAAGGAAAATTACAGATTTGCAAGAAGTCCACGTGAACCAAGAGGATGTGATAGAATTGATACGGACAGCAAACCGAGAGGAATCTAACTTGTCAGCTTTGGACAAGACATCTCCTGTTATCAAGGTCACAGAAGGAAATGAAACAAACAGCATGTCTTTTCAAAGAGGAAGTTCAACTTTCAAGGGAAATGCTGCAGAGGAAGACGTCAAACGTGCACCAATCCAGATGAAAAGAACAGACGTCAAACGGGCCCCAGCGAGAGATGTGCACAAGGTTAAATCTGCAGCAGGGAAAGGTCAAAGTAAAAAGCTGTCATCGGTGAAAAAAGGAAATACACCTGTCACCATCCCTGAGAAAGCCCTGAGTGTGACGTCGACACCTGTGAAAGTCAAAGAGAAGCAACAACAGCTCAAATCCACACCAGTCAAAAGTCAACATGTGGAAAATAATGCAGTTCAAAGTAGAAGTGAAGAACACGGTGCAGATAAATCTGTCAATAGCACGGATCAGAAAATGAAAGGTAAACCTGCAGACGAGCAGAAGTTACCTGATGAAAAGATAGCACAGGAAAAGCCTTTGTGGGAAAAAGGAGAGGAGATCAAGGATAAAGGTGAGGCAGGCACTAAGGATAATAAAGGGGCCACGCTTAGGAGAAATAAGACTGTATCTCCACAGCAGGATACACCTACACCTGTGGTGGGCAACACACTTTCCTCACAAACCCCTCAGAGAACAGAGGAGGTTTCTATCAGCGGTGCCAAATTCCTGGAGGCCTTTGAACCTGCTGATAGAGATCTGCTCGTTTCACAGAGTGAAAACAAGGAAGCTAAGGAGGATAAACCAAGATGGGCACAAATTCTCAGTGACGCAGTCGCTGTTCTTCCCGCTGATGGGATGGTAGGTGCAGCTGTGGAGGTCCTCGCTGAGGCAGTGACAAGTGTACCGGTGGACACAGCCGTCTCAACACCGTCCAAAGCATCCGGTCGAGGGAAAAAGTTCACAAAGCAAAGTGCGATTAGGCAGCCTTCGTTCGCCTCGACATTCACCTCTGCAGAATCGTCAAATCAAGAAGAAGAGAACGCAAAGAAACACGCTCAAGTCAGTGTCCCGTTAGAGTCTCGGAATAGAGTTCAAGAAGATGACTGCGATGATCGTGATCAGTCTGAACATGAGGCTGTGAAAAGTAACACGACCAAGCAGACAGGGGTTGAAGACTGTTCGCAAACAGATGTACACAACTTGAAAACTTTCCAGCAAGACCACGAAGAGCAGGAGGATGAAGATCAGAAAACCTCAAAGGTCTCCAGAGAAGACGTAGGAGAAGATGATGAGAATAAAAAGGGAGAAACTGAAGATGAGGAAGAAGAGGGACAGAGTGTAAGCAATGTGGATGACAAAGAGGAAGAAGAGGAGGAGGATAGAGGAAATAGTAGCTGTAACAAAAAGGATGAAGAAGAGAGTGTTTCTGGAGAGGGGGAGCAAGAGGGAGATGATGAATCGGAGGAAGAAGAGGGTGAGGAGGAAACAAACTCTAGCAGTGAGGAAAAGGATAAAGGGACTGAGATGAACAATAGTATGGAGATTGAAGAGGAGGAAGAAGGAGAAGAGGAAGAAAGCAGTGAAGCGATGGGTGAAGGTGGAAGTGAGTCTGACGCAGTTGAAGAGGAGGAGGGGGGAAGTGAACACTCCAATGAAGAAGAAGGGGAAGAGGATGAAAGTGAGGTGAGTGAGGACGAAGAAGAGGAAAGTGGTGAAGAGTCGGTGAGCACAATTGACAGCAAGAGTGAAGAGGACGAAGAGGGTGAAACTGAGGAGCAAAAAGATGATCAAGATTCCACAGAAAGTGAGGATGAGGAGAAAGACTCAGAAGATGAAGAGTCAGATGAGAGCATAGGAGATAGGAAAGATGATGAGAACCAGGATGAAGTGAGTGTTGAGATTGAAGAGGAGGAAGAGAAGGATAACGAGAGTGATGAAGAGGAGGAGGAGCAAGATGAAAAAAGTGAAAAAGAAGATGAGGCGTGTGAGGAAGAGGAGTTGTCAGATGAGGGGGGAAGTGGTGGGGGTGAGGAAGGGGATGAGGAAGAAGATGATGACGAAGAAGAGAATGAAACAATGGTTAAACTGACAGAGACAAGACCCACAAATCTGAGACAGGAACAAGGTAAACAAAAGATTGAGGATGAAGGGGGAGAAGAAGCGGGTGAGGAAGAAAAGGAGGAAGAAGAAGAGGGTTGGGATAGAGGAAAGGTTGCAAAGGTGGCTGAGGACGGACATGAGAGTGAGGAGGAGGAAGAAGAGGAGGAAGAAGAAGAGGAGGAAGGAGAAAAGGGTCAGGAAAGAGGAAATTTCGCAAAAGTGGCCAAAGAAGAACATGAGAGTGAAGAAGAGGAAGAGGAGGAGGAAGGAGAAGAGGAGGAAGAAGAGGGGGAAGGAGAAGAGGGTCTTAAATTAGGGGAGGTTGCAAAGGTTGCCAAGGAAGAACATGAGAGTGAGGAGGAGGAAGAAGAGGAGGAAGGAGAAGAGGGTCGGGAAAGAGGAAAGGTTGCAAAGGTTGCTGAGGAAGAAAATGAAAGTGAGGAGGAGGAAGAGGGGGAGGAAGGAGAAGATGAGGAAGAGGAAGAGGAAGGAGAAGAGGAGAAAGGAGAAGGGGGTCGGGAAAGAGGAGAGGTTTCAAAGGTGGCCGAGGAAGAAAATGAGAGTGAGGAGGAGGAAGAGGAGGAGGAAGGAGAAGAATCGGAAGAAGAAGAGGAAGAAGAAGAAGAAGAAGAAGAAGAAGAAGAAGAAGAAGAAGAAGAAGAAGAAGAAGAAGAAGAAAAAGAAGAAGAAGAAGAAGAAGAAGAAGAAGAAAAAGAAGAAAAAGAAGAAGAAGAAGAAGAAGAAGAAGAAGAAGAAGAAGAAGAAACGAAAAAGACCCAAACAAAAACACAGGACACGCAGAAGTTGCTTCCCGACAGAAAAGAGAAGCAGCAAAGAGAAAAACCAGAACCAGCTCCGAGGACGAGGCAGAGACCTGCAGGAGAGAAGAACCCAGAGGAGAAGCAGTTCTGGAACAATGTTCTACCGCAGTATCTGGACCTGCAGTGAAGGCTAGGCTCAATGCTCCTGAACAGGCAAAAGGTATTCAAGTGGTATTTAGAGCCGGAGAAAGTTTTATTTTTTGGTACATGAGTAAAACGTTTTTTTCTGTAAAAATATATTTTTTGATTATTATACATATAGATATTTGTTAGCTGTAGAGATATATTTGTAAATTTCCAAAAATATATATTTCATAGGTGTCAAAAAAAGATTGTGCAGTCAGCAGTGGATTTAGTTAAAGATAAATAATAATAATTATAATCATTTATCAGGCTCTGGAAACATCTGCAGTACTTTTTGCCAAGGCAATTTAATGCTGGTTTTAGTCATTTCAAGGAATTTGTTGACTGTAAGAAAAATACAGAAAAATACAGACTATCACAGAACATCCTTTAGAAATATAACTTTGGTTTAAAATAAAGAAATGATTGATTAAACAAGTTAAATTAACATTTTGGTTCTCTGTATATAATTGGATATGATTTGTTTTACTTATTAAATTGTATATATACATTGTTTTGTACTTCCTGATCATATTTGTATCCTTCTTTCTGCCTGGATTTTGTATAATTATGGTTGAACTAAAGTGCATACTGTGTGTACATTGGCGTTAAAAACATAAATTCAAATACTTAAACCTTAAAAGATTCTTCAAAATATACCCAGTGAGAGCACCCGCTCAGTTTAACTCTGTGTAAACAACCGTTAGACACAACAAGATAAAGCCCAGAGACGGCCTCAATCCCAAATCATTGCCTGTAACACCACATTAAAGTTGTCAGACCAATCCCTCAGAGCCAGGTGAGCAAAGATGGAGTCTGTTCAGTCTTTATCTCTTTCTTCCCCTGATCTAAGAGCCAGGTTGAGGCTCATGCAGGCGTTAACCGTTGGCCGAACCCTCGTGTAATTACAGCTCAGGGGATCGTCCTGCACGCCTCCTTTTCCTGTTTCCAGTCAAGACACGGAACGCTTCAACACCTTTGTGGACTCGCCTCCAAACGCACACGCACACACACCCACACACACACACACACACAGACCCTCACACACACTCTATAAGCCGACTTCATGCTTGTGGTAGAGGAAATTAAACACTGATTATTCTTTCACCAGCGCTGAAGTTTCTCTAAAACATTCCGCTGTGAATGTTTGTTTACATGAGCAGCTCTTATGAAACAGAAGAATAATCAGCTGTCTGCTATAAACATGTTGAGCCAGTATCAATCCACTTTGGTTAAAAAATATTGGATCCAACTAGATTTACTGTAAAATCTTCACATCTGCATCAGCAAGTGGCAAAATAAGGAATTAAATCAGAAATATCTTTCCAATGTTTTACTTCAACTTGTCCCTGACGATGAGAGGAGATAGAAATTGAAAAGCCTCAAATTTATTTGACGTATATTTGACTTTTTAGTTTGCTGTAGGTCCCATCTGCAAACATGGAGGAGAAAAGGTTTATAACCTGTACTGCAGCCAGCCACCAGCTGGCGATAGATACATTTTGGTTTAACTTTTGTGGAGCAGTCATGTTGTCCATCTTTATATCCTGTGCCACTGCACTTTACTCAATAATATTTTTGTACCACCAATATTTTTCTTGTGAAATGTAGATGTTATGTACATTCTGTACTTTTGGTAAATTTTCTTATTTTTACTCAATAGCCTTTTATTGTTTATTCGATTGTCTAACTCATTCTGACTTTCCCTCATTTTGAGGATCAATAAAGTTTGATCATCTTATGAACTATCCTTGTTTAGGACCCTTCAGATTTATCCTGTGACCTATTAATGGGTTCTCATCCCTCAGATTGGATAACATTGGTATAATTTATATGGTTTCTTTGAATCTGATTTTCTGCTCGTCTGTTTTTAGGTAAAGTAAAAGCGTCAGATTTCTCCTGTGGATGTAATTGAGATAGATGTGACCGTTTTACGCACAGAAACAGTGTGTCAGTGTCCTGCGCACCGGTGGCCCGGGCTGCCCGAGGAGAGTCCTCCCTTGTTTGAGGACGGAGAGGCGGGCCTTTGGAAGCAGGAATTCGCTGGAAGTTTTCCTGCAGGCTCCGCTTCACGTGTTGAACAGCGACCGTCCCGCGCCCCGCTCGGTTCAGACATGTGGCCGCTGCTGCTCCTGCTCGTCCAGCTCTGTCTCTGCTCCGGGTACGAAGGTAAGCGCCGACCGAGGGGCCTCTCATCCACCGCTGTGACTTTATCGATTAACCCCAAAATAATCAACCCTCTGATGTTTGCACTCAATGTGGAAAACGTGTGAAGTCACTGGTCTGGAGGATGGGGCCGAGCGACAAAGTTTGTCCGAAAGGAAGACGTCTCGTTTCATTTTTTACGCACGAGATCGAGGCTTCCTCTCACCGCTGGGTTTTGGTGAGCTGCGGTTGTGTTTACGTGGAGGGGGTGGACAGACAGCCGGGGGAGTGCAGTGTGCATCTGGGGGACGTTTCTGTGCTGAGGCTCAGATGAGAACCCTGCACCGCCACTGTAACTTTTCATTTGATCCTTCCATATGTCTGTGGTCTTTAGAAAGTGAATAATGATCAAATAATCAGTTAATCGATTTTATATACCGGATTAAAAAACGCCCTCAACTTGTGAGTGCATGAGGTCTGGGAGTGTTTTACTGTACTGATGAGGTTCTGTCCTGGCGTTGAGCAAACACAGAAGGTCTCTGTCTTCCTCTCTCTCACACTTACACACACACACACACACACACACACACACACACACACACACACACACACACACACACACACACACACACACACACACACACACACACACACACACACACACACACACACACACACACACACACACACACTTCTGCATAACTTCAGACGACATTACACTGACCTACATTGGTTGAAGAATTACAGCAGTTACTACTTCTCTAACCCTATCCCTCAACTTAACCTTAACCTTAACTTAGCCTTAAAACAAGCCTTGGAACCAAAACCTTAACCTTTACCACTTCTGACCCTAACCCGAACCTAACCCCAGTTCACATCTCACCACTAACATGAACCAGGACTTCAGGAATGACGTTTTACTCCATTGGGACCAGGCTTTGGTTCCCATTAGATCTACTGGAGAAGGTCCCTAACAAAACACGAACACACAAACACTGAGGTAGAGCTGCAACAAATGATCAATCAATCAATCAATCAAATGACGTGTGGAATGCTAGAAAATGAATTGGCGGCTATCAATTTAAGGATCGATGAATAATTGAATTTTTGCATCTCTGAGTTCTTTAGCTCCATCTCGAAATTGTGAGTTTAGTTAGAATCATTGTTGGTTACATAAGGTATAAGACTTTGGGGAAATGTGATGGGGATTTATTTGTATATCTTTACTTTTTTTAGATGAAATTATTAGTCAAAAATAGAAATAATAGTCATATTAAGCAATAATGAAATAGAGGAAAGTGTAACATCCAATCTAAGAAGACGATGAAGCCAGAAAGTTCAGAACAGTGTGTGTGTGTGTGTGTGTGTGTGTGTGTGTGTGTGTGTGTGTTTGTGTGTGTCGTGGCTATGTGCCTGTAGATGGTATGAGAGTGGCTCACTGCTGCTGTATGATCATACAGGCTGCAACATGAACAAAACTGTAGAGCAGATTTACACTGACAGACTAAAAACTGCTTGTCGAGCCGACAGTCACGACTCTCTCTCTTTCGCTCTCTCTCCCCCTCTCTTGCTCTGTGCTCCTCTGTGTGTATGTGTGTGTGTGTGTTTATTTTACAGGGGTATGTTTGTGTTTGTTTTAGGGGTCAGTAGGCTCATTTGTCAGTAGTGTGTGAATGCCTGAAACTGGGTGAGAATTGTTTAAAAACTGTTCTGTTGCAAGTTTTCATTAAAGGTCGATCACATTTTCCATGATGAGTCTTGTACTGATGTGGGTCAGGAACAGAGAGATCACAGTGAGTAACCTGAGGAAAAGCCACATAGCAGAATCACTGCAAAACAGTGACTGCAGACGTGTGTGTGTGTGTCTGACAGAGAAATGTGGCCTAGGAAAGAGATCAGGAGCTTAGTGTTTATTAATGAATAGCTGATAGTTCAGTGTATAACTTAGAGCTGCATTAACCAGGAGCAGCAGAACAAGCCGTAAACACAACATCGATATTTTATCACCTGATAAAACTGATTTAATGAATGTGTTTGCGAACAGCTGCAAAGCCTCCAGCAGCGTTATGAGCAATTCAGATTTATGTTTCCGATGAAGGCCAATTTACACATCACCGCTCTTGTGTCTCTGAGACTCAGCATATTTAACCTGAAATAAAATAGGAGATACTCCATTAAGATGTCAAAATGTACTCTAGTACAGTAACTAAGTAAATGTACTCGGTTCCGTCTCACCTCTGGTGGTGATGATGTGCATCTGAGCCTTTACTGAAAATGCAGCATTATTTCATCACTCAGATCCCAGACAGCAGAAATCTGACATTATACTGTACATATGAATTAGATTTAATTGATATTGGGATCATTGGATAACGTGTAAATAGATTCACCTAAAGGATATACATAGATAAATATGTGACATTATTTTAACATTGACTCAAGTTTATTTTGAACCACTAATGGGGACATAAGAAGCAGCTCTTACAGACGGCTGCCGGAGTGGATGTGTTGGTAAATACAGTAAAACTGGAACAGAAATCATTAGTGCTTGAGAAAAATATTACATAACTGCGCAATCATGGCGTCTCCCCTGCTCCGATAGCCTGTAGCCATACTTCAACCGACTTCACATAATGACAGTGTGTATTACAGACCCGCAGAGAAAAGCTAATTGGAATATCAGCCTCTGTAATTTAAAGCTTACGCACTCCCAGAGGTTTTCTGCTGTCTGCACTACTGCCACTGAGGCATCTTTCTCTTTTAAAAGTAGGAAAATTGGTTCAGTCAAGTTAATCAAAATGCAGAGCTGCAGACCGAGCAGTGTCGAGCCTGCAGGTCCAGATGACCCACTCCACATTAAGATAGACGACACGTCTCCACTTCGTCTGAATATTCAGAAATGAAGCTGAAGTATCCCGAATGCAAACACTGTCCCCGTGCTCATTTAGTGTCTGAGCAGTTACGATCAGGGAATGCAGTCAAGTTAGCGAGATCCCATAGATACACACGCTTGACCAATCACGAGTCAGTCTCAGTGGTCAATCATGACACTTAACCTTGTTTTTATTACATCGAATAAAACCATCTTCGAGAAAATGTTACTTGACATGTACTTTTACTTTTTTGAAATGAATGACCTATAGTGCAGTCATGTCGTCTATTTTTTATACATAGTCAATAGTCTAGCCCGGCCCCCTCCAGCTAAAGGCAAGAAAAATAACTGCAGCAAACGTTTAGGTCTGCAAATAAAGACATTTCGAATATATGAAAGAAAGGAGGATATCATCTATTTCCATGAACCTTATCATTAGAGCATGAAAAACAAAACAAAAAGAGAGTTTGGGTTGGTGTCTTACACACATTTATGGCCCTGTAGGCTTGCCTCAGTGTCTTTTATCAAAAAAGGTAACTTCAGACACCGTCAAACGAAAGAGCTCTGTTTAATTTGTTTAATTAATTCGTTACATTTGTTGCCAAAGCTCATTTCATGTTGAATATTTATATGTTCTTCTTTGGAGAAATAAGAGGGCCAGAAGAAAAAAGCTCTCGACAAATAACAATAAACTTCTGTTAAATTGTTCCTCTGGACGTATCGTTCTGTTTTGTTTGTAATTGCAAACATTTATTGCTTATTGTCTGGCTTCGGACATTTAAATATTTTATAGGCAATTATCATTGTGACTGAAAACCCCAGCTCATAATGTTTATCAGAGAAAAATGAATACAATTTAACAATCGCTTGGCTAACTTGTCTCATGGTTCTTCTACAATGAGTGAAAGGCAATGACTGGACTTGCAACACAAGTAGATTTTTTATGTTTAGGCATTTATTAGCTGCAGGATGCTACAGGGACAAAATTATGCAATTTTTATTGGTCAATTTCTTTAATGGGGTTTTGGAAGGTTCTCTTCCATCAGTGGAGAGATATCGATTATATGTCTGAACTGAGGTTTACGTATGTGGGGCTGTGCCTCTAACAATGAAGATGTCTGTTTAAAGGGGTACTTGGAGAATACATTTAGATATCTCCTTTATGAATTAATCATTTTGAGAAGTGATTTTTTTCAATAACGAGGAAAATCTGTGAAAAAGTGACATACGTTTTCTGATGAGAACTTGTCTAATAAGACAGTTGGGGCTTTTCAATGTCATTTATCAAATAAACTGATTATCTTTAGTGTTTGGACTCTTGCTCGGTCAAAACAAGACATTCAAAGACACATGTGACTGTGAGTTGTTTTAATTCATTAAATTATAATAAGTATCAAAGCTTTTATGAAAAACCTTATGGATGATGACTTTAAAACACATATCCATAGTTTTTTTTTTACATTTGGAGAAGAGTAAAAGGTCTCTTCATTGTTTACTGGACATGTACCAGCCAATCAGAAACAGGTAGCCTCCGTTTGACGTGGTGTACGTTTTTATATCCGATGTTACAGAACTCTTACTGATCTGTTTTCTGGAGATTTAGTCTAAAACTAAGGCTCATTATGAAGAAGACACAAACACACACACACACACACACACACACACACACACACACACACACACACACACACACACACACACACACACACACACACACACACACACACACACACACACACACACACACACACACACACACCTGTTATTAGTTTTCCATACTTTTCTCTGCCTCCCTCTCCCCATTAAGAAGCCGTTACTAGACTTTTTCCCATTAGACCTCTAAATATGACTCACTCAGTGTGTGGGTTTGCTCTGCAGAATCCACGCTGTGTGATCTGACTGCTGAAACCTCAAAGCTTGTTGTGTGTGTGTGTGACTTGCAGCGTTTTGGGTCCAGACACTTTTTTTTATTAAACTGACAGAAAAGCCATGAGGAGAAATGGGGGACGGGAGATGTGCTCACCACAGTATCAGGTTCATTGATCAACACGCGGCTGATATGTGGAGCTGGAGGAGCTCGAACACTCCTCCCTTGTGGAGCCCGAACAGAGGACACATTCACACCGAGGTTTCAGGACATCCCGGGGCCAAGGTTGAACACCCCTCCCCCCTACTTTAACCCCTTCCTCACCCATTTCCTTTTCCCTCTTCGTTTTTATTGCATCTTGACCTGCTCCTCCTGATCCCTTCTTCCTCGCTCCAAAAATAATCCTCCTTGCTCATTACAATTCTCCTCACATTTGTCTTTTACCAGCGCCGCTCAGCTGTGTCCCGCAGCAGCTCTGAGAAACATTTCACTTCTTGAACGCTGCAAGTTTTAGCATCTGAATTAACCTTTGCTCCGTCTGATAAATCTGCTCAAAGATGACTCAAATTAAATCCCTGTCCATGGTAAGTAGGATCTATCGGAGCGGTTTTGGAACAAAAAGTTTCAAAATAACTGGAGCTTCTTCTTTCATTTCTACCAAACATGAAATGGGGGTCGCAGAACAAATCATGTATCAATTTTCCCTAATCATCTTGGCAAAAAAAAAACAGGGATCTTTACGGGTTCATCCTCTCTGGATGTGTCCTGTCCAAAAGATTTATAATGGCCGCCTGGAGTTTGGTACAAATGAAAAGTTAAGTAATGATATGCAGCCTGCTCTTGGTGCTGTGTGGCTGAAAAGAAAAAAGGCAGACAGTTCAGCCCAGGACGATGCTGTCTATTGTTGCCTAACATCTTGGATGCAGCTCTTTTCGTCATAGTAGTTGCTTTTTCTTTCTCTTTTCTCTCTCCCCCCCAGGGTCAGGACAGTACGCCTACGGAGACGATGAGGACTCGTATTCTCGTCGATATAAAGGTGACAACATGCAGATACACATACGGTTATTTCTTTCTAGGGAGTGTTTGTTGTTTATCAGGAGCAGCTGCTGTTTGCAAGTTAACTACAGTTCCTCTCGTCCTGATGAATTATAGTGAAATGGCACTTAGGGCATCTTCTTCCCTTCTCGAGATGTTGCAGGGTAATGAAGGGGATTTAAATAAAATCTCTTAGATTTAATTGGATTGCTCAAAAGTGCTGGTGGCGTGGGTGATAGATCTGAAGTGATATATATGTGGTGCTGTAAACTGTCCTACCTCCTTGATCAGCATTGTAAGATCAGAACATAAATGAGAAAGACATCTAGATTTTGAAATGCCAGCAAAGTCTCTGATCAAAAAAACAAGTTAAACAGTAGTGCTCAACTTTAAATAAGTCGTTAAAAGCTATTTATTTTTATCTCCAATATTTAGCAGGAAACTTTGACATTATGAACAATTCTAAACAGAGCTTGGTGGATTTGTTACAGCAGCAGCTCTTCTGGTTCTGGAACCTGGGGATTATGGGTAATACCCACCGTTCAGTTGTGTTTCAGTTCAGTGAGTGGGACTGCAGAGGGCGCTGCTGCTCAGTAAACGTTACACAGTGTTGCTTTAAAGTTTTACAGCAAGAGAAAAAAACACAAGGATTGTTATATAGTCAGAGCAGCAATTCACAGTGACAGGGTTAGATGAGAAAAACTGTATTTTTTATTGAACTGCATCTTTAAAGAGTCGTAATTTAACACCAGCTCATTCGGCCAGCTTTGTAAACTGACACAGTTTCGTCAAAGTAGCTTCCAACTTTATATTCAGGGTCACTTAGATACGGAACATTATCGTCCAGGCCAAACCAAACTCTCTCTGTGTGTAAAAGCTGAAATGTAGTATTATTTTCTCTCTCACTCAGCGGCTCTGGAGACTCTGCCAACACACATGCACACATGCAGAGAGAGAGACACAGAGAGAGAGAGAGAGAGAGAGAGAGAGAGAGAGAGAGAGAGAGAGGGCCAGAGGCAGGTTCGCTGTGTAATGAATCCCCTTTTCATTCCAACTGAAAGTTTGCCTAATATGGTGCGTGTCCTCTCCGAGTGTGTAAAGACAATGCGTTGGTCCTGTGGGTTGGGGTTTGTCCTGAGCCAGCAGGAAACAAACTGCAGGTCTGGATTTCTATGTTCTGGAAACGAACCTTGTTGCCTCTCAAACTTGGCATCAGACAAGGGATTCTTACGCAAGCGTTGTAGAGATGGCAGCCGTGTCTTCCATGGGAGGAGACAAGAAGAGAAGTTTTCGAGCGATGGGACAGTTGTTGTTTTGCTCAATCGGGGGATTCTGTTCTGGACTATTTCTATACAACAGGAGGTTGTGTCAGACATGTCTCAGCAACAGCAACAGGAACATTTAGAGCACTTGAACATGGTCCTTATCGTCAAAAGCTCTTGAATCTCGTCTTACCAAGTAGGCGTATTCGTTTACCTCCTCTTGTCTTTTTTTATTCAGAGACATTTGGATTCTTTTAGTTTTTTCCAGTCTCAAGTGGGCTCATTCGACCATTTTTCAAGGGGCCTAGCAGGAAAAGTTTAGCAAATGTCCAGAGCAGCTGACTCTGACATTTACTTTCACACGTACAAACCCCATGGAAAATGTTAAGAGAATGTCTGGACTTCAGTGCATGTCTGAAAGCAGCTTTTGTCTGAAGTAGGAAGTAGTCCATAATATAATCCCCCAAAAAATGTCATGAGATACAGCAGACATATGTACGATCTTCAGATGTGAATTTTGTTACTTTGGCTGAGCCCGAGCTCAAAATGTCTTAACAAACTTCTTACACTTTGCTGATGTGGAAAAGTTAGTTTATTATCAATAATAATAATAATAACAACGAATGCAACGAAGGGCAATATAAGAGTTAGTGATAACTCGAGGCGTACACGAAGCACATGACTTTCATGTTAAATCTAGCTTATAAAAAATAGAGATAAAAAAAATTGTGGTCGATAAAAACATTGGATGTGTGTGTGGACCAATGAGCCTTTGACGTTCCTCAAGTTGATGCATCAATCAAACTCTTAATATTCACAAGGCAGTCGTGGATGTGCATGATTTCACTTTAATGAGGAAGAAAATACAACTGACGTGTTTGTGCTCGGTGTAATCAGGGCTGTAATTCTGCAGGGATAAAATCTCAGAGGGGTGAAAATGGAAGTAGACGCATAATAACCAGAGCTGAGAGTAAAAATAGGGCCGCACTCCAAACACAGACTTTTATCTTAACCTCTATAGCACACACATACATTGAGAAATGTAAGTGCCCTCTTCACATCCTTATCTTTTCCTCAAGTGAGACCATCTTCCTTGCCTCATCAGACACTGTTGGATTATGGGAAGTCTCAGAGAAGGTAATGAGAAATCCACCGGATCTGTCTGAACTCAGACGATGGGCGTGTTTCTGCTTTTTCACACTTAGAGCACAGGGAAGTCTTTCTTAGCTTTTACAGTCTTCAGGTAAGATATTATTGAGCCCATACTAAACACTGATAAAGCAAACCCTTTCTCCATTAGTGTGGTGGTGTTGAGTTTCAGGTGGAACTATAAAAACACTGAATTGCCTTGATGCTGTGGAAAGGAAGTCAGTGTCATAATCTGTCCTCCATCTTTAGGGGCCCCGTGGTGCGCGCCCATTAAGATAAAACACGGCGATGTGAGCTGCCGCACACCCAGAGGAGAGCACAACAAGAACGTGATGGGGACGCGCTGTAAAATCCGCTGTAAGCAGGGATACGAGGTCCAGAGCCCGGAGGTGGTGTGCATGGCGAACAAACACTGGTCCTCTAACTACGCCTGCAGAGGTGAGAACTACCATCCACACAGCGGGGTTTCTGAGGTGTATGTGTATGAATGTAATAATCTGAATTTTAGGCCTTAAAAGGGTCACATACTAGGTCTAAATTACGATGATGTTGATGTAACGCCACTTCTGTCGCCATTTGAGAAGTTGTTTTGTCGGCATGCATTGTTAGATATTAGCACAATGTAATAAAACTACAAACCAGACCATCTTTAACTGATCAACTACAAACATTCTGGTCAAAATTGGATGGATAACTTCTGTGTGTCTGTAGTTAAAGAGATTTGGTTTCTAGGTGTCTCTATATATACCGTCATCTTAAACTTGAATGGCACCCAATAGAGCTCATATCCCTGAGAGTAATTCTCGGACTCTGATATTCCTTCATATCTGTCATACCTCAACTCGATTTAAAATGTTTTCTCTGTGGTCTTAAAAAGTCAGAAATTTCACTTTTTTACACATATTTAATATCTCTAAATATACAAGCGTTGTCTTAAGTGGATTTAAAACAATAATCTTTTACATTCCTGAGCATCAAGGTTTATTTCTTTGGGAAGATGTGGGTTTTCCATCCAAGTCGTATCTGCAGCAGATTTGTTTTTAATCAGTCAAATTCGCAAACAATATCCTGGATCCATTATGTCTCCCCGGAGTCTCTTCCTGGCGAGTGTGAAGCCTCTTTGGAAAGAAACAGTATTTATGAGACATGGGGCATTAATCTGCTCCATTATAGCTCAGACATTGATGGAAAATTACTGCAGATGCTACTAAATCTTAAACCCCCACCGCTGCTCCAGGATAAATGAAGTGGCTTTTCTAGACAGAGTGGGGCTGATTAGTTCTGCAATAATGATATAATCAAGCAAAATGAAAACCATAACTTTAAAAGGTCAACACAAAGTGGTTGATATCTTTTAATTATAGGCCAATATCAGTGAATGAATGCACCGGGTTTAAATTATTTCAAGTACGTGAAAAGACTGAAGAAGAGAAGCTATATTCCGCAAGTCATTAGCAAGCAAAGAGGGAGGTGAGGAAACTTCTCGGTGTGTGGGAGGATGTTCGAAGGGATTTGTTTAGTAAAAGCTACAGACTGACTTATCTAGTGCAGTATGACTCATCGTTTACAGTCTGAACTTATTTTTATGAATCAGTGCACTGATTTGGACGAATTTAATTTGCCTTGATTTTATAGAGATAGATATAGAGCAAGATATGGACTTTAAACCTGGAAATGACTGAGAAACACTGTTGACTTATTTTTGCATAAGGATATCAAAGTCATACGTTAAAAATATAACCAGTGTCTTGACTTTTTAGTTTGTTGTATTTCTCTTTTTGGTTTTATTGGAAGATGTCATGTTTGGGTGTAACGATTATCAACGACCTTAGACAAAGTTGTGAACTGAACTCTTCTCTGACAGAGATCCGCTGTCCTAAGCTGGACATGCCCGTCAACGGAGGCTACAAGTGTTCGGACGGCTCTTACTTCAACTCTCGCTGCGAGTTCTTCTGCTCTCCTGGATTCAGTCTGACGGGCCAGAAGACGGCGAGCTGCCAGCACACCAAAGTGTGGAGCGCTGCTGTTCCTACCTGTGTCGGTGAGACTGTGTGTGTCCGTCTTTCATGCTGTGGCAGAGGACTGGAAGCCTTGGAAAAACCTACAATGGAGAGAGACTGGTTAAAATACATGTTTATATTCATATTATTGATTTCTGTAAAATACAAAGACACACACACACACACACACCAGCAAAAAATGTGAATGTATTTCACGTCTTTATAGCTTGAGTCTGAAACTGAAAATTACAGTTTTTTGTGAAAAGATGAGCGATAAGGCTCAGGCACTCAGCTGAACATAGAAATGGCTGAAAAGTCCTGCAGCCTTGGTAACAGTGGGCAATCACAACACACACACACAAACACACATACACACACACACACACACACACACACACACACACACACAGCTTCAGATGTTACTGCAACACAGCAAGCATATACTCACCGATGTTGTTTGTGAAATGACATTGAATCTCCTTTGTCGGTGTGTTAAGATTCATTCTCCTTACAGCGATGAGGCATTTTACTTTTCTGTTATTGCCCTAAAAACAGGCCGTGACTATTGCAACCCAGTCTCCAGACAAATCTGTTAAATAATTGAATCGTTCATATCAACCTGTCTCTCAGCATCTCTATGCCTCGATAACTCAATTTTGTATTTTAGAGGTGATTTCTACAGGTCGGCGCTGCCATTAGTTGCTAAGATGAGTTTTTCTTATTTAATTAATTAATTGAATTTAAATTAATAAAAAAAGAGGACAGTCTACAAGTTAAAAATATGGTAAAACCACATACATCCAGAAAAAAAGGTTATTGGTTGCTGTATCCGGCCTTTCACCCCAAAGTCATCAGGCTACTCTCCATTTGTGATCCATGCAGTAACACATGTACATTTTAATGTCGACCATTTGTTTTCTCTTTCTCGCTCTGTAGATATTGATCCTCCCAAGATAAAGTGTCCTACTGTGAAGGATAAGTGGGCAGAGCCGGGAAAACTGACAGCGAGGGTGTCCTGGGACACACCGGAGGGTGTCGACACTGCGGATGGCATCCTCACAGAGTCAGTCTAATCCCCAACACACTTGTTATTCCCCCTTGAAGCAGCCAGATCACAGTGAAAGATTAAACCTGAGCCTGTCTTTTGTAGCGTTATCCTGAAAGGGAAACCTTCCAAATCAGACTTCCCAGAGGCGCTCCACAAGATGTCGTACACCGTGTTTGACCGAGCAGGGAACAAAGGATCCTGCCGCTTCACAGTCAGAGTGCGAGGTGAGTTTCTAAAGACGGTGTCTGATTGTCTGTGTGGGGCAGGGTCTCAGTACAACTTTATTCTAAGGGGTTATTTCCAAGTGGTCTCCTGGAAAGTCTTTAATAACTGTGACATTTTGGGAAAAAAACTAAAAGAACAGCAAGGTTACAGTCTTTGTTGGAGGCAGAAATGCAGGGAATCCAATCAAAAAACCAACTCACGTTGCAAAGAGGCAAAACTCTAACAGAGGACAGATTAACCAAACCCATCAGGGAACAAGAAATGTGAGGAAACACTGGGGAACCGAACAGAAGAGCACAGAGACGAAATACATAAGGAGGCCAGGATGATTAGACTGAGGTGAAGCACTGCAGGGTGCAGCAATCAAAGCAGATCCTAACAGGTTCTACTTAAAGAGGAAACAGACCCTGTTCAATTGCTAATGTAACCTACATGTCATTTGGTTTAGAGCACAGCAGGTCAGCTTAATGGGGAAAAAAGTTAAATAAATGGGAAGTACAATTCAATAACATGGAGAATAACATCTTTAATTTAAATTTGATATAATTATTTAATTATAGGAACTTTTCTAGGAATCTGTTGCTTTGGATATTTTATGAAGGATGTAATTTCTTTGGAAGAAGGTCAGATGTTTTAATCTCAGCTGTGATGGAGCTGCTCCTTCTCCATAAATATGATTTTGCCTCCTAGAGACGAGAACTAATGATATGTGGTTGATGGGTCTTCTTCAGCTCGAGTCAGAACCTTTCAAGTTCCGAATTTTGAGTCCCGAGTAAAATTTATGACAAAAAACAAATACACAGCCGTTCAAGGTTGAAGCTGTTTAATGAGAAATATCCCCGTATAACCTCTGGCTTAGGGATTTAATGGATTCAGTGGAATCTGTGTCCTCCATCATACTCATGATGTGATGCATACACCCGGCTTTGATGAGCACCTGAACCAACAAGCACCAGAGATTTACTAGGTGATAATGTGATATTTCCTGGATTAACACACTCAGGTAAACAGCTGTGTCTGTCTGAGCCTTTGGAATGAGGTCAGCCGTGTTATACAGTTAGGATTAATTCATGATATCATCCAATCATACAGACTTTAAAAAATCTGGCCTCTGAATTAAGACACAAGTACTCCTTATTTAAACCTCAGCTCTCCAGTTGAAGTGCAACAACTAAATTCCTCCCTCTTTGTAAAAAGTCAGATTTATGGCAAATCGAGCTTCGCTAGCTCAGAGAGACATTTCCCATCATCCCCTCTGGCTCGCACTGCTGCTGCAGTATTGCCACCAGCTGCTTCAGCCCCTCCACCACCCCAGCATCCACCTGCATGCTCCAACGGGGGGGTTAAAAGTATTTGTTCATCACTCCCATCATTCCTGTGTAATCATATGGGGGAGTGATTAAGTTGGAGCCTAGACGTCAAATACTGAACCTGTTGTAATGCTGCAATAAATGTTCGAACGTGAGTTGTCTGACTGAGCTCCCATTGTGTGCCTCGTGTGCGTCTCTGTGTTCAGTGCGCCGCTGCAGCTCACTGTTCGCCCCTGACAACGGTTACATGAAGTGCAACAGTGACGGAGACAACTACGGCGCCACGTGTGCGTTCACGTGCACGGGCGGCTACGAGCTGCGTGGCAGCGCTGCCAGAGTGTGTCAGTACGGACTCACCTGGTCTGGCACAGAAACAGCCTGTGCAGGCACGTATACTGCATGACGATGAACACACACTCATCCACTAACAGACAGATGTCACAAACAAGCTTGAATTTAGAGTTAAACCTATCATTTATTGGAATATTTATCATAGCAATTTGTAAAAATGAATGTTTGATCAAGGAAGGATCTGCAGCATTGGGGTTTATTTGCAAGGATATGTCAGATTTATAATTTATGAAAGAAATTACTTCATCACCAAAAAACATCTCTTTGCTCTGGTTTGGTTTTATCATGCGTCCGAGCACAGTTTGTTTTCAGGTTGTCCATACAGCCCGTCCGTATGAACACAAAGGTCAAAGTAACCAACCTCACATAATCCTTTTCTGCCACATGAACATGTAATCCTAAGAACACCTCAAGAGAAACCTTCAAATTTGGCACAAATGTTCACTGAGACTTCCAGAATAACTGATACGATTTCTGTGGTCAACGGTCAAAGGTCCAGGCCTCACAAAGCATGATTTTGGCCTTTTGAACATTATATCTTAAGTCTGCCTTTAGGGAATATCTTAAACCCTTGGATTTAGTGGGATAAGATTTTAGTGGTTAAAGGCCAAAGGTCACGTTTACCTCATATAATTGTGAATTGTCATATTTCTAGAGCACATGCAGTGACTGAACTGGTTGGTGGAGGCACATAAACGCAAAGTATCAATTCTAGTTTTTCCATTTTTTATAGTTAAAATTTTCATGTTGCAGATGCTTTGTTTGTATTTATCTACCTGTGCTTAACTGCTCTCCCTGTGAGAAGCTCAGTTGAAGTGAAAAAGGCCCCCGCTGCTTTCCATCGATCTGAAAAACTAATGCCGGTTGCTCGTCTGTATCTGTGAGAAAGACAAAACGAAATTGTGTTTGGCCGAGCCTGTGTTGCAGCTCAACAGACAATTAGCAATAAATGTAGTGTTCAATTCACTGCTGGATTCACTTACAGACGGAGTAAACATTATAAAATCATGCTGCATCCCCTCGTCTTATTGGCTGTGATAAATTCCCTGTGCGTCGTCCTTTCTACATTATCACTTAATCGTGCATTCATTGTCATCGCAGCCATGAACATCAACGTGGGCGTCCGGACAGCTGCAGCGCTACTGGACCAGTTCTACGAGAAGCGACGGCTCCTCATCATCTCGGCGCCAACGGCTGCCAATCATAATTACCGCTTCCAGATGACCAACTTACAGGTGAGACACGACGCAACGACAGAACACGAGCAGGAGCTCAGAGGCGATCGCAGTGATTGGTGTCATCTCTGCTCCCATGGAGAAACGCAGTGTGTTTGTGTGTTGGGTTCACTCTCTCGCTCAGTGGGACAAAGCAGCAGAAGAATAGGAGGGAGGGCGCCGTGATAAAGAGAAAATGTCAAGGCAATGAATAAATGATACTGACGCTGGCTGTGATAAGGCGGTGCCGGAGATGGATGTTCCCGAGCTCGTCACAATCCATTAATTCTGAACTGTCTCTAAACGCCCGACCTTTCAGAGCGACTGGGTTATCAGCTGGAAGACAAACAAATAATAACAGTTTGTGTTATTTCTAATCAGCAACTATTTTGATAACCAATAAATAAAATGTCAAATATTTGCAGTAATATTTGTTTTAGCTGAAAGGAACAAATGTAACCTTTTGAGTTCTGGAATTTTTTATTATTTTGTGTAATTCAATTTTGAAATAATGTTGTCCCTGTGGCACATTTAATTTTCTCCTATTTTAAGAAAATTATTTTTTATTTATTTATCTATATCTATCATAGATAGAAATCAATAACTTGTCCTTTAATGCAGCCAGCCACCAGGTGGCGATCAATTCATTTTGCCTTTGAGACATTATGCCTGATTCCGACATGTCGTCCATCTTTATTTACAGTCTGTCGCCATTAAGTTTATATAGCAGCTTCCACTGGAGCAACTGTAGTTAACAAATACATCACTAAACACGGATCTGTTTACAGCTACGTTATACCGTGTAAACCATATATTAATTAAATGATATATGAATAAGTCTGTGATGTGTTTATATAACAGAAAATTACAAACACAAAGTGTGTTTTTTTGGTATAAACCAGTTTCATTAATGTTATATATATAATACTAAGCCTTGTAAGATTTATTGTGAGGAAAGTTAATGATACAATCAGACTGCACATAAATCATTCTGCTCAGTGAAAATCGAGCATCCTAATGAAATAACAATGAGTAAAACACATTTTTGAATGTGGACTTGAATAAATCATGAAAACAATCATTACTTGCAGCCTGAGCGCTGTCTCAACTTAGTTTAACAGAGTTTAATACTCTCTGGACTTGGAGCTGTGCTCAGTTTTGTTTTGTGCTGCACTGGAATCAATAGCAAAGTTATAAAAGTTATGGATTCATCTTGTTTTCCTCCGTCTGACCTGTGGGAGCAGCAAGCCCAGTGTGGACTGGACCTGAGGCATGTGACAGTGATCGAGCTGGTCGGGACTTACCCTGCTCAGATTGGACGGATGCGACACCAGCTGCTCACCCCGGCGCTGTCCCTGCAAATCAGGTACACCCACCCACCCACCCACCGACACACATCCACAAACACACACCCACCGACACACACACACACACACACACACACACAGCTAAAAACAAGTCTCCAACTTAAAACGATATATACGAAGACAAGTCCCAATAGTGTGACCGTGTCAACAGATACACATTATACCTGGAGCACATGCATACACACACACGCACACACACACACGCACACTCCACAGCTGCTCACTGGGCTGATGTGTGTTTCCTAGGTTACTGCTCCAGATCACACAGAGGTCTTTCCAAATGGTGCTGGTGGACAAGCAGGGCATGGACAAGCAACGCTACCCGTTCCCTATCACCGCGGCCGAACTATTCACCACCATCGACACCTTCCCGCTCCGCAAGGACGAGATGTTGCTCCAGCAGGAGGCGGGTCATGGCTGTCAATCATAAAAACACGGCTGCCTTTTTCAGTGCATATCTGCGGACTGTCGGCCATCTTTGATCCTTTTCCCTCCCCAGTGAGAGCAGACAGGACCTGCTCTGTTTCTGTCCACATGTCCCACTCTACCTAAACTCACACAGGTAACACTGCAACATCCCAACTACTCATCCAACTCATCCAATGAGAACTCATTTCAGTCCTGTATCCTAAGGTGTGTGCGTGTGTAGTGTGTTTGTGTGTGTGTGCCATCAAAAGAGTCATGGAGATTACTAAGTGGGTCATACAGTACATTACAATCATATTGATTCCTCAGTCACGTCTTTCTTTATGTTTTATTATTATTATTATTATTATTGATATTTTCAATCAGAAATATGTTTTACTATTTTGTACAAAAAGTATTTTTACTATAGAAATCCTTTCGCCTTTCGTAATATTTATATCTCTTTTCTTGGATAATGATGTTCTCTGACAATCCATGGAAAACTGTAAAGTACATACGTCAGAATTTACAAAACACTGATTAAAAATGTTTTTCATGGAGGATGTGATCTTCAGTGTGTCAGTGAGAGTGCACGAAAGAGGTGTGTGAGAAAAAATTACAGCGACCCTGAAGGGCAAATCATGACAAATAAGTAACCAGAACGACAGGTAAACACCGTTGAACCATGAAAAGTATACTGTACATGAATTAAACAAGAAATACATTTTCTCTTCAGGTCTGGAAGTAAAGATGGATCCAGACTTTTCCAGATTTAACCCTCAATGACTTTCTTCTGATGGAACCATAAAGCAGAGTTGAGTTATAGTCTGTCGCACAAGCTGATGATGAAAACGACTCAGACTGCGAATAATCCTTAGGTTTCAAAAGTTTGGTTTGTGCCACAGAAATTAATCAAACTGTTTAAAGTTTGACAGAAAATAAATCAGCAGCTCCTTTGATCATTCCACTGGTCTTTTGATTTGCCAAAATCCCTGTGAAATACTGTTTAAAAAGAAGAGTTTCAATGTGAATATTTTCAACGTTTATCTCATATCAAAGCACTTCATTAACTTTAGGTTTTTGACACTTGCAAGCAATTTGAAAACCTCCGACTAGGCGTGGAAATAACAATGATAAATGACTGAAAAAGATTTTTGTACACTCCTTCAGTCAGAAATACGCAACTAGTGTTGTGGCTACCACTTACAAAGAAAAAACCGAAATAGTCTAGTATACATTTCGAAAAATTGGAAACATTCAAAAAATCCATCAAACAATTAGTCTATGGAAAGATGTGTTTATTTGAAAATATTCCCGTAACATATTTTGGACAAAAAGGCTTGAATGGAGTGAATCTGATGTTTGGAACAGAGACACCACATGATGTACATCAAGAGCTTCTTCAGTTAATCAGGTATTGCACGAGCCTCTCATCTAAAATACATTGTACAGTGAACACCATGAGTTATTACTTTAAGTGTGGAGTGTGAAACTATTTTGCTCTGGGAGTTCGGTTTTGCCAAGGACGGGCGTTCGGAAACTGGCAAACCAATATGAAACATGGATGAGCAGGGTTTTACACTGGAGGAACCTTTTTAATTCATCTTTTTGTGAACTGCGTGATTCGTCCCAGGATGTTGGGCCGCGGAGCCGCGAAGCCGTGGGTGTCAGGGACGAGGTGACCGCCACTGCCACGTTGTCGGGCTCCCCCTGAGATGACCGCAACGTTGCTCAGTGCTGACTCACTCTATCACACAGCGGCGGCCCCAGGGTTCCTGGGAACGCACCGCAGATCACACGTCCTCTTCTGAGTGTAAAGTGATGTCATTATCAGTGCTTTTAATAACCTCCTTTTGTTCTTGTCTAATACAGTACCATGCATATCTATTATCACACTGATACAGTGTCATGTTCATTTACATTGAATCTAGTCTAAATCATGGATCCATCCAGACTTTGTGCCACAGATTATGTTTTACCAGACAGTCAGGGGTGGAAACGAGCTGAGCGGGAGTACTCCTGTTACTTGACTTGGTCACAATCACGGTATAATGTTCAGTATCATGAAGTTTAGCTTTAGGCGGAAAAAGGATTTAGAATTTGGCAAGATTTGACCTGATGGTGGCGCTGCGGAGACATTCATAAATCACCAAAACAGTGATGATTAACCCTCAATTGGACTGAGTGCCACCAATGTTCTTGGAAATCAAACTATATGAGAATCAATGTGTGTAAATGTTGAGAAATTGCCTGGATGATCATCTCACACAGATTCATCCTCTGGGGACGATAAATGTTTGACCAGAATTTCATCTGAATCCATCAAAGCGACGCATTTAACATGTGAGCATTTGTACAGTTGAACGGATAATGATTTGTTGGTCAAAGGTCTAAGGTTATTATGACCTTGCAATTATTTTTTGAAATATTTAATTCAAGAATTCACAAGTGAAATATGAGAAAACTGAACACAAATGTCAACAATTTATAATATTAAGAATTCAAAATTATGATTAAAAAAGATGAATATTTCGACCATTATTCAGAGGCATATTTGACTCGTTGGTGTAGTTTGAGTAAACTTAAATGTATTTGAGTGAAGTATTTCTACTTCCATCCATTACCTTAAATTGAATAGAATCTGTAACACTTATCCTGTGAGGGTCGTGGGGGGGGGGTACACACCCTGGACAGGTCGTCAGTGTATCGCAAGGCCAACATAAGCTTTAGAGTCTTCAATCAACAATTAACATGGACTCTGGGAGAAAACCCCACACAACAGGGACTCAAACCAGGAACCAGGCTACAGGGCTACCCTCTGCAAAACCAAAGGCTTATCGAGGGTTTCTCTATTTGGATCCCTCATACATCTGAAACAGAAGCATGGCCGTGACCACACAGTGTGTACGTACTCTGAGGAGTCTTCAAGTGTTCTCAGTCCATCATCACTCTGCCTCAGTTATAATTAATTGGAGTAGGATGGCACAGTCGCACTAACACCAGTCACTTTCCACCCCTGAACACAGCTGTTAATGAGGCACCATTGTGTGCTTCAGACCAGGATGGAGCTTCGTTGTAAAGGGAACGTCTACGTTTCTACATTAATGGTTGGTGCATTGTCGACTGTGGTCTACCTCAGCCGTTACTACACGAGGAAATGACTCTAGTAAATGTATCACAGAGACGAGGACGGACGCATCAGGAGCCACACCGTGTGCTTATTCTGTAGCTATAGTAAGTTACATACAGGTTTTCTTATTTTATATTCAGCGGTGAACAGCAGTGTTTGGTCAAGACTAGATGCTGAGGGACACATGTAGATGAGTGTGTAAGGCATGACTGGCTGTTCTGGATCTGAACATCTCAGGGTGGAGAACAAGTCGGGACCAGTCTCCACCACTCAAACCTTCTTCTTTTTCTCTTCCTCCTCTCCCTCCTTCTTTATCCTTCATCCTCTGGGCTTTGGTCCGGCTCATGTCTCACGTTTGCGCATGCTGGATCGCAGCATCAGTGTGCACTCCTGAGGGACCTCTGGGTTGTCAGTCATGCGTTGCCACACCCGCTGTTCCTCCCCGTAGGAGTCCATCCAGTCTACCTCGCTCCCATAGCTTTTCCCTTCAGGGGAGAAACAAACAAACGAGCAAACATTTGTTTTAGTTTGCTAGAAGTACTCGTGCTGCGGAGCCCCGAGGAGACAAACGCTCCCTCGGCACTCCGCTCACTCTTTAATATTTGATGAACTGTAAATGAATGGATGAATGAATTAGGTTTCGAGGCCCTGGGCTCACAAAACAACACATTTTCATAGGACTATAAGGGAATCAGTAAAATGCATATTTGAATTCACTCGATCTAGATTTCTATTTGGATCTGCACAAAATTGCACAAACTCATAAATGCCATGTCTGAGGTAATGTTGAAAAACACAATGTTAAAGAAAGTGAAAGATTCCTGGATCTGGATTCTCACCAAAATGTTGAATCCGTTCACTGGTTTAGTATTAAGTATTTTGAATAATCCTTCTAAATAACAATCAAACAAAGACCAATGAAAACAGCCTCCTCGGTGAAGATAAAAATAAATACAGAGGAATAAATAAACAACAGTTTCAAACTATTAGGGTACAGGAATAAAACTGATTTAAATATGGTCTGGTTTAATTTTTATCTTTTGAACAACCATTCCCCCTCTTCCTCGTCTTTACACTATCTGGATTACCGCTCCAGCTTCATATTTGCTGTACAAACATAAAAATTATTATCAAGCTTCTTTAACAAGCATACAAACAAATATACAAGACTGTCAAAGTATAGTTTAATTATGTCTAAATTGTAGTAATGTACAGTTATTGAGAAAAAAATGTCTGTCACATTCTATAGTATTAAAGAAATCAAGATACAATTAGTTAAATAATCATGAGCTCAAAATAATGTCAATATTTGAAGAACCAAATTAATCTGTTAGCCCGAACACTGAAAAACAGCATTTCTTAAATATGACGAGGGGTCGTAATGTAAATATTCTGCTGCAGAATCACATGTTTACGTGTCTGGCTCCTCCTCATCATCCTGAGATCTTTGTATAATTTAGTTTTTTTTTCAACTTTGTGTGTCGGATATTTCCCAGCTCTATAGGCCAACTCTGACATTTTAAAGATATTTTACTCGGGGGCTGACGGGGAAAAGTTCTGGAAATTGTCCGGAGCAATTGATTTGGACATATGCGTTCTCATACAACTCTCTTGGTCATTTCAGGAAAAATGTCTGGAGTTCAGTGCATG
Source organism: Pleuronectes platessa (assembly GCF_947347685.1). Taxonomy (NCBI): domain Eukaryota; kingdom Metazoa; phylum Chordata; class Actinopteri; order Pleuronectiformes; family Pleuronectidae; genus Pleuronectes; species Pleuronectes platessa. Next base: position 9,749,501 of record NC_070639.1, read on the forward strand.
TCTGAAAGCAGCTCTACCAGAAAGGTCTATCCAGACATTTTACTTTTTCTTACACATACCTGTGCCGGCTCCCAGCCTGACTCCTCCCAGGAAGACGTTGCTGGCCAGAGCCTCTTTGTCCCACACGGTGAGCTCCAGGCAGACGTTGTCCAGGTCCCCTGGCTGCAGGCCGCAGTAGGTGAAGGTGTGGTTCCACTGCGGGTGCACTGTGCGTCGCTCCACCGCCGTCTTGTGCTTGGTCGACTTGTTGCTGTCTGGAAGCAGGTACCTGGGATGAAGGTGAGAGTTAAAATTACTGCACAGTGTTGGGGCTGTTTCTTTGTAAATCACAGGTCAGGTAACCAGCAGGGAGCAACTCACCCTTTTACAAACGGATCAGACGTTCCTCCAGACTTCACAGCCGTCAGATTTTTAGCTCCTTTGACGAGCAGCTCAACCATGCCCCCTTGAGGGAGGGTGAAGCTGCTCTTCTTCTTGCCTTTCAGGAACCCTTTCTTCACTGAGGAGGGAGAGAGGCAAACACGGAGAGAGCAAACAAATCATTTATTTATTTATGTAACACTTGAGAAAGAAAACAGGTCTGTAGTATGTACTTTACATGGAAAGCATATGAACACAAGTGTTTACAAAGACAAACACATGGACGCACGACATGTTTTTCAACAGTAAGCTATACTCAGGTGTAACAAGCCACACAACAATGATTAGGCTTTAGATTTAAGGAAAACAATTCAACAGGTAATTAAGACTCAAACAATCAATCGATCAATACAATTAAATCACAAATTAGAGTACTAGACAAAGTATTGAGAAAGGTAGAGGTGAGAGAACACTTTTCAGTGTTCTCATTTATCAGTTTGAAAATCAAGCTAGAAATTGAATAAATGAGAAGTAAAGCCTAGCGGATGAATATGTTACCACACACAGAAGTATGTCTGGTATCAGGTGATGGTGTTTTTCGTTCTTGCTTTCTGGACATAATTTGCAAGAGGAGGGGATCGATTTTGTTTTACTATCTATAAAAAATAACTGCCATGCAATTAAATTCCAAATGAGGAAGTTGTTTTGTTTTAAATGTTGTTGTCTGTCTGAAACTTGCTCGCCTGATGAGGCTTTGTTTTAGAGGAACTTTTGGATTCGTTGCAGCGTTTTGTGTAAATTATTTTGCGTAGACCTATTTTTTTAATGTGTTTGGTCTCGTAACCTGTCTGTTCATCACCTGACTAAAACCATCCCTGCAGTGCAGCATGGTATTGAGTTGAAGGATGGATGAGTGCAGCCAAATACAGAGAGGTCCTTGAAGATAACCTGCTCTAGCGCACACGGCCTGAGAATGAGGCGAAGGTTCACTTAAAGCAAAGAAAACACTGGAGAGGCTTCAAGTCTCTGACTGTCATCGAGTGGCCCAGAGCCCAGACCATCTGTAGAGGCCTGAAGAGAGCGGCTAACAGACGCTGAGATGATCTACTTGTTACCAATTAAGATTCAAAGAGGTAATTTCTGTGAAAGTGGCTTCACCAAAAACTAAACCTTTGTGTACATTTGTAAATTAGAGATTTCGGTCTTTCAATTCTTTCAAATTGAACTTAGTACACACAGTGAGCTTTTACTTGAGAGGATCTTAATATCTTCTGAGGGCTTCAATGAAGTGTTGGAACGACCTGATTAAAAGAATAATAAATATGCAACCTTCAGACCATGTAAGGTATTGAACAAATGGGAAACTGACAGTTAATTTCTCTGTCAAAATTTGAAAATGTAATAGCATACCAAAGCCTGAAAGTTCCTTTCAACTCAATACAACTGCACAAAACTCCACATACTCCTAAATATCAGCTCCCAAAAAGTGTCAGTTGTATGAATGAGTTATTGTCTGGGAAATTGGTGAAATCGTGAAAAACAAAACAATTTAACAGTTTTAAAGAAAGTGAAAAACAATCCTAGATCAGCCCCTTGATCTGGATCCACACCATAATTTATTGGTTCTTTCCTGACCCATTAAACATCCATGCTGCCAACTAACATACAAACAAACATGCTGGAGAAATCATAATCTCCTTTGCGGAGGTAATAACACAAAAGCTTTTGCAACCTGTTCCACAATATAATAAATAATAGACATCACAGTTGTGGGTGTACCTTGCACTTGGTCCAGAGGCAGCGTGAGGTTTTTCTCTGCAGGTATATACTTCAACACGACTGTCAGTTCTCCTTTATACTGCATGGTAGAGTCTACACCGCTCTCCATCTACACAAACACATTTTCACAAACCTCTCAGGCACTTGTTGTGTGTTTGTAAATTGTATAACACAGGATAAGAAGACATCATGTGTACGTGCTGATTTGGGGTTGCTACCTTTGGCTGCAGAGAGTACCACTCCTCAATCTGGGAATCGAACTCGCAGGTGTCCAACGACAGCTCCACTTCTCCCAGGAAGCTGTTGTGTCCGAAGCGGTCGTGGTGCCACACGGACGCCTGCAGGGTTCGAGTCTCCAGCTGCGAGTGGCTGATCACGTACTGCACGACATGATGAGGAAACACAGGAGCTTTACTAAAAGAATGAAGCTTCATAGATCAAGACTGACCGTTGGGGAGCTTTTCAGCCACTGACCCTCAGATTCTCATTGAAAACAGGGTTAATGTTGTTGGCCTTGATGCTCGTCTTCCTCTTGCTCTGTCGTGACATGTCCGGCAGCAGGTAAGTCTTCACATATCTGCAGTGAAAACCACACAGACACTCAGTCAATCACATGCAGATTCTTCCTGTCTCCACTGTATTACAGCAGCTTATTGCACAGGCAATTATGGATATTTGTGGCCAATATCAATAAAATACAAAACTTATTTTGAATTAAAATGCTTTTTTTTACAGAAAGAGCAATGTTGGGCAAGAAATCATCGAATTTGTCGATTAAAACAATGACATGAAGACGGATATTTAAACAATAAATGTTACTATGAAGAGTGACAGTGATTTTAGCAAATATCTGCAGCTGCCATCCAAATAAAGCAGGAAAAAACACATGATATGGGTATTGATATCTGTGTGTGTGTGTGTGTGTGTGTGTGTGTGTGTGTGTGTGTGTGTGTGTGTGTGTGTGTGTGTGTGCACTCCTACGCGTCAGTGCGCTGCTTCCTCTCGTCTCCCGTGGCCAGATTGTGACACTCTTTGACCAGGATGTTGAGCGCCCCGGTCTTGTAGCTGTAGCTGATGTTCAACAGGATCTCGCCGCTCACCCTGGCGTTGCCATAGTCACCAGTCTCGCTGTACATGCTCATCATGCTGTTTATACTACTCTGTTAGGGAGACACAGGAGGAGGAGGAGGTCAAAGGGGTGAAAGAGAGAGGAAGATGTAAAGAAGAGACAGGTTACACAAGCGGTACGGGCCAGAAAAGAGGGGAGATGCTGAAAATACCTTTGTTATTCTTAACGTTTTGCTAAATGCTGATGAAACATGGTGGAAATACTTTGCAGCCCTTAATGAGTAAAGTAAAAATTTGTGTCGATCCACATTAAGATTAAGATTAAGATATTACATCACTAATACTGGATCCAAAGAGGGTCAGACTTGTCTACAGAAGGCTTAAGGATTCAGTGGGCCACACATAGTAGAGATGTGAGCTTGACCTTTATGACAGAGAGCACTGTCCTCAGTGAAGCTTCCCTCGGTAAATAAATTGAAAAAAGGTCAAACACTGTTGACCAAATTCCAAACATTTCTGTTGGAAGAGTCACTTTTATACCGTGTAAGTTTGCAGTTTGTATCACGTGCAGAAATTAGTGTTTCATTGGTGTTTTGGGATTATTATTATTATTATTAGATGTCTGTGACACACCCCTTTTCAGGAATGAGCAGGATTCAGGATTACTGCACATGAAATGACGTCATGGGTCGGGATGATCAGTAAAGCTTTTCCCCTGAAGTGATGCATGCACACAACCGAGAGAGTGAAATGAAATTGCATTAGTGACAGCGATTCTCATTTGTGTGTGTTTTTGTTTTGCCAATTATTTTTCTTAAACTACCAATCTTTGAAATTCAAAGTCGAGAAAAATGTCTGTTACAATATTTAAATCTTCTCAAATTGCTGAAGGAAAGATGAATAAAAGATATTTAATGTACTATTGCATAAAATACATGACAAGTGGAGCACCTCTTAATCTGAAACTTTCAGATTTTAGTTGGTAAACTCAACGTGGGCCATCTATTTATAAATGAATGGTACATGCAAAATTTTGTTGCAGTGGATACAATATATTATTATGGGGCAACTGTGGCAGTCAACAAAATGTATAAACATAACAGAGTAATATTGCCAGAATAACAATTTGAGCCTTTTATTGGTGGAGAGCAGCAATTTTCGTGGCCATCTCGTGGACCCCAAATATGACACGATAGCCACTAATATAACAGTGCCACAGCTGCTAGAAGAGACTACTACACTGATTCCAAATGTTTTAGCATGAACCATACATTAACACACATTTATAAACATGAGGCCCAAGTTGAAAAAATGCTACAATTCCCCTTTAAATAAATGTGTATATTATATATAGCTGTATAACCAGAAGAATAAAACAAAAAAAGACAAAAACAAAAAAGGGAAACAGTCAACAGTAAAAACACACACGAATGAAACTTGTCTTGTCTTCTTGTTCTCACCAGTTAAATCCAGAAAGTTAAATTTACATCTCCTGTATCTGTGTGAGTTAAGAGTCAGAGCATGTCTACACCCTCTGAGTTTCATAGATTACAAAATTAAAAAGTCATAATTCTTCCACAAACTAGCTTGCAAAACCCATTTTACTACCTCATATTGTTTACCTGGAAAACTCATTTCATGAACAAAAGACCCCAGCAGGTAATTATAAAGCAGTTCTTGGGGAAGCAGGCTAACACGAGAGTTCAGGACAGGAAATAACTGGTATAATCCACTGATAATGGTATTCCTGTCCAGGGAAGACAGGAATACTGGAGAAGGTAAATTGTTTATCTCCTCCAGGGAGCCATTGGGATAAATGACTACTTCAATGTAAGGGGTTAGACTTAATGGCAAGAGATGAGGATAAAACCACAACACGAATGAGCACAAACACACACCGAACATGCAGCTTCCTTTCGGAGCATACCGGTATGTTTAAATTAAATCTATGTATGTATTATTGAATCTTGCATGTAATATTTTAGCTCTGCAGCTGCACCTTCACTCTTCTATAATGCAGTGGTGAATATAAACGCATGCATAAACGTGGAAGAGGAGACTTACAGTCTCAGCATCTGAGTCGGGGATATTCAGGTAACCCCACCTTCTCTCTGAGCCAGGAGTGGAAGACTAGCAGCCGGTTCATTTAAGAGACAGAGACAGGAAGGAAAGACGGAAGGCAGAAAGAGAGGGGAAGGAGAGACATCAGAGCTTTTGATGTGTTAGTGTTAGAGGAAGACCCCGAGCACAGTCCCCCGGCCCCTGAGGAGGAGCTGCACAAAACCCAGTCTCTGGCAGAAAAGCCAGAAAACCCATTACACTCGGTCACCATGGTGATTATCAGATGAAACAAGAGATTACAACTGATCTGGAAACAGCAGCGGTGAAATCAACACACAGACACAAACACACAGACACACATTCACACACAGGGTAACAGCTAGAACCAGAGAGATGATTGGTTTCTCAAATTACTTTATTCTTTTGAAAACCATTCATTTCAGCCAGGTTAGGTCTGGAATGACAATCATTTGATTAGACTGAAAAATCTAAACAACTGATGGATTCATTGCATTGGAAATCTGTAAAGAAATTACATGATCCCCTTGGGATGAATAGAAATAAATTTGGTGATGCTTTAGGGTTTTGTTAAGCACCAGCATCAGGTCAAGATTGCACTTTGACCAGGGGTGTGTCGTCCAGTTGTTTGTCTTATATCTTCTCCTTTCCCTCAACTAAGACGTCCCTTGCTCTGATGTGCCATGTGGTAATGTTAGTTTCTGAGGTCCGACTACAGACCTAAAACTCTGAATAGTAAATCATAAGACACGCTCGGCACAGAGAGATGTATTGCTACTTATCGTCATTATTCTGTGTTATCCCTGACAGCAGCAGAACGAGCATCTTTAAATCTATAAAATCCTGCATATTTCATGTGAGCTTGTTATCAGACGTACATTATCAATCCTTTGCAGTGTATTAAGGGCACTTTAAGAAAATCTGACACAATGGAAATAAAATGCTGGAGAGTAAATGTAGTACTAGCTCACAATGGTTAACAGAGAGTGATGTTCAGACACATGTAACCTTACAGAGCTCTGAGGCTGTACACTCTTATTTTACCTCAACCTTTCTGAAATCATTCAAATATATATATATATATTTATTGCTTATTTGATGCAACAGCAAAACTTGATTAATAGAATAGAAATAATAATTTCTCTAAAGCTTGAAAAACACTATAACACACAGTAAATTGCACTACAGTATAATCAATGGCACTAAACAGCACAACAGTTGTGCTTTCATTATCCACCCAGAGCCCTCTATGACACAACAGTGTGTTAGTGGGCAGAGTATATCACAGATTGAATCAACGAGGGACTCATCTATCTGCATAATGTCCCTCATCACCTCCTTCCAATTCCATTCACTCTACCAACAGCAGGTTGGCGACGGCCGCTATTATACGACATAATAAATGAGACAGGAAGCACATCTGTCTTGGCTGCTTACTTCTCAAATTACACACTCACACAAACACATAGACGGTACCATGCGTCATGACAAAAGCCAATTATGTTGGTCATTTGAAAAACTGGATTTTCTGCCAGGATAAGTTATAGCTGATCACGGGAGCCAATGAGTAAACATGGGAAAAGTCAAAGGGTCCATGGTATTTAATATCACATTTAACCATGAAGAGAGCTTTGGGTTAATGTGCTGATGCTTGGAAATCCATCCATCATCTCTGTCAGCACAACACACTTCAATTCAATATCAGTTCTAAGCTCCAACTCCTGAGTCAGTGCCGCTAACTCTGGAGTTGGAGCTGTGACTGTTTGTACCCAATTTACACACCCAAGCTTGATATTCATTAACCCATGTTGATTTTTCATCCACCGTCTCCTGTGCATGCACTGCACTCTGTTCTCCAGCCAGTTTCTAGCTGCGTGTGCCTGCTCCTTGGTTCTGAGAGCTGAGAGCGATCACAACTATTTCTTAAATCAAAACGATGATATTAAGAGTAAAGAAAAGCATAAAGTTATGAGCCAGAAAAACATAACAAAAAACACTTAGCTTAAGGATGGTAAAAGGAGATTATGTTTTCATCTGCGTTTGTGAGTTAGTTAGTTAGTTGGCAGGAATAGCAAAAACTATAGATTTCCTTGAAATTTGGTGAAAGGTAAAGATGGTGCTGATTTGGATCAGAAATCAAATAAAAAGGTATTAAACCTGACCTTTCTGTAACATTTTCATTGATTTCTCCGAAAATAGGGTCTTGATGCTAAGGGTCATTGTTTTAGGTTATAGAAATAGGTTTTAAAGACAACCATTTTGCAAAAAATACTAAAAAAACTGCATACCTACAGCCACAAGGGTTCTTCTAGAAATGTCTGTAAGTCATTTGAGTATAATGTTTAAAATATAAACCATTGAGTTACTGTATTAACCTAAAGAGACACTTCTACATACACATTACTCTCCTTTACGAAGCAGTAATGTTTCACATTAACATACTACGAGTCAAGTTTTATAAATGCAGCAGGTTTCCCCAGGCTGTTATATTTGTGCTGCAAATTGGCCCCACAGCTCACATGATGTTTACACAGTCAACACCGGAGCGTACAGTCCTGACTCACTCCTCAGGTGACACTGAGGCAATGTGTAAACAGAGAGTGCATATAAAGACTCTTTACAGAATATGTTCTTCATATTTTTGTGTTTGCAGTGGCTTGAACACGGGCTTTACCGTTGACACTGCGTTGCTGAGGCGTCGCCGGGCCGTCTGGCTGTGGGCCGACATCAGGACATCGATGTCTTCCTCCGCATCCTCATCAGAAAACTCCTGCAGATGACAGCGCTCAGTTGTAATCAAAAGGGAGGCAACGTCTGGAAAGCTGGCCAGTGCGTCTTTATGATTTGCTCTGTGTGGGTGGATGCAGCCAGTTCCCGGTAAATTCGATCAGACAAGTCGAGGACAATTGTTTTCCGCCAGCAAAATCAAAATGTCACTGGGTGTACAGTAAATGTGTTGGCTTGAAGGAAGGAGTACTTTTATGACCAAATGGCGTGTGTGTTTGTGTGTGTGTGTGTGTGGGGGGGGGGGGGGGGGGGGAGGAGAGTATGACCCTGTGTTTGTATATCCATGAAGAGCTTTGAATGCAATAAACACAAAGACCGAGCCGCCACAACAGGCCGCCTCATCCTCCACCTGTTTTCAGCCTACAGCCGTTTAGATGCTCCTCATGCTCTTTGAAGGGAGCTCTGAAGTGAAATTAACATTCAGCCCCGCGTCTCTGACGCATCACGTTCAGCCACAGATCCTGAGCTGGATATGGACAACCAGTATTTATGGATTTTTTTAAAAAGGGGCACGGACTGAATTCTCTAAGTGTCTCTGTAAATTTCACACTCGAAAGCTCCGGCTGTGACGAGAATCTGCGGCGACACCGCTGCAGGAATATGGGATCAGCGTGTGGGGACACAGTGGGAACACAGGAAGAGGACATATACTGACGCTGTTTACTTTTTCGTTGAGGCCGGGGACCGAGCGGCTTCTGAGGCTGAGGGCCTCGTCACTGGTGGGTTCAGAACCGGGAACTGATAGGTCCATCTCTGAGCGACTGTGATCTGGGAGAGAGGAGAGGGAAAAGGGGGGGGGGGGGGGGGGGTGCAGAGGAGGAGGAATGAAGGAGAGACAAAGTGGTTTCAAAGACGGCGTTTGAAGGGAATGCGGGACTGGGAGGCAAAACACTGAGAAACAGAAGCAGACAGTTTAAGAGGGAGGAAACTAATGAGCATGACCGTGGTTCTGCTTGGATAAAGATCACGCCTGTGAATACAATTCTTGCAAAAATAAATCGCAATGAACTTAAATTATAGTGCACTTCATGTACAAGAAATAAAGCTCAACTTGTTTGATTTGGACTTAACAAATCCCATTTCCTCAGTGACATCAGAACCAACATCTGAACCAGGCTTGTTTTAAAATCAGTCGTTTCCCATCCTGTTTTCATATGCAGCCATTTTTTGAACGTGTGCGAGTAAAAATTTAATGTGGCCGCGTTCGTGTAAGTGCATCACCATCATTAGGCTTTTCTGGTGCGAGTACTGCATTAGCCATTGTGGTTGACAGTCGCACTCTTTCTTCTTCATGCGCTCAGTCATTTCTTTTTAATGTGGGGAGAGAGGAGGAGGCCGATGAAGAGGGAGAGTTGACGAGACTTTAAGCCACAATATATATTTGTGTATTTGTGTGTGTGTGTGTGTGTGTGTGTTGAAAAAACTCCAGTCAACACAGTTAGAGTCAGGAACCTTGAAGATGCGTGACAAGAAAACCCAAAACCTGCAGGCAGGAGTGTTTCAAAGGACTTTGGGAGCCCCGGGCAAAAGGGAACCTGTGGGCCCCACTATTTAACCTTGTTAGGTAGAACAATAGTTGTGCTGATCTTTTCATTACAGTCTCCTGATCATAGCAAATCATAGACTTTAATGGGGTTATCAAAAAGTTCCTGTGGACTAACGTAATCAGCCGTTGTTTGGGGTCCCTGCTGAGCTCGGGCCTGCAGGGACTGATGCAACAATTGAGTAATTCATGCTATTTTCATGGACTTGTAGTTAGCTGCAGAATGCATGCTGAGTTGGTCGGTTTGTTTGATTGTAAGCATCAGTACCCAAAAACCGCTAAACGGATTTTAATGAGACTTGGTGGAAGGATGTGTTATGGGTCGAAGCATGTGCGGATCTGGATCAGGGGTCGGATCCAGGAACTATTCACTTTCTCTAACATTGTGAGATATAACATTTTGTTGATGTTATCAATGATTTCCTAGGGAATCATTTATGGATCTGAATGCGCGTGTGAATTTTGCTGCAGCTTAATTGAATTGAAGGGGACTGTTAGGCCTTTGCAGAGGTATGTGCTCTCATGAGTGCTATTCCAGTTTCAAAATGACATTAAAGAAAGTATCCATAAAGTAAGGGACATGCCTAAAAGTAGAATTCTGGACACAAAAATGAAATGTATGATAAAATTATATATATATATATATATTTAAAAAAGTACTAGGTTTTTTATATACTGTTGAAGATACGGTGTCACACATCTGTGGGTGAAAGTGGAGATACTAAGCGGAGCCACTTTAAACTCTTCACACACAGCTGTTACTCGCAGAGATAAAGACTCTGACACAGACAGAAAGTGAAGATGATTATACTTTAAAAGGAGAGAGCTCCACACATAAAGAAGAGCAGCAGCGAGTGACGGGGAGCGAAAGTCAATAGTGTCATTTCTGCAAACGTACCATCTGGAGTAGGGAATAATCTCAACCTATAAAAGATACTTAGCAGTCTGTGCCGCAGCCGTGATTAGCCTGTCTAACATCCCTTCTGATGTGATACTGCTTCCTCTGACACATTTTCAAACTGTGACTCTGATGGGGAAATGTTTGTGTGTGAGCTGTGAAGCTGTGAGACAACAGCAGGAGGCAAGTTGAGTTAATGTGGAGGAAAAAACAGAAGAAGAAGAAACAGGAGGAGTGGGATCTGACGGAGGTACCTGAGGAGACTGAGGCCTTGGACACAGAAATAGTCGGGGTGCCAGAGTTTGTCCTGTGATGGCCGACACCTCTCTTCTCGGGCGCACTGTCGCTGGACTGTAAACTGGCAACGCTCTCCGCTCCGTCAGGCTGTTTGCAAACACAAACACACACGTCAACACCAAAACTGTCAAAAGAGCATTTTAATCTAGAATGTGTGTGTTTCTATGTGTGTGTAGGATTTGCTGACCCTGACCCTCCGGTTGTCGCTGGCAGTGGACAAGGTGTCCGGAGTTTGGGATCGCATGTTGTTAAGGACTGTGGGCATCCCTGAGGACTCCACGGCAACAACCCCGCCCCTGAAAACCAGAAAGATCGGAGTTCAACGACATCAACAAGTATCGAGCACTTGTCAAAGAGCATTTTGCATGAAATCGGTCTGAAATAATAAGAACAGCTCTTCGTGAACCAGTGGTGGTGCAGCTTCAGAGTCCAGCAGGCTCGATAACTGCAGGTCACTTTAGCAGATTCAGAAAGTAAACTGCACACCAGCATCACCACAGGCCAAACCAACAGCCCAGGTCAAACAGGCAGGTTCACAACTGGCACGTATCAGTACCAGTGACAACATTTTAAGATTTGAACAGTCGTCTAACACTTGAAACAACCTGTCTGAGGTTGTTTGGCTGCGGTAGTTGGATTTATTTAAATATCACTTTAGCAGATGTTTCAATGTGACGGAACTTTCAAAACCATTTACTTGAATGCATTTAACTTTTTCAGCCATCGAAAACATCTGCTCCATTCACATGAGGTTTTACACTGTCGTTTTTATACTGAAGAGACTGAGGCTGCACCAACGCCGGCAGGATGAGCTCTGAGAACATCTGCTGTTGTCTCCGCTAAACAGGGATCTTCATCGACTGTTTCCAAATCTGTGTTAATCTTCTAATGTGCTATAATATGTGTCCACACGAGAAGACACTTTGTATTGCTTTCGTATACATCATTATATCAATTTTATTTCGTATTAAATCACGGTGTCACTGTGTTGTGAATATGAAATGACATTTTAAAATGGTCAACACTTTTATAAGTGTTTATAAATAAACATATTGATTGACACCTTGCTTTTAATAAATTATTTCTTTTAACACCATTGTTATTTTTTAACATCCTTAATACCTTTTGCTAGTTTTATGTTTTTATCCTAAGTCTTTGTTTGCTTGCTAACACTTTCCTATTGATCAATCTTATTTCATGTCTTTGATTTTATTGTAAAGCACTTCCAGGTGCATTTTATGTATGAAAGATGATAAATACAATGGATTGTTCTAAGTATATTATTACCTGTTTGAACGTGGACTCGGAGCAGAACGAGCACTTCGCTCACTCTGAACGTCTCCGTCCGAACCAGATCTGACGCTGGCACTGTCAACTCCGTTGTGTGGCTTCAAGGTGAGTCGGTTGCCTTTTTTATTCATCCTTCTGCAAGCACACAAACAAACACACACACATACATACATACAAAGAGCCAGTTATCTACTGTATATTAGAGATACAAGGTCATGTCCATTACTTCAGATTCATTACACTGTGTCTGTCGGTTCTCTCTGCTTTATCAGGATCATCTTGGTCACTTAACTCTACAGTTTGCATCCCGCAGAGACGTACAGCCCTGGTACATAAATATGTTATTCAATTATTTCCACTAAATAGGTTATTTTCTGTCCCGTCCTGAAGTCTGCTGATTATGTGATCTGCGATGATCCAGATTTAGAATTTTTACCCACGTTAGCTGAATGGCTGTTTACATGACGGTGATGATCTGTTGGTTGATCCACCACTTGGGTCCACACTGAAAAATCCCATCTGTTATTGGATAGATTGCCAAAAGATTGTGTACAGATGCTCATGCGCCCCAGAGAATGATCATATGTCATATTTCAGTGATCCATTGACTTTTCCTCTAGCATCTCCATTAGGGGTCAGTCAAAGGTCACCAAAGTTGAACTCCACCCAAAGCCCTGCTGTGAGTTGCTTCCCCACAGGAAGGAAACATTTTGATTTGCCTTCTTGCTCGCACAGATTGGAAGGGGATGCTCCCAAATAATACATTTGCATTAGTGTGGACTATGTTCGTTTCTTAATGAAATGTTTCAACCCTACATGTTGTCATGGCAGCTCCCCAAAAGTGAAGCCAAAGTGTGGATTTTTATATCATTTACATGTATTACGTGTTGCATTGAATCTGTGAATATTTGAAAAAGTATGATTTGTGCAGGTAAAGAAAAACTGAAACAAAAAACTTTTCTGTCTGTTCTTCTTTCACTACCTGAACAACCTATGGACCCCCTGATTGTCTATCTCTACTGTTTCTCAGGTTGAAACACACATATATATATATATATATATATATATATGTTGGGACATGGTTTTTGTGCAAACCACAGGCCTCCCTTCAGTCAAACTTGAAACAAGGGAGCCGCATGTTCTGGAGTGAACTCAGTCTCCCAGAGTGCCACATGTTCCCTTTGTCTTAAGACAGTCAAGGAACTCAGTCTCCCAGAGGATGTAACAGGATGCTGCATTTCCTGGGATCTGGGCAATATCACACAAAGGTGTCAAGAACCTGGGGGGTCACTCCTATTGGTCACTCTGGTCCAAGACCTGTGAGGTCACCAGGGCCAATATAAGGAGAGGTCTGCCTAAAATCTCTCTCTTCTTCCATCCCGCCGAGGGCGGAAGGCTGCTCTCTTTCTCCAATCCTTCGAGGGCCTGGCTGATCCAGCTTCCTTCTCTATCCAACCCACAACCGGAGGTCAGAGGTGCAGCTCCCAGCTCACCCCTCTCAAGGAAATCTCCTCGCCCTTCAAGCTCTACAAAACTCCTCGTAGCGACGCGATGTCCTGCAGGAAAACTTCAACCAGCATCTGAGCACACGGCTCGACAGAATCGCGAATGCAGAACTCTACGACCACCAACCCAGGAGACGTCACAGAACTGCAACTGGACTGCAACTTCTTTTCCCCTTTCCCTCGGACTGGTAACATAATCTGGGCTTAATAATTTTTTTTTTAACGCATTTAACGCATGCGCAGAAGGACCTTCCAATTCCGCCGCCTCTGCATTACGCCGGGTTCACACCGGACGCGGAAGCGACGCCGAAGCGAGGCGTAAGCGCAGCGCCAATCCTCTGGCTCCCATCCACTCCCATGTTAAACCGCAGCGCTGAACACACCGGAGGCTGAAGCGTAGCGTTGTGCCGCGGCTGCCCAGCGCCGTGAAGCGATCGTTTCGGCGTCGAGTCTATTTTTTCCGCTTGACGCGAGCGTATCGCGACAGGAAACACACTGAAAAATGATTTTAAACGATATAGATGACATATTTTATATGATATAAATGATCAAATATGCATCCCATACTTTGTATTCACGTTCTGTTGTCTTGGAGTTTAAATTTTACCACTTTTACCAACCACATTATTTAATGTCCCCCTCTGCCCATCCACTACAGCCACACAAGCAGTCATAAAGATAAAAAAGAGAGGGGGGGGGGGGGGGGGGGGCTACGTATTCTCCACATAGGCTTGAGTGGAGAATACGTAATTTACCCTCGACACCCGACATTTACCGGAGCTAACAGCGGAGAAGTTCTTCAACATGGATGACATTAAATTAATCATTGAAGTGGAGAAGTAACTTGAGTTGTTGATTCTCAGCATATGTTGTATAAAGACAACACCAAAAAAGACACATGTTGGGACGCTGTTGCAGTTAATGTTGGAGCAACAAGTAAGTATATGCTTGAAAAAAATGATTAAATGCCGATTTTACTGCAGGCTGATAACAGCAGAAGTATGTGATATTATTAGTAATGCGTCGCTACCGCGTCCGGTGTGACCAGCCAAGCGCCGGCGCGCCGGGGATTAGCGTTTACGCCACGCTTCGGCGTCGCTTCCGCGTCCGGTGTGAACCCGGCGTAAGTCGCCGCTCTAATGCAGTCAGACGGCAGCTGCCATTCAAACAAACAAACAACATGGATAATTCTGATGAACCTGAGGACCTTCTGGACGGGAAGATCGTGTTCGCAACGCGAAGCATGTGTTGGTCGGCGAGGGGCGTTCAAGTGGAATGCGCCAAACCAGACTCACTCGCCGGACACATTGTGCAAAAGAAGCGGTCAGCTTTACTGTCAGAGAATTTGAACAAGTTAGTTTGCCTCACCAACTGGCTAAAGACCGAGTAGCTAAGAGGGCCTTTAGAGGCATTAGATTGTATCATGGTGTGGTTAATGGTTGTGTGACAAAAAATATAAAAAATGTCAACCATCCTATGGCTAAGCAGCTCGAATAAATTCTGTTTAATTTAAAAAAAAAAGTTTTATTCAACCACACAATGGCTAAGGAGCCCGAATATTGTTTAGGATTTAGATTATATTAATGTTCCATATGGAAAAGCAATGATAACTGCTGAAGAACTGCTGAGTTGCAGCACAAAAGAAAAGTTAAATGTCATAAATCTTGTTTTCACAAAAATATTCGGAGAAAATCGGTAATGTGATTAATCATGATTAATCCATAGAAACCTGTGATTAATTTGATTAAAAATTTTAATCATTTCACAGCCCTAATAATTATACTACGCTAAGCAAGACTGTTTATTTGATCGGTGTGTGTTTATAAGTTTGATATATGCTGTGATGTTGTAGGTATGAGTTAAATGAAGGTTAATGGCAGTTAGGCTCGCCACAGGCTTTGTCCCTGACTATCATTATCTGATTAACATACACACAGACACGCATAACATCTCACCAAGTTAAACCTTCCCCCTCAGCCGTAAAGCAACGGCCATAAAGCAACCTCAGAAGAAGGGGAGGGGGGGCTCTTATCTTAGGGACCATTTTTAAAGCATGCTAATTTACATTCACACACACACACACCTCCTTGTTAGTTAGTTTGATTGTTTAGTAATTTGTGTTTTTATACTTTATTATGTTCATAATAAATGTTCTTCTTTCACAAATGTTCTGTCATTAATATTGCATAAGTGAATCTTGCCAACTGTTACACTGTTAAGAACTCCATAAACCTTCATTGTCCATTATATAATCTTTAATGGTAAAATATTGAGATTTCTAATTGAACTAGATCTAAATGAGACTGATCTTAATCAATAAATTGGCTATCTTTTCCCTTCTATGAAGGGTGGTGCCCCGCGAGAACTTTAACCAATTAAAGTTATGATTTAATATTAATATTTTAAATATTAATGTTTTACATTTTATTTTGATAAACAAATTTATTGAGTGCATAAAGGCACACCATTCTATGGTAACACTTTTTAAGCACTATTGCACAACATATATATATATTAAATTCTGCATATGAATATTTATACTGATATGCAAATTGTCTTTGCTGCCACAATTTCCAAATTCAAAGCAAGTAAAATGTATATTTGATCAAACTATTAATATTGCTGTAGTATTTATTATTTGTTATGAAGTAAATTTTTGGAATTATTACTTTTTAATCAATGGATTATTTGATGTATTAGAGAGAACTCTGCTGGCACCGCTCTGATGAAATAGTTACCGTTCCTTGAGATTTTGAAGTCAAAGCAGCAAATTGAGTTCATTTCTTTTTGACAGAATGGCTCTAACATGTATTGTTAATCAGATCTTTTCTGCTTTTTGTCTGTGCAGCGTCTTTGACTGAGGCCCTGCGATGCCTTCAGGAACCATTAGAGTGCCAACAAGATGTGGTGATGTTAGCCTGCACAATCCAATTATTGTCGTGTTGCTTTTCTAAATGTGTTTTGAACTGCTTTCAGAGCCTCAGAAATCACTGGAGCATCCATTTGATCTTATCTAAGGCATTCGTGCTGAAGTGAGCCTTCAACACCCTGCAGACTTCTTCAGATCTGATCTGGTGCCCTGTCTTCTGTCACGCTTCTTTTGTGTTTTCATGCTATGGAATAAGTCACTGAGTAAACCCTATTAAATTCAAATTTGTATGACTATAAACTCAGCTGTCAGTCTTTGTTCACATCTTACTCTTTTCTCCTGACACCGTCCATAGCGCTGCGTATCGCACTCCTCTTGGATCTTGGCGTGGTGGATCGCTCGGACTCCGAAGGGGCCGGTATGTTCTCTGGAGGCTTTTCATCTTTAACTTGGGATCAGAACCAGCAATAAAGCATTAATACAATCGACACATATCCGACAACTTCACCTACTGCACTCACCGAGCACTTTATCAGGAACGCCTGCACATTTGCATACTCATAATTATTGTCCAATCATGCAGGTACCGGCCAGGAGCTTTAGCTATTGTTACATGACATCTTAGTTTTAAATTGTTGATCCTTTTTCAGACACAGTTTGCCTACAATGTTGTGAACAACAGAAAAATGGATGGAAGCAAGAGGAGATGCAGATTGGAGGTGAAATAACTGGGTTACAGTTTTTCCGATAACAAGTCTTTACAACTGTGATGAGCAAAAAAGTTTTTTTAAGAAAGTACAACTCGTGAAGCCTTGAGGCAGATTGACTACAGCAGCAGAAACCCACATGAGGTAGTAGTGGACACACATTCACCAGCGCTGGACAGAAAAAGAATGGAAAAATGGGGGCGGCTGAGGCTCAGCAGGAAGAGAGGGATCTTTGACAATCCCTCCAAACTGCTTTCTGGAGTCTCCTTGGGCGAATGAGACTTGTACAGTGAAGCGCCTTGAGTGGTTAATATAACTGTAAAAGTACAGCACATTTACATTTTACCATTAACCACAGCCTGGTCTGATTTCTAATGAGACTGCAAATGACAGGGTTGGAATTTGACGACAACAGCAGGAATCCATTGACCAAACCTGCCTTGTCAACAGACCAGGATACTGCTGGTGGTGTAATGGTGTGAGTAATGTTTTCTTGACAGATCTGGGGCCCGTTAATACCAATCAATCTTTGTCTGAATGCCAGAGTCGACAGATCTGCAGAGATTTTATGATGCAATCCTGTCGACATGGAGCAGAATCTTAAGGAAATGCAGAATCAAGGCTGTTTTTTGAAGCCGTTAGAGACACTCGGTGTTCC
This sequence comes from Pleuronectes platessa, assembly GCF_947347685.1. Classification (NCBI taxonomy): domain Eukaryota; kingdom Metazoa; phylum Chordata; class Actinopteri; order Pleuronectiformes; family Pleuronectidae; genus Pleuronectes; species Pleuronectes platessa. The sequence goes on from NC_070639.1 coordinate 9,767,341, forward strand.
TAATAAAGTGCTCATTATTGATCATTGACAGTTTTCTAGATCTGTGTATGTGAGTGGTCGGACTCACTGATGGGGCTGCTCAGGATCGTCTGTTTGATCACGTCGGTGCCCGGCGCTACCTGCTCAAAGCGCTTGGACCGTTCCTCCAGGAACCACTCGCCTGTCACCACCTTCAGCTCCCTGCAAACACACAGACTGACTGAGAATTCAACTCCTCAAAACACCAGGTCACACTGTTAGATGTTATCATCATTTATTTATTGGTGTAATCAGACAAAACCCACTGAGAACAGACAACCAGTAATATTTTAGGTGGTGCTGAATAATTCCCACTGTAGCAGAGCTGGAAATGTTTCACAGTCAGAAGTCCTGCCATACATTTTTCCATCATGATGTTTGTAATCTTGAATTTTTATCGAAAACATTTTTGGAGGGATGATGATTAAACTTTAAAATCATTATGAAAGCTTGTGATGAAGTCTTTTTTGGCAAAGTGGTATGGATTATCTGCAAAACCATTATATCAGACATTAGATGTTGCATTGGTTGTTCTACCGAATAATTGTCAAATTGGACGCGTTGATGACAGGCTGGGTGCTGCAAGACTTATTAACTCCTTAAATAATCTTTCATCCCACAAAAATGAGGTTGACATTTTCACCCACCAGCATTTCACATTATGTTTTTACAATGGAAGAATCTCTAAATCGCAGAATTAAACACTGTTTTAATGATACTGTAAGAGTGGTGGTAGTTGCCATAGTAACAGAACACGCCTGTAAACGGAGCTCAGAGGGCGGAAGAGTCAAACTTTGAGTGAAACAGCAGAGTAGCCGTTCAACACTTGAATGCCTCATTAGCAGAAATAACTGTCAGAGAAGTTAACAAAGTCAACACAAAACAACAAATAGCAAATACTTCAGCTGAAGAAGATGTGATGCATGATGTCATTTGTGAGTCTTATTAGATCTTTTAAAACTAAGAAAATAACAAAATTTGGGAAGTATAACTAATGACACTCATGTGTGGATCGCATAAATAAAATCCCTATAAAATGCAGCAGTGAACCACTGGTATAAATAAATGATAAATAGCTCTCAAGTGTCTTTAGGTGGATTTTTACTTTAAGCCTTGGAGAAGCTCCCAGCAGCGAGACACCTGAGGCTGCCAGTGACAAGCAGAGCCAGATGTTGTGTCATTTACCATCTAATCCAAACCATCTGGTCTCCATTCGTCTTCCAAACACTAGACATCGATTTGGTCCCTGCAGGCATCGCACTTACGTGATCTTGGCACACACGTTGCACCTCCACTGGCGTTCCTGGTGGATCGTAACCCGACAGTTGTTGCAGACCCGCAGCTGACACTCCTCGCAGAGCTCCCCGCGGTCGAAAATCAGGCCCAGCGTCTTCAGGCAGCGAGCGCACTGTCGCTCCCCCAGATCCTGGGGCCGACGGGTTCCCTTCCGTCTGATCTCCAGCAGCTCATTCTTCAGCTTCCTGGAAAAGGAAAGAGGAGGACGTCAGGAGTGATGTTAAGAAAAGTCAGAGTGAGGGGAAAACCTGTGGAACTGGAGTCCTCACCGTATCCTCTTCTCCTCTCGTTTCCTCAGTTTCTCGTCTTTCTGCAGCACCTTCAGGATCATGTCTCTTTCATGTTCCAGCAGAAAGGAGAGGTTCAGATCCTTATCAGCCTGCTCCATTGATCCCTCAGTTAGACGCAGGCAGTCACAACAGCCAGCAGCGATGTTACATGAAGGGAGTCAGAAAGAACTACATCCTGATACAAAGTGCTCCGCGTTCTGTTCTGCTAACGGTCGGGTGTTTCTTGTTCTTTGAGTGCCGGCATAGCCTGAACTTCCCCAGCTACTGGGGAAGGAAACTAGTGTTTCCTCGTCTTCCAATCTTCTGATTCCTAGAGAAATCTGACGAGAGACGACCACTTACAGGAAGCCTAGAGGAGACACAAAAACACAAGGAGAGGCCAGTGAAACACATCTGAGGTTAATAATTTAGTAGAAACTGTAAATGGATCAGAAGCAGTTAATAAGTTGTAAATTAAGAGTTCCCAGAACACAGCGAGGGTGTTTCAGCAGGTTAGTTACAGCGTCAAAACACAGACCGTTAATAAAGATGGACGACATTACCGCTCCACAAAAGTGAAGCTAAAGCGTCTCTATCGCCCCCGGGTTGCTGGCTGCAGAAGATTTTATTTCATGTCATGACTGAGTCTTTTAAGTGGATGTATCGATGGGACCTCCATAACTCGTATCCACACACTGATCAACATCCTGATTTCATCAAAAGCACAAGCATCTGTATCCTGGATATTTTGGCTTCATTTTTGAACAATGGGAGGACTGGGCAAGATGGCACTGTTGGTATTCAGGATAGTTCAGCTTTCAGGAAATGAGACATCATCCATCTAATTTAAATACAGTGTAGGAGTGCATCAAAAACCCCACAATGTCTGGAGAACATTGGACAAACAGAACCGTCATAATGAACGAACCATGATTTGTTTACATTCACTAAGTGGACCAGTCACGATAATCAGCAGGGGATGAAGTGGTTGTTTAAGCCTGGCAGCTCCCTCTGTTTCCCCTCACCTCCCTGTTGTTTCCCTTCTGTCTGGATCACTGTGATTGGAGTAAAATGGAATTATGGCTGAAAATTCCCTTCACAACCCCAGAGAAGCAGGTCGACTAAGAAACTGAACCAAGTCACGTGGTCTGTCTGCTTGTCTACTGATCTCCTCAAGCGTCCCACATGCTTCAGGCGTCACTATTAGAGCAAAGGGACTGACGTCTCTGTGTCACAATCAGATATCAAATACATTCAAAATATAGGCAACTAGCCATTTATGAGTAACCCTTATAGGTTAAAAAATGTGTTCGAATATGGAAGGTCCAGTAAAAGTCCAGGTTAATGTGCTTGCATGAATTAGAGAAAGATGATTTGCCGACGTACAAGGAAAAGGACAAGTAATTGGAAGACATTTGACGGCTCCACAGCATCTTAACAACCGTCCAATTAGGCTCCGAGCCTGACATTCACATCGACATTTCTCAGCTTCCATTAGCGAAGCTCCGTCCGATATACACAGCAAGACGTGTACTAATTATGTGCACACCTGCATGCCAACGCTATATAGCTACGCTACATTAATTTGGCAGATGCCTCTGTATGAAGAGACTTATTAAGCAAGCCTCTGCAGGGATCACAAAGTCGGCCCATCAGTTGGCTCAGACTGAAATACCTCATCAGCCATTGAGATGTGCTGTGAAATGGTGCACATAGCACGAAGCCTTTAATCCTTGGTGATCGTCAAAGGTTGATTTTGTGGTTTATGGTGAAATGTCTCAATAATTGTTGTGTGGATTGTAGACTCTTGTTTCCGCCCAACTATTAGCAGAGTTTTTGTAGTTAACTATCTTGACATATTTGTAGACACTATGACATATGGACGGGAGAAGCGACAACCCTTCGGATCATGGCTCTAAGAGCTGATGATGATAAACGATGCTGGGTAAAGCAATGGAAATGTCACTCCCACCAGTGCTGTGGAAATGCCAAGTGGCTCTGATTTCACATAAGGTGTCTGCGAGATAGAGATAAATTATGTGCTTTGAATGCCACACACACACATACACACATGCCCGAGCACATTTGCGTAACCAAAACCTTAACCTTAACCATGACCAATCCATGCATAAACCTCACCTTAACCTTACCTGGTTAATTATGATTCACATATTTCCCCTAACCTTAACCAGGACCTCACAAATAAGGCTTTGCTACATTAGCTATGAGCTGTGGTCCACATGAGGTCTACTGGTCCTGACGGGGTCGGTGTTCGTGCTGGACAAAGCGTCCCACAGAGGAACAAAAACGAGGAGTTCACACACACACGCAGAAAAAGAGACATGATTCTCTATCACTGCAGCAGCTGAACAAGTTAACTGCTCTGAATAACCTGATTTGCACGAAAATAAGCTTCCCATCCCGTCAATAAACTGTGAAGATCACAAACTAATACAGGGTTATATGAGGAACTGAGGAGAGAGACAAAAAAATGAAGTTGGGAAATAAAAGTAGAATGAAGTGGAGGGATCTGCATAAGCCCACACCAGCCCCCTTCAGTCCTTCTTCATTACTGTCTCTTTCATCCTGGTCCTCTCTCCTCTCCCTCTCTTCCCTCCACTTTACATGAATTAGCACTAATGAACCGGCAAACATCATCCCAGCTTCATTTGCAGCCCGAGGCACATCATGACATCCACGATTATAGCATTTTAAACTGAGCTGCAGCTGCATTGTGGCCAACGAGGAGATTTTCCTTCTGTGAGGTAGAGAATTGATAGAGGAAATAACGAACACGCGCAAAAACAGTACCCTCGCATTTTATATTCACAACCACTTAACACAGTGATTGGAGATTGAAATTCCCTTTCAAGTTTTTTCTTACCTCCGCCAAGGAAGAAAGGTTTTCACCCCTGTTAGTTTGATTGTCAGTAGGATTGTGCAGGACCTACTGTTGCTGCAATTTGGTGCAGCTTGAATGAATTTAAGGAGACTGTTTGGCCTGGAGTTTTCATTCTTCACTCAACTATTGATAACGAGTGCAACAATGTCTTCCAGGAGAGAGTGTTTGGAAATATCCACAGTTGTTCATATCTCAATCTCAACAATATCACATCTCGTCCCTCTCAGTAATTTGGACTTTAAACTGGTGATGCACTGCCACTGATACCACTTCAACATATATCCAATACGTTAGTATCATAACAATGGGGCCAAATTATGGGCTCAGTCCACTTAATGAAATTTGACATTATTCTTATGTTGACATGTATGGGTGCTATGTGGTGAATCAGCTGCACACTGGTAAATGTGTATTTTTCCTAAGAGGAGAGCTAACATAATCTGGAGGGAGCTTAAAACAAATCGAGGTTATGACAACTTCCTCACAAGTTCTTCACATGGACATAAAGATGTACGAGGCGCCTCCACCTCCTCTTATTGAAGAAAATTGAAGCCAGAAGAGCCTGGATGTGGATGCTGCCATCTTGTGTTAATTTGTTTCTCACTTATACATGTGCCCCACTAATCAGGACCCAGTCTCAGCTGTTAATCAAGACATTTCACCCCAATTTGTATAGCATCAATTAAGTGATTCAAACCAAACCTACTGGAAAAACTCTTTAATTTAACAAACAGTGTGATGTGAACAAACTGCAATGAAAGAAAGCATCTTTGAGAAAAATGTATTTGACGTCTACTCGACTTTTCCCTTTTCTACTAATCAATTATTGTGAGTCAGCAATACACTGGTAGACCCATATTTAACTAAAGGAAGCTTAAAAATATTGGTCAGCAGTTTGGAGGTATGCTAACAGGTTTCACAGCTACCTGCAGAATATGCACATGCAATGTTTAATGGGTGGCAGCAGCACTTCAATTTATAACACAACTAACTTAAGCACTTGTATCAGATCGATACTTAGTGTTACTCAATAGTCAATACCCAAAGTCCAGGTATCAGGACTACGAGAGGCTTGCTTCCCTATACTTCAACATTAGGGATACACACCACTGCACAGACTGAAATAAGAAAAACTGAAATTGCAGGGTTAAATAAATTAAATCTAGGCCATCACAACCTCAGAAAAGAGATTGGAACAGCACGTGAATATCCTGGCAGCTGAGAAAACTGCGGGCACATGATCTTCCTGATGGACCTGACACACATGACTAACACTGGGTCAACAACATCAGCAAAGCAAAGCTAACATTTATCTGAGCTTCTATCATATTACAGCTGTGCTGCGAGAACAGAGTTTGAATTGTGTGCTGCAGTAGGCGTGGTGTCTGACGCAGCCCTCCCTGAGCACACACAGCGCACATTCCCGCTGCCGCGCTCTCTGCCCTGAGCAAACACCAGCGAGGAGACAGTAAAACTGCTGAGCAGGAAATGCTCCTGAAAATACAACACAGCTCAGAGGGAAGCACGATGACTCACGGCACCATCGACACAGAGTGAGAGGAAAGTTTGCATCTTCTCCACTACTCATACGAGCACGTTGTTCAAAGACATACTGCAGCATTTGTCACAACCTGCAATATCTGACACCACAGGTGTTTAGTAACCGTTGCATTTTACCACCGGTCAGAGTGGTGCTCACAGACAGCACAACCATCTGACAATTACAATTACAGATCACAGGTGAGCTGCCACAATTGGCATAAAAGTAAAGTAAATGTGGATGAGAAACATAAAACACAGTCATTACTAAACATTCAGCAGTCGCACAAATGAGCAGATAACCTATGAAGTCAGAAACCAGGGCCACACGTAGCCTCCAACAGCGTCTGTCCTTCACTACTTTAGTATAAGGTTTAATACTGGACTGTTCTTCCAGAAGAACCATATACGGTGTAAGATGACTCATTTTATTTTATTACCCTCTGTCACTGACATTACAAAGGGTCCACGTTTGTGCTTTTCACACCGGGTTATGCTCGGCCTTGGATGGGTGCACTCTGTGAATAGCTGCCCTGTCAGACTTATAGGATAATTCTGTTCATAATTTACATTTTTATTATCCGTTTTTCATTGCCATTGTCTGTGCAGCGAAAGCCTGTTATAAGTTATTTCTCTCTAATGCTGTCTACAAACCATTAAACAAACACATAAAATAGCCACATGTGCCGCAGAAAATAGTTCCTGAAAATGTTGCTATTTACTCATGTTTGAGTTGTTTTGATAAAAATGGCCTGAGGTTAATGTGGAAACTAAGGACACTTATATCAGGCAGAATCAGAGCTTCTTGACGTGGTTGAAATATCCACAATATTAATGTGGGTACCGTCAAATATCAAAACACAAAGATTTGTAAAGTATTCAGACCCTTTTACCCATTTTATTTTGTTGTACATTTAATTATAAATTGATAACATGTAAAAAAATAAAACGTCCCCATCAATCCATACTCGATAACCTATAACGACGCAGTGAAAGCATGTGTTAGAAACGGTTAATTATCATTAAACTAAATTATCTTTTAGAAAGGCACACGTGCATGCTCTCTAAAGGGACCGACACTTCACTGCATATCAGCATGTCAGCATGTGAGTTCAAGGAATTCCATGCAGACCTCAGCGATAAAATTGTTATGAGGCATTGATCAAGGCAAGGGCATGAAACCATTTCTAAAGCTTTGAGTGTTCCTCGGAGAACAGTAGCATCAATAATAATAACTGTGAGATGGAGGACGTTTGCAGCCGGGGGAGTGATGAGCTTGGTTCAGGGAGGTGACCTGGAGAGAACTAACGGAGCTTCAGAAATTGGAAAACCTGCCAGAAGGACACCCATCTCATCTGCACTCCTTCAATCAGGCCTTTATAGCAGACATGTCCTATTAGATTGTCAAATGTGTGCAAAAAAGAACTTGGGTGCTTTTCATTTTGTTATATAATCTTGTACTCTTCCTTATGTCATGTCAAAATGTCTGCTGTGAAAAGGGATTGTGGTAGACCCCCCCCCCCATGTTGAAGGATGGTGGTGGCAGCTTCAGGTTATAGTGGGGCAGCTCAGCATCAGGGACAAGGTTCACCTTTCAGCACGACAACAACCTGAGGCATGACGCCAAGAAAACACAGAGTGGCTTTGAGACAAGTCACTTACTGTCCTTGAGTGGCCCAGCTGAGGCCCGGACTCTAACACCACAGCTCAAGATCTGAGGAGAGACCTGAGGAGGCCAGCTCAGACGCGTCACATCAATGGGACGAAGCTTGAGAGGATTTGCTGAAGAAGAAATTGGGATAAACTGCTCAAACCCATGTGCTGAGCTTGTTACCCAAGACGACTTAAAGCTGTGATTCCTACCAAGGGGCTTCAACAATGTAGGCTACTGAATACTTTCTATAAATGAGAGATTTCCATTTTTTTTTTTTTATAAATGTGCTTTCACTTTGTCATCATGCTTTATTTACTCTGCCTTTTGTTTCTCTGCTTCCAAACCAACACAAATAACAACTGCTCAAAAAAAAAGGACAAACAATCAGCACACAATTGGTGATTCTTTTCAGCGGCTGTTTCCAAATTCTAGACCGGACTTTATACCTTGATCAATTTTATATATATATCTATAAATCGATATAGTCGCCATTTTGTAGTGGGATCCTATTCTCATTTTGGATCTGTTACAAAAGCTTTCTGTGAGATCATCCAAGTCGGGCAAACAAGGTTGAGAGAACGTTGTTTGGTGTGCGGGTATTTTCTTCCAGAAATGTGGGTCACTCCCGTCTTCTTCAAACGAAAAATGCATCAGCTTAGACTTCAGCTTTTAGCCCTGTCGGTTCAGAGAAGAGCCCCACGCATCTGAAACTCAGGAGATCCCTTTTGCTTTAGAGATCGTACATAAATCATAAAGTACCGTAGCTCCTCTTGCCTCGTATCAGCAGATTCTTCATCCCCAAGGGAGGACAAGGTTTTTCTAGATAATTTCCCCTGGCGTTACATTGTTTCGCATGTACACTAGAACACCATGCTTGGAGAGAGTAGTGAGTCCATATCATTAATAAATCAAACACATTGCCAGTTGCATGTAACAGACGTAGGCATGAGTCAAGGTAGCTTTTCTTCAAGATGATAGTTGGTTGAGCCTGCAGCCTCTAATGGACTGTGGCTTTACTAACTCGCTTGAATGTACAACCCCTAAATCCTGCAGTAATAATACACAGGATGCTGTACACACTCCTCTTGAATCATTGATGCGACACAGACGGCAGCAGACACTGATGATGAGTGGCAAGGAGCGTCTCTGGTGACCACTAAACAGCAGGTCACAACACAGGGTCTTATATGGTGCAGACACACACATACATTCAAAAGCATGCTCTAAGTGTAGGAAGCATCAATTATTCATTAATAGAAGTCAATAATGACACTTCACAGCTGTTTTCACCACTGCTATGGCACACACCACAAATACGAATGTACTGTACCTCTGATTGGCTATAACAAGGGCCGGCTTTCTGATTGAAATTTGAGAGGTTTGGTTTCTCTCAATGTTGATGTGAGGAGTAAATACAGTTGACGCTAAAGTCGCTTAATGACGCTAAAGTGGTTAGAGAGGTAAATAAATGCGGAGGCGTCGCATCGGCCAAGGTCTGCTGTTCTAGGTCATTAAATGATAAGGCTTTTCTGTTTTTTTTCTTGTTTCAACAAATAACATACATAGGACAAAACCAACTGTAAAATTCATCTCACTAGTCAATATGCTGCGTGTGACCAAAGCCTGATACTGTATCTTTGTCCTATTTGGCACATAAGCTCCGCAAATATGCCAAAACTATACAAATATTTGAGTGTTTGTGTTGTTGGCAGACATGTCCCTTGACTTTGAACATGGGTGTTCTATAATTTATATCATCTCACTCAATCCCACATAATTTATATCATCCTGTTGCTAAAAAAAACTAATGTGGATTAACGCCTGGCCCCTGTAGTTATGCAGCCCTTCTTAATAATTTTGGAGTAATGTCAGAGTTTTACAGTCATCTAATTAGAAGACTTAATCTGTTAAAACAAATTAAATTAGTTAGGTGTGACAGAAATGATAGTTGGTTCTGGATTTGTCACGGGAATTGAAATATAAGAATAGCCAGGCTTATCCTTTACAGTCAAATTTAAAAGATAAAGTACTATGTTTCAATTCTAGGAGTATCTTCCACCCTAAAAGAAACTCTTTCCTATTTCTATTGTCAGTCCCACATGATGTAAAGATAGCTTTCGACTAGGACTCTGTGATGTTCAGACACTCCTAGTTGTATAAACCTCTCCCTGTAGGCCTGGCAGTCTTTTACCTTATATCTGTTTTAGTGGGGAACAAAGAGAGAATCTGTGTCAGTTGGATGTTTCATTTTTATGAATCCTTTTAACTTGGTTTAACCTGCAGTAATTAGTTTCTTCCAGCTCCAAAGGCCAAAGCATCCCACAGGTGAGGTGGTGTACTTTAAAAGCTATAATTGTTTTGAATTGCATTTAAATGATATCCTGTGTTTTGGTTAGCCCCCTAAGGAACATCAAAATAGCAAGGCTTAAATAGGCATTGATGGATGTAAGTGGAGGTATTGACCGGACTTGATTTCCTCAGCCAAGGAGGTTATATTTTCTGTGTGTTGGTTGGATGGTTTATCAGCAGGATTGAAGGGATTTCCACAAGATTTGGTGGAGGATAGCCCGAAGGAGGCTATCTATCATGGACCCAGACAAAAGGGTGGATCTGGGAATTTTAATCACTTTCTGTAAGGGCCTGATCAGGGTTTGTTTACCTGGTGCAGATCCAAATAAAAATCCGGATTTAGTGGATTTAAATGTGGCTTCATGAGGGGAGTGTTGGGCCTTTGTGGGGGTATGTGCCATTCTAGTTCAATATTTTGTAAAAAGTTTTCCTTCCCATGCAATATCACCCTTCAAATGAATTGCATCACAGATAAGTCCCTTGAACATCTTAACATGTACACCACTAGTGTATTCTCTTTAGATCTAATAAAAAATTCTCTATGATAAAAGCAACATGTTCATTACCTCATGTGAGAGAAAGAGTCACATAAGGCAGCAGAGCAAACTGGACTATAAATCCAGACAGGTGTTATTTGTCCTAATTCATTAATTCAAGGAGAAAATCCAGAGGGAACTATCAGGTGAAAGATATAGTGATGATGAAAGAGCAGCAACACTCACTGCATCTTAGTAGGGCCGCTGCACATAAGACTCATAGAGTAAGGACAATTAAATGTACCATTGTGAGTCTACAACAGTGAGTCAACAGACTGAAAGTGCAAAAATAAAACAGAAAGCAAGCACACGATATCTGAGTGCTGCGACAAACATCCCACATGCTTGTTGTTGTAGCTCAAAAACAGCTTCCGGCTTATCTCAACCTAGAGGAAATGAAGCTGATAACATTTGTCCTGTTATCTTAGCTGTGCATCTCCCCGCAAGTAATCCACTTCCAGGGGTCGGATGTGGTCCTGGGTTCTCAGCAAAGGTGAAATCAATAGGCAGCCATCGTCTCCTCGGAAAGCTCAAGATGAGATGAGATGAGATGCGCTGGAGAAGTTTGGATTGAGCGACCGAGCAAAAAGCAACAAATCATTCAATGATACATGACATGTTGGTCCGAGTGGAAAGTGTCTCTGCCTGTGTGTACTGTGTGTTTAAGTGGCGATCTCTCTGTCTTTCTCTTGACTCTTAGACACACACACACCTCAGGGACGATCCGCACCCCCCCCCTGCCTTGAGACCTGTCAGACGCACTGTCCATGCCACTTCCAATCAAGCGCAGATCTGTCTGCAAAACTTCTCGTCACCGCTCCTCGTCCTCCGGACCCTCCCCAAGTCAATAACTCTGCTGAGAGACAACCTGTCGTGGTGTGTCAATCAGAATCCAATTTGAAACCGTAATTACTCGCTTGGCTCAAAGGTAATGAAGCGACATTAGACAGCGATATGAATAACTCACCTACGTCAAGCCTGACACCTCGGATAATGGTGACTAGCATTCTGTCCTCACAAGATTTGGCATTTTGCTTCTAATCATGGGTCCACAGGGAGGGTGGTGATGTCAGGTTGCAGCTAAAAGAAAGATAGCCTCCACCAGAACAGCAGCCAATGCTTTTGATTTAATCTCTAAATTGGCTGCCAGCAAATAATCATGCTCGCACCGGAGATGAGTGTTACCTCAGGGGAGAGGAAGGACGTGGTAAAGACGTCCTGGAATAAACCAGTTCAATTCTCCAAAAGGAAGAAGTGTTTATCAGAGTCCTGAATGACCCGAGTGAAACGGCTTCTACCACAGAGAGGCGTCACACATTGTAAAGGGGATAACATCACTCGCTTTCTGATGGTGCCCCTGCGAATGCATTCACGTTGTTGCGCTCATTCTTACACAAGAGACAGAAGTACTAAGGGGGACAATGAAAAAATAAAGAGCTTGACAGAGAAGTTCAAATGGGAGGATGCAAATGATTGAGTCAGTTGCTGCGGACATTTTCTGGAACTTTTCCTGGCAACTACCTCGTAAAATGTCCGTAAAAGTCAGAGCGGGAATGTTGATGATGCGACGGTCTCAACACTGGAAGAATATAAATATCTCAGGATGATAAAGAGGAGCCATACATGTAATAAACATATACGAAGATGTAAACTGGCAAAGACAACGAGATTGGAGAGCTTTCGGTCTCCTGGCTTTGGCCTCCTGTATGCTCTCCTCAGGCGCTTCCCCTCAACTGAATGTTCCAGAGAGGTTCCTGTTGTTGGGAACACACCTGACCGAGACAATCTCCCGCAGCGTTTTTTCCATTTTTCATTTTTCACTCCATATACTCGAGTCAGAGCTCCTCTCCACAATAAGATATGTTTCTACTAGAAGATGTTATGAATAACATTTCCACTGCTATTCCACGACTATTGGATATTGTAGCTAATGCAGAATATGAACAGCATCAAAGCTCCGACCCCGTGGCTCCTCACAATGAGACAGCAAGCTCAGGACCAGTGGGAGGCTGGAGTGACAATTGACTGACATTCCCCTCTGGCAGCACGAGCAGATCATGGATGAATTAAATAGAGTGAGAACTGTACGGATGACAAACAGCGCAGCCAGTCCACAGACTTAAGAAAAATAAGTACCTTTTCACGGCAGGACTTAAATATGTTCTCCAGTGTTGGTCGATTTATTTAAGTAAATAATATTTCCTCCACTAGTCTCAGGGTTGTTTTCCAGAATACATGCATCGTGATCCTGCCCAACCACGACTAACATTTGAAGCACTGCCCTCGCAGCCATCACGCACATGTCACTACCACCGTAACATTACAGCTCTCCGAGGAGCTGCTGTCAGTAATGACCTATCAGGCCTGCACGCCTCCACAGTTTCCTGCGGGGCTCGATGGAGCAGAAAAACAGGGAAAACAAACCAACAGAGTTAGTGCCTCTAAAAAACCTTATCCACAGCCTCCCTGTCAGCTGTCCTCTCTTATTTCCGCAGCAGTCCTCCCTCCACTTTCTGCTCGTCTACTCTAACCTTCACTGGACTCACTCTCCTTATCTGAACGCTGCGGATTGTCCTCACAGTGATGGGTTGTTTGTGCCATTTCATCCCCTAATTAAGAGGAAACGGAAGCGTGGCCTCCAACTGCTGCAAGCAGACCGGCAGAGAAGGCACAGAGCCGGAGACTGAGCATGGATGACTGCTTTAGTTGATTGTGTTGATCAGCTGGGTGTGACTCATGGAATAAAAGCAGAGGAGATCAGCCCTTTAAGGGGAAAAGGAATCAGACAGATATAACAGGCACTCAGCCATGACTTCAATGCAGGTTAAATGTTCTGACCTTGAAATCTTTGATTTTCAGTCATGGCACATCTAAGAATGAGGCTCAATGCGACTAAAGCAAAGTTCAAGACTTTCCTCCTCCTCATTTAGCCGATAACGTACAGAGCAATAATTGTGTGATCACAGTTGCAAAGCAGATTTTTCCTGAATGCTTTTCACTTTCATCTGAATGACTTCTGTGAGGGAAATTACACAAGGTTCAGGTTTATTTATTTCAACACTTTCATACGTGAAAAAAACGATGACGTTCCTCCCTTGTTGACTGCAAAACGTACTCCCTTTAAAAACTAACCTAATGTGATGAAATCGAATTACAAAGACAAGGAAAAAAGGCCTTAGATTATTTCCTGACCTACGAAGGCTCAAGCCGGTGAAGCATGACGAAAAGCCTTTGTGCAGTGCAGAGAATAAGAAGAGTAATCAGAGCTCAGTCCAACTGAACATCAAACTAATGAAGCTTATATTCAAGTTAAATTCAAGTTTGGTGCCTAAACATGAGTCTTCAGCACAGCAGCGATTCCAGCTGAAAAATGACATCATGCTAACATGATGATCTTTAGCAGGGACACATTAACCACATTCGATCATCTTAGTAATTGTTTTTCCGCGCTAATGCTAAACTAGCACAGTAGCCCATTTGCCACTTTTGTTGTGTTGCAGATGTGTAAACAAGTGAAATCAGATATGAGAAGATTATAGCAACTCTTAAATGCTGAATTACAGGAGTGTTAACGGAACAAAGTTGTTGACACTGACATTGATAATCTTTCTTCTCGGTTGCTTGTAAATATGGTGTAAACATCATGACATGACAATTACCCCAACCCCCCAGCTGGGTCCCTGTATTGTGTGACTCCGGCCCTGCCTGTGAAGAAGTTATCAGGCTATTTTGTCTGGACAAAAGTGGAGAACCAATCACAGCACATCATCTGTACCATCTCTGCAGCCAGGGCGCCAGCATCGTTAAAGAGCATCGAGAGCCTCTTTACTGTAAAGTGTGTCATGTTCAAATTAAGTCGAGGGCAGGAAAACAAAGAGCCTGGCATACAATGTGCTGCATATTATTCATTCATTGTATCCGCAGCCGTTTCACTGATAACATTACAACCTCTTTGCATGAACCTGATGATGCCAGTGAATGAAAATGATAAATACAGCAATTATCTTATGAAATGACACAGACACAACTCAATAATTATCCACCTCTGTCTCTTTTCTTATGTCTATGTTTCTAGAAAATAATCAACAAGACTCCAAAGCACATTGATGATTGATGATAAAATGATAACAATTATTTTCGCAATATAATTTTCCTTAATAGATAGAACAAATGTGTAATAAATGTTCAACAGAATTAATTTCCATGTAATGATTGGTTATTAAGATAATTAACAAGAAAAACTGACGGTTTTTACTTAATTTTGCTCCTGTACATTTTGATCTGCCACGGATTTGAGAAAAGATGTTAGCAAGTGCTTATCATGAGCAAATGTTAATGCCAAAATAAAAAATCTACATTAATAAACAAGCAAAACTCAACCTTTAAACTTGAAGGAAATAATGATCATTTAAGCCCCCCCCCCCCCCCCGTTCCTCACCGTTCTTCTTCCCCATCTGCACCCTGTGTAAATCAGTTTGTTTGCGTCTTGATTATTCTGTGGAGCTGCAGTGAAAACGGTCCAGATTTCAAGCCACAATCTGTCGTCCACGCCAAAAGTCTGTCAACGGTCAGGCTTCGGATGCAAACTGTGAGACAGCTTGAGTGCCGGCAGTCTGGTCGGAACACAAACACACACGCACAACTACACGCTGATTGGAGATTGTCTGAAATCTCTTGCCTTAGCGAAAACAAAAATGACCATATCATTTTTCCTTTCTAGCACACCTTCTGCAAAAAAAAAGGGATAACTGATATTTAAGAAACTCTACAAGAAATTATCAAAAGATAAATCAAGGATTTTTTTCCACTTTTGGTTTTCAGCCTCATGTGTTCAATACTTCTCTGCGCGAACACTTAAAGAACAACGATAAGAGGTTTCCAGACTGAGGTTGGAATTATTAACCCACTTTCAGTTTGGCCTCTTCTGCTGCTGCGGCGGCTTCTTCTTCACAGAGACGCAGAGAGCTCCCTCTCTTTTCACCAACATGTCTGAATATTTCATAGCCCTCCCATCCTGTTTAGCCGCCGCTCGCCTAACACGTTTCACTGCGCATCATCTTCGCAAGGCACGGCTAATAAGGTGTGCGTGTGTTCAGTGCAATGTTAGCTTTAATCTGAGTGTAATGTGGAAAGCACCTGTAATTTGATGCCGAGTGGGTGCAAATGGATTGTGATTTAAAAAAAATTTAGATCAGTCCTTGTGTAATTTTTGCTTTAACACATTAAGGAGACAGATGCACAATGAAATTCAGCGTTTGGAGGATGGATGGGTGTCTGAGCTGACCAACACTGGAGGAGGGATCGATGGATTAACATCTTTCAGCAAAGAGAAAACAGTTTCAGCCAAGTGGTACTTAAATCCTCCAGCTCGAAAAGCTCAGCCTGCATTTATCTACAGTATCAAGTCAAAAAACAGAATCACAAATTAGACTCTTTTCCAGACAATGAGGTCACTGGACCTTTGAATGCTGAAATGCTGTGTATTCAGTTCATCTTTGAGTCCATGTGACAACAGGTCACAATATGAAGAAATTCTCTAAAGACAAACTTGACATATTCTAGCCAGGAGGCCAAAAACATGTTCAGTAAAGCCAACATGACTTTGACCTCTGACCTCTGACCACCCAAATCCAATCAGTTTATCGGTGACTCTAAGTGACAGATTTTTTCAAGACGTTCTTGAGTCAAAAAGGGATTTGTGAGGTCACCACAAAATTGACTTTTGACAGCCAAATTCTAATCACTTCACGCATGAGTCCAAGTGAATTTTTGTACTAAATTGTAAGAAATCCTTTGAAGGCGTTCTTGAGATATCGTGTTCACAAGAATGGGACGTTAGGACAGACAAACAAGCTGAAAACATAATGCCTGTTGCCTGTGACCAGACTTGTTAAGACCAGATGTTCTGCAACCAGTTTGGTGGAGGAGGATTTGACCAGCTTGCCAACACAAAGCTTGTACTTATTAATGTAAGTAGTCTTTAAAGCATCACCAAACAATTAACAATATCAGTTATTCCAGGTTAGAAACATTTTATTAGAAGGCGATACCACAACCTTCAGCTCTGACTGCCATGGGCACATAAAACACAGCAGATGTGTGTACCAACATTCAGCCCAGGACGTACTGACACTCCAGATGGCTCTTACAATCAGGCGCACGATGAAACTTCACTACCCGAGGAAATAAAACGACCACCTAGAGGTGCGCGAATTAATGCACTCCTCTTGTGATCCGACTCCTGTGAAGGGAAAACAGAGAGAGCAAGATATGGTCAGAGAAGTCAAAGACTAAAGCAAAAGAGGCCAATTTGACTTCTCTCACTTGTGTAGCTTGGAACCATGAATACAGATGTTTCTTTATGGATTTTGCTCTGAACAACGAACACGGGTGACGTTGACAGGAAATCCTGCTGATACTGATGATTAATACTTATTACGACACTGGGAATTACCCTTTAATCCTCCACCTGTGGGTCTCCACCTATAATGACATCATAAATCCATCTGAGCTTCTGCCTTGCCTTGATAAGAGCGATCGCTTTGACCTGATGAAGAACAAAATATCGTCTATTTCCTCAGCAGAAGATAAACAGCTTATGTGCTGTTCACACGCCATGCAGCTATTAGTTTTCACGCAGAGAAAGTAAGATTAACACAACGCTGTCATATGTCTATATGAGCATTGCTAACAATTTCCCCCCATGTTTTCAGTCCTCATGCTAAGCTAAGCTAAACTAACTAAATGCTGGTAATGGCTTCATATTCAGTTGTATCAATCCTCTCGTCTCACTTTAAGCAAAAAGCAATTACACATTTCACAAACTGTCAAATTGTTCCTTTAACTTTGCATTACCCTTTCATCTCCTTTCAATAATATCAATATATAATCAATATTTATATTATATATCTTAAAAATATATAATATAAACACATACATACATTTTTTCAGCATCTTTTGCAAATGTTATTATAATCGTCCAACAGATTTGAGAGAATGAATCTTAACTAAAGTGCCACTTTAGCTTTCAAACACATCACAGCCCTGAAGCAAATTATTAAACATACACTCCAATCTATTCAGGTTATTTTGTCAAACTGCAGTTAATGGTGTTCAGATTTTTAAATGAATATTATGTGAACAAAATGAAATTTGATGGAAGATTCTTTCATCTCGTTTTGAATCACTTTCACTGAACCTTCCCATAGAAATGTTCATCAGTAAATAGCACTGTGGTTTCATTTCCCTCAATCCATTCCACCCAGTGATGCCATTACAATGGCCTTGATCTGCTCAAACACGTGTATTGACTCAACACCTTGATGTACACGTCTTGCAAACAAGGAATCGAATTGCTGTCCGTGTTTGATGTACACTCGGCTGTGTTGACTTTTCCAAAACACTGGTCAAGATCCTGGTCCTGGGAAATAATAAAATAATCATGTAATGTGAATAGGAGGAGGAGGGGGGGGGGGGTATTTTGAGCCTGCATGTGTGTCCACGCCATTGGCCTGATTTCGATGTTGAAGTGTCCCATTTTCCATCACAGCCCTCAGAGGTTCAGTTCAGCATGAGCGGCACACGGCGCCCACAGAGGCGTGTGTCCATCCACATTAAAGGTTTTCGGTGCAGGGCGACACAGAAGCATCGCTCCCTGACCGGCAATCTATTACTGAACTGAGTCATTCCTCTCAGCACTGCCTCCAAATTACATTCCTGCTTTTCAGAATTTTTTTTTTCTTCTTCTTCTTCTTTCCTCTCCTCCCACATCTGCGTGATTGAACGGGGGAACGCAATGTATCTCTGAGGCCGGGGCTATAGACTGCATACCAAACGGTTTACGCAGCACACACAGGAGAGCCGTGGAGGAGAAGGGCATCAATGAGTGGGAGGGAGGGAAACTCCGCACAGAACGGCACCACGGATATCACTCAATGCAGCAAGACAGTCTGCTACAGCAGTTTACAGGGTTTTATCTGGATATGATATAATAACGCAGATTATCACATGCATTACAATAGGCTTTAATAAGATAATCGTCAGGGTGGACGAGACGTGTGTGTATCTCCACGGCGCTTGTCTTGTTACAGCTCGTTGTTTGTTAGACAAGGGAGTGGGCAATGTAAATAGGATTTATGTGAGCTACAAAGAGGATGCCAGCAGCTCTAGTCAACAGAAATTAAAAAAAAACAGTGAGATTGAGAAAATTTCCCACACAGACATATTGCAGTGCTGTCGTTTGATCTTACCATCAGAATGTGTTAAAATAGTTTGTTTGTTGGGATTCAATGTATCTCTATTTTTGCATTTCCTGTCCACTCTTGAACTCAGCATCTCATAATTGATCATATATTGCAGAGGTGGTTGTTGGCGCTGTTGCCTCACGGCGAGAAGGCTCTGGGTTCGATTTCCGGTTCCTGGAGCCGTTTTTCAGACATGAACTCGGGCAAATGTCTGGAAAGTTGGGTCCAGACATTCTCCAGAGGTCGCCTTTCACATAGGAACAACACAGGAGGAGGTTGTCTGGGTCAGACGTGTTCACAACAACAGCAAAATGACCAGAGCATTCAGTCGAGAGGTGGAACCTGCGAACAGCAGCGGGAGGCCGGACATGAAGTATTGATTCCCCTGTGAAAATCATGTATTTTTGTTTACAGCACATCGACAACAAACTCTGTTCTCAGTGTCGGAAGCTGTCAAATCTCATCGACTTTGAAATTTGATATTTATCCTATGATATTTGCAAACTTTGTGGCTTTTTTCAGTTATGCATCTATCACACGTGTCAGAAACATCACTGACGTCCTCCTTCTAAATCGGCCTGTTTGGTTGGCCTGTGGTGATGCTGGTGGCAGATTTCTCTCTGAAACGGTAAAAGTGACCTGCAGTAATTAAGCTGCGGCAAATAAAGACCTGCTGCCTCACTCAGTCTGCAGCGGCCTGAAGCTGCACGAGGAGCTGTGCACCTGTTTATTCAAAGTTCAGGTGAAGCCAGAAAGGGGAGAATCTGCTTTTGTGAAGACGCACATTACTGAGATTGAGAAAGTCAGAGCGCTGGTTGGATGTTTGTTCACAGTGTTTTCCATCTTTGGACCTTTAACCAGACACATGCCAAGTGTAAGCTGATAAGATGAGTGTTTTTTTTTAGATATCCAAAGCCGATACAGACAGACAATGATTTCTGGAATCATTCGACAGATGAAACACTTTGGTGAGACATTTTTTTTGTTTTTGGAATTGCACGAAAAAGCCAGACTCTGACTTTTGAACTAATATGGTATTTATAGTCTAGTGTTGTGGTTTTTGTCGGACACTGCATATCCGTCTGGCACCCTGAGCTACAGCCTGCAGAAATGCATTATAATGTGTGTCTGTGTGAATGTGCACACACACTCACGCACACGAGCACACACACCTCCGCTCCGTCTTTGCCAGATCTTGGAGACGGCAGACCTCTAATGCTGTGTGACTGCACTCCCCCGGGGCTTTCTCTTTCTGCTCCACTGGATGAGCTCTGCTGCCTGCACATAGAGAAATCAGGGAATCCCTTCATTCTCCAGCTCTACTCGCCCATTTATTCTCTCCTCCTCCAGCCTTGTGTGTGTGTGTGTGTGTGTGTGTGCAGTATTACTCAGTTATCATCAGGGAGCCATTCTCCCTCTGACAACGATAAAACAGCCTCAGCAGACGCAGCGTGTGTTTCTTAAAGCCGAATGAAGCAATTTGGGGCAAAGTCATGACGACAAATTACTGTAGGCCGGAACAGCGATGTAACATTGGTCAGGGTTGGTCACAAATAAACCTTAAAGAGACGGCTCCCTTACGTATTACAGCCACTTGCGGGGCCTCATAATGAAACTAATTGTAATGAATGAACTCATGGGTGTTGTTTTTTTACTCATTAGCACTAATGCTTTGTTTTAATTGGCGGCGGTCTGAACACAGGGACTTTGTGTTTTCTGAGGGACGTCTGTCGAGGGGAAGGATCGCGACACATATCGGCTTCTCAGGTCGATGTGAGGAGCCACATTGACCAGCGGCTGCCACAGAGCGACAGACCTAATCACCTCTTCTGAAAGTTGATGTGACCTTTTCTCTTCTTCACACTCAGTAGCTGCTCAAGTTGCTTCATTAAAAATGTGCAGACCTGATGCAGCAGATGAGACTAAAGCACGAAGATCCCGAACACGCAATCACTATTAAATCAAGTAGTCGGTTCAAAACTTGATCTGCAAATTTCAATTGTGTGTCTTTGGGCTTTAAAAAGAGAAAAGCCAAACATTTCTCGGTTTAATCTGGATAACAAGGACTTGCTGCTTTTGTTTTAAGGGATTAGAGACCTATTGTTTCAGTGGTTGGACAAAAGAAGCATATTTTATTTGCCATTTGGGACATTTGAAGCCCTTTTCAATATTTCTTTGGCATCTTGTGACCAGGAGCAATCAATGAGTCATATAGATTTGCTGCATCCCTAAATTGATTGATAAAGAAACCAATGCAACTCCAACAACCCAATTATAATGTGCTTCCTGTCGGCATCATGTAATTCAGTAAAACAGACTCACACCTTATCGAGGCAGGACTTTAAATCCTGCTGATTTTCAAAATGCGCTCAGAGTGAGGGGGAATCAAACACCAGCTAATCTGAGCCTAAACTCCACCACTGGATTGGTGTGAGGTCAGCATGTGGGGCTGCCGCTGGACCTGAACGCCTCCCCAGTCCTGGAGCCCCCACTGACCATGATGACAGGAACCAGCAGTTTATCATTTACATCCAGCTGTTGTAGAACAATGCATCGTGAACATTAAAATGAGATTCATCTTTATGCTCATTTTGGACGCTGCAGTTTTTGAATGTGTGTCTTTCAATACAGATGTGCTTCTATTCTTTTTTTCCAGCCCGTTAATAATCAATGAGCGTTAAACTAAATAACAGGAAACTCTCTCCTCAGTATCTGAGTGCTCTGCTGTGTTTCTGTCACATTTTCCTGTCTCCAGTCATCCCTGAGGAGCTGTGGGATTTTCTGTGTGATTCCACATTAAACACTAAACTAACATGGACAAGGTCATTATCAAATATCAACTATGAGGCACAAACATATTCTAGGAACATCAGAGCGATTAAAACGATTCTGAGACAGGAAATCTTTCACCAAACCAGGAGATAACATCATCCACACATCCTGTCTGTTCAAACTGCTGCCCTGCTTCTTCATGTTACATGGCAAGTGTCACATATTTCCACCTGAAGTTGACTTGTTTCCACAGACTATAGAATTGACCTGAGTTGACTGCCGGTTAGAACCCGGCGTCGAGACCACGAGCCAGGAGAAGCAGCTTCTTCTTCTTTTGCTGCATTGCACCTGCACACACGCGCCTAACTTTGGCCGGTGAAGTGGCTCCGTCTGGTCCCACCGACATTAACGCTCCGAGGGTCGCGGTCGTGACGGTGGACACTACGCCCCTTCCCAACCCCCCCCCCAAGATCATCAAACAAGGCAAATAAAGACCCGTCCACCGGGAACAAGCGGAAGCGGCGGACCGTGTGTGCCATATGCCAGAGGAAGGCGCGGCGGGGCTCGGTGTCCCGGACCCGCGGAGCGGCGAGGGTCTTACCTGGAGGCTGCGGGCTGGAGGGGGGAGCGCGGCGGGCAGGAGAGGAGCGAGTGTCCGGGGATCAGAGCCCGAGCGTCAGCGTGTCGGTGCAGCGAGCACCGTCTGAAGACAGGGGACCACAGCCAGGGTTTTCCCGACAGGAGGGGGCGTGGTGTACGCGTGCATGAGCGTGCGTGTGTGTGTGTGTACGTCTGAATGTACTTGTACAGATGTCTTTGGGAGAGCCATGTCGAGCCTACAACCTGCAGAATGAGTACGTTTTGGCCGGTCCTCACTTTCTGAGTGTTTGAGGTT
Source organism: Pleuronectes platessa (assembly GCF_947347685.1). Taxonomy (NCBI): domain Eukaryota; kingdom Metazoa; phylum Chordata; class Actinopteri; order Pleuronectiformes; family Pleuronectidae; genus Pleuronectes; species Pleuronectes platessa. Next base: position 9,789,814 of record NC_070639.1, read on the forward strand.
TGAGGGTTAATTAAAGGTTAGGCATTTAGTTTGGATGGTTAAGGTTAGGGTTAGGGGCTAGGACATGTATTATGCCAATAAATGTCCCCACTAAGACAGATGTACAAATGTATGTGTGTGTGTGTGTGTATGTGTGTGTGTGTGTGTGTGTGTGTGTGTGTGTGTGTGTGTGTGTGCGCGCGCGCTCAGGTATTCCCACTCTTGCAGGGACCAAAATCTGTTTAAAAAGTCACATTATGGAGACTTTTATTTCTTAAAATCAAGTCCTCGTGATGTGAATTAGCTAGAATTAGATTTAGGTTCACATTAGGTTTATTTTAAGGTTAAGATAATATTAGGTTTAGATTAGGTTTAATTCGGGTTGGGGTGTCCTCACTAAGCTAGAAGTTACTGTTTTAATAAACATAAATATCCAGTTAAAAGGGGGATTCCGTCGAAACTCAGCTCCCTGTTCTGCAAGTGCTGGACTCTGTATGTTCTGGGGAACTCCCTGCTGTCTCTGCTGGTACATTATGTATTATGGATTTCCCCCTTTTCCTCTATGAGCTCCTCTGGGAGTCTGTTTCTCTGCTGCAGAATTACGTCTTATGTAATAGTAGTGGATTTAGCTGGGGGAAGGAAACAGGACAGATATGATGAGGAAAACACCTCACAAATGAATACATGAATATTACAACAAGACAACATTATACCTGATCATTACAGCCTGTATATGCTTTCTAATAACCTGATTATGCGTGTTTTTGTCGATCTGTCCTTAACCCTAACCCTATGTACTGAGCTTTTCTTTTATTGTGCCGCTCAGTGATTTATATGTATGCCCCTGTTTGATGTATGTTACACTCTGTGGGCTATTGCATGCTTCTGTGTTGCATGTTAATGAGCATAATGATGCCCTGCGCACTTTATCTTTACCAACATTAATATTCCCCTTTCTGCTCTGCTCTGTCCTATTTCAATTCCATGCCTCTTTTTAGTGTGACTCTGTAACATCAGTCCATGGACAACAGATACAGCACAACAGATTAGTGTTTTTGTTTAAAAATGTTGTACCGTCCCTGATGGATAAAGCACTAAAGTAAATCTAGTCATGACCATCACTTCATTACAGGAACACAACCCACACAAAGAATACATGTGAGGTTATGTTTCACATGTTTAACATATGTAGAGATGTCACATGTAAGGGATTCAAAGAAATGGTTCTCAGATATGTCATGTGTCCTCCCACGCTCCAAGACATGCAGGATCTAGTTAACTGGAGACTCCAAATTGACAGTAGGTGTGAAAATGAGTGTGAAAGGTTGTCTCTATATGTAACCTGGGATTGGCTCCAGCTCCCCTATAATATATCACATTCGGGAACAATACTTTTTTATGTGAGGATTTCGATATTTACACTGAGCATGTAAAATATTATCACATTCAACTACCTGGTTATACATGAAACAGGTTTAAGTCAGTAGAACTAACTAAAACATTTGAATGCCATTTCTATATCTATTAATATCCAATAATATAATGTGACAGTAACACGTATGGTGCAGTGTGCGAACTCAGCCACAGGGGGGCAACATTACACCCCAGTGATCTGCTTCAGGAGGAGCGGACGCCTCTTTATCTGAGCTCGCTGAGTCTAAACCACCGGAAGTGCTAAGCGACAACAATCTGAACAACTGACAGGGAAGCAGACGTTTGTGTCTGTGGTGGAAACGATGGAGGAATTTAACTCTGGAGATGAGGTGAAACTATTCTTTACTATTTCTCACTTTACGTAGCCTCAAAGCTGCCGCTGTCATTTACTCTCGAGGCGCTTTGGAGCTAAGCAGCTTGTGTTAGCTAAAGCAGCCATGGCTGCAAATAACGGTGTTACAGGCTGGGTGGGGTCAGATCATTCACATTTATACTAGTAGCAGTATATTCTATAAATAAGCACGTTTATTTTACAATTTTATATATATATTTATCATTTGTATTTCGTTTACCTATTTGAATCTTTTATTTTGCTTGAGAAATGTTTTAAAATACTTTTTCTGATTTTGAATCTTTTATTTGTATCTTATCACATTGTTTTAAATGTCCCTTTTATTCAGCACCTTGAATCTACCTGTGTATGGAAGGTGCTTCAAAAATACAGCTAAACTAAATCTTAATCTACAATCATAGAATATACGGTAACTTCTGTTGTCAAATATATGTAGGAGTAAAACCACAAATTGATATAATCATTTTAAGTGTTTGAATATGATGTGAGCCTAGTTTGTCTTTAGCTTTAAGCTGTTGATTAGATTTCACTGTAAACATCCTGAGGTGTATTGTAGGAGATACAATGCCTCGTTGCAGAAAGCTCTTTGGATAAGTTTATTTGATTTCATGTTACTGTCAGTAATTGATTCAGGAAGCTGTAACTTTAAAGCACAGAATTCCCTCTTGTGTTTCCTCTTACGCTATATGTTAAAATAAAGCTTTTTAAAACGTGAAGTCAAACTCTTTCTGCTGAAAATGACTTGCTGCAAAAACTCAAATAGACTAACACTGATGTATTTCAATCATTCTGCAGGTTGTGTTCAATGCCGATGAGGCCACTGTCTCAGTTAAAGAGGTGAGTTTTTAAAAAACCTGGAAACATCAGTAAACTGTATTTCAGTGTAAATCCACTCTTTGGTGTGATGACGGTGTTTGTCTTCTGTGGTTTGGTCTCAGTGTATTGAAGGTGTCCTCGGAGGGACAGATTATAACCAGAATAAAGTGAACCAGTGGACGGCCGGTATAGTGGAGCACTCTCTGACACACCTTGTGAAACAGGGACGCTCGTTCAAATACATAGGTGAGCCCACTACATGCACCTCTCACATACAGTAACATGAGATGCTAACACATGACGGACCTCATGTTGTGTATGGAGGTAAACTTGTGACTGATATTGGTCTCTGTTTTTTTTGCAGTAAACTGTACCATCATGCAGAAGAGCGGTGCTGGTCTCCACACGGCCAACTCCTGCTACTGGGACACTGCCACTGACGGTGAGACACAACCTACATCAGAGCTGGTATCACATGCAATCGTTAAATACCAGTAACTATATGACTTAGTACCTGAATATACAATATCTTATTTCAGGAATAGAAAAATGTTTGACTACAAAACCCTTTTTTGTTTATTCAGAATGAGAAAATCACAGTTGTCTTAAACACAGGCACCTTTAATTGGCAAAATTATTAAAATATTTATTTTACATTTCAAACTTAATGTAATCTATCTGATTGAAGATTGGATGAACAAGATCTGGATTCTGATCAGGAACTCAGTGCCATCACCAAAGTGTAGTCATTCTCATTAAAAAAATATAATTAGGACTGGAATATGAAATCTTGCAGAATATTTTTCTTCCACTAACAAACATTTATAGGGTGCTATATCATATATGATATTTATTAACAATTACCCGATCAGTGTTCTCTGCTCCAATATCTGTGTTTGAATAATTCTGTTCAAATCCTTCATGGGATAATGTAACTTCAGTGTACTTTCTCGTGCTGTTTTTCAGGAAACTGCACAGTCAGGTGGGAGAATCGCACCATGTACTGTGTGGTCAGTGTGTTTGCTGTGGCGCTGTGATCGCAGCACAGGGCTTTGTCCTGCTCTTTCCTCTAGTGCAGTCCCACTGTGACCAAGAAACCAGGAAGATCTTCAGGTGGACGTCAACGGACAAGTGGCTTGTTTCTTCCCACAGGCAGGAAATGCGTAACGTCAAAATAAGAGTCGTGGTTTGTGAGACTACAGTCTGATTTTGACGGACTCGTCTCCGAGAATAAGTTGCAAAGTCATGGTCAGTGTTAGCCTTGTGGTTTTGTTTTAACACTAAATGTTGTGATCCGTCAACTTTAAAATTGTCCCAATACTCTTTCCTTGAATGTAGAAACCTGACTTGTCCATATCCTTCATTCCATTCCCAAACCGACAGGACTGAACAGTTGCTAGAGAAAAGTTTCCCATTTATTAAGATGAGAAGTTTTGATTGATACTGAATTACTTATGTAAAGTGTTTATGCCCGTCTGCATTCGTCTTCTTGATATTTATACTGGTCTGTAGCTGTGCAGGTAGGAGGGAGTTTATTTCAAGGATGGAGTCGTTTAAATGATCTGTCCCAAAACACTAAGGCACTTTTCCCTCAGAAACTGTAATGTTTTACTGTAGGTTGAGTTTATTGAAGCTGTTTGTGAATTAACCAATAACTGACCATGAACTGTGGATTCATTAAATGTATGCAGACAAACACAAACTGTTGCTATCATTCTTTCCCATCTTTCTTGAGCAGACACTAAATACTTTGGAGAGGGGACATTTTTTGTAACGTGCAGTTTGGGCTTTTGTCCACTAGAGATCAGCATCGGATCATAAAGAGTGAGCTCATCTCATCCAAGAAGAAAAAACCGTTCACACAACTTTCACATATAAATATATAAATTTATTAGATTTTTTTGTTCTTTTCTTTTTGAAGTATCCTCTTTGAAATGCCTTGTGTCTTGTTAATGTATCAGAATGTGTTTCACAAGTTATTTATCTTTTTGGCTTGCTCGTCTTATTTGTACAAATGTCAAGAGCATTCATGTGATTGGCGAGGTCGTCGCTCCTCTGCAGATACAATGCAAAAAGGGAGTGCCAGGTCAAACAACACTGACATTCCCTCAACTATACATAAAGGTGGAAAAAAAGAAATATACTGTGTTACAGATTTGTGCACTCAGTGTTAATGTTGTAACTGACGACAGACATACAGACGCAACTATAGCATTTTACATCACAACAGCATTTGCTGCTCAGCGTTTGAATCAAAGCCACTTTTTTTTGTAAACGTGCAGGAAACATTACACTTAGATGTGCGTGCTTTCACAGTAACGTGTTTGGTGATTCAACGGCCTCTTTAAAATCGGCAAAATGTGGAGATTCTTGTCTCAGTGACAAGCACAAATACAGAGGAAGCAGCACGTGGTTCTGATAAAGCTCTTATCAAGGAGTAAAAAAGCTGATTGCTTGCAGCCGCAAAAACAAGCAGGAGGTCCAGAGAGATATACAACTGTTGAAAACAGACCCTCACCCCCCGGGAGACTAATGCACCTCACCCAGAGGCTCCACACATGCACACCTCCATGCCAAAGACATAGTAAATACAATCAATTCAAATGCATGGCTCCTTGTGATCAGTAATGCAGCATATAAAGTTTCCAAACCTAAGGAAAAATAATGGCATCCATGGGTTTGTATTTGTAACAGGCTGCAGGATGACCGGTCAGGATGTCGGGTGATGAGATGGCCGAGCACCACCTCTGTATTGTTTTCTAACAGATTAACACTAAGCATGTTTGCAGCCAGGACAGATCTCAAGTTAAGGACACGTTTGCTTCATGTAGAAGAAACCCACTATGATAGAAAACACAGTTGGGATGTGTGAGATTAAGTTTGAAGGATTTAAAATATAAACTCAACTCACAGGCGGATCCATGTGGCACTTAAAAGGTAGCTGAGGGTATGATAACTGTCAGAGTGGATGCTCTGAATGGCACCGTACACATTGTGATGCTCTAAGCATTGCAGGTGAGACTGTGGCTGATGTCGCCATTGATTCCGCCTCCCACATTACTGCCCATTTCATTGGGAATGTCACAGACTGTGTCGTCGAGCATGTCATACGTTGTGTCATTAGGGGCGTCGCCTGTGGCCTCACTGGCCGAGTCGTGGGCTCCATCATCGGCCGGCTCCTGGCCCGTGGAGGCCCTCGGCGGCTCAAAGGCGTCCTTTCCCATCGGCCTGTTCTGCGGTGAAGTGGAGTCGCACATGAGACACAGAAGTGCCGAGCAGTCCCACAGGCCCTGGGACATGTTGGAGGTGAAGAGCCTCCGACACGGATGACAGAACTGGTAGAAGACCAGCATGAAGGAGATGGCCATGGCGTAGGCGACCAGCAGCTGCAGCACCAGCAGCGGCGCGCAGATGAACTTGTAGAAGTCTGTTTTGTAGATGTACCACAGCAGAAGCAGCGAGGCGTTCTCCACAAAACGCAGCATGTAGTACACGGCCATGCGATACCAGTTCTGGGATTTATTGATGAGGTCGGGGTCGTTGAGTTTCACCTGCACGGCCGACCAGCAGAACATGTTGATGCCGGCGTAGAGGAAGGTGAGCATGCAAAGAACGATGGTGGTTCCTACCCTGGTCAGAGTCTTTTCTATATTCTCTGGGAACGGCGAGTGACTCTGCCAGAACAGGATCCAGGGGTAGAAGAAGAAAACAAGGAAGTTGAGCGTAACCACAGGCAGAACCCAGAGCTGCAGCACGGAGCTGAACAGCACCAGCACCACCACACGGGTGGCGATCTCGAAGCTCCTCCACATGAAGATGCACAGATACGCCATCGGCCGGATGTCCACTTCATAGTCGTCATATTTGATCTTAATGGCCAAGATGTTGCAGCGCAGTGCTCCGTACACAATGGACAGGAGGGAGATCACCATCAGTGTGCCTGACAGGGACAGACAGATAAATACGAGGACGACATCAATTAAAGAAAAGAATCACATGTTCAAGTCTTTTCCAGAAGTGAGAGTTCAGTTTCTTTTTGTGCAAGAAAGAAAATTGTTTGGCACCTTTTAGAAAATACGAATAATTTAGAGAATAAAGCTGCCAAGAAGATATACATATATACAGTAGGAAATATGCCTATTCAAAATAACACATCTTTAGTGAGAGTGACCTAAAACAGAACTAAAAACAGTTTGAGGTTTGAGAGTTTCTACATTCATACACACTACACAACAGAAATTGGAAATGTTTTGTGTTTTGGATTTTCACAAAATCTGGTTCTCCTGTCTTTGTTAAAAGTAAGAAGGTAAGAAATTTAGTAGTTAACATACTGTAACTTTGGATGAGCTGTAGCTGTAGCCTAATTCTATCATCAGCCAAACTCTGGATGAGGATAAATAGATTTCATCACGTGCACTGAAGGCACACAATGAAGGAATCTTCTACAGTGAATGGTAGGAGGGGTTACAGCAACCAACAATGTTTTAAATGCACAACAGTCAGTTTCGGTCACAAGGGGCATCTCTCAATCGAACACAATAGATAGCAGCTTGTTGACGGTTTCCAGGTTGTTTTTGTGATCTCCTCCCCTCATTATAATAAACAGACTTTGGCAAACACAAAGCTGACACATGTGGAAAGAGAATATGACGACACTGACGGAGTCCTACCTTGATTCAATTTACAGATTTCTCAGGGATGGAACATTTCTGGAGACATTTGGGTTGATTAAACTACACATCTCAACTCGTCTTATCGGTTTAATGCATACAAGTCACACATTAAACCTTTAGAGTACATATGGACACCTGACTGGTTCTAAGACAGTCGTGGCGAATTGCGAATCTACCCCGTCAAGGCCCTGAAGCTTTTGTTCATCACTTCCTGGTCGTTAAATCGGTGGGCGTGAAATAGAAAGTGTCAGAGCCGCAGCTGCAGAGAACATTAAACTGGCCCACTGTATTTATAACCTCGTGTGTTTGGCCCTAATGCAGAGAACAGATGGTGTGTGATCCCTTGAGGTAATCTCAGTGACCGAAACACTGGCGAACACACACACACACACACACACACACACACACACACGGACTGACCCCTGATCTGAATCAATCTGATGAGAGAATCCCCAATATCAGATACAGGACGCAGAATTGATTAGGATGAACTGAAGCCTAATCAAAGAGTCCAGAGTCCCCCCCCCCCCCCCCCTCACCTCTACCGATGGACACCCCCTGCTGCAGGACGCAGATGTAGAGCTGCAGGGTGAGCTGGGGCGCCGATCCCAGAAAGGCCTGGATGACAGAGGTGCGGGCGAAGGCTGCTCGGTGCGTGAACAGTTTCCCCTCCGCCTGCCCCACCTGCCGCTCCACCTCCTCAGACTGACCCCCGCGGGGGATCTGCTTCTTCCTGGTGATGCTGACATATGGCTCCTCCACTCGGCCCACGCTGCCATAGATACAGAACGCCTCCAGACACCTGCAGTGCAACAGCAGAACAGAGAGCATGAGGAGCGGCCGACTCTCTGACGTTTAGAGACACTCATGTAATGCAGACACATTACAGAAACAAAATGATTTAATATGACATTCAAACATCAACATCAATGACAGAGTGAACATGCGGATGTTTAGGGGCCTGTGGTTTAGCTTAGTTTGTTTAGAACGTTTATCAGTCAGATTAGTGTGTTATCTAGATCTCCCTGGGAACCGATGCTGCACCACTAACAAACCACAGCTATATCTGAATGGCACATGGACTGTATGTGCCATTCAGATTTTATATATTTTGAATCAACTCCAATAAATTGTACACACTCATTGCCGAAGTATGGAAATCTGAAAATGTGGAAAACACCCTAACTCACAATTTTTTAAGAAAATGTAAAAAAAAATCCTGGATCCACCTTCTGATCCAGATCTGCACAAAGAAGGATCATGGTAATCCATCTTGTAGTTTTTTTGCGTTATCTTACTAAGCAACAGACAAACAACAAACAACAGCAGATGAAAACATAACCTCCTTGGTGAAGGTAACATGAACTACAGGGGAACCAGATCCTAAACTGTACCGATTGTTTTCTTGGGCACATCCGAGACGCTACGAAATACAATGTATGACCTAAAGAGTGGATTCCTACTTTCTCAAAACAACTCATGCTCTTGTACACTGATAGAATTATTCTTCACACAAGCTACACCTTTCTAAATCAGCTCTAATGTGACCGAACATGAAGTTTCTGACTTCGACATCCCGAAACTTTCAAAACTATATAGGCTCAAAAGTGACAGACTTTCAGTATGAAACTCCATCGTAGACTTCGCATGTTTGAGCTGCAGCTGAGTGAGAGGACAGACGCAGTATTGTGTTACACTTAATTTTTTTGTAACTCAGACTGCGAGGCCTCTTATTAGCTTTAGAGAACATTTAATTACGGTTCTGGATTAAATTCCGCATCTCTTTTACACTGGAGTCACTAGAGAAACAGAATCTGCTCATGGCCCGAATAGAGAAGAGGAATGATTTCAGAAAAAATATCTGTTGGTGGAGGAAAGCAGATTTTACTCAAGCACTTAGAAAACCTTCAGTACAGCTTCAGCCAAACGATTGTCATATACCCCACAAACAATAAACATATACCCCATAAACAATCAGGTATAGTAATTTATAGTATTTTATTGAATCGTCAGGGTTGATTGCTTGTGACCTTTTCCCATGTGTTGCTGTATGTATATATGCATATTTATTTCACTTCTTATTTATTTATTTATTTTCTCAATGTATTAACTGTTCATTGTACCCTCGGCACCATTGTAAATGAGGGTCTTATTCCTCAATGTGTTTTCCGAGGCTTAAATAAATAATCCATCAGGTTTATTTTTAATGATAAATTACAGAAGATGTGGGAAAATCTGGTCTCAAATTGATATCTATGTGTCTCTGTTATTATGAATAGCAGAAGATCTGTCGGAGACAGTGCGTCACAGTCGTCAGCTGACATCTTAAATGCAGATGTGGGCAAAGAGCCAGAGGTCGAAGCGGCGCCGAGTCGATAAAGAAGCACTTAAAACCAGTCAGGCAGGAGGTTTAATTCACAGAGGAACTGACGGTCGGACTGATTATCACCGGACTCACACGCACACTGAAGGTTTAAAAGAAATGCCAAAGTCTCATTCAAGGATGTAGTGATAAATATCAGACCCACACTCGGAGAGTTCAGTAAGTTTTAAGTGAACGTGCTGATGTTTTGCTTGGTTATTGAAAACGGACAGAGTTTGATCAAATTAAATAATCTTCACTCGGCAGAATCAATATTTTTTCAAGCAATAAATTTGATTATAACTAGAAGTCGCACAAAGTGACAAAAACACAAATAATCTTATTTTACGGCTTGTTTTTGTGTTCTCAGCTCAGCAGCTTCACAGTTTTGGTTCAGTCTCACTTATTTTAAAGTGCAGCAGCTGTTTCAGAGACAAAGGTCTGAAAACTGACTGAACACGACCTCGGTTAGCGACAAACTGTTGATAAACAATTGTTAACTCCACCAAGATGGATACGTTTTCACCCGGGTCTGTTTGTTGTTTTATTTGTTGGCAGGACTACACAAAAACTACAGAACTAATTTCCAACAAACATGGTGGAGGGTTGAGCCCTGGGCCTGACAAGTACCCATTACATTTTGATGCAGATTAAGAGGAAGGCAGATCCCCATTAACAAATAAATAATTTACATTATCCGACCACTTCCTTTTTTTTATTATACATCTACTATCAAAATTAGACTGTTCGGCCATTGCACGAATGGATCCTGACTTGACACCCCTCTTACATAACAAACTAGTTGTGATGGCACAAAATAAGCTTGTACATTCACGTCATCAACCAGGAAACTCAAACATCCAGAAGAGGTAACAATAGGTGAAACACATTTCTCAGCTGAGGACAAATTCTAGTGGTTTAAAGCTGCAGGAAAGCATTTAATAATTTTTTTGTGAAGCTGTTCCCAAGAGAAAAACACTCAACAGGCTAATTAAACTGCACTTGTGGTTATGAGCACAGCCGGGAAGCATTAAGAGTTGCTGATTAAAACCTAATAAATAGAAGTTTTCAACCCAACAACATACAGTGTCATTCCTGCTTTGACACAAGACTAAAAGAACTCATGCCTGAGATATTCGACATGTTGTTTTGGGCGGATGATACCGAGAAGAGGAAGTGCGGACATTCCCCTCTGTGGCTGTGCTGTCAGAGATAAGGCGCCAGCGGTGACATGTGCTATTCCTGGTTGAGCTCTTCACCGAGGGAAGACGTGGAGGTCCGAGAAATAATCGTTCGAATGCACACTCGAGGGGGAAACGGGGGGGGGGGGGGGGGCAGGGTCACGTCCACAGAGGCCACAGCTGGGGGAATCAACATACGCTGTGTGAGACGTCCGCTCTACTGGACGACCAAAGGAAATACTGTTTATATTAAACAAAACAAAGGCTAAGTTGAATGTTTATACTCACAAGCTGATGCGTGTATGGCTGCAACTAACAATTCTTTTCATTATCAAGATTGATCTGATGGTTGTCATCTTGATTAATAAAATCCTAACTGTTATTTGTCTGAAGACTGTTCAACACAATTTGATGAGGTCCACACCGACGTCTCCAAGTTGCTTTTTTGTGTCCAAACCCCAGAGACGCTGAATCCACAATGATACAAAACACAGAGAAAAGCAGCGCACCTTAAACATTTGACGTTTTGGAACCAGATCAAATGGTTAATAGACTATGAAGAATTACTTTAATAATTATTCAGATCTCAATACAAACTGTTATATATATATTAAAAGGTAAATGGGCAGATAATAATTCCTCCTCCGATTTGTTTTACTTTTGTTGTAACTACATACAAATTGACAAAGTGCCTGTTTACCTCTCATTTATAAGTATTCTCATTCCTTTTGTGTGTGTTCTTTAAATTGATCAATTGACTGACCTCCTGACAAAACATAATGCAACCTGCTGCCACACAACAAACACTAACATACCAAAGAAAAAACATTAGTGGATTATCATCAGATTGTTTTGATTACTTGTGTGTAAAGCTCCTCAATGGTCATTTCAACTGTAATTATGTGTTTCCATTAGAGCCCCGATGAACAATTATTCTAATGATTGATTAGTCTGCTTTCTCAATGATTCGATTGATGATTATAATTAAATGTAAAGTTAATGTGATCAAGAAGCTTCTAAGACCAATAACCACACCCACAGATTCAGCTTACTATAATGTTAGAGAAGACATTTTGAGACACTAAAATCATCAAATATTTATCCTTAGTTTGACAAATTAAAATGAAAAGATCATTTAAATAGTTGCTGATTGCTGTGCTTTCAATCCAATCCATGGATTTCTTAATGGGCCAACAGTTTTAACTCTAGTTTCCATGTTCCAGGGGATGACTTGGTTCCCATGGGATTCCTGTGGTCAGATCTCGAGCTGGCTGTATGTTGGAATCTGTGTGGACCGCAGGATTAGGCTCTGATTCCTTTAGCAGAAGCAGACGGTCCAGCCAGACCAGGGCAGAGCTTACCCAGGGAAAGACCAGGCCTATTAGGCATCTGCTCCGCTTGGGTGCAGATGTTATAAAAGGTCCCTACATCCGAGCGCAGCAGCCACACTGATGTATGTGTGTCAGCCGCTGGATGTGCTCCAGCCTTCATGCCGAGTGATTTCATGAATAAATCAGCCCCAGCTCGGGCCTGTGAGATCACCACGAAGATGATCAAACAGGGAGATGGAGGAGATCCCGCAGAGAGAGCTCTGACTGTGGGGGCCGAGCAGACTGTATGTGGAGCATATCAATGAGGAGTGGGAGCATTGATCAGCGTTTGATTCCGATGCCACAGATAGGCTTTCATTGTTCCGGCACGTGTGCAGCCATTCGGGGGGTGGGGGGGGCGAAAAGGCCCGAGAACAAATGAAAACAACAGCATGTGGGCAACGCTTCGATCCCAGCGGCAGTAAGCAGCTTATGTATTGCAGAGGCCGGACATGTTTTTAACGCGAGAAGCCATCCGTGGAGTCGACACCTGTGCGTAATGACGCTGGTTTCATGGCCTGGTGCAGAGTAGATGAAAAACACTGTGGTTCCCTGTGTGTTTGTGTGTATGTTTGTGTGTGTGTGTGTGTGTGTGTGTGTGTGTGTGTGTGTGTGTGTGTGTGTGTGTGTGTGTGTGTGTGTGTGTGTGTTTCTGTGTATGGGGGGGGGGGCATTATAGACACACACAAATAAACAAGTCCCCACTGACCTGACGATGGGTCCGAACTGCAGAATGTGCAGCAACAGGATGAGCGGTCGGTCCCTGCCCAGGTCCCGGTGGATGAAGGTGAGGGTCAGCTGGACGAGCACGGACGGTAGGAGCGTGAAGAGGAGCGTGAGCCCCTGCCAGATCTGGTCTCCGGCGGAGCGGTACGTGGAGCTCAGGTACAGAGCCGCCGTGGTCTCGGCCGTGAACAGGGACACCGACACAAAGATGGAACTGGGGAGGCGCATCCTCGCTCACTCCGCCATCTGGGGAACGCGGCGCGCTGCTTCGCTCAGGGCCCGTTCATCCATCCCGCAGCCACAGCGCGCTCTCTCGTTCTCAGGCCCACACTGGACGGCGGGGACTCGGGGGCACAAGCCGCCGCAGCATCAGCAGGGAGGCTGGATGTTTTCACAGCCCGGTGTCGTCCCGGCGAGAGACTGCAGGGGGCGACAGAGGCGTCCGTGCGCACCGCAGCGTCATGTTTACTAATTCATTTTTAAATGGAGTTTTTAATAATGAGGAAATAATAATAACGATCTGTGTTCATACCCATGTCATTTATTGGTATGAAATAAATAGAATGTATTGTAATATAATGATATCAGTTGTACATTTTTATTTATTTAGTTTGTTTGGTGTTTTTTCCTCTATTCTGTCCAACACATGTCACTGTTGTATGTGATATTATGAAAACAAAGATGAAGCTGAACATAGGACTTGTAGATGTTGATACAATACAACATAACAAGCTATATAAATGAAGAAATAAACTGGAAAACCCTAAAAATTAAGATAACTTTTTCCTTGGTCCTGGTTTTTCTCAAATCCCAACCTGCTATAGACTGAAGGGACAGTTGTGACATGGATATTTCCATCCACAGCTTCTTAGATTCTACTATTATACATATGCTGAGCTCTGATATTCTCAAACATCAGTCAACAATATGGTTGGACGCATCCTTAGCGGGGGAATCATGGGTGAGGGAGAACTTTTTTGTGTGCTGGATCGAGCAAAATGGAGCAGAGGAAAGCTGCTAATGACGAAGGGGAATCTGAAAGTCCAACTGAATCATTCAAAACTAAAAAGAGGACTCGCAGAAAGGACTCAAGTGAGGAGCTGTCGCAGGCCCAGGACAACCCCCAAGCCTATGTGTGCGCTGAGACGCCGCCGCCATTTACAAACTGAACAGAGACAATATTTATCCAAGCCTCGAGCATCTTTCACGCTGAGAAAGCATCTGAGCGGCACAACTAGTAAAGTGACAATGTCTCACTTTACGCGATGTGTGATTCAATATCAATTATTTCGAGATAAACTGCTTGAAGGGGGGGGGGGGGGGGGGGGGGTAAACGCCTTAAGTATATTTGGTAACGCCTCAATTGTGTTTGTCTTCTCCCGGATATTCTTGTTGTGCTCTATTATACAAACGGTAAGAACATATTTTTAACAATACCCTATTTGCACTTCTCTTTTGTTTGCATTAGTTGCTTTGCAAATTGTTATGCTTAAATGTGGACGTTAATGGATTTGCACTGCATATGCCTGCGGTCATATACAATTCTTTTTTGCTATAAAATGAATAATATGTATGATTCGAGTCCTGTGTGGGGATCAAATATTTGTGATTAAAGGTGTGGTTGGGCTGCTCACATTTTTCAGTTTTCAAATTGGGCTGCCGCATTCTTAAGTTTGGGAATTGCTGTTCTAGGGATTCAGATGGATGTAGTTAAAATAAATGTAATAAGAAAACAACAATTCATACATTTAAAGGAAACGGTGAAAAAACACAACCACTCTTTATTTCAGTTGTTTATTCACTAATAGACATATTTTTTTAATAGATTTCCATAAAACAGATTTAGAATAAGTAGCTCTTGCCAACATTGCAGAACTTGATGTAATATGTTCTGAGGGCGACTTAAAAAAATTTGGATCACAACTTAAGTAAATGCACAAACTTTGAAATTATTAAAACATTAAACATTCGAATAATTAAATAAAACAATCAAACGAAACGCAGTAAGACAAACAATGACGTAAGTAGTTACCAGTTCATTTTCCGGCACCATTGACTGTTTCAGCTGTACTTGTGGACTGCAAGGTGGTTCAATTCATATTGAATAAATCACTGTTTTTCATACGTTTTGTATTTTTTAAGTTATTAAAGAGACTATTAAGATGTCAAATAAATGTATTGAAATTGATTTAGTAACACGATAAACACAAGATGGTGTCAATGCACCTTTACCTTGTTGCCACCTGCCAATAAACCGAAGAAGGATGAATTGAAATTTAACATTTATCAAAGTGCAGATGTATTTAGGGACATGGACAGAAAAGAAGTACAAGAAAACTTGAATTTAGGTGGTAAGTTACTTAGGAATTCTGAGGCACAATACTATTAACTGTTTATATCAGAATTGATTCATGTGAGATATTTTCATTTGTCTCTGTTTTGTGAAACTACAAGAAGATAAATAAATCATAATAAAATACTATATTATACGATGAAAGATGATAACTTCTATAACTTCAAAATATGACAATGAAAATCAAATCTATGTTTGTCATTATTATCAGGCTGTGTGAATGTAAGTGTGGAATTGAGTGTGTGTTGTTTTGTTTTTTTAACTAAACTGGGCTGAAAAAACAAAAGATGCTTCTCAATGGAGTGATAGTCAAGCATATAATCGCTAGTTAATCAATAATGTAGCACTGTTACGTGTCGGTATTAAATACACACAAAACAAACAAGATCTAACTATATGTTATTAAGGGAACTTTGAAGGTGTTTCTATGCTTTTCTTGGTGGAGCCAAGTTAGTGGTTTCTCCTTTGCCAGTCTTAAGAAAATGTTGCTTCTGACAGTAGCTCCATATTAAGTGGACAGACATGACAGCAGTGTAACACGTCTATGACAACGCTCTGCAAGAAAGCTAATAAAGCATATTTCTCAAAATGTCAAACTTTTTTTGTGGTAGGCAACTGAAACACTTGGCTACAGGTCAGGAAAGATCAATGCTATATTAAAAAAATGTTGATTGGTCCAAGAAACTGAACAGTTATACAACATTAAATATTATCTCTGCTTATGCGTCTTATTTTTTGCTTGTGTAACTGCAAAGATGACATCAGGGTCACAAATCTGAGACTGTGCTCGCCTCCCCCGACCAAGACCTCAAAGAGCCCTTCAGCATGTGTCTGTGTCTTATCTCCTGGGATATTACTATTCACTCAGGTCACACACATAGTTCACATACACACAAACACACACACACATACACGCACACACACACACACACATACACACATACACAAACACACACAAACACACACACACACACACACAAAGAATCGTCACATATGGACTTACATCATTGACATACTGGGATGAAGTGACCCAACAGTATGAGGGACACATGCATGGAATATATATGTATGTATATAGCTATATACATAAACAATGTATCATTGTAGTGCTGCAAACACAGTATTGCATCAGTAATTATAATGATACTTTAAGTTTTATTCAATATCATACCTCTATAGTGAACTTATTTTTTTTTTTAAACAAACTGTTAGTTGATATATTTACTTCTCTACTTGTAATAATAATAATAATAATACATTTTATTTATAAGGCGCCTTTCAGGATACTCAAGGTCGCCGTACAACAGTCAACAATACAGTTAATTAAAAATTTTAAAATGCACAAAGCAGAGCAGCAGCAGAACAACAGCTTCAGCAGACAGGAACATTAAAAGTTATATGCCTGCCTAAACAGGTGGGTTTTAATGCAAGATTTAAAAAGAGTGAGTGAATTTGGGTCAATGTTCCTGATGTCAGGGGGGAGGGAGTTCCAGAGGTGAGGGGCAGAGTGGCTGAAGGCTCTAGGTCCCATGGTGGACCGATGGACTTGGGGGACGGTCAGGCTGATGGAGGAAGCAGACCTGAGCGACCGGGTAGGGGCATTGATATGGAGGAGGGCTGAAAGGTAAGGAGGAGCGAGGTTATGGATGGCCTTAAATGTATGGAGGAGGATTTTATAGTCAATGCGGTGTTTAATAGGAAGCCAGTGAAGTTGATGTAGAACGGGGGTGATGTGACTGATGGATGGTGTTCTAGTGACGATACGGGCAGCAGCATTCTGTACCAGTTGAAGTTTATGGAGGAGTTTGTGTGGGAGACCAAAGAGAAGGGAATTGCAGTAATCCAGGCGGGAAGTGACAAGGGAGTGAACCAGGATTGCGGCGGTGTTGGGAGTGAGTGAGGGGCGGAGTCGGTTGATATTGCGGATGTGGAAGTAGGCAGACCGGATAGTGTTGTTGATGTGGGTATGAAATGATAGGGTGCTGTCGAGGACGACACCCAAGCTCTTAACCTGGGGAGAGGGGGAGACCAAGGTGTTGTCTATGGTGAGGGTGAAACTGGGCTGTTTGGTGAGGGTGTGTTTGGAGCCAATGAGGACTGCCTCCGTTTTTTCACTGTTTAATTTCAGGAAATTGGAGGAAAACCTGGATTTGATTTCGTTTAAACAGGCACAGAGGGAGGAGGGTGGGAAGGTGGAAGTGGGTTTGGAGGAAACGTAGAGCTGAGTGTCGTCCGCGTAACAGTGGAAATGAATGTTGAATTTACGGAAGATCAGTCCAAGTGGGAGGAGGTAGATGATGAATAAGATAGGGCCAAGGACCGAGCCCTGGGGAACACCAGAGGAGAGGGGGGATGGGTGGGATGTGAATGATTTTAACTGGATGAACTGAGTACGGCCATGGAGATATGAGCGGAACCAGTCTAGGGGTGTGTCAGTTATGCCAATGGAGGCTAGTCTGTCAAGGAGGGTGGAGTGGGATATGGTGTCAAAAGCCGCGCTCAGGTCGAGGAGGATGAGGATGGATAATAGTCCGGAGTCAGCTGCCATCAGGAGGTCATTTGTGAAGGGCTGTTTCTGTGCTGTGGCGTGGGCGAAAACCGGATTGGAACTGTTCATAGAGGTTATTGTTGGAGAGATGAGCATAGACCTGTGATGCCACTTCCTTTTCCAGGATTTTTGAGAGAAATGGCAGTTTGGAGATGGGACGAAGGTTATTGAAGTTGTTGGGGTCTGAACCAGGTTTTTTCAGCGTCGGTGTCACTGCAGCAGATTTAAGAGACGATGGGACAGAACCAGAGGTCATGGAAGAATGGATAATGGCAGTTAGCAGGGGCAGTAGAGAGGGGAGGGAGGCTATAACCAGGGAGGATGGTAGGGGGTCAAGTTGGCAGGTGGATGTTTTGGATTTCCGGATGGCATCTGATAATTCGGAGGGAGAGGGGAGTTGGAAGCATGAAAGTGGTAGAGAGAGAGGGGAGTGGAGAACTAGAGGGGGTGGACAACTAGACATGTGAGAGGTCAGTTGCTGGTGGATAGTAGCTATTTTTGTGTTAAAAAAGGACATCAGGGCGTTACAGTGGTCAGTAGAGTAGAAGTGTGGGGGAAGGGAATCTGGGGGGCGCAGTGTGTTGTTGACCACTGAGAACAGGGCCCTTGTGTTCCCAGCAAGGGCCCTCCTCTACTGTAATCTATTACTCAGTGTCATCATTTTATTTACAATAAAGTGCCACCAACATAAACTACATGTTGTTATCGATAATGATGATGATGGACTGTATACCCTTGCATGAGTCAGGCAACTCCTCATCTGTACCAGCAGGTGGCGGCCGAGGACCTCAGTTTAGCCGGCTGCTGTCCGTGGTGCTGAAGAACTAAAACCCCTGCAACACACGGTGACATAATTTCAAGGGTTCAAAGTAATTGGACTCTTGGATATTCCGTAATCCTGTTATGGAAGTTTGAGAGAGATGTCTAATGTAGTTGGGTTTTATAAAATAGGTAAACTCAGGTCTTTCAGAAGATGAAGGTGAGCCAGTATTGTGGGCCAAAACCATATGTGTTAATGAACGTTGTACAACTTCCCAGCAGGAGAAAACTGTGTGACCATGACCTCAGATGAGTCACCACGAGATGCTGGTGAACCTCAAAAACAGAAAGGGCAGTTCAAATGAAATACAAATAGAAAGAAGTCGAGGTCATGTTGAAAATTGATGAAATGGGAAATTGTGGAGAAAAATAAGGAACAGCTCTTGACCCAAAGCCTAACCTGTCAAACATGTGCTGGTTATGTCCATGCTGTATATGGCTGCCAGTGGAACGAGGACACAGGGATTTACAAAAGCAAAAGGATGGATGGAGAGGTATACAGATCCATATGATGTGCACAGGATCAGGAAAACAATGATCAAAACATATGACAGAATCGTCCAAAAAGCTGTTCAGGGTGAAGAGGTTGAAAATCCTCAAAAGCTCTTTGGCTGACACGTTCACCTCTGAGTCTACCTGAGCTGCGTTCCACTGGCTGGGACCAGACTAAAGGCAAAGAGACCCCAAAACAAGGTGAAGAGCTGGAGGTGGCTGAAGTAAAAGCCTGGAGATCACCGTCTTAGAAGATACAAAATCCTTAAAAACAGTTAGGGGGACATGTTCACTCTTTCTATTTACTTTTAAGTTTTATTTGACCGCTGGAAATCATCCTCAACCCCTGCACTGCTCCATTTTATAGTAGCCGAAGTATTTAATATTCAGAGATTTGCGGGTCGGCCATGTTTGCTACAGCGTTATCCCTCTACGTGCCATTTCCATGATGATTCAAGTAGTTATCTAAGCCAAGATGTGTGTGAAATGCTTTGAATCATATTTTGATTGGAAATAAGTTGAAAGGAATTGAGCTATAGGACAAATGCCAGGTAGATATGGACGTGCGAATAAAGGTCGTCTCATGAATCTACGACTAATTACGTTTTTGACTGCAAAAGGGCAACTGTTTTCATAAAAAACAAAAATAAAGCTAAAAGATATGCAAATTAAAAAAAACTTTTATGAAATGGAAAGACATTGTGTGAGGGTAATGGATAGAAAGAGATGGTGAGTGTGTGTTGGGGGGTGGGGGGAGGGCTGCCTTTACATCAAAGAAGAAAAGAAGAAGTTGCAGCTCTGAAAAACATAATTGGGTCCATCTGTTTATGACTCAAAAAAGCCGACGGTGGAATCTGTATCGGTTTCTCTCTCATTCACGTTCCTGGTTGGCGGCCGTTTCCGCCCTCGGTTTTTACACAAATGGTCGAAAACTAACTATACACATTTGGTGGGGAATGACTTCTGAGAATTAGTAACTCTGCGGCTATTTTGTTCTTTGAAAAAATGTTTAGTCAATTTGGAGTAAAGTTCTCAGATGTCGGAGAAAATTGCTCAAGTCATGCTTCAAGAAGCCCATTTTTCGTCTGTCTTATCTAAAGTCTTGATACAAAAAAACTAAATTACCATTTATATTAGAAAATGATTATGGGACCCAGTTGGAGCCATCTGAAGCACATAAAATAACATCACATTATGACTTCAGCATGAGATGTGGTCAGGGTACAGGCCATAGCTCTCTCCTGACGTTCTGTTTGTGTGTGTGTGTGTGTGTGTGTGCGTGTGTTTGTGTGTGTGCGTGTGTGTGTGTGTGTGTGTGTGCGTGTGTGTGTGTGTGTGTGTGTGTGTGTGTGTGTGTGTGTGTGTGTGTGCGTGTATTTGTGTGCATCTGCTGGGCAAGGCTTCCAGGTTCTCTTCTCTTGCCATTTAACCTTCCTGCAGCTGACCAAATAAGCAATGCTTTACATCATTGGTTCCCAAACTGGGGTACGTGTACCCCCAGGGGTACGCAAAGTGGTTCAGGGGGTACTCGGGGAAATATTTGGTGTGCGTTTTGCATAGCTCACCATCTTTCGTGTCCTATCGCACGTTCTGCGGGGGGTAATTAGCTGGAGATCGAATGTCTGAAGGGGTACGGGACTGTAAAAAGTTTGGGATCCACTGCTTTACATGCACCATAACATAAAACCATAGTCTCTTTCATCCAGACACCACAACATTGCTCAGTCACATAATGAGCATTACACGGCCAAGATTCAAATGCTTCTATTCAGATTGTGCCAACAACATCCATGACTCCTGTTCACCTTGGAGCCGGCCTGTTGGATTTACTGTTTCCCAGCTTCGGCCGTTCATCCTGCTCTGATACCACCTGCTCTTTTTCACCGTTTCTTAAGCAAAACTCAAACCCCAACCCTCCTCCAGCCCAGCCACCACCAACTACACCCCAATTTGCAATTCACTTTCTTCAAAATGGTTCACTGACTCCTGCTCTGCATTTAATCACACAGTCATAACATATTTGGAAACTGCATGGAGACTGCAGTCATTTTGAAAATGAAAAATATTGGTTTGACCGGTAATTCCCCTCTGAGCGGTGACAGAAGCAACTCTTCTCCTCTTGAGTGTGTGTTCCCTCCTGAACTAGATCCACTGCAGATCATTTGAGCAATTCACGTGGAATATGCTTTTTGCAACCTTGAAAGAAAAAAAAAGTATGTTCAAGCCGGTCGAACCAATTATTCCACTCCCCTGCAATCTTGTCAGACCTGATCGCGTAAAATGACGCACGCGCCGGCAGGAGGGCGTATAGTTGAAAAGCCAGTCACCATGCGGAGACACCAGACTTTCCCGCTGGACACCTCATCCCCCTCACTGCTATGTCTCTGGACGACTCATTTCTCACAGACCCCGAGGACCTCAGGGGTCGAGTGTTTCTGAATGTGTCCAGAGTGTCTGTGGACTCCACCGAGCAGCACCGGTACAACATCTGGCTCCCCGGCATCGTAATCGCCGCCGTCTATGGGATCATCATCATCGTGGGTCTGGTCGGAAATGTCACTTTAATGAGGACATGTTTGTTGGTGAAGTCAATGCGGACGGTGCCCAACTTGTTCCTGTCCAGTCTGGCTCTGGGGGACCTGCTGCTGCTGGTGACCTGCGCCCCGGTGGACGCCAGCCGCTACCTGGTGGATGAGTGGCTCTTTGGCCGCGTTGGATGCAAACTGATCCCGTTCATCCAGCTCACCTCGGTGGGAGTCTCCGTGTTCACCCTCACTGCTCTCGCCGCTGATCGGTAGGACAACAAATGACGGGCTTGTTTTAAAAAGTTTGATTTGAATTTACCCCCCCAAAAAATTTATTCTCGATTCACACCTCAAACATATGGGTTTTTAAAAATAAATGAAATCCACGCAGAAGAAAACAGAATAACATGATTGTCTTTTGTTCCAATCATCAGTGATACAATGTAATCTGAAGCTTGCACTGGGTAATATCACGTTTTTAATGAACAGGATAAAATTTCGCAAAGATGAAAAAGTCATCAAATTGTATTAGGAATGAGAAATTCTTTCAATGAGTTCACTGTGGAATCCAATGCCTGGAGAGAATTTGGTTTTAATTTGGTGGATTTGGTCTGAGATAGTCTCAGCATCATCCTGGATGCATTATCATGACCACAGACCCCACTGCTACAAATAGTACACATGCACCCTGTGTGCCCTGCAGGGGAGCCTACAACCCCAAAGCATAACTTTGATTTATATCTATTATTTTGACATTGCATCAGAACAGGAAGCATCAGATTCCGTCATTTTACAAATCATTCAAACTTTTTCATGATCCTCTATATTACAATTGCTAACTCACACATGTCCACGTACCCGGTGACATTGGGGAGGTTTAGTTGGAACGATTTCAACAGTCATCAAGTTAAATGCAGCCAACTAACTTTAGTTTTTTTCTAAATTTGGAGGAATTAATAATTTATTATAGAAAAGTTGTCAGACAGCACATCAGATTTTTTTGTAAGATCTTTCCAGCAGGCACCTCGGAAACATAGTCTGGCACAACTTACTGTAAGAGCAGAGAAGAGAGAGAAAGAGAGAGAGAGAGAGAGAGAGAGAGAGAGAGAGAGAGAGAGAGAGAGAGAGAGAGAGAGAGAGAGAAATCCTTGTTAGGATGAATTCAGACCACTTACTCCGGAGACAGAATCAGACAGTCGTTCTCCTCTCGCCTGTTTCCTGCTCCTGTCTCCAGAAAGGCAGTGATGTGCAGAATACTTCTCACCCTGGCAGGCTCAGTGCTGAATAGAAACGGCAGAGGTGAAGGTAAATACAGAGTAAAACTGCATGGTAGGAATTGGTGATTAATTCGCCTCAGAAAAATGGCCCAATCTCGAGAAGCAATGGGTAAGAATATTCAGTTCACTATGTGTACATCAGAAAATGGAAGGAAAGAAACAAACTAAACAAAAAAATGATCAAATGCTATTTGTACAGCCCATAATTACAAATAACAATTCGTCTCATAGGTCTTAACAAGGTGCCACATCCTCTGTCCATGACCCTCAACAAGAGAGAGGAAAACTATCAAAAAACGTATTAACGTAGAAACCTCAGAGAGAGACACATGTGAACGATTCCTCTCTCATGGTGGATCGAAGTCTAAACTGATGTGTGTAACAGAGCACATCCACAAAAGAGAAAAGACTAACATAAATGGAGAGGTGTGTCAATGTTTATTCAAATTGCTACACAGTTACATGAACAATATCATTTTTCACTCAATTACTTCCCCACACAGAAAACAAACAATATAAGCGATGCAGTAAGAATTTGCTCATAAGAAAAGAATAACTGTTGGTCGGAAGACAAAAGCACTAATAGAAGAGGGAAGCTGACTGTAGCAAAATACTTATTTTTTGTTAGTAGATACAGATCATTGTTGCACATGTTCTTTAAAAAATATGATGTGATAAAAGAAAAAGCCCTAGAATCTTCTGTGAGCAGCTTCCTCTCTATTAATCTTCTGTGGGCAGTTTGCTCTCAATCGAATCATCTGTTAGCATTTTGCTCTCTATTAACTCTCAGATCTTCTTTCGCCTCCTTCTTTTTCTGGGTTGCTTCCTGCTTTTCACCTCCATCGACTCCTCTGTGTGCAGCTTTCTCACCCCTGAATCTTCTGAGTGCAGTTTGCTCTCAATCAATTCCTCTGTGTGCAGTTTGCTATCTGTTAACTCTTCTGTGGCCAGCTTGCTCTCTATTAACTCTTCTGTGAACATTTTGCTCTCTATTAACTCTTCTGTGTGCAGTTTGCTCTCTGTTAACTCTTCTGTGGCCAGCTTGCTCTCTATTAACTCTTCTGTGTGCAGTTTGCTATCTGTTAACTGATCTGTGAGCATTTTGCTCTCTATTAACTCTTCTGTGTGCAGTTTGCTCTCTGTTAACTCTTCTGTGGCCAGCTTGCTCTCTATTAACTCGTCTGTGTGCAGTTTGCTATCGGTTAACTCTTCTGTGAACATTTTGCTCTCTATTAACTCTTCTGTGTGCAGTTTGCTCTCTGTTAACTCTTCTGTGGCCAGCTTGCTCTCTATTAACTCGTCTGTGTGCAGTTTGCTATCGGTTAACTCTTCTGTGAGCATTTTGCTCTCTATTAACTCTTCTGTGTGCAGTTTGCTCTTTGTTAACTCTTCTGTAAGCATTTAGCTCTCTATTAACTCGTGTGCAGTTTGCTCTCTGTTAACTCTTGGACCTTCTTTCACCTTCTTCTTTTTCTGGGTTGCTTCCTGCTTTTCATCTCCATCGACTCCTCTGTGTGCAGCTTGTTCTCCATCAAAATTTCTGTGTGCAGCTTTCTCACCCCTGAATCTTCTGTGTGCAGCTTGCTCTCTATTGAATCTTCTGTGAGCATTTTGCTCTCTATTAACTCTCAGATCTTCTTTCGCCTCCTTCTTTTTCTGGGTTGCTTCCTGCTTTTCACCTCCATCGACTCCTCTGTGTGCAGCTTTCTCACCCCTGAATCTTCTGAGTGCAGTTTGCTCTCAATCAATTCCTCTGTGTGCAGTTTGCTATCTGTTAACTCTTCTGTGGCCAGCTTGCTCTCTATTAACTCTTCTGTGAACATTTTGCTCTCTATTAACTCTTCTGTGTGCAGTTTGCTCTCTGTTAACTCTTCTGTGGCCAGCTTGCTCTCTATTAACTCTTCTGTGTGCAGTTTGCTATCTGTTAACTGATCTGTGAGCATTTTGCTCTCTATTAACTCTTCTGTGTGCAGTTTGCTCTCTGTAAACTCTTCTGTGGCCAGCTTGCTCTCTATTAACTCGTCTGTGTGCAGTTTGCTATCGGTTAACTCTTCTGTGAGCATTTTGCTCTCTATTAACTCTTCTGTGTGCAGTTTGCTCTTTGTTAACTCTTCTGTAAGCATTTAGCTCTCTATTAACTCGTGTGCAGTTTGCTCTCTGTTAACTCTTGGACCTTCTTTCACCTTCTTCTTTTTCTGGGTTGCTTCCTGCTTTTCATCTCCATCGACTCCTCTGTGTGCAGCTTGTTCTCCATCAAAATTTCTGTGTGCAGCTTTCTCACCAGTGAATCTTCTGTGTGCAGCTTGCTCTCTATTGAATCTTCTGTGAGCATTTTGCTCTCTATTGAATATTCTGTGGCCAGCTTGCTCTCTATTAACTCTTCTGTGAACATTTTGCTCTCTATTAACTCTTCTGTGGCCAGCTTGCTCTCTATTAACTCTTCTGTGTGCAGTTTGCTATCTGTTAACTCTTCTGTGGCCAGCTTGCTCTCTATTAACTCTTCTGTGAGCATTTTGCGCTCTATTAAATCTTCTGTGTGCAGTGTGCTCTCCATCTCCACCTCTGCACCGTTGTGATGCACACTTCCTCATTCTGAGCCTGCTTCTGGCACAGGTTCACGTTATCAAGCTCCACCTGGAGCTCCTCCTTTTTATCAAGCTCAGTCATGCAGTCTACGAGGGCCATCGGGGGTTCCTGGCTTTTCTCAGTCTCTCTCTTGAGAAGCTGATGTGTTTGTTTCAGCTCCTCCTCAAGCTGGCTCTGTCGGCTTTTCAGCAGGTAAGCCTGCTCCTGGAGATACCTATTTTCCTCCTCAAGAGACTGCACTTTTGTGCTCCACAGTAGCTCACTGCTCTTCAGCTCGTTCTCCTTTTGAGCAAGCTCAGTCAGGTAGCTGATGTGGGCTTTGGTGTGTGCACGTCTTTTCTCAGTCACTCTTGCAAGGAGCCCCTGGGTAGTTTTCAGCTCCACCTTTAGCTTGCTTTGTTCGCTTTCATGCAAGTGAGCCCAACCTTCACAGACTTAATCATAGCCCTGCCTTTATAGAAGGAATCTCTGAGGCCCTTCACAGTTGCCAGGAGCTGTGTGTACTCAGTGGCACTTAACGGGACTGGTTCACAAGTCTAAAAGATAGAAACATACATGAGCTCATTATTATTCATACATATCACATGAAAAGCAAACCTTGGTGTAATTAAAAGGATAGTTCACCAAAAAATGAAAATTCACTCATTATCTACTCACCCTTAGTGGTGAGCGAAGTATTTGAGTCCACAAAACACTGCTCGAGTTTCAGGGGTAAACAGTGTAACAGCTGTTTAATCCAAGAAAGCTATTGGACGTTTGCATGTCCTGACAATGGTGGTATTGAACCAAAATTGGCCCTCAAACATTTAGGTAAACATACATACACACACAGACACACACAAACACACACACGCACACACAAACACACACACACACACACACACTCGCACACACACAGTACAAATAAAAACAATTACATCTCTTGCTGTTTAGGTTAAGAAACGTCAAATGTGATCAGCTTAAACTAGATTTTTAGGTCTCTGCAGAGGAGACCTTTGAGGTTGGCATTTGAGAATTGGAATTTAATTGTCTCTTAGCAACACCAGCAATGAAATAAAGTCCACTCCTCAGTTCCTCAGATCCATATCTCTTGCTGATTTTGTGCTCAAAATTTTTTTTTTGTAAAAAAAGTCTTGCCCGAGCACAGTTTTAGAAACAAAGCATGTCAATAAATCAATCAGGTTCTCAACACACCCCAGTTTCACCATCACTGTGAGTGAACATTTAGAGCACATTGAAATAACTCATGTCATTCAAACATCCTTCTGTTCTTGATAAAATCCTGTGACAATTGAAAGCTCTACACAAGCACACATGAGAGGTTATGCTTCTTATATTATGCACACACAGATAATTTAAACACATTGGACAACTCTTCTGCAGCACATCACAATTCATTCCTTTTAATATAGACACTGATGGCATGCTGTTATTTCTCACAATGCTTTTTACATAATAGAAATTTACTCTCAATGAATACAGAGGTTTGCAAATTGTATAAGAACCTGTATTACAATATTAAAGTGTAGATCTAGTATTGCACTCCTGCAACACTGTCACGGTGGACCATTGTGTATTATATCAATATCGACTGAAAAATAAACGTTTTCATACATCTTCCCTACAGATTTTGATATGTTAAATCAATAAAGTTACACTACATTTATTTTGTTAATAATTTAAACATCACTATCCACTATCACTTTCCACCATAACAATTCACCATTAGGATTGCCATTCACTGTCATGATCTACGATGGACTAATACTTAATTCTAAGGCTAATGGCCTCCACCGGCTCAATGTCCAATGTCTACTCTTCCCCTGCTCAGTTAGCTTTTAGGTTATTACGAATTTTGTTGAAGTTGAAGCTTCTTTCCCATGCACAGGTTACAACAGTTAGCCACAAATTTGTCCTCGTCCTATAGGTACAAAGCCATCGTCAAGCCGCTG
This sequence comes from Pleuronectes platessa, assembly GCF_947347685.1. Lineage (NCBI taxonomy): Eukaryota > Metazoa > Chordata > Actinopteri > Pleuronectiformes > Pleuronectidae > Pleuronectes > Pleuronectes platessa. The sequence continues at coordinate 9,817,259 of NC_070639.1, forward strand.
GACATCCACAGGTCCAGCATCTGTTTACGAGTGGGGGTGATTTGGCTGCTCTCTTTGACTCTGGCGATTCCTGAAGCTGTCTTCTCTGACCTGCACGCCTTCACCACCAGCCAAACCAATGAGACGTTCATGACCTGTGCGCCCTACCCTCACGCCAGGAAGCTGCACCCGCAGATCCACTCCACCGCCTCCTTCCTCATCTTCTACATCGTCCCACTCTTCATCATATCTGTCTACTACTGCTTCATCGCTCGCAGCCTGCTCAGAAGCTCTGTGGATATCCCAGCTGAAGGACACCTTCACCTCCAGAAACAGGTCTCTGTGAGGAGTTTGTTTTGCTTACATAGTCTTTGCATGAACCATAACAGGAAATAATTCAAATCTATTAAGTTCCAAATATACTTGGTTTGATATTTTGGGAAATAGGCTTTCTCTTTTGAGAGTCAGATTAGAAGTTGGATACTGAAACTAATGGAAACCACAGGCCTGGTTCTACCGAAAGATAAAACATTTCATAGTAGCCTACCTGTTATTGTCTAATTCCTAAAACTACAAACAAACTTGAGCCTAAAACTATTTTGCCATTTTGTTGGCTGTAAAATTCAGGACTATTTCTACACTTGGACACTGCTGGTTGTTACAGGTTTCCACAGAGGACACTGCAGCTGGTTTGGTGAAGGATAATTTATTAAGAAAAAAAAAAACAAGGAAGAAAATATAAGGAAAACGAAAATTGAGCGTGAACAACCAAACAGATCACGAATACAAGGAAAACACAGTAGTGTTCCTGATCTGAAGTGTCCGACAGAAAATCCAAACAGTCTCTCAGAGCGTTAAGTGTATTTCCTCTCAAGACATAGATATAAAACTAAAAAATATTGTTTTTACGCTGCTTTTTTTTTAAACAAAAAAGACTTGTATCTTATTTTTGAATGGACAAAAAGACAATTAAGTAATAACAAACACAAATATCATGGTTAAAACATTCCATATGCACATAATTTATCTTATACAGTTTTGTTTATAAAAGTCATTTCTCTCTCATTTCAGATCAGGTCCAGGAAGCGATTGGCCAAAACGGTGCTGGTGTTTGTTGGCTTGTTTGCCGTCTGCTGGCTGCCCAGTCACGTGATCTACCTGTACCGCTCCTTCAACTATGACCAGGTGGACACGTCGCTGGGCCACTTCATTGCTAGCGTGTGTGCTCGCATCTTGGCTTTCACCAACTCCTGTGTGAACCCGTTTGCTCTTTACCTGATGAGTAAAAGCTTCAGCAAACAATTCAACAAGCAACTATGCTGCTCGTCTCCCAGGCGGTTGAACCACCAGAGTAGTGCAAGGACGAACATAACCACCGTATGAGAACACCGTGGTTTTCATAAACTTACCAGATCTGCACTTAAACCAAACTGGGGTCACATTGTTGGTTGCCACCCGCCAATAGACCCAAAAAAGAAGAACTAAATATTTGAATTAATTATCCAAAAATGTCAAAATTGATAAAACAAATTGTTACAGGAAGAAATGCAGACATGTCCTTAATGAGCCGGGGATTTGGAAAGTTGAATGGTTAAAACCAGTTGAAGTATGCAGGAGTAACGGCCTTTTTAGCATCCACACCAATAAATTCAAGCACAGAAATATACTATATACATATAAATGAGGTCCGTTATCAAATATGTTTATTGTAAATTACATCTGTGTTTGGAATTAGTTACTAGATTTTTAACACCTTAATCACAAGTTTCTTTCAGTATAGAGGCATTTGCTTTTGTTTTTTTAATATTCTTATTTCAAAATAGTATATTATATATTAATATTAAACTCTACCTTCCTCCGGTTTCACTGACAGCTCCAAAAAAGAAAAGCCAAAGCCTCTCCCTCGCTCCCTGATTGCTGGCTGCAGTATAAACAATACATCCCCCCTCCCCTATCGAAACGAATAGGAATGGCCCAAACTTAAAAGTCAAACTACACGTTTATCACATTTTTCTCAAAGATGGTTTGAGTCATTTTAGGCAGTACTCATTACAATGATGTGTGTTCACGGTTCCAACCCCCGATACTCCTGCTCTAGATGTTCAAGATGGAAGACTTCGTATCCAGGATATTTTGTCTTCATTGCTGGACAGTGGGAGGAAGTGGAGAGACAGCATCCATCTTTATAAACATTCTTGTTCATCATTGTCTCCAATCTTTATGTTATCTTTTGCCTTTTGAGGACCTTCTCTTTGTGTATAGCCTGGACCCTCCGTGTACACCCACTGGGATCTTTGGCTTCAACGAAAATGTCAACAGCCAAGTTCTTGAATCATTCGTGAACTGGGGGTACAGCACCTTCAAAGGTCCTTGTGTAGGGGATGGAGACGTCAATGAAAGGTAATATAGCCTCAAAGGTAAAGAATTAACCACTGCATTTAGACACAAGCAGTAGGAAAACCATTTACACACATACACAGTTCAAATAAAGACAAATACATCATAGCACTGAATATGACTCGTTTAGAACTCTTGCTGTGTAGGTTAAGAAACGTCAAGTGAGATCAGCTCAAAAAAGATGTTCAGGTCTCTGCGGAGGAGACCTTTGAGGTTGGCATTTGAGAATGGAAAGTCAATTCTCTCTGAGCAACCCCTGCCACTAAATTAAGTTCACTCCTCAGTTCCTTATCTCTTACTGATGTTGTGCTCAAATGCATTGTTTTGTAAAAATGTTCTTGGGAGAAAATTTACAGCAAATTGAATAAACACATTTCATACAAACATCTTCCTGTTATTGATAAAAACCTTTGACAGTTGAAAACTCTACAAAAGCATGCGTGAGATGTTTCTTATATTATGCTCACCCAGAAAATTAAAACACATTGTACAACTCTTCTGCAGCATATCACAATTTATTAATTTTAATAAAGACACTGATGGCTTGCTATTATTTCGTGCAATGCTTTTGACAAAATACAAATTTACCCTCAGTGAAAACAGGGGTTTGCACATTCTGTAAAAACCTGTATTGCAATATCAAAGTGTAGATCTAGTATTGCACTCCTGCAACACTGTCAAAGTGGACCATTGTGTATTATAATCAATAGTCACAAAATATATATACATTTCATACATCTGCACCAGCAACAATTCGACTTTGATTATAAACCATTTGGATGTTCGTTCACATGTGTTATGCTAGCTGAGGGCCGGCTAATGTGGCTCCCACCCTCTTGACTTTTGCAGAGACCTGGCGGGGATAACAGCCCTTGTTGAGCTCTATTCTCTCCACACCACCATGCCACATTTTCCAGACAGTTAGAAAGACTTTACAGTGTTGACCCAAACTCCCTGGAGCCTCCAAAATATTTTATGCATCTGCTTTGCCTATGCAGTTTTACACCCCTACAACTGTAAACAGGTGTTGATATGTAAAATCAATTAAATTCCACTTCACTTGTTTTTATATTTATTCAACATCCAGTTATTTTTTCCTTAAATGTATAAATATACATCACAGTGGCTAGAATATGAATACAGGTGATCTCTGAACTTTTCGTGATCAGTAATTATTAAACGCATCCATCCTTTGATAGGGGTCAGGGGCAGGTTATACCCTTCACAGGCCGCCTGCAGATCACGGGGCTGATATACAGATACAAACAGCCATTCACACCTACAAACAAATAGAAATGCCAAACAACCTAAGCTGCTTTTCTTCGGCCATTTGGGTGGAAGCTGGCGTACCCGGAGAAACACCCACAGATGTAGAGAGAACATGCAAACTCCTTACAGAAAGAACCTGGCCGAGCCGGGATTCACAATCAAGCTGGAGATGCTTCATTCGTAGAGGAGGAAGTCCTGGATACTGCCAGGAATGAACAGGCTGGACACTCTGTGCAGACGATTCCTTCCCAGACGTCTGCGAATACAGAACCGACTCAGCTCAGACAGAGCGTACGGACCTGGGCAGAAGAGACAGAGCAAAGTTGACACAAATTCCAAGGAACGAATCAATCATTGTTTGGTTGTGTGCGTAGTATGGATGCGAGTGCCCTCCTACTCTACAACACACCTCTTGTCTGTAGTTTGGTTCTCAGTGGGCTGTTTTGTGCTGACAGGTCCTGGGGAGTTTTTCCCTCTGTGTTCCTACAACACACGTCAGCTCCGAAGTCCAGCAGAAGGTCCACGACGTCGGCTCCTCCAAATCGAACTGCAGCGTGCAAAGGGCTGTCCTGTCCACATCCTATTTGAACGTCTGCTCCTGTGTGCACACACACGCACAGAGGGTTTATCTCCTGGATAACTGAAGAACACCACATAACTGAAGAACACCTCACAGGCTCCACCATTTTGATGAGAAATAGTAATAATACAGAGGGAAAATCTGTGGCTATAATGGAATCATTATTACATGGGAACTTAAACCGGAGCTATGAATAATATTAGATCATTTGCAGCCACATCAACAAGAGCCATAAACACCACACACTTTTCTGATCTGTGAAAGGGGGTGGAGACAATGACAGTCCCTATAAGCAGTACAGTATGATGAGTCTCTGGCTGGAGTCAACAGTCACAATACAGGTGCCCTTTAGGGACAATTGATGCATTTCCAGGTATAGACCAGACTAATGTCCCCATGACTTCATGTCCAACAGAGTGTTCACACACAAGTATGGATAGATGCTGTGAACCCTTGAAAAATGTCATTATTTGGACATGTAGTACATTTTTTGTACTACGTCCTGCGTGGAAGATTACCTTCAGAATTTAGTGACATTACATAACTTGGATTGCTCATTGCTATTCTCCTCGATGGAGCTTCAATATAGCTTTTGCTTAAGAAATATGTTCCTCGAAAGCTTATTCCATCCCGAGTGTTACAAACCATGTTCTTTATGTCCTGTATGTGTACATGTATTGTGTTCTGTTTTGTGTTGTTGTTTTGTCTCCTCCTCTTGGGTGGGTGGTGATGCCTGCAGGGACCTGAAGGGGGAGCTCTCAGCAGGAAGCGTCATTGAAGTGGAAACAGAGGAAGAAGCATCATGGCCGCTCAACTCACCTGGGTCCAATAACAAATCACCACACCTGGTCCAGATCTACAATCAACCCTTACACTTTAAATAGTTCTTTGTGTTTGGTTAGCGAAGGGAGAGGCTTTTTGGGTGGAGCTGTGGCAGAGCGCTGTTGGTTTTTGTTTGGTTGAGCTTAGATATTTGCTGGTGCATTGATTTAGTTTTACCTTTATTATTTGAGTTGTTAGCCGCCTACTTTTGTTTTGTCTTTGTTAATGTTTGTTTGTTGTGCGCACAGGGACAATGAGGACTGGTAAGATACTCCGGGGTCTACATCTAACACACACACGTAGGTTTACTTTTGTTAATACCCCAGGTTAGAGTGAGCACCACCCGCTGTACTTTTTGGTGCTAAGCACCTGTAAAGGGGGGGGGGGGGGGTTTCTTTGTGTTCTTTTCTTTGGTGCCACTGAGATTCCTTGTTGATCCCTGTGATGCTTTGTTTAAATGAATACTTTCTTTTGCCTTATATTGTGTCTGTGTGACTGCACCCTCACTTCCCCAAACCTGTTGCATTTGTTATGTCCCACCCCGAGCCAATAGGGGGCGTAACACAGAGTTAAACAAAAAGCAAAATTTCCATCAGACAGTTCAAAACCAAAAGAAACAAATTTCGTGATGTCCATGAGGGTGTAAAATTTGTTGCAAATTAAAATCCAGGTTCCCAATAGTCTTGTCTCGGCATTGTGTTTTTAAATTATATTTTACTTGTGTAACTGACCGAATCTTTTAAAGCACCCTGTAAATCAAATGTAGCATCAATAGTGAATCAAAGAATGTGAAACACCTAAAAGAAGTTCATTTATCTGCTAAATCTTTTTGGACTGAGGTCACAGATGAGAGTACCTGTGCGAAGCAGCAGCTCCACGGAGACAGCGGCCCCAGCCGTGCAGGCAGCGTACAGCGGAGTCCCCACTACTGGCAGCTCCATGTCAACGTGTGCTCCGTAGCTCAGCAGCAGCTCCAGACACTCTCTGTGGCCTGATGAAGAAGCGCCTCAGTGTTAGAGCCTGAGCAGTGACAGATCATAGTGACAAATCTTAAACACCAGTACATGTTTACACATACACACCTCTCTTTGCGGCCTTGTGTATTGGCGATGCCAGCTGACAGGGGGCGCTGATGAGGGCACTGTGCTGCAAAATGAGCTTGACACAGGCAGAACTCCCGCTGCTGCAGGAGTTGAAGAGAGGTGTGGCCCCATCTATTGACACTGTGTTCACCTTTGGTTGGAGGGAAAAATGAAGACACATGATTCCACTGCTGCATTATCATCACTGCTTGGTACACAGTTGGTTATTTAGTCCATAGCCTCACTTACATTCACATGGGAGATGCAACATTAGAAACACTTCCACTTCTATCCATCTACCTATAAAAGTAAACCTTCACTTAGGAAGATTTAACGCAGAACTTATGTATCACACCATATTGGATTGCCAACTGAATGTCTTTAATGATCATCAATGATGCATCAGAACTCCCAATTTCTTCTATCGGCAGCCGTGGTTTAGAGCATAAACTGGTTCGAAAACTGACCAGAAGGTAGGTGGTGCCCAAAATGTCCCTGGGTAAAAAAAGTGCCCCTGATGGCTGTGCCCACAGTTAGTGAAGCTCTGTATGAATATGTGCCTAAATGGCTGACTGTGACTTGTACTGTATAGCACTTAGAGTGGCCGATAAGACTGGCAAAGCTCTACCTAAAGTCCTGGGTGTGGGATGTGTGCATGGATCCAATTGATTCTCAGAGGAGAAAAGGCCACATGGGCAGATTCATAAGCGTTTAACTGAAAATACTAATTCTGGAAGATGACCTGTTGAGTTAACTGTTTAATCTCCAAATAAATGTCAACATTCTGTTTAAGTGCAGAACAAAGACTTTGTATTTTGTCCATCATCAAATACACACATTTCTCAAATGACGGTTAAAGAAAACCCTCGTTTAGTATTCAGTTTTTATGCTCGAGCTCAATTGTCATCTCATTCCTTCAACTGAAAAATGGGTGGCGCTCTTACATTTGCACCGTTGTCCAACAGGAACTTGGCACATGCATAATGTCCACCGAGACAAGCTTCATGCAGGGGAGAGACTCTGTCCATGGTGAGTGTGTCCAAGTGGAAGCCCTGCAGGAGGTTAAGAGAATGGTCAGGGTTTTAATTCAACATATGAGCCTGAATCATAAATATCAAGACAGAGCAGGGTTATGTTTACCTGAGCGATGAGGCTTCTGAGGTGGAGCAGTCTGCCCTGGTAGGCAGCCTCATGGAGAGGGGACCTGTCCGACCAGTAGTCTGAGAGACAAAGGACACGATCGGTAAATTTCCATTTTCAAGAACGTCACAGACAGATGGTGTGCTCTGTGAGGTTGAGATGGCCTCGTCTGAATACACGTTTATCTTGTTTTTCAGGCTCGGCCCAGCCATGAACAACCAAAATCCCAGAACAACACACACTCTATACCTCTATACAAAGTTTCTTTGTTTCAGCTGATCTTCAGTTTTGTATTTACAAAAATGTAACTTTGAAAGAACCAGGAAAAACTATAGAGACATATATTTGTTGCTTTCATGCAAATATGTGCAAAGACAAACTACCTATTGTTGGAAGTTTTGTGAAATTGTTCGTGAAATGAGAAATCAGAACCAGTTTTGTGAGCTTTATTTCCCCCAAAATAACTGAGTCGAATTGACCAAATAGAAAATAAAAATACACCTACCAGCCATCAGTGGATTGCATACCAGTCCCCCATAGATGTACAAAGGCCTCTGCCAAGCTGTGCACAGGGAAACCTCTGTTTGAACAGCAGCCATGAAGAAAATGAAATAGCAGCAGACTTTTCCCCGACTGTCCAGGACTCAAACTCAGCCGGTCAGATACACAATCCTGTAGACGGCCCTACTCCCTTTCTTATTTGGGTCCTTGGCCACCTCCCCCACATTAACACCTTCCGCCCACCCTCATCCGAGTCCATGGATTTAGTCTACATTAGAATATGTTGTGGGAATGGCGCTCCACTGACGTACCTTGAATAAAATACTCAGAAATGGGCATGTGAACGGCTACAAGCAGAGGGACAAACAAAGACCTGTATAAGTTTCACCCTCTCCATATTTGAGAGGTACAAGAGCTGTGTGCTGTACTTCATTTCGCCAAATCTGTCTTGAGTGATTTTGCACTATTTTCTGTTATGACGGCCCATTTTCAGCTAAAGGGACAGTTGTATCTTACCATCGCAAGTTGTGTGATCAAAATATTCTTTCACTTACTTACAATAAAACACATCTCCGTCCTCTGAAATGAATTCTGATGAGATTCAGTCACACAGCTCTTTACGTCTCTCTACAGATTTGTTCTATGGTCACATATCTGCAGCTCTTGTTATCGTTGCAAATGTAACGCGTGACAAAGTTCAGTATTTTCACTTTAAGCTGTCTGCATCAACTCACATAACAAGGCTGTTTTTGTAGGCGTGATATAATGTCCGACCTCCAAACATGACGCTATGCAAATCCCAACTGTCAGCAATGAATAGGGCCCCATCCCATCACCATCACCTCCCGTTTCACAGATCCTTTGTGTTTCGTCTGGTACTCCTCATTCCTAAGAGCCGGCGCTTTTGTAAAACTAACTCTAAGTAAGCGGCTCTGCAATGTCTTTCTGGGTGTATTGTCCTTGCAAGATAAAACTGGAGGCAACCTCAATAAAACAGAGTACAAACAGATGAATTAAAGTACACTTTATTTTCTGGAGTGGGACGTCTGGTAGTCACACAATCGTCTTAGAAAACTCCCGGGTTTAATATTCAGTAAATCGCAAAGGAGAGAAAAGATAAACCGGAGTAAAATTAGTGGTATCAAAATAAAATAAATACAAATTTGCACTAAACATAAAAAGTACACTGGAAATAATTCACTGCAGTTTAGAACAATGAAACGGTAAGAGTACAATTTATAAGCCCTTTTACTCACCCTGGTCAGTGCTATTTATAATGTGTTTACCAAATCAAAAAAGTGCTTATTACAGTCGCTCGGGCTCCTGCAGATTTCCATTTTAATTTGTAAATATAAAAATAAAATCTTAAATAGAATGCTTTCAAACAAGATCCCTTTGATAAGTAAATGTAAACAGTGTTTGGAGTTACCGTGAGCACATTCAGCATTTAGTAGTTGCAGCTAGGAGTGAGACGGAGGTATAGAGTGATGGAGTTCTGCTTCTGGTTCCGCAGATCTTTTAGAATGGGTTTCTTTTTTACTGCTCGTTTCATGCCTCCACAGTCCGTGAGGGCCGGTGGCGTCCACGGCGATGTCCATGAACCGATCTGGCAACCACCACTGCAGGAGAAGCAGGAAGAGGAAGTCTACAACAGCCACGAATGCAAAGATGGAGCCGGCTACGGGGCCGCAGTGAGCCCTAAGTCTCCGTAACCGTCTGTCCAAAGGCAGCACCTCCTCTCCAGCCACTCTGTCGTAGACCTGAGGGGGGGAAACCCAATGATGACGAGTCAAACGATGACACACACACGCACGCACGCACGCACATCATGTAAACAACACACCTCAGTGAAGTCCAAACACAGAGAGAATACATTCCTGTATCATTCCAAAGTAACAAAGAGCGAGAAGGTCTTAAGCCCATCGACAAGCTCTAACGTGAATCCATGTATTGAAGTGGCGATAAGATGTGACTGAGGTGCTTCTGTCCTCCATTTGGTGAACTTACTTTTTCAGTCCTCTCTGCAACGTTTCTCCAGGTGTAGAGGGTCTGCACACGTGAATGGATGGATGCGGGGGAGGGGACAGAGCCGGACCGCTGCCGGGCGATAACTGTTTCTAGGCCAGCACACAGCGAGCCAACAGTGGGCTCACACAGGGTGATCAGATCTTCAGGTAACACTTCAGGAATGCCGCCGACACGGGTGCTGACCACCTTCAAATTAAAAACAAAAACTTGAAGCACAAGCAGTGAAGACATATAGACCAGAGGTGTGAATGATGCCATATATGAGAGTACAACATAACCTGTTCTAGTATCAATCTAAAGTTTTGAACACATTCTTTGAAAGATTTAAACAGAACACAGTCTTAGTATCAGGTTGAAAACAATAATTTCATGGACCTCTTCTGGGTACAAGTTTCTGACCGTTTTAAATCAGAACTCCCTCAGCATGAAAGCATTGTGTGAGTGCTGCTGTGAGCGTGTACAGACACGCTCCAAATATGCATCCGGATCTTGATCTCATCTCAGCATCAGGAAACCTTTTAGAGAAAGGGCACTAGTCCCTTAGATTAGCTGAACCTGGTCACATTATTCTGTTATTTCTGTTCCTCAATTAATTGCCGACAGTACGGGTTTCTCCTCCTCTGAGGCCAAACACCAACTAACCAAACTTCCCCTCTCACATGTGACTGTCTGGCTCCTGCACCGCAGCTTCTGTCCTCCATTTGTAACCGTTATTGTCACGTATTGGCTTGTTTTTAATGATCACCATTTTCCACCAAAAATCTCGCTTTGCCTCTCCCCCCTTTTCTCGTCATTTGCTATGAAAGGGAATTGAGCAGCCACCTATGAGCACACCCACAGGAAATCTATGACAAGATTTCAACAACTACAGCAATATCATCCCAATTCTATTTAGACTTCCGCTGTGTTGGTTTGTTAAGTTCCTCTTTTATATCCATGGTTGGAAAAGTTTTTTTTTTGATTTAAATTTAAAACTGACTTAGAATCTTGATACCAAAAAGCTTAATATCAGCTTTTTGGTCGGAATGAGTTTTAGAATGCAAATGTAAACACAAATGTAAACAATCATAATCTAATCAAGTTTTGTTTAATATTGTTCCATGTAGATCCACTACCATAAATAATTCAATTCATGGGTAAATTATCAGCTGGATACTGTATCTTTGGACTGGAAAGCCTCGTACTGTCCGCCCCCCATCACACATCATCATTTCCTCTCATTAAACTGTTGCATGAATGGCACCAGACCTGAAGTCCACAGCTGGCTCCCTCCACAATGGCCATGCAGAACGCTTCGGTCAGTGATGTGTTGAGGAAGATGTGACCCTGCACCAAAACGCTGCAGACATCTTTATGCTCCAACGCGCCAAGAAGACGCACCCTGCAAAGTTCCAATTGAAAGAAGTTAGGCACATGCAATAAATAGGTTGTGGACATTCTTGTCTTGGATAATGCAACAATTCACTGTATTTCCACAAAGACACTCTATGAAATAATTTACAGGGACCATATCCTTAAAGAGGTTAAAATCATACCATCCTGTCAAATATTCTCAAGAATTATGTGCAAGACCTGTCATGCAGCTGGTACTTCTCTCTCACTTCCTCCAACACAATTCTCTTCGGCCCCTCTCCACCAACTAGAAAGTGCAGATCTGGATGTTTGAGGCAGAGCTCTGGGATTATGCCACCAAGAAGATCGATTCCTTATGAGACGAAGAGCAGAAAATCGGTGTTAACAATGAAAGCTATGCAACACATATACCACAACACTTTATATACTGATACTGGATTTATGTGGATGAAGAAATATGATTATTATGTCAGCCAATGTTCTCGCTTTTAAATAAAAGTATGTAAATGAACATTTATTCTTAGAAGACCTGAAGATGAATTGTTTTAAAGAGTTTTGTCCCTTCACCTAAACACTCCACTGCTTTGACTACAGCCAGCTGGAAATACCAAAACATAGCTTATACAATTGTTTTTCTCTGTACCCTTGCGGTAGACAAGACGGCTGATGACGACAATGGTGATTCTGTCGTCTGGGCGCTGGGAGGGATCCGGGGTAAAATCCAAAGGGTCAACAGCGTTGGGAATAACAGATACTATCTCTGGGTTGAGCGCTGCTCGGAGCACCGTGTTCTCTTTACTGGTGTACGACACACACACAATGTGGTTGGTATCACACAGCGTCACAGTCAGGAGCTTGTTGGTCAGCACAGAGCTGATGTCAGCGAAGCCAAAGAGTGAGTGGTCAGTGAATACCTGTGAATGATAATGGTCTTTAGATCATGTGGAGCACGGGTACAGGGGTAGATGAAAAGATTTTAAAATGTTTCATTTGGTTCATTATGAGTCACAAACCGTGTTCAGGCCCATGGTCTTGGCGTGGAACAGTGCATCATGGGCCAGAGCAGAAAACGAACTGTGTGCATGCACCACAGTGATGCGTTCTCTGAAGAACACACAGCGCAGCAGTGGGAGACTGTGGAAACAGGTAGTGGCTGTGGACTGGTTGTACATCACCTGCAGGGGAAGGTAGTAGACCTTAAGTCCATTGGTCAGGTACCTAAGACCCTTCCTCCTTCCATAGGCATGGGTGACGATTACCACCTTGTGTCCCTTTTCAACCAGACATTGGGAAAGCTGGTAAATGTGACTTTCTACTCCTCCCATATTTGGATAGAAGAAGTCGGACACCATGCAAATGCTGTGCTTCCTGTTGAGGACCCTGACAGACTCTGCAGGAGCTCCAGATTTTCCCTGAGATGAAGGATTGCTCAAAGCTGCCGCTCTCCTCCGTTGGCCCATGGCAGATTCCTTGTGTGGATGTGCACTGCACCAGTACTGTAATGAATTAATTCACCTGTTAGTGCATTAACACCAATTTATTTAAAACAGCCTCAACAGTATTTTAATAATCAGTTAATAAGTTGAACATTGATATACAACCCTAGAAAACTGAATGAAGGATTAATGATCATCACAAGTTCTCACAGCATGAGATTGTCATTAAATAATTTGTAAAAAAAACGTAAATATTCAGTTTACAATACTGTGCAATGTAGTAAATACAAGTATTCTACTGCCAACCATCTAATTGATTATCCTCTGAATCATTGCAGACTTCAGATAAACCAACACTTTACTTTCTCTCTTAGAAGGTCCAGTGTATAAGATTAAAGTGAAAAGGATCTATTGACAGAAATTTTATATAAGATAATCCCAGTGATGTTTTCACGAATGTGTTTCCTCTAAATTATACAAATTGTTATCTCATTTGCCCTAGAATGGGCCCTTATGGAGGCCACTATGTTTCTCATAGAAACCAGACTGGACACACTACACACCCTTTGAGTTTTAATGAAAACTGAAGGTTACCACAGGTTCTGGCTCATGTTGGGGAGGATGAGGTGAGGGGTGTTTAGCTGCAACAGGCAACTTCCAATTTATGTCACTAAATTCTACACACTGCAACTTTAAAGTCGTCCAGGATGAACACTTGTCATAGGACATGTGATATAAGTTATTTAGGTTTAAAACTGGATTTAAAAAAAAAAAACCACCCCATTACCCAGGAACCTCCTTTATGCTGCTGTGTGTATAGAAGACACTTCACTGACGGGTGACATCTCTCTGCTGTTCAGTATTTATGTGGGATTTGCTGACTGTCCTGAGCGTGTTAAGATGATTGTGTGATCGTTATTATTCAAAATGAGGGTCCACATAAAGGTCTACACAATGACATAGGATAAAACACAAACAGAGTATACATTTCTAAGTAGATTGCCATTATCTTCTATGTATCATCGTCTGAATCAATATCTATTAGCATCAAGCTAACCCCCTTCCTTCAGATACAACCTCTTTACAGACATATGATCAACATATAGTTTACACCGTTCAAACCGTAGCCTACCGTGGATAAAACGTCACTCTTGTTCCGGCCTGTGAAAACACACAGAACTACGTATTAGGTTCAGATTCATTTCTGCTCACTAGCCTCGAGCTAGCTCCGTAGCCGCCCGTGTTACTTCCTGTTATCTCACAACGTCAGACGCAGTGATGACGTAGCACGTCTACTGGGCGTTCCTTTACGTTTTGGTTGATGAGCACCGATTTTATTCTCAGTAAGTACCTTTAAAGCGTAAACTCGATTCAGGAATAATATTGCATACTATTTCAACTTCTGTAAATAATTATCTGTGTTGAAGTTAGGAATTAGGTGTGCAGTAAAACAGGACAACAACAACAACAACAACATAATAATAATGTATGTCTATGGAGTTGTTTAAAATGTTTTTCACTTATTTTTCCAAAACATTTTTCGGCTCGACCACATGATCAGTCATGTTGATCATGTGGGACAGCATGCTTTCGGTAACAATTATTTAAGTTCTTTAATGGGTAAATATGCATTTAGGGACTTCCTGATGCAAATTATATTTGTATTTGGCTAATCTTCCGATATTTGTTTTACATATTAGATCAACATATTATTCATTTCTCTATTCCTTAATATGTTTTCCAACCAATCAAGAAGAAGATATCAGGATATCATAATAAAAGGAGACATGCCATAGCTGTTAGTGTTCTTTATGCCATAAATAAAATTCTGCCTGAATTTGATCATCTGGGACACTTGTGTCAGACTTAAAAAAAAGAAGCCTAAATCACCTTGCTTTAAGCACACCAGGGGCAATATTAACCGATTGTAAAAAGTATAATGAGAAAATGAACAAGAAAATGTATATTATTCCTAAAAATGTCATAATTTATATTAACATGTAAAGCCATATTTATTTCATAAAGAACATTATCTTAAATAAAGAAACAGTAATATTGATTTAAAACATTATATTAAATGTGTATCATGTTTTAAGAAACCAATAAAATTTCAATCATCAGCAATCAACAATAACCATTTATTCATTATGTGATTTGACATTGGGGGCTTCTCAGGGAACCGACATTCTTTACAGTTGAGAGACCATTGTCCTCGATCACCCCATTATCATCTGTTCATGTTTTGTGAATGTGTATTTCCCAAAACGATTTACTTTATATGTAAATGTAAGGTAATGTAATAATATGCATGTGGCTGCTGAAAAAAATAGAAAATAAATGAAATCAGTGTTCTAAACTTAAATTTTTTGAACCAGCCTTTGTTTATTTACTTTCAGTTAATGAACTTATCTTGCATATATTGGCCCTCATGGTGGTACAGGGGAATGTCTGCGCGAATTTCTGGTAGATAATGCGGAAAACCAACACGAATATGTTTATTTGATGCCGTACCGGTTATCTCTCTCTCGCTCACAAATCTGTAAAAACAAACTGCTGAAAGTTCACACTCTTTCAGCTAAAAAAAATTAAGTTTGTAGTTGTTGTCTGTGCACATTCCCTGAACCAGCAATAAGCATGTTGGAACTCCAACAACAGAGTGACTGATTGCCAATATGATGAAATATTTGGCCAAGACTTTTAAGTGATTGGCACACATCACAGACTCAAAATGAGGTCATATGGGTGAAAGGATTATTATGCTTTCCTTCCAACGTATTTCCAAGGAACAGTAGGCTTACTTCCGGACTTTTAAAAATGAAAAAAAAAGTCACATATTATTGCAAGTCCCTCTCCTCCATCTTGCTTCAGATTCCTGATTATTTTACAGTTCTCAGGGTTGAATGATATGATCAAACATGCCACTGGGGCTCCGTCCAAAACCTACTACATATTACATAAAATTACATTAACCTGTTTATTTACAAAGGTGTAACAAATCCAGCAAAGCAACAACATTCAAATCAACCTGCCGGTCACATGTTACAGAAGAACAGATTTCAGCAGAACATATCCTTGAGCACCCCTCAGCCACAATTTCAAGTGACAGGTTTTAATGCCATGGTTGATTGGTGTAAAACAAAGAAAGTGCCTGTCATAGGACCTTATGAAGAAAACCCCCAATAAATGGATCGAAAACACCGTATTTGCTGTAGATGGTACAATTATAAAACATCGAAAATATTGTGTTCATAATATGCAGTGAATATTTTATACAGTTGTTCCAAACAAAACCATATTAATATACTTATATAGTAAATCTCTGTAATAATATTTTTTTCACATGTAATTAATGACAGAAAGTATTAAATCACCAAATGGATCACATTTCAGTTATTCTGTAAGGATGAACAACATTGAGAACATAAAGACTGAAAACACAGAGAAAGCAATTGTGATTTACTCAAGATTGTCACACTACCTATTAAGTATGTAACTCCATCGGAATCCTTTTAGAATACATCATACGTCATATGGTTTCGCAAATAATGTGTGATTTACCTCTGTCAAGGCATTTTGTGTTGGTTTGTTAAGAGAATTACAAAAAGACAACTGGACAGACTTCCAAGATACTCGGTGGAAGGATGTCTCAGTGAAAAACCCATGGAGATTTAAGGTGGATCAGAATCAGTGGTCACATCCACGATTTAACTACATTTTTTCAACATTGTGAGAGCGTTTTTCAACAATTTCCAAGTTTATCCAGAAAATATTGAATGGATCTTGATGAATAAATTCTGCAGTATTTGGGGGGCTATAATCCATGAGTGTGTAAAATTTGGTGCAGCTTGATTGAATTTGAGAGGACTATGGGCCTTGTCGGAGGTATGCTGTTGCCTTTGTAGTTAGTACTTGTTTTTAATATGAAGTTTCACTGTTGGTCATATGCTACAGGAACTACAGCAGTTGTTTTTAGTTGAAAGAGGATTTTTCACAATTCTTTGCTTTTGGTTATACCTGAGATGTAACCAAATACATTTAAACGTACAAGTTCAAGGTCAGACACATTACCCTCTCTTCCTCTTTCTCTTTTAACAGTTGACAAAAATCCATCTGTGGCTGGATACAGGATGAAACCTGTCTGGAAACAGCCTCCGCATGAGCTTGAAACCACATTCATTACTAACCACAGTTCAGGTGAAACTGTTTCCACATTAGAATTCAGCACAGAAGTTGTGACCCTCCTCTTCTCTTGTCCTTGTTATCAAATAAAAAGTTTGACCGATCAACACAGAAGAGTCCAGGTTGATTTAATGACTTACTCTCTCACCATGGCACCACAGACCAGGCAAAATCCGAGCAGCAACATAGTGGGGATGATTTTGAAGAATCGAATGCAGCCGTTTGATGTTGTTTCGACACGGGTTTGAGTTGCACTACCTTAAAATGTGCAAAAACATGACAATTAATAACCAACAAATCAATTTTTTCTCAATTAATTGATGTCATATATAATTAATTTTAAATATCCTAACCAATTCTTTGCGTTTTAAGATGTTTTTATTACATGCCGTAGTATATCCATCTACCATGTAAACCTACCTTCTTCCTTCTTACCTACCCACCTGCCTGCCTTCCTACAAACCAATCTACTAACCTACTCACATACTGTATACTGACCAATCTACCAACCCACATACCTACCCACCTATTGCTGCTTTTGCAACTAATATCATGTATTACAATTGTCGATGATAGCAATGGACGAGATACAGGATAACTCCCATACTCTCCAAAACAAAGAGTTACCTGAAATGCAGTAATAGTGAATGTTAGGGGTTAATGCCTTTGGCCTTCACGACCCATTTAACCTCTGAGGTCCACTTGAATTGAGTGGAGAGTTTCCTCTTGAAACGGTAGAGGCCAGTAGGAGCACCCATGGGGAACGTGTGCTCTATGTTGGTGGTGGATGAATTTATAAGAAGCTTTCCATCCAAATACCATTGAATTTCTGGTTCTCTGTAGCGTCCTTCTACATCACACTGGAAAAGGCTTAAACCCCCATTCAGGTTGCTAACATTGAGCTGACAAACAGTGTATGTTAATGGTAGTTTAAAACTGGAAGAAAAAAACTCTGCTGTAGATTGATTGGTGAATGGATGAGTGAACAGATACTGCAGGTATGCATCATGACTTACCAGACACTGTGAGGTTTATGAAAAATTTCTTGTACACTCCTTCTTGAAAGAAACTGCATCTGTATCTTCCCGTTTCATTTGTGGTGATGTTGACCAGGCGAAGAGAGCAGTTGCCGCTCTTCTCTCTATCATTCAGAAATATGATGGCTCTGCCCTTGTATGTTCCAACCAAGTCGCCTTGGTAAATCACAAGTACGGATGGTTCCATTTGCCAGTGCAATTCTATTTTCAGGGTACTGCGTGGGCAGTTGCATGGCAGAAGCACATCTTTTCCTGCGACGCCTTCGATGTTCTCATCTTTATTCGCTGTGGAACATAGACGATAGACCTGATCAACACATACACTGCAATACTTTAAAAACACAAGTTTCCCTGCTGCTTTGAAAATTGACTACTTGTATATGTTCTTCTTTATAGCGTTGATGTTAATAGTTACACAACAATAAATATATTATACACATCCCATCTTACAATCTCATATTACTATGACATCGTCGATGTATTATTATTTTACGCTTATTTTGTCACGGTATATAAATTTCATAATATTTGTACAACAGTAAAATTCACCTGTGCATACAAGTTAACACGTTTGATACTTAAAACATTTTAAATAGCTTTGTGGTGCTTTCCCCTTGATATCTTAAATGAACAGAAACTGGTTTCACGTGGCAAATGCCTAAGTAACTTCCACAGCTTGCAAAATCGCTCCACTACCCCTTTCTGAACTCGTGCACGTCGACACAACCCTCCCGCACCCTCAGATCTTCTTCATCCATTCCCCTCACTGTACCACCTGCCAGTTTGTCCACCATGGGAACTAGAGCTTTCAGCCGCTCTGCCCATCACCTCTGGATCTCCCTCCCACCAGACATTCGCAACCCTAACTCTCTCTCAATTTTTAGACTGATTTCATTACATGCATTAAATACTAGAGCTGTGAAAAATAACGCGTTAACGCGTTATGATTAAATTACAGGATTATTTCGTTGTTTTTTTTTAACGCATTTAACGCATGCGCAGAAGGACCTTCCAATTCCGCCGCCTCTGCACTAGTCGCCGCTCTAGGGTTTCGGTCGACGGCAGCTGCCATTCAAACAAACAAACAACATGGATAATTCTGATGAACCTGAGGACCTTCTGGACGGGAAGATCGTGTTCCAGAAAAACAAAGATCGAACATTCAGTAAAACCAAGGTGATATGCACACTCTGCGAGAAGACGTTATCGTTTCACCGTAGCAATACCCGCCTAACGCCGGGTTCACACCGGACGCGGAAGCGACGCCGAAGCGAGGCGTAAGCGCAGCGCCAATCCTCTGGCTCCCATCCACTCCCATGTTAAACCGCAGCGCTGAACACACCGGAGGCTGAAGCGTAGCGTTGTGCCGCGGCTGCCCAGCGCCGTGAAGCGATCGTTTCGGCGTCGAGTCTATTTTTTCCGCTTGACGCGAGCGTATCGCGACAGGAAACACACTGAAAAATGATTTTAAACGATATAGATGACATATTTTATATGATATAAATGATCAAATATGCATCCCATACTTTGTATTCACGTTTTGTTGTCTTGGAGTTTTAATTTTACCACTTTTACCAACCACATTATTTAATGTCCCCCTCTGCCCATCCACTACAGCCACACAAGCAGTCATAAAGATAAAAAAAAGAGGGGGGGGGGGGGGGGGGGGCTACGTATTCTCCACATAGGCTTGAGTGGAGAATACGTATTTTACCCTCAACACCCGACATTTACCGGAGCTAACAGCGGAGAAGTTCTTCAACATGGATGACATTAAATTAATCATTGAAGTGGAGAAGTAACTTGAGTTGTTGATTCTCAGCATATGTTGTATAAAGACAACACCACAAAAGACACATGTTGGGACGCTGTTGCAGTTAATGTTGGAGCAACAAGTAAGTATATGCTTGAAAAAAATTATTAAATGCCGTTTTTACTGCAGGCTGATAACAGCAGAAGTATGTGATATTATTAGTAATGCGCGGCGCTTTGGCGTCGCTACCGCGTCCGGTGTGACCAGCCAAGCGCCGGCGCGCCAGGGATTAGCGTTTACGCCACGCTTCGGCGTCGCTTCCGCGTCCGGTGTGAACCCGGCGTAACCACCGCAACGCGAAGCATGTGTTGGTCGGCGAGGGGCGTTCAAGTGGAATGCGCCAAACCAGACTCACTCGCCGGACACATTGTGCAAAAGAAGCGGTCAGCTTTACTGTCAGAGAATTTGAACAAGTTAGTTTGCCTCACCAACTGGCTAAAGACCGAGTAGCTAAGAGGGCCTTTAGAGGCATTAGATTGTATCATGGTGTGGTTAATGGTTGTGTGACAAAAAATATAAAAAATGTCAACCATCCTATGGCTAAGAAGCTCAAATAATTTCTGTTTAATTAAAAAAAAAAAGTTTTATTCAACCACACAATGGCTAAGGAACCCGAATTCTGTTTAGGATGAAGATTATATTAATGTTCCATATGGAAAAGCAATGATAACTGCTGAAGAACTGCTGAGTTGCAGCACAAAAGAAAAGTTAAATGTCATAAATCTTGTTTTCACAAAAATATTCCGAAAAAATCGGTAATGTGATTAATCATGATTAATCCATAGAAACCTGTGATTAATTTGATTAAAAATTTTAATCATTTCACAGCCCTAGTAATAATTTACAAGCCAGGCCTACAATCCTTCCACAGCGGAAGATAGTGTCAAACTCTACTGAGCAGTTTGAACCAGGAACACTTACCTGAGACAGCTAACACCATAAACACTCCCAGTAAGCATCTCATGTTAACCGATGAAGCTGTAAACATGACTCCAATCTGTGCTGTGTTGTTTGATTCCTTTGATTAAAAGTTAAGATCCGTCAAAAAGTTGTGTAAGTGTTGGAAAATCCCAGTCTTCAGGGAA
Source organism: Pleuronectes platessa (assembly GCF_947347685.1). Lineage (NCBI taxonomy): Eukaryota > Metazoa > Chordata > Actinopteri > Pleuronectiformes > Pleuronectidae > Pleuronectes > Pleuronectes platessa. Next base: position 9,837,960 of record NC_070639.1, read on the forward strand.
CAGAAGCGAGCCGTCCACACACGTCTTCTGTGAGCGGTGTGGGAGAAAGTGAAACCATTGATGGTCTTTGTTGCGACAGAATAGAGTCATGAGTTTCCGTAGGAGAACCCATACAGTTTGGTGAGGGCAAACTGCTGAGAGATTAGATTAAATGCCTTCTTCGGATTTACAAATATTCTAAAGTTAAATTGAACATTGCAGGAACCACAATCATGCAACACAGGTAGATTATAACAGGATCATTTCTGCCACTTTGTTAAAGAAATTATGACTTTCTAACTCCAAATAATTACTCAATATCACAAAAGTAATGACTCTCAACTTAATGATGATGAATAAGTAACTCAAAATAATAAATTATGGTCGCAGAATAATGACAAGGTGTCAAAAAAAAATGACTAACTCATAATAACTTGGTATTTCAAAACAATATTCCACTAAGTCAAAATAACAATATCCCAAAATAATGTTTCACTAACTCAAAATATTACCATCGTTCTTATCCTAGTAAGTCAATAATGACTTGCTATCTCAAAATAACGACTTAACAACTCAAAATAACGACGTATTAACTCAAACAATAATAACTAACTAATAATTAAAATATGCTATTTTATAATTAATTGGATCTCATAATCAAGATTTACTTACTTTACTTACCTACTATCTTACAATAAGGCGACTGACATCTCATAAATATGACTGATTCATGATTTCCTCTTACTATTGTATCATTCCGTGATGCACTATTTCATAATTTGTATGTTTTTAATCTAATAATTTCGTTTTTTTTACCATTTCATAATTTTGTGTTAGCTTTTAGGCAGTTCAAGTTTGGTGAGGGGGCAAACTGCTGAGAGATTAAATTAAATGCCTTCTTCGGATTTACAAATATTCTAAAGTTAAATTGAGCATTGCAGGAACCACAATCATGCAACACAGGTAGATTATAACAGGATCATTTCTGCCAATTTGTTAAAGAAATTATGACTTTCTAACTCCAAATAGTTACTCACTATCACAAAAGTAATGACTCTCAACCTAATGATGATGAATAAGTAACTCAAATTAATAAATTATGGTCGCAGAATAATGACAAGGTGTCTAAAAAAAATGACTAACTCATAATAACTTGGTATTTCAAAACAATATTCCACTAAGTCAAAATAACAATATCCCAAAATAATGTTTCACTAACTCAAAATATTACCATCGTTCTTGTCCTACTAAGTCAATAATGACTTGTTAAACCCAAAATAACGACTTAACAACTCAAATTAAAGACTTATTAACTCAAAACAATAATAACTAACTAATAATTAAAATTGGCTATTTTATAATGATTGGATATCATAATCAGGATTTACTTACTTTACTTACCTACTATCTTACAATAATGCGACTGATATCTCATAAATATGACTGATTCATGATATCCTCTTACTATTGTATCATTCTGCGACGCACTATTTCATAATTTGTATGTTTTTAATCTAATAATTTCGTTTTTTTTACCATTTCATAATTTTGTGTTAGCTTTTAGGCAGTTATGTTCTTCCATACTGATCTACCTCATCGTCAGATATGTATGTCCTTCGAACTAACACGCGCCCTCGCCCACGCCCCCTGGACGCAGCGTCACGCCACCGTCAGGAGCTCAGGAGCTCAACCGGGAGGAAGCATCGGGATCGGGATCGGAACACTCGGGCTTCCGCCGCGTCGACAAACACACACACACACACACGCGACCGTCCGCTTCTACGTGTATGTGCATTGATCCACACCTGTCCACTAGCGCAGACATCGTGAACACAGCGGGGGTCAGCCGGAGGAAGCCATGGGAGAGCACACGGCGTTCTTGCTGTTACTGGTGGCGACCTTGACGCTTTCAGCCGAGGTGAGTACAGACGGAGGACCGTGAGGGGGGAGGAAGAGTAGCTGAGCTGTCCCCGCACCAGCTCCGCTCATCGGAGGCCGGGGCCTTCGTGAAGCCGCAGCGGCCTCCAGGTGGACGGACGGCCGGGCGGGCGAGGGCGTACTCAAAATAACGGTTAAAACATGAACGTGAATGAAGTTATTGTTCTAAAGTGCAATTCGCTAACACGTCAGGAATGTTGTGTAACACGTCAGCCCCGCTGACATGACCCCCAGGCACCCCCGACCCCCTCACGGAGCTCGACCCTGTAGATGGTTGTCCGCTGACGGGTTTTAACGCCTTGATTCACCGGGTTTCACCGGGTTCAGGTATTTACTGCGCAGAATTAGCAAAGCGATGCTACCAGGCCCTGTCGTTGAGATGTCAGTGGGTGACAGCCTGGCTCCTGTCAGACGTGTTTTTTGTTTATCTCAGGATGATATTTGTTTTGAAATCTCACCTTTGTTATGGTACCAAGCCACTGTTATCTTCTACAGCTGGTCAGCGAGCTGGGTTCCATCCCACAGCCAGTGCTGGGGATAGGATCTGGGAAGCTAACATCGGCTAGCTTTGTCTAGAAAATGGCTCGGATTGGCATGGCAACCGCTCTCTGCCAACATGTCAGTCATGTAAAAAGATGTAGTCGGGTTTAGACAAACTAGAAACATACAGCAGCTACAACCACGTCGAATACATCTTTAGAACCTCAGCTATCATATTCATGACCAACACCCTCCAACAGCGACGTTGTTTTTCAGTTGTGCTGATGCGGAGCGGGTTGTGGGTTCTGCTGCGGGTCGAGCAGCTGTGGTGAGACGTCTGAGGAAAATGGAAAAATAAAGGATGCAGCCCTTTTTTTTGGTTTGACACAAGCAAGATGGCGCCTGCAGCTTACTGCTGCTGGACCGTGGACAAACATGCAGCCAAGGATCAGCTGGAAAAAGGGATGACCGAGGCAGACATTGCGAATTATAAGACCCACCTTGTGTTTTATTTCCACATGCATGCTGCGTTCGTGGATGCACGTTATTGAGGGAGAGTCTCTCTGAAGAGCAGACACAGCAGCTGCAGAGTCCTCAGCCAAACCCCTGTGTGCTGCAGTGGAAAATGTTCCCAGAACCAATTATGCAGGACAACATCAGACTTTTCTTAAAAACTGTAAAAGCTGTTTAGCTCAATATCCTCTACTGGACTTAAATGTAGATGTCTGGGGTTTAAAGCTAATGGAAAATGTATATAGGTGTTGCACAAATGTGGTGTTATTTTGACATTTTGCCATTTTGTTTTTGTACACCAGGCATTAGAAATACCAGGTTGTTTTGTAACACACTGGTGACTTACTTACTTGGAGTTCAATTACTAGACAAAACTATTTTTTTATAAAAATATAGCTCTGAGAAAACGCATTCCGAACAAAAGATTGGGTTTTGGGAGGTTACCCTAGCATTCTGAGTTGTGACCACAGAGTCTTTAAACCTCATTTTGTTTTATTTCCTGTAGCCTGTAACATGTTGACATAACACTCCTTGTGCTCAACCAAGCATTGGTTCGTGCTCTCACTGCTTACAGCTGCAGTTTTTCAATTTTTATTTAAACAGCACAAGCGAAGTGGACATGCCAAGATGGTCATATAGAAAATGGAATCGTACATTTATAGAAATAAATTGAATATATTATGCAATAAAGGTCAGAAAACTGGTTTAGTGGAGATGAATAATTATAATCTATTACACTCACAGGAAGCTAATATTATGCAGAGCTTCACTGGCAGACATTGCCTCAAATTGGAATTAGTAATTTAAAGACTGACAGAAGATGGCTTGGTGGCTTTTGTTAGCTTGAAAAAAACGGATTAGAAAGTTAAACACAGTGTAACTTCAATTTCTCCTCAAACCCGAATGAAGGTGAAGATTGAGTGCAGAGAGAGATGTCCTATTGAACAGGTGGAACAGATGAAAGCAGGTGGAACAGATGAAAGCAGGGGCAAACAGCTTGGTTTTATAGTTGTGGTTGAATACGTTTTCCACCCTCTGCTGTATTGTCTTATCTACACTCTCATTGCACTTTCATATAGGGAATGGATAAAGCCTCTTAAGACAAGCTAACAAAGGGGACATGTGCTGCATAGCAGCTTTAATACTTAGCTCTCTGGCTTATAGGCTCAATGGGATAAAACTTAGTACCTAGCCTTGCTTAGGCTTGAACCAGTAATGATTTTATTTGTTTATTCATATAATAACTTATAAGTACAGTGGTATTTTGAAATGATTCAAAGAGGCCTATATCCTTCTGATAAGGATTGTTCTTGTTCTATGTAGACAGACAGATGTATGTCCAGGATTGTATGAGAAAGGACGTTGAATAAACTGAGGGGATCTAAATATAAATAAGCTGCTTCAGGAGATTTTTGTGGTGAAGTGATACTTAAGCCAGTTTGGTGCAAATGGTCTTGATTGTTGTCTTTTCTTTCCCTTTGTATGACCAGGTGCCCACGGATGACTCCCTGGGTTTGCTAACTGAGCCCCAGGTGGCCATGTTCTGTGGAAAGCTCAACATGCACATCAATGTACAGACGGGCAAATGGGAGTCTGACCCTTCCGGCACCAAGAGCTGCATTGGCACCAAGGAGGGAATCCTTCAGTACTGCCAAGAGGTATTTAAGCAGAGACGGTTAGAGATAGGGACACACGCACAGAATCAGTAACCTAGCAAGCAGACAAAAGAGAAAGGCAGGTAATGTAATGACAAAGAACATAACTATCTCTCACTGGACCCCAGGTGTACCCAGAGTTGCAGATCACTAATGTTGTGGAGGCCAATCAGCCCGTCAGCATCCAGAACTGGAACAAGAAAGGCCGCAAGCAGTACCGCAGTCACACGCACATTGCGGTGCCGTACCGCTGCCTGGGTAAGCAGCTTTACTTATAAAGGTGTCTTCTACTTGGCGTGTTTGTGTGCAGGATTGCATGTGTGAATGAGGGCACTAACTACGTGTGACGGACAAATCCATGTTCACGTTGCAGTTGGGGAGTTTGTGAGCGATGCCCTGCTCGTCCCGGACAAGTGTAAGTTCCTGCACCAGGAGCGAATGGACCAGTGCGAGAGCCACCTGCACTGGCACACAGTGGCCAAAGAGGTGAGAAGAAACAAGATAGCATTTCATCATAACACATGAACTTCGTGTCGTTTTTTTATGCTCCCAGTATCATTATATGAACCGGTGGCTTTTTCATTCCACTGGTCCCTTTTTCTTCTAGTCCTCTGTAGGCTCACACTGTGACTCAGCACTCCTTCATTTTATCTTCCCACCACTCGTGTCTGCTGTAAAACCCCATTGACACTTTGTTCTGATTGTGTTTCTTTCATTCTTTATTTATTATCCTTTATTATTATTTCTGATGGTACCTCAATGTGCAGTCACCCCCGAAAACCAATTACAGTATGAGGACTGAAGTAACGGCATGTTTTCACCGTTTCTCTTTGGATGTTGTTCATATGTGAGAAATTGAGGCTAAGAAAACCTGATTAATGTCTGTTATTAAATTTAGTCCTGTGGAGACCGCACAATGAATCTCCACGACTACGGGATGCTGTTGCCATGTGGCATTGACCGCTTCCGAGGGGTGGAGTTTGTCTGCTGTCCGGCGGAGGCAGAGCGAGAGACGGAAAGCACTGAGGTGGACGGGGAGATGTCTGACGTCTGGTGGGGTGGAGCAGAGGCCGAGTACTCTGATAACAGGTATCATCATCACCAGAAACACATGTGCACACACATATACACACACTCGTTGATACAAATGCTGAACCAGCCACCCTCTTCCCAGCATGTCACGTCCAGCAGACACAGAGACCGCCGCTACAGAAGATGACGAAGACGAGGATGAACAGGCGGAAACCTATGAAAGGGACGATGACGAAGATGATGATGAGGAGGACGAGGATGAGGAAGACGATGTGACCGATGAACGGGATAGCGATGAGCGCAATGCTAACATTGACATGACCACCACTACCACGACAACCACTGAATCAGTTGAAGAAGTTGTTCGAGGTAAAAACTCAAGCGATCACACACCCGTTGTTTACATGAGTTCAGTCTGTGGATATTTTTTTATGGAAAATGTTTGTTGGGCACGTGACATGCCACATTTTTATGTTTTCCATGAAATTCATAAGCCCACAATTTTTCATTAATTATTAATATGCGTTTGCCTGTGTGCACACACCTCAGCTGTCTGTTGGGCTCGTGCTGAGTCAGGCCCTTGTCATGCCATGCTGGAGCGCTGGTGCTTCGTGCCTGCGAAGGGCCGCTGTGCCCCCTTCTTGTTTGGGGGCTGTGGGGGCAACAGGAATAACTTTGAGTCGGAGGAGTACTGCCTTGCTGTCTGCAGCAGCTCGTGTAAGTCCAAGGACCGGAGTCATCTAAACCCTGAAGTGTCTGCACCACAAGCCTGATTCCTGTCCTCAGGCTTCTCCAGATCGTCTCTGTGTCTCATTCGCTGTCTCTGTTTCTCTCTATCACGAGTGACTGATGGCTCTTAACCACACAGAGCACTAACCAGTGGATCCGGCTGCTCATCCTCTAGTACTGTGTTGAGCATTGCAGGATCATTTCCTATTTTCAACAAATATCAAGAAATATTTTTTTGTTCTAAGTTAAGCTAACTGCCTGCTAGCGGTAGCTTCATATTTAGCTGAAAAGGGGATTGATTTTCTCCTACAGCTTTAGACAAGATTATGAATCAATAAAATCCCACAATGTTGAGCCAGTCTTTATTTTTTTTAAAGGGGCTATATTATTATCTTATCAAAGCAGCTGGAAATCTGAAGGTTTTAGCAAACATTGCCAAAAGAGTTTATAGAGCAAAAAAGAGTAAATAGAGAGTCTGTTGTGGACTACTTTCAGCTGTTGATTAATACACAGTTTGGTTCTCTAGTATTTGTGGCAGATTGGTGTATGTGGGATTGACTTACATAAACTACAGTGCCCTTGTGGATCATAATGTAGAAACAGTTCAGTTGACTAATATGAATACTTAATCAGACAATACTAGGGTATTACGTTTGTTTGAACTCTGCAGTGAAATGAAAGGAGTAAAAAAGGCAATTGGAACGAGTGAGTGTTCATGTTGGAAAGCAGCCAAGATGCTCAGCCTGTGACTCACACATGAAGCCGGTCATCCTCTTCCATATCATTTAATGATTCTTTTCATCATTTTCTAACCAGTCACACTAACGGATACTTCTTACAGCATGTGGACATGGTGCATAAATACTCAACCTTATATGTCATTACGTGTGTACATGCATCTATGTACACGTATGCTTGCATGCATTCCAGCTGCAAGGTCTTTTGTTTGCTGCCGCTGTTGTACAGGAGTCTAACCTGGGAGTTTTTGGCCTGTAACAGTGTCCTCAACACGTGTTAACTAGCTAAGTGTCTCTGTGCTTGTGAATAGGACAGAGTGTTGTTAAAGATTAATGGGCAGATTTGCTGTTTCCACCCAGAGAAGCACCACACTCCTCAATGGTGCAGCGACTGCCCTGATCCTGACTCAACACTTTTCATCTTATCTCCAGGCTCCCACGTCAAACAAAGGCACAGGCGGACATATAAACACACTTACACTGGAAAACCTATCACCTTCACTCCCCTTACAATCTGCATCTCTCTTAAACTAGCATTTTTCTGTGTGTATCTAACATAGTATATGTTATTAACCAGCATTTAAACTTATTGCAGATTTCACTGTCTTTTAAATTCTGTCATAAGTCTTGTATATGTGTCTTGAACTGAAACTAATGTTGCCCTTTATAGAATGCTGTGTTTTAGACTCACTGTTCCAGTCGCTCTGCCTTACATCAGACTCTTTTCTCCACTGCCCTGCACTTGACACTTCCTTGCTGGTTCTCCCTCAGTGCCCACCATGGCCCCCAGTCCTCCAGACGCTGTGGACCAGTACCTTGAAACCCCTGACGACGACAGTGAACACTCTGACTTCCAGAAAGCCAAGGAAAGCCTGGAGGCCAAACACCGTGAAAAGATGTCCCAGGTGTGTGTGTGTCTACATTTACATCCCTAACATGACTTTTTTTCCACTGTCATGTGACAAGGCCATGAAAAGGTTGTTTTTGTGCCTGACGGGACTCTCATTGTCCAGGTGATGAGGGAGTGGGAGGAGGCAGAGAGACAGGCGAAGAACCTTCCGCGTGCCGACAAGAAAGCTGTTATCCAGGTAGCAAACACACACAAACACACACCACAACCTCTACTGTTATTGTGTTTGTTTTATAACATCATTTGTGAATGTCAATACTATTTTGAATGAAAACATTTGAGCTGCATCATCTTGGCGTTAAATGAAAGTCAATGTGAAACATGACCCCAAGCTTCAAATCATTCAATTTATTCCTTTATAAATTACTACTGATGACAACATAATGATCGTATTCAGCACATTAAGATATATTAAGCCTTGAGGTTCTAATATGAGTCATTGAAATGTTTTAATATTTCATGTTTCGACATGTATTGGACACATGGCCACAAGCTTAGAACTTGCAATATGTATCATTTTCAGTGCACGGTTATTATTTATCGAGATAAGCAGAGAAACCAGATTGAAATTTGAAAAGGAAAAAAAAATACATTTTCAACCCCATCTTTGCTCCGCAGCACTTCCAGGAGAAGGTGGAGGCTTTGGAGCAGGAGGCAGCAGGAGAGAGGCAGCAGCTGGTTGAGACCCACATGGCCCGAGTGGAAGCTCTGCTCAACAGCCGCCGACGCCAGGCTGTGGAAAACTACCTGAGTGCCCTGCAGGCCAGCCCTCCACGGGTAAACGTGCATGTTAACACACAGCCACAAACACACCTTTGCACTTTCTCAATCAAGACAATATTTATGACTTGCGGCCACGGGTGTGTTCATAGGAATTCATTTATACACTAACACCATAAACCCCTTCCACCACCAGGCTCGTCAGGTGTTGAGTCTGCTGAAGAAGTACGTCCGTGCTGAACAGAAGGACCGGCAGCACACGCTCAAACACTACGAGCATGTCCGTACAGTCGATCCCAAGAGGGCTGCACAGATCCGACCTCAGGTACTTGCATCACTGCGGTAAAACTTAAACAGGACAGAAAGATTTAAAATGTTTGAAAAGAGAGCTACAATTAAGTGATGTACATTTAAGTACATTTTCACATACAGGGTTATGTCTAATGAATTTGAAGATCAACAATTTTTTTAACCATTTTTAGTGTTTGTACTGGAACTTATTCAGTTTCCTTCGACCTTCAGGTTTTGACTCATCTCCGTGTGATAGATGAGAGGATGAATCAGTCATTGGGTCTCCTCTACAAAGTGCCCACTGTGGCTAATGAGATCCAGAACCAAGTTGGTAAGTGTCATCTTCATTCTTTATTCTTAATGGACTCGTGCAGGATTCACTTCTTCTAAATTGTGTCAACATATCTACATTTATGGGAGGAGTGCTCTATCAAGAAAATAAAGTAAAGGTTATATTTTTGTTCTTCATCCTTTCATTTAGTGATTCATGGGATGATATCATATATTTTATGCACAATAAGACGACAGACAGATTTGTTTTTCGGATTCTTTAAAAAACTTACCGAAGACGGTGACATTTTGATATTTCATCTTCTCAGCCATGAAGATCAATGCCATTCTTTTAACATCCAGCAGGTTGTTAGCTTAGCTTATCATAAAGGCTAGAAGCAGTCAATCTAAAAATTCACCTTCCAGCACCTTAAAATCTCACCAATCAGTACTTTACATCTTGTTTGTGAAATCTGGTCAAAAACCACAAATGTTGTTCTACGAAGGGGTCCATGGAAAGTGTGCACAAGTTCCCATTGACCCCTTCGTAGAACAACATTAGTGGTTTTTGACCAGATAACACAAACAGGATGTAAAGTATTCAACACTGGGCAAGACAGCAGATCAGCATTTTTTCCAAAGTATCAATCTATTCGTTTAAGTTAACTTCTACCGGCTTTGAAAATGTGCTTTCAGAGACCTTTCATTAACCTGTTGTAATCTAATGCAGATGTTATAAATCAATCTCAATCTGCTCATTACCAAGGACGAGGTCCAATTAAACCACCTTAAATGTGCTTTGGGAGAATCGATACTGCACTAATGAAGTAATCCTGCAACCTCCTGTAGTGCTGAGAGAGGATGAAAACAAGTTTTACAGCGTGCCCTGGGTCCAGTGATGAATGGCGTGCTGATAGCGCAGCATCTTTACAGGCTGTCTTTAATAATCAGGATGCTGTATGGACTTCACTTGGAATGCATTTTTTACATCTCTCTCACTCCCACTTTTTCCCCCTTCTCTCCCCCAGCTATCATCACAGTGGCTCTCCCTCACTCACTTTCTGTTTTTCCTTCTTAGCGGTGATAATGCAAAGAGTTCAGTCGGAGCTGTCTCAGCAAGTCTCTTCTCTGCAGAGCGACGGGCGGGTGAGTCGAGCTGCAGCCACTCTCATATGCATGGAGCCTGTTCTCTATGAACCCTCCATCTCATGTATATATATAAATAGAATCACCTCTACCCTCTACGAATGATAAAAGACAAAGTCAACACAGTCATACTCAGAGAAGCTAGCTGCAGAAAGCAATGAAACACCAAGGGGGCAGAGACAAAGGGTGTTTGCCCAGAGTTTGTTTCAGCTGATCACATATAGCTGTGAGTGTTATATGGCAAAGCGATATATAATAGAAGTAGAAACATAACCGATTAATTTGACAGGATACTGTTTCTAAAGGGCAAACCAGATTAAAGCTGCAAGGGTTTTAGCCATAATACATCAGCAAGCACGAGAGATATCCGTTTTGAGCAGATAATCATCAGGATTGGATTACATTTTCAAAGAAACCCTACCTGATATCAATGTTCTGTTGTGTTTGCAGGTGGACGGCAGGGTGAGCTACGGCAACGACGCTCTGATGCCTGATCAGGCCTACAGCTCTGCTCCCATGGACCCTGGCCTGGACGGACTCGGCTTCATCCACCCTGAGAGCTTCAATCAGCCCAACACAGAGAACCACGGTAACACCCACACCCACACCCACACCCACACCCACACCAACACACATACACACATACACACATACACACATACACACACACACACACACACACACACACACACACACCATTGAAATGGAAATACACTGAGACTCATTGATGAGTTCCAAAATGAGATATTCTCCATATAAAGTTTAAAGTCAACAAAAAAATTGTTTTGGAAAGGTGTAGTGAGTCATTGATGAGATGATTTCACATTTTATCATCTCTTTATTTTCACTTTTTATTCAGTTGAGCCTGTTGATGCTCGTCCAATTCCAGACAGAGGACTACCCACACGACCTGGTGAGTCATACCCTTCGTCACCACCTCTCTTGGTACATAGCTTCACGTCTTTGCATGTTACAGCCACGGACATATGGAATCTGAAGATTTGAAAAGATTCAGTAATTCAGAAATAGAACTGGGACCTAACCTATGAAGGGATATAAATCTTAAAATCTATTTTAAAACTGACTGGTGCCCAGTAAAGGTTGCCAGCTGAAGGCGTCGGGTTGTTCTCTGACTTGACCTTGAATACAGTGATTTACAGTACTTAAGACATGATGGTATAAATGCATGTATGGCCTTGTAGTTTTTGCAAGAGAGGAAGGACCTGACTTCTTTAAATGGAGGCCAAAGCTGTTCTGTAGGGAGGAGAAGGACTTTGTAGGGCAAGAAACTAATATTTTACCCAAAACCTCATCCAGCTAAAAAAATGTAAACGTACATAGCACTTTATTCCACATGTGAATATGATGTACATCCATGTAAAATGTGAACAACTAAAACCCATATTGACCGATTCAAAATAACATCAGTTTATTAATAGGTCACTTTAATATCAAGATATGTCTGTAATAATTATTGCATTCTTGAGTTTGCCCTTATCTTAATTTCTTATTTGCCCTTCTGTGTGTTCACGTTATTTTATTGGACACAAGACAACAACTAATATAATCTTGTATTTAGGACAAAGAAATGCTAATGCACACCTACTTAACTTTGTGCATGTTTGTTCCTTTAACCCACTTTGTCTGTGCTTGCTCTGGTCCTATCAGTGTCTGCCCTGAAACCAGAGGAGATGCCAAAAGTGCGGATGGAGACTGAGGAGAGGCAAAATGCTGGTTATGAAGTGTACCATCAGAAACTGGTGATGAAAACCATTTGATTTCGACATAACAGACTCATTGTTCTGGTCCTGCAGTGGCCTGTGCTTTGTGCACAATAACTCTTTTTCTTTCTTTTTATCTTCTAATGTAGGTGTTTTTCGCTGAAGATGTGGGGTCCAATAAAGGTGCCATTATTGGACTTATGGTTGGAGGGGTTGTCATAGCAACTGTCATTGTCATTACCTTGGTGATGCTGAGGAAGAAACAGTACACGTCTATTCACCACGGCGTAATCGAGGTAAGAATAAAGAGCTGGATGAACATGCAGCACAGAAATCCCTATTTCACCGTCTCTCCTTTTGTTTCACTGGCCTTTTTGTTTTCCCTGTGTTTGCAGGTGGATGCAGCAGTGACACCAGAGGAGCGTCATCTGGCTAAGATGCAGCAGAACGGCTACGAAAACCCCACCTACAAGTTCTTCGAGCAGATTCAGAATTAAAGAACTGCTCAACATTTTCTTCAGGCATATCCCTACCACACACTCTCACCACTCGAAGGGTCTGTTCCACTCAGGTCCTTTGCCCTCAGCTCCGACAAACTTCCATTTCTCACCTTGATGAGGGGGGGGGAGGGAAGGCGTGAAGACGAGACACAGGCTGGTTTTTATCTTGTTTTAAAGTTAGTGAAGGATACAGTTTATATCTCAGTGGGGGGTTTGGGCTAAAGGAAACTGACATGGAACAAATCTTCTAAATTCCAGATCCCTTGGTTGTACAGAGGAACACACAGCATACATTTACCTGCATTTGTTCAGACAAGGGTACCCTGTCTCAACTACCCGATTCAGCCAATGAGAACAAAAACGTGTTTGTATTGAACAGCCACCACCCTGTTGACTATTTACATAGTCAGGGCAGTACCAGAGAGCAGAAATATGTTAACCCCGATTAATTCCATGTCTCTCCTTCGTCAGTCCAGCTGGTAATTCGTTTTTCCTTGTTTCCTCAAACTGTCCCACACGACCCTGTTCCCCTGCTCTCAGATGACAGCTGTGCTGTTTGATGACATAACAGCTCTTAGAGCTGGCACCGGGAGGAGAGGCTCTCAAAGCTCCTCTCCGCACGATTAAAGCCCAAGTGTGTCAGGTTTCTTTTTCAAAAAACCATAACAAAAAAATGTCTGAAAAAATATACATTATCAAAATGTGTAAAACCTAAAAAAACCATTGAATGTTTGTTTTCAATTTTTTTTTTAATGTGTATTATATTAAGACAGAGATTAGCTGTAAGTATATGTAGTGCATGGCAATATTGATGACAGATACAGTTAACTGTATGTTGAGGTCCTCTTCCTAGATATTTCAGCAGGATGTACATTTGTAGTGTCTTGTTTGTGATCTTGTGATATGGAGAAGAAAGAGTATTCAGAATCTGGTCTGCTTCGTGCTCACAGAGACTTGCTTTAACTCAATCGTTTCTCTTTATGCTCATCTCCATGCTTCACTGTTGTGTTAGCTGCATGGGCAAAATGCTCTATACTGTATGTAATCTATGAAGTGTAATAGTATCCGAAAGGAAGACGATCGTGTTACTGTTTGCGTTCTATGCACTCTGTCATTTTGGAAGTCTGATTATTATTATTACCAAATATTATTGCTGTTAAGTCCCTGATGCCAGTTCACACTGTTGCTGCACATTGGGTTGTTATTAGAATGAGGATCCTGGTTTAAACTCCAGAAGGAAGGTTTCTCTGATAGTGTGTCATTCCAGATATTTTTTTTCATTCCAATTTCTCTCTTGATTGTAAGTATTTGGAAGATGGAGATCCAGTTCGCATTAATGCAGTTTCAATATCAAGCGTGGTCTTTTCCCCTTATTCACACATTTCTCATATTTAGCCTGTCTTTATGGCTGTGTCAGCAATATTGTACAGTGCAGCATTTTGGAGTCTGCGCAAGTATCTGATGATGGGAACGGATGGGACACGATAGTTCTACAAAGATCAGAGCAAGTTTCTCGATGGTCCAATCTCCTCTCCAGTTCCTCACCAAATCACACGTGCACATTCTATTTTTCTACATTTCCTGTGTATACATGTACAGTGTCATCTGCACATCTGTTGTAAAGTCTCTTAATAATCGTCACAGAGTGGAAGACACACCATTACCATTGACAACGGGATGATGACCACATCTCACATCAGCACCTTTCCCTCTCCCCTAAATTAAGTTATTTACGCCTCCACCTGCGGTAAACATGAATGTGACCTGCATATTGTGCATTTAATCCACAGAAATACAACACATATCACCTCTGCACACTATTTCCACATATGTACAGAAACACTAACTGATGGTCTTAATCAGGTGAATGTTTGAAATTTGTATTGAGGCTCAGTCTGGGTGTCTTTGAAGGATTGTGATGAAAAATAAGATGCTTTTGTTTCTAATTGATTCGGTGACCTTTCTGTGTGTGTAGTTAAATGAACCGTTTGCTTAGAGTAAGAGGAGGCTTTCTACACTCACTATACCATGAATAAAGTTTTGAATGTACGTAAAACTACCTGTTGCACTGTACTGACTCAATTTTGAAGTAATGAAGTTGATAATGCTGAAATGATTGATTCCAAGACGTTAAGAAAAAATGCTTGCTGCTTTATTCCCCCTAGTGGACAAAAAAGGGTCCAACAGTTTAGGGAACAACCACTAAATAAAATACAAAACGGGTCCTCTATAAATGGAAAATATGAAAATACACTTGCCCTTGGGGCTATCAAAAAACATTAAGTACCAGTATATACAGTGGGAGCAATTCTTAGCTATAGACGAGGAACACATTACACAAAGCTGGTTCTTCAGTCACATGTTCAAACATTCCAGTCACATGCACAACAGCATCATTCAATAATCACACACATATCCTGCACTTCATCCTGACCTGCACACGCATCTCTTGGTTAGAATTAAAGCAAAAAAAACAAACATTTTATCTGCCCCAGTCTAATTGGACTTAAACTGCAGAGAAATTACCAAAGTTGTCAATCCACACTGATCAGGGATCAGCTTTGCATTTCCGTGCTCAGTGAACACAGCTCTGTCAAAAAAATGGATTTGATTTCCCATCAGCGGAGGAGCGAGAGGGCGCTGTAACGCGGCCTCCCTCAACTGTCCTTGTCTAGTGTCGTGGTTGCCAAGGTCACTGTAGTGATGGGCTGACCCATGCCGTGCATCTGCATGCGTGCCAGTTTCTTTTGTTCACACTCTGTCACCAGGCTGTTGAGCTCAGCAGCGCTGTAGCCAATCAGAGTCCTCAGGTCGCACACAAACTTGTAGACGAAGCGCTTGCCCTGCACTTTGCTGATCATGTCCCCATCATAGTAATACCTGAATAAAAAAATAAAAAAAATTCACACAATTACGGCATCAGGTCAAGTATTCAAGACTTTTTTCAACAAGCCACCTACAAACACATACAGAAAGTTAAAGGACAGTCCAGCAGACATGAATATCAGTTACCACGTAGTTACTACGGTCCCCACGAGGTCTCCACAATCTCATTAATGAAAAACCCAAATGCAACACCACAACACAAACGTTGAAGTCACAACACAACTACAAAAGCCCCACAACCCAAACAAAGTCATAGTGCAATGTAAGTTTGTTAAAACCTCGACAAGCAACCTGCCGCTTAGAATTTGATGCTTGTCTACTTCAGGTGTTACGGTACAAGTGCTTGAAGTGCCCAAAAAGGAAGAATGCATCTTCATCATTTGTATTTGAGTTTCCCATTAATTGTGGCAGTCATTGTTTTTGGAGCTTGACCTGTGTTAGTGACTTAAGGTCCAGATTTCTCAGCCTCTGCTGCTGTGAATTTGAGTTCACTGACTGTATGGAAGACGGAGTACCCTTATAACAGATAAAAAAGAAGAGACTAACCTGAGAGCTCGGCTGAGTTTCTCGTAGTTCATCGTTGGCTTGTTCTTGCGTTGGCCCCATTTCTGAGCCACAAGTTCAGGCTGGTTGAGTTTGAACTCGCCCTCCTCTCCCACCCAGGAGATGCAATCTCTCGCATCTTTGTCTGTCAACAGCTCCAGCAAGAACTGCCACAGCTGGATCTGACCGTTGTTACCTGGCAGCAGACAAATGCAGAATTCAAGATAAACTGATATATACCTAAAATAATAAAGGCATATGCCATCAATAAACACTGAACTGGAAGTTGTGGCATTTGGTTGCAGCAAACTAATATTTCGAAACCTAATTAGCTAATTATTTTGTCATTTGTGTGTACTACCTGTGCGGTTGCCAGGTGAGCTGCGTTCCTCGCCGCCTGAGATTCTTGGAGTTCTGGGACCACGACCCTGCTTCATTACCTTTATGGTCGTGGGGGTGCTGACCTGAGCCGGGATGATCTGCACAGCTGGAGATACACAGGCAAAAGTTAGAAATGGAAAGTTAATCAATTTTCATTAGAGCTGCAACTAATTACTATTTTCATAACCAATTCAGTCTCCAACCGTTTTCATTTCATTAATGCTAATCACTATTTTCAGGGAATTATTGTGTCTGGCCTTTAATGCAAAAACAAAACTATGCAATTACTCATCTTATCTGTTTTAAAATAACGTGGGAATCTGAGACTAGAGTATTTGGCATAACTGCTTGAAAGATACCTAAATGATTTTGTCAAAATAGTTGATAGTTTATTTTCTTTCGATTAACTGATCATGTCTGGTTTTGCATGGGTAATGACACAAATGGAAAAATGTCCCTCCTTCAAATATTATTGTTTTTGAATCCCCTTGCTTCCCAGTGAGCAAGAAAAGGGGACTTATTCTGAATTTCATCAGCCAAGATAAATCCAAATCATAGGTGAGACTGTCTAAAAGGACTATGTCAAATATAAAACAGATTTTTAGCAGGAACACTTACGTTGATCAATTGTGACTGTGGCGTCTCCTCCAGACTGATCCTGACTTGCCAACACATCTGAAATATGAACATGGGACAAATTAAATTAGAATTTTCCTGGACAGATGAGATCAAATATGTACTTTGCATTAGCTCTGCTCAATTCTAAACACACGGTCAAAGAGTAGGACAACCACACCATCTAACTTACATTTGCGTAGGAGCTCCAGGTGACTCCACAGTATCTCTCCATTAGGCACTTTCTGAAGGAACTCCTCTTGGCTGAAGCCGCAGAGGTCTCTACCTGGAATGTGAATACTGCCGATTTCCATCTCGTCAATGTTGAATTCCTTCATCACCCAAACAGCCCAGTGGATCACCTGGTCAGCTGACCAGAGCATGGGGTCTGTGGGGAGAGAGACACACCTCATTTAGAAACATCCACCTATATTTCTCACTACATTAAGAACCGTTTCTCATCACAGTAAAGGTTTTAAGAAAGACTTTCCTCACCATATGGTATGCCGAGGCGGACCTGCTCTTTACGGTAGCCTTCAAGTGCTGCCGCCCAGCGTGTCACCTGTTCCGAGGTCTCATCAGAGAGGCCGGACCTGTCCACAGCAATCAGCTGACCCTCCTCGACCAGAGTACTCTCCTCCCCTGCCGCATCTGGATCGATGACCACTTCTACTGTTTCCACTGGCTTCACAATTTCCAAAATGTTCAGCTTCTCCTCACCTGAAAAAAGACAAACCACAAAGATTTAACATTTGGACACAAGCAGCAAGACAGTACTGTATATTTGCTGATCTCTGAAATGTTCCATTAGCATTGTGTCAGTGTGGTTGAGATGAGTACCTGCTTTGGTTATAATTTGCAGACTGAGCTGCACTGTTCCATCCGTCTTGACCCCTTGATCAAAGAGGCTGTGATCCGGGTGAAGCTAAAGAGAGTAAACAGCAGAAGTCAAGAGAGAGAAGACTGAGCATACTCTGCAGTGAAAGGGACAACTATCAGGCCTGCATTATACATGTGTTTCAGGCAACAGAAACAAATGTATTAGATCATAAAGGGATCTTCATAGGCTCTGGAATACACATTTTGGACTGAAGCAGCACACATCACATTACCTGAATATCCTGCAGGCAGATCTCATACGCATCCAGTGGTATTTGGATGCGTGGCTCCAGAAGCTTTTTCAAATTTCCGATGGGCTCATTGATGTCAATGTCTTGCTGAATCAAATCAGATGCAGTGATTGTTTGCTCCTCGACACTACAGAATAAGAGAGAACTGTTAATTTGCAGTTACTGTATGTGCAAGAATCGGCACCTCAAACAACCATTATGCTTACCCTTCCTCCAGGCACGCCTGTTTCTCCCGCTCATCGATCTCGATCTCTATCATCTCTTCTGTTTCACTTTTAGACATTTTGTTTTATGCAGAGAGCCAAGCTGTTGGAAAGTAATTAAAGAGATGGTTAACGGCCACTTTTCAGGACAAACACAAACAATTACACAGTTGTGTTTTGATATTTTTTGTAAAACACTTACCAAAAAACAGTCACAACATAAACATTGGCTTCAAAACAACATTCTTCAAATGACGAAAATAAAATATTCTTTTTATGTGACAGAATCAGAGAACGTTAGTAATCATACTGAATAAATCAATATAATACTAATTGATTAATCAATTAATTGTATAGCTCTAAATTTCAGTGTTTAGGTTGTAGTGTTACAAATCAGGGGTTGATCCATTATGTATTATACCTCATCACTGTGTTTACAGAATGCATAAGCATTATATATTTTGAGCTTCAGTTGTATTGCTATCGGTATTGATATTGTGATATATTAAAATAAAATAGATAGCCATACAGAAATTATTGTTATCATTCTGTAAGGAAATTACATTATAATATATATATACATTTCTGTACTGTACCTCACTCTAAAACAGAGCATTATTGCATTGCACATATGTTGAACCTCCCTCCAGTAGCCAGTAACAACACAATACATAAATGTTATTATATAAAATAAAAACAACCCTCGTGGTACTCTATTTAGTTCTTTACTGTGTATCATTTGGTTAGGGAGTATGTACAATTACTAGTACATTTTATGTTTATAACAGTCTATTTTAAACTATATTAATTATTCGTATCCTTTTATTGCTACTTTGCTCTATGTACAATGCCCTTGACATGTTGCTGTAACACAATGATTTCCCAATTTGGGATCAATAAATCTGTTTATTTGTAAGTCTAAGCAGCAAAAACGACTGATAAACACCAACAAAGTTTCTTTAATCCATTAAAACGGATAATTTAATATATAATAAACACAGATAGGGAATTGTGCAGTGAAGTTTGTGACAGCGGGTTAAGTGTTTATGTTGTGAATACTCAACACAGCGGTGTAATCACTGCAATATTAGTACTAGTAGTGATAATAGTAATAATAAGGCCTCTGAGCCTCGACTCCTCATTGGCTGTGAGGTACAGTTCACCGACTGCTGCGGCTGCTAACGCTAGCCAACTCGAGGGCGAGGCTCTGGCGTCTAAAGGCCAGACGGTAGGCCATTAGTGAGCAAAAACATTCACCACACATAAACGTACATCACACGCACATGTGGAGAAAACACATCCAGCAGATAGTTACACACCGGGTGACACGTGTCACCGCATTGGAGCTGTTCCGCGGTGAACCAAGTTAGCTTAGATTTAGCGAGCAAACGCTCCACCGGGGCGAGGCAGCCCTGTTACACAAGCCCCGCTCCCGACGTGCTAAACAGCGGTTAAACTATCCCATAACCGCGCCGCGAAATCATAACCGCGAAATAAATGTCCGATAAGACACAATTTAACTCTGTGCGAAGAAAAGTTTTGAAACGGAAATAGAATAAACGGAAACAAAACAGCATAGGGCAAATGGAAAGGAGCCGGAAATCCTGGCTAAGGTTTACAGCGCCGCAAGACTTCCGAGAGCAGCCGCGTCCGATGCAAAGAGGCAACTTATGCGGGGGAAACTAACACCGCAGACCGAGTGAGATGTTTCTAACTCACCGGAACGATCTCCAGCCAAACACCACCCAGGACTAAACAGAAGTATGTACTCGAATCCAAAGCAGAGTTTATCGTCTGCGGATGTGAACGCGCTGTTTGTTGCTGGACGGTGAGCGCCCCGGGAGCTTTCCTGTTAGCATGGTTGGCTAGCGCCGAAGTACCGTAACTAACTTTTTTATTAACTTCTCCTTCTCATATAAGGGGAAGTGTATCATAGGTGTGGCGAGAGGCGTCCGTGTTAGCCTAGCTTTGTTCCTGATTCGTATAAAGGCGGCCTCACCCCACGAAGCTAACTAGGAACCAACAACATCTAGCTAGCAAGGTAGCAAGCGAGCTACAAAACAGCGGGAAGAGTCCGAGCACGACAAACACGACCACGTACATGAGCACGATTCGGTAGTTTCTGTACAAACAAACACGGGTGTCCGTGGAAGTATTCATACCTGTTAAAAACCAGGCCCTCCGAGATGTAGAGAGTTCAACTGTGGTAGATAAGCAGCCAAATTTCACACAGTCGAGTCGTATCATGCAAGTTATTTGGTGAAGTACAGACACAGTGAGGAGGGCGGAGACTAACTGGCATCACTCAAGTTATAACTAAAACAAAAAACACAATCTTTCTGGGGAACTGTATCTTTATTTCAACTCGCAGTTTTATATATTTTTTTTACACATTTCCCCCCTTCTTGGTAAACACATGTGTCCAAGCAGATCAACTTTTTGTGGTTTTAATAAAGTAGCTCAACATGGTTTCACTTGTGTCACCCATTTTAAACTGATTACCCACAATTCAATTCTCATTAAGCTAAACACAAACATCCCATTTTATTCCACCAGGTAGCCAGCATGCTTTGTAAACTTCACTCTGTTAAGTTATTTTTTTTTTTCTATCTTTAGAATACTGTGTGTTAAATCCATAATAAACCTTCATGTCAAATATAAGCAGTTTGAAATATTCTCAACAGGATGAAGGAGATTTCTCATCCTTCAACTTATTAAAACTGGATTTTCACACAGACCTTTTCAAAATTATGTGGTAAAATGGCACGGGTACCTGCCTCTGTAACTCTCAAACAGGCAAGTGGACCTTGGGGCTCTTAACGGCCCATGGCAAGTGCCCGTTATCTGGCTTTCAACCCAACCCTGGATCCTTTTTTTATTGATGTTAACACACATTTCAAACAGAAGTCTCTCAAATTGGTTATTTTCCCCCAAACCAACATACAAAATAGTGACATGTAGACATGATAAAAACAGCAGGAACAAACAGGTCACATACACACCTATAAAGCCATATACACATGTATATGTTTTTAGTTCAATACATGCAAAGGAAAGGGAGATAGCCCCCTTCCTTACAAAAGCTTGTATACAAACGGAAAAGAAAAACTCCCTTGGTTCCAATACTTTTGTTAAATGTCTTTGGTAACACGAATGCGCACTACTCTGGTCATTTTACATTTCATAGACTAAACCAACAAGTTCCTTGTTTGCCTTAAAAGGCAGCTTCCTGTATTTTTTTTATGCACTGAATCATCAGCTATTGAATTTGTTATTCTACTAGCCAATGTTATCAATTGAAAAGTCCAGTATCAATTCATGTTATGCTGTTGCTTTGTTGTTATATTTGTCTTTTCATATTTGATTTTGAATCTGGTTTATGAAATAAACATCTTTTATCAAATAAGAAAGTGGTCTACTATGTGGCATTTATGATTAGAAAAAAATATTAATGTTTTTTATTTTCTTGGTCAAAATGTTGCACCTGGGGGAATAATTTGTAAAATATTCAATGGACCATAAAAGCGGCCCAGAAAGAGCTATACTCTATAACGCATGATTTAATATGAATCGTAGCATGTTATGATTTACCATGAACAAATTTAAATATCCACGTTAAAATCTGCAATATTTTAACTATTGTGTATTAATAACTGCATTTACTGAATGCTTAACCCAGATGTTTGTTTTCTGGGTATTTCAGGACGCCAAATGGTCACATTATTCTAATGGGTATTTCAAAATGTACAGCGTGGGTTCGGCTTTTGTTTTGAAAGTCTCACTAAAAGCGGAAGTAAACTTTATTTAAGAATACTTCCGGTTCACCTTCAGAATAATTTTTTTACGGCTTTCAGAGTAATGTTTAAGTAAAGATGAATACGTTTTACAAAATAACTTTGATGTCAGCTCATAAAAGATCGAGAATGGTCATAATAGCACTTTCTCTCTTAAACTATAATGATTTAATGATAACTTTAAGTCATCTGGTAAAACAAACTTTTAAACAGTAACTCTTTTCTTAAAAAATTTAAGTTAAAATGATAGTGTTAGGACAACCCAGCTTCGTGGATAGATTATTGAATATAATGTGTATTAACCAGTGGAGAAAAGTTGCATTAATACATTAATTATTATGTCAAATATAATGAAAAAATTTGGGGAGAAATACCTTACTTTTCTGATTCACGATGTCTTTTTGATCACTTTAATTGAAATATGGATAATATGAATTGCTGACATTACGCTCAACAATTAATATTTATGTATTATTGCAAGTCAACATATGCATACTATAAACCAATCCAACTGTTACCAGAACGTACTACACATTGTACATGTACATGATAATTAACCCAAATAATGTTTGAACTTAAGGTTCATAACATTCATTGTACCTGTAATTATTTGACCACACAACAAATTGTTAAGTGATACTATAATTGTTGCAGGTTTTGTGCAAGAAGGCAAAGTTAGTTTTATCATGCAAGTAAAGATCCTGCTTTTATTCTGAAGGTGTTGAAGCGGAAGTTGGGTTGCTGCCGCCGCTGAGTGAACGCAGGCGGCCAAGATGGCAGAGTACCTGGCGTCCATTTTTGGGACAGAGAAAGATAAGTAAGTGATTAACGCTGATTTAATTGATTCTTTCACACATTTATGTGTTTCTTTTACTAAGGCTACTGTGACTTCCATTAATTTGTGTGTGGTGTTTAGTTTCGATGGCTGGAAGCGACACGCTGGCTATAGCTAACAGTGCTAGCATGCTAACCCCAGGAAAATACCGCGCCGCCGTCGTTAGCTACTGTTACTGGAGGACGAGTTACCTTTTTTTGAATGAATAGTCTCACCTACTCACTTATCTTCAAGTAAATGCGACCCGGTTACTTCTATCGACCTTTGAGTCAGGCTAAGCTAAAGCTAGGTACTTTTTGAACCCTATCCCTGTCTTTGTTCCACTGGGAAACACGGACCAGAAGGGCGACTTCGTCGCGGTATTCAGATTAAACTGGTTCCTGATCACAACTGCTTCATTAAGTCTACTAAACCTAAAGTAACAAGTGAGACCAGGTGTACATCCAATGCTTGAAATATCCTGCAACGCCATTGTGCTACTACTAAACTTATAGTATTTCAGTGTCTCTTCCTCCCAGCATGTCTTCACCCCATATATTCATTCATCCATTCATTGTAATTCAAAATGTTTGAACGCTATATAAGATTAAATTTTGAGCAATAACTTCTTTTTCGTGCAGTTTTCATTTTCATTAGTTGTTAATTGATAACAGAAAACAATTGAGTTGAATGATGGATGATTTGAATCATTCCTTGATGATTATTGACACAGGCTGCTTTTCACAAATGAAAGTATTACTGTTGGATAAATGTAGGTGTTTGTATAAACATTATATTCCACGAGCGTTTCATCAAATATATACCACTTGACTCCCTAACCCTGTTTTTATGTGCACAGTGGAAACAGTGTGAATGAGATAATGAGACTAGATGACTGCTATATCTGATGGGATGAACATCAAGGATCGTTCCATTAAATAAATCAGATTTAATATAAAGCATTGAGTGGAAATTAACCCGGTAACATTAAAACAACTCCCCACACACTTCGGGGAATTAATAAAAATGTTTAGGGAATGCTTATTTCAAGGAAAATGTATGGCTTGAAAATATGGGTCGCTTATATACATGGGTGTTTATAAAACAACAATGTCTGTTAACCTGCCAGAGTTTGGGGAGGACCAAGGATTGAAGCTCCCTAAACTCAATGCAGTTAAGACCATAGTGTAAAGTTAATCTCCCACAGTTTGTTTCACTTGTAGGTTTAGTTGGGCTAACCCTAAACTGAAGTTGCATGTAAATACTGGCATAAGATCCACAAAAACAGTTTTGTTTACCTTTTCTCATTGTCATCATATTTTCTCTTTCCCCAGGGTCAACTGCTCTTTTTATTTTAAAATTGGAGCCTGTCGACATGGAGACCGCTGCTCCAGATTGCACAATAAGCCAACTTTCAGCCAGGTAACATTGTCCTCCTGTCTTTAACCCTAAGTTTTCATTGCTATATAATAGTAAGAACTTGGTATCAATACAGATTTTAAACTTTATTTTTCTACTATCTTAGTGTATTTACAAACACTCAGTTCATTTCAACTAGTCGCACGTTTGTATTACAAACATACTACTCAGCGTTGTTTTTGAATCCTTTCTTTCTGTGTTTACAATAAATTATCCTTGTGACTTTGTTTATTTATATTATCAATTACTGTCTGCAAAACAATCATAATAATAATTGTAAACCATGTTAATGTACATACCAGGAAAAGACTGTAAAATGGAGTAAATATCCGACCAAGTATTCAGTAACTGGTGATCTCCCTTTAAAACACTTATACCTTTGGCGATGTGTTCAGTTTACGAACACAGAGGATTTGGTCACCTAGCTGTACACTGAATGATGAAACATTGATTCTGTAGCCGTAAGCCTGTTCAACAAGAAATATGGAAATGGACAAGTAATGGGTATAAGTTCATCGATCATGTCTTGTTCCTTGCCTGCATTTACGCTTACAACTAATTTCTCTACTAAGTTTCATTTAACTATTGAATTTTGACAGTTTCCCATGTTCTTTGCATCTAAAAAATGTTGTTTTTTTGTGTTACAGACAATTGCCCTCCTGAACATTTACCGGAACCCTCAAAACAGTGCCCAGTCTGCTGATGGACTCACCTGTAAGTGCTTCGACCCACAACAGAGCTTTGTGACAGATATATAACTTTCTCTAATCATAACCCTATGTTTTCTCACTCACTACCGCTGCCTCTCCTTCTAGCCTTTCTCTGGAATTTAATATGTTGCAGAAATATAAATGATATCTGTTTTATTTATTTTTCTCTCCTGTAACCACCAGGTGCCATCAGTGACATGGAGATGCAGGAGCACTACGATGAGTTTTTTGAGGTAATTCACATCATTCTGGAGCTTTTTCCTGTGTTGCTTTTTCTCAAACCATTAACGCATCACTTTAAAAGTTTTTACGAGAAACTCATAGATATAAGGACAATGGTACCATTTCGAAATGTGAACACTCAAGTGTTGTTTTATCTGATTCCTAAACACCTTTACGTAAAGCAGAATCTTTCAGGAGTATAAACAGAATTAGAGTTGCTTCACAGTCAAATAAAGGTTAATAAAGATAAAACATCCAGATCCATTTACTCTTCTCCTGTGACCTTAACAATGCAACCGTGGGGTCGCTGAACAGCAGCTGTGTAGCTGAATTACTGCATTCAAAAAGGTGGCAAACAAAACAATGTTTACTGCAGGGAGCAAAGTTAAGAATTATTTCCCAAAATTTCAAGCCGGTCCTTTTATGGACAAATTTTATTTCATTTCTCTCTTCCACCTTTTCAGGAAGTCTTCGCAGAGATGGAAGAAAAATATGGAGAAGTGGAGGAGATGAACGTATGTGACAACCTCGGGGACCACCTAGTCGGAAATGTGTACGTAAAGGTGAGTATCGGGCCTAAAAGCAAATTAAGTCAGCATTACTGTATTTATCTTGTATACAGAGACTGATGTCTTGCCTGTATATTTATATTTCTAGTTCCGTTATGAGGAGGACGCGGAGAAGGCCGTGATTGACCTGAATAACCGGTGGTTTAACGGGCAGCCCATCCATGCTGAGCTCTCTCCTGTCACAGACTTCAGAGAAGCTTGCTGTCGCCAGTATGAAATGGGGTGAGTGCTCCGAGCTGAGGTCGAGGTCATTGACTGTTTAAGAAGGTTGTTTAACAAGGAAAAGTTTAGCTTACGGTGCTACATCCAAAGAGGAGTCTGAGCGTGTTGTATTTAAAGATGTGATGCCTTTAACATACATTTTTGTTGCCGGTAGTGACTTAATAACAGTTAGTAATTATTACCACGAGTGGGGATCTAGTTAAGAGAAAATATGATACTCTTAAGGCCGGCGCATGTCCCGCAACTGCGGCTTTCACACAGTTGTGTCAAAGGACTCGTTGTCATTCATCCTTCCCCAAGCGTTGCGCGTGTTACAAAGCAATTCACCGCCAGAACACTAGGCGGAGTAACGTTCTTTGTTGAAGACGGCCTTAGAGACACCTCCTCGTGTGTGGCAGCAGTCGTCGTCGACTGTTTATTTACATCGCCACTGTGGCTCCTCGTAGCCTCTTTCTGGCGGACAAATCCGCCAGACAGTGACGGGTATACAAGTGGTCATACTTTCGGATCTCTTCTGCCAAACGCTCTTCTATTTAGTCCATATTCGTTCTTCTAAATCTTCCGTTGTTTTAGATCGGTATTATGCGGCATGAAACCAGAAATGCGACTCTGGAAAGGATGTAGTTAGCAGACCAATCACAGCCTTGCGGGCTGCGGGAGGCTTGCAGAGCTTTGCCGGACGATAAAACAAATTGGGCGGCGCACGTAAGAAGGGATACGTAAAGGGCCCGGACTTGCTCTTGCGGCCCCTGAAAACGCAGAAGCATGCGCCGGCCTTTAGACAATGATTCGATTCTGGCCATTTTGGGTATCTCAGTAATGAAACCGCAATCACTACATGGGGACTGCAGTAGATCTCTCCGGGTTGTCTTTTAAGCGAACGCAGTTGAAGTTAACTTCAAATTAAATACTGCAGTTATTTAACAATATGGGATTTTCTCAATGTTTCCTTTTGTGTGACTGAAATGGGACTAATATTAGGTCTTTTAATTCCGTAATGTTTTATAGTTTGTGCAGTATTGTTGGATTTTTCCTGATCAAGGGCATAGTGACTGTAGAAAGCCCAGATGGTCATGTTTCATCTTCTGCCATTAAGCTATTGTTGATCACTTTTTAAGTTGTCGATGTCAGAGAACAAGCTTGTTTTCTCGTGTAGCTGCTGTATATAACGTGTTTGCTGTTGACGTCATTATACCTCAAATGTGAATCATATGTCATGACGTCCTTTTTGAATTTGTCCTCTCTCCAGGGAATGTACTCGTGGTGGCTTCTGTAACTTCATGCACCTGAAGCCCATCTCGCGTGAACTAAGGAGAGAGCTCTACGGGCGCCGGAGGAAGGGGTAAAAACTTACTCACTACCTTTACACCGAGACACTTGAGGATACCCTGTTCAACTAATGTCATTGTATTTATAATCTACACTTCTGCTCTTCCACAGCCGTCATCGGTCTCGTTCCCGATCAAGAGAGAGACGATCTCGCTCCAGAGACAGAGGTCGGGGAGGTGGAGCAGGAGGTGGTGGTGGTGGAGGAGGAGGTGGTGGGGGTGGAGGAGGTGGTGGAGGAGGAGGAGGTGGCCGTGACCACGAGAGGCGTCGCTCCAGAGACAGAGAGCGTTCAGGGCGATTCTGAACCTCCGGCCATGACTACTTGTCCTTCCCTCTCCGTATCAGTCTATTTTTTAAGTTTGTACCCTCCAAGGTGTATTCTAGGACTAACAGACAGGTACCCGCTCATGAAGCTGTGACAGCATTGACACCCTTGTTTTTTTCTTGATTTCACCTGATTAAATTGAACATTTTTACTTATCATGACTCGTAAGATTATTTCTTGTTATCACATCACTTAACTCTCAAACATGTCAGTGCTTTTCTCATTCCTGAGCTGTATTGAAATAAAGTAAGAACTGAATGTACACCAATGCTTTTTTAAACCTAATTAGCTGTTTATTAAACTAATTCCACGGCTTAGAGCTCACGGTTTAAAACGAATGATCAGATAGCTCACCTCCTGGACTTAAACTCTAATAAAGTGTAATGTACTCATTACTCAGAAATTCCTTTTCTGAAGAAGAACCTCATCAAATGTTCTTTCTCTCTAATGTCCTCTGGCTTTTTGCAATATCTCAGTTGACCACAGGGAGGCAGAGGTGACACAGCATAGACCGAAAAGAGTGTGTTGACATGACAATACTGAAACACAGTTTTATATTCAGTTAATCACAGGATGATATCCCAACCTGCCTTTAGTCACTTATTACATTTATTATACATTTAATACATTCACTTTAATACTATACATCTTAGCATTTAGTAAGATTTACACATAACCTTTTAGTATATAATTATGGAGATTATAATGCGAAAAATGATTTTACATTAGTGTAAGACTGCAAATACTTAATGGGAGAACGGCATAATGCTGCACTGTCACACACACCATCAACTTGTATCATCAAAGTCAACTGATATTTAAATTGTGAAATTGAAACGACACTTTCACAATTTAAAAATCAGTGATGTCACCTTATTTGTCGTTTTTCCCACACTACTGAAAATCAGTTCCGTAGTTTCCTTTACTCCACAGACGTATTGTATTCAATTTTAATTTATTACTCCTACATTGTGCTGTTTACATCTTTCAGAACTTTAGTGGATTGGCATGACAGTGAGAAATCAGGCATGTCTCTGTTTTTTATGAAAAAGAAAAGAATAACGATCTTTTTACAAATTTAAATTCATAACAAACTGATCACTTCAGTAGTGGCTGCTTCAGCCGCTGTCCAGACCAGCCGATTATATAAACCAGTAACCAGCTTTAGTTGGAAAATGTATGACCTTTCCTCTGAAACTAACAAATCCGAATAATATTTATCGTGTATGAAATAGCTGAAATAATATTGTCATTGATTGTTATTATCGTTTCCATCTGGTCCAATTATTTGGACTGTTCCATAGTCTCCTAATTCATTAAAACATGTCACAAGCCACGTTGGAAGTGAAAGGCGAGATTCTCCATCAGTTCAGTTTGATGTCGTCATCCTCGTCTGTGTCATCCAATCAGAAACGCCCTGTGGCTCTTCTGTGAAAGAATGTGTTTCTCACTGCTCCGTCATTCCTGACAGGGGGGGGGGGGGGGGGGGGTGGTAAGGGAAAACGTTTCAAATGACCTGTCAGCTCCGATGTCACTGAATATTGACTTCGCATGGAAGTGACACTCAGTGCTGAGCTGGAAACTGTAACCATCAACTCCATTATTAAACAGGGCCACTGTGAGGGGGCAAAACCAGTCATAGCTCAACAAATATAACAGCAGATGGAAAACCACAGACAATCACTGTGTCCTTGACTGAAGGACGTTCTGCTTGTGTATGTGTATGTGTGTGAGGTCATATGATCTATCGCCATCGGCCAGAAGAAACGCTGACACCTATATTCTGATATTAACCTTGATTAAGACAATAGTATGAATTGAATGAATGAGTTATTTGTCAGGATATTAGGAGGAAACAGTTGTGGCATTCTAAACAAGCTAAACTATGGTAATTGTTTAGTTGATGACCAGAAAATCAGTTGCAGGTTGATGCATGGGAAATTAAAACGATCTCCAGGATGAATGGTGGTTTGTCTCCATGTGTTGGCCCCTGCGATATGCTGCTGACCTTTCAAGGGTGTACCCCCCCCCCCCCCCCCCCCCCCTCTTGCCCAATGTCATCTGGGATTTTCTTCAGCTCCCCATTTGTAACCCTGGAAGAGATAATCAGTATGGATGGATGGAGGTGAGCATTCAAGGTTAGACTTTGTGACGTCATAACCTCAGAGGCGTCAACCCAAGATGCAAACCCCTGGTAAACCTGAAATACAAAAAAAGGGTTCAGTTCATTAAAAACAGAAAGAGAACCTGCAGAGATCTGGAACCAGGTTCTATAGTCTGATGACACAAAAAACCAGTCTCTGTCAAAAACAATGGAAAGAGGAAAGTGTGGCGAGGAGAAGAAGGAACGTGACCCAGTGATGACGACAAACCGCTGCGGTGTGTGGGCAGGGTGTTCTGGCTTCATTGTCCCCTGCTGCACGATGAAGTTCCTCCTGAGCAGTTGGGAAACATGTGACTGTCAATTGGCTGTGAAAGTGTGTCTGAGTGAATCCGGCTGCTGCCCTCATGAGTAAAGATTTCTGAGCCTGTTCCAGAAGCAGCGGCGACGCCACCTCCACCCTGCTTCACAGAACTCCTTTGCTCTGCAGATCATTTGTTTCTACACACTTTCTGCTCTACTTTTAAATTCCTCTCCGGCCTTAAATGTCTTCCTGCTGACGAGTGTTTTGCGTCCTGTGGTGAAGCCTCCACGTGACATTTTCTGCTTCATGTCACTGTCTGATGGGTTTGGCCCTCTCTTCACAACACCTCTGTTACGAACTGCTGTTGACCTGTTTTCGCTCTGACCTGTGTCTCAGTGCAACTGTGGTTTCCTTCTTTTTCAATACATTCACAATTGTTCATTTCCGATAACTCGCTTTTCTCTAATAGGCACCACCCTGAGGTGAATCCTGAGGCTCAAAACCAGAGCAAAGATTCAAAACAATTCATCTTAAAGACAACAAGAAACACCAGTCTTGAAAAAAGGTGGTTTCAGACTAAACAGACTATTTCCAAAATCTTTAGTATTTTTTTTTTAGCCTAAAATTCCAACGTTGCCCCAACACTTTGTCATAGTTTTGTGTGTATGTTTTTTCAGGATTCTTTAAATAGTGTAAAGAAAAACTACAAAAATATGAAAATGAATCCGATATTCAGAAGTACAGATACCAAGAGATAAATCTGCAGAGTGATAATGTGCGTTGGATTATCACATCTTCAGGTTTTAAACTGAGTAGTTTGACCTCACCGGGGATTAGACCTCTCTTGTTCTGCCTTCATGATATCAAACAGCTCAGTGTCTGAACGTCTCTGCTGTAAATGAATGGACTGTTTTCCTTCTATCCTTCTAATCTGCAAAGTCCCAGTGAGTTTCTGCTCCTTGTAAATACGTTAATGTGTCTTTTCCTGAGGGAGTGAATGTGGCCTGTGATCAGGTCAGTTTAGTTTGGAAGGAGAGTCGCTCAGCTTCGGCTGCTTCCTGACGTAATGGGAAAGTTCGACTGTTTTCACAATCAACAGGGCACTTGAGATCCCCACAAACAGCGGGTGTGTTTGGAAATGATGCAATGACACAGGTGCGGTTCAGCCTCTCATAGCTTCCTTCTGCCTGATGAGAGTAATTACAGAGTTAGAGTTTAATTATTTGCCTCTCAGGGTTCTTCAGGGAGGGGGAGCCGTGAGTTTCTCAATCATCCAGTGTTTAATTTCACATTGCAGACAGAGAGACCCTCAAATGACCTCCTGGTAGGCTGAACCTGAGTTAGAATGATGATGGCACGCTTTATTTTTGTGGGACCCACCCTCTACAGTATAGCTGTCCCCCAAGTGAAATGTCTGATTGAGCCCATGCGATAATACAGCGGGGAAATGTTTGGAGATTTCGCAGTGATGGTGTGTGGATGACGTTTCTAACCCGCAATGGACAGAAGAAGAAAAGCACATAAATGTCTCGGCATGAAAAAGAAGAGCAATACACAAAGAGGGCGCCGACCAAAATGTTCAGGTCAGAAGGACAATGAGAATTGAGTGTTTTGGGTGACATGGGCCGACGCTGATGTCACTGCTGGGCGGCTAAGGCTGAGGAGTAGAGTGATCGTTCTCCAACCTGAAGGTCGGCAGTTCGATCCCCAGTCTGACCCATCTGCATGCCGAAGTGTCCTTGGGCAAGATGCTGAACCCCGAATGGCCCCCCCATAGAATAACAAAGTGCTGCGAATAGATGCACTGTATGAATGTGTGTGTGAATGGGTGAATGTAAAACTGTACTGTAAAGCGCTTTGAGTGGTCATCAAGACTAGAAAAGCGCTATATAAATACAAAACCATTTACCATTTACTGTCACACATGTTCCTGTTGTTTTGACCCCAACCATTTCCTGTTGTGAAAAACAAAGTGCGGAGACTGTGCAGACCCAGTTTTCTGGACATTTTGTGTTCAGGTTTGAACAAGGCTCCAATCAATGATGAAGAAAATAATTTTTTTATTACAGTACGTGTCAATCTGAGATTCTCTGAAGGGGTCAGGAAACTCAATGATTCTGTTCATCATGAAATACAAAGCAGCTGTACTTCCAATACAACAATTTCAGAAGGGGCTATTAATCGGTATTAATGTGGTAAATCGTTAAGTTTGAAAAACAAATTATTTTTGAACGGTCTGTGGATGATTAGTCAGAGTGTCAAAACAAAACAGGCATGGACATGGATACACAGAGACAAGTGTGCATCAGCTCCTGTGGGTTCTTATCCATGCAATCATGTGATGCAACTCTGTGCAGATAGAGTGGGTATTCTCTGAAGCACGAAATCACACAGACTTGTCTTTTTAAATGTCGGAACCAGACCTTTACCCGAGCTCAAACATATCTTTGGAAACATCCCAACAGCTTTAGCATCACAGCAGCACCTGGAGATCTCTATATTCCATCACAGTTTTTTTTTTCATCCTTTTCTCTTTTTTCTTCCTTTTCTCTTCAACCTTTGGTTCAGGCCGACCCCTCAGCAGGCCGACCACTTCACGAGCACACGTGGCCACTGCTCAAACAGACCGCACGTGGTTTTGACACACGTTTTGGAACCAGGTGTATACCACAGAATGTAAACACGCATGTTCTGGGATAGTTTCTCAAAAGGAAACAACAATAAGTCACTTTTCTAGCCCAGCACAAAAAATAATATTAGTGAAAATAAAACATGACGTCAGTTTGTGCAATTGTTAGAAAACAGTTAGTGTCCTTCGTACGCACTTGGTGCCTTTCGACATGAAACCCGAGGCACAAGGCTCACAGTGAGGTGTGAATGACATGTCCCTGTCCGAGTGGCACAAATGGAAGGGCCGTCAGATTCTGAGGTCGATGACGTAGGACGCTTGTCACTGGGCTGCTGCCTGCAGTTGCGTGTCACCCAGTCGACTCCAGTGTCAGTTAACAGCCCTGCTGGCGCGGCCCAGCATCGCGCCTCCCCGCGCCCTTCCGTTATCCCAACTCGCCGGAGTGAAGTCACTGGGTCAAGGCAGCCGCAGCCAGGCACGACCCCTCGCCTAGAAAGTCACACTTGCGTCAGCACCCCAAATGGTTGGGGCTCGATCCATTAGCGTTCGCCTGTTGGAAATTCAATAGGGATGACAAATAGCACGGCTCAGTGTTTAACGATGAGGAATGCTCCCTCCACAGCGTCTGTGTCCCCTGCATGCTAAACCAAGAAACGTCTGTGCTGAGATCCTCCCTCCGGTTTGTTTGTGCTCAATTACACATAAAACAACCTCAACAAGAACTCAAGTGTGCAAACCAATTGTGTAAGATGACAATCTTAAAGAAAAGAAGAAATGGGCCTCCCGTGCTGGTTACATGGTTCTTTACACTGGTCATTATCGGCTCTTCTAAAAGCAGCTCTGGCTGTGAGTTGCACCCCGTGGACATGTAGATGTAACGATAAGCGTTTTAATAGAAAACCTCTAATCGTGGAACAAAGTGTTTTGTGAAAGACTTCTGGGAAAGTCTGATTCAAAAACCACAACCAGAAATCTTCTCCGCTTTAAAGCAGCTGCCATGAGGCACCGTAAAGTACACAATGATCTTGCCGAACTCACACAGAGGTTTACAAGAGGCTACATCTTATTCACTGAACTCAATGACACACCAGTGAATTTATATCATGTTAATTATGGTAACCACAAAAGTCGTGGATCCTTAACAAAGTCATTATTCTAACAACCTCACCGAACCGTGACCACCCTGTAACCTTAACCGCATGTTTGTTATTAGAGGGAAGGTGTTGTGCGCCGGCCGGCCGTGTGTTAACAGTTAACACTGCGAGGACATGGGCCTGATGATATTAGCCTTTAGCTCATAGTGCTGCAGTTTGATCAATGGTTGCATCAAAAACTAGAGCTGTACTCAGTAGAGGGCACACATGTCAAGGTCAAACCCCCGCCCCCCACATACATCCAAGAGTGGTCTTAAATCATTTATCTATCCCGAACATGGTTAAAGAAAAGGAAAGCCGTTTTCAGACCTGACCATCGGGGGAACTCCTGCTCGGCTGACAACAACCCCAACTGGAGAGATTTGTTTTCTTCATGTTTCGTCTTTTCATTTTTTGCGTCTGTCGCGTTTTAGAAATGTCATCAACCCCCCACTTGCTCGCAGTGAATTCAGCAGAGGATCTCCTGCTGTGTTCTCACATCGACTTCTCTCTCTACGACCTTCTTCGTACTGGGGGAGGGGGGGGGGGGCAGATGGAGAAAGGCCTGGAGGCTCTTCCATTTGTGTTTACACATACATGTCCTTTGGAGAAACTCTGGAGACTCTCTAGAGCTCGTTGCATGTCTGAAAGCTGCTCGAGACATAATTAGATGTCTGTAAACTCTGAGTCCTGTTTTAACATTCCTCATTCAGCTTTATGAACTTGCTGAAATTCCCTCTTATTCAGAATTTACACATTTTCAGACTTGATTACACAATTTTAAGAAATGTACCCGGTAATTTACAATAAACTACTGGCAGCTATAGTCACCAGCAAGATAATTTTACTCTACAGTATATACATACAAACATCAGTTTATAACCATTCAAATATTACAGTACTGTACTGCGTATTTAGATGTTTTACAGTATAATACTATAATGCTTTGTGGCCATCATACTGTTTTTCACTTCAAACTGCAAGCATAAAAATAGTTCAGTTAAGAAATGGCCTTAAATGTTTAGGTTTTTATTGAAGACAAAGCATCAAACATATTCCATGATGATGTAATCCATAAAAAAAACTCCCTCCCTCATGCTGAACAGGTTCTCACTCTGCATGTCATTGGATGAATTCAGTTTTCTCCTTTAACTATGAAAATAGATGAACCTGAAACTTCACAATTGAAAAACAGCACTGGAGTAAACTGAGCTGAACAGAACACTTGTGCGGAGACCTGGTGAAAGTACAGTTCCTGTAGGGAGATACATTTAGGTTCCATTAAACCTTAAAGTACATTTTTCTCATTGTCTTTCAGTTTCTCTCCCCCTTTTTGTCTGGACCTGCTTCTCCTGTGTTCCTAACACCACATGCCCTAGTGGGCCTTTGTTCCCCTCTCAGGGTTGTCAACATTTAAATGCGTAAAAAACATAATAAGATAAAAAGCATGTAAATTGTGATTCTTTGCAGAGCTTGTGGCCTCCTCTTGAGATTGCAAGTTGAACACGAGACAGTAAGAACTGGGCTGGGTGATCTCATAGAGGACAGGACATTTGTGATGAAGCAATCAACTGTGTTTCCTCTAGATTTGCTCATGTGATTCTTACCCAGTCAGTTGTGTACTGGCTGTGAGGGTCAGGTGCCATCCACATGACTTGGACTTCATCTCTAAAGTAACCCAGGAACAGGCCCAGTATCCAATTCTTTGCTGTCAGTCATCGTGGCAATCATCCTCTTCAATCCTTCCTCTTATATCATTTAACGCCCATTTTGTTCCTATGCGTCAACTGTGTTAAAAGAAGTAATGGAAATTATTCAGCCTGAGTTGTACAGTTGAACAATAAATACTTTATTATACTGCAGCACTGTACAGAATTCCCTGTATTTTTACAGCAATTTGTGACAGAGCGCCGTAACAATCCTGTACTTATTGCACTTGAAAATTTTCCATTAAAATGCAGAGAAAAATTCTTTCTGCGTAATTTCCCCAGATGAAGTCAGAGCTATCTCAGGTCAACCCTGATTCTCACTCAGATGCCTTTCCACTGGAGAACCCACAGTTTATTCTGGGAGGAGGAGTCCCGGGGATCTAGGGGTTGATTCCTGATAGGAAATGCCTCTGAAGCCAACAGGAACACAGCACAATGGAGAACATTGTGAAGAATCACAGGGTTTTTATTTAAGGCTGCGAACAGGAGAGTAGGGGAGAGGAGAGTAGGGGACAGTGCTGAGGATGGGAACATGTCCCGGTTTTAGCCTTCTCATTTTGCGTCATCCCTTCGTCAAAACGTATAAATCACAAGTGTGTCACCCAATGAAATGAAAGAACCCCCTGCCCCCTGCCATGTCTCATCCCCTCTCTGCTATACGTCCTCTCAGGCTTCTACCATACG
The DNA here is from genome assembly GCF_947347685.1 of Pleuronectes platessa. Lineage (NCBI taxonomy): Eukaryota > Metazoa > Chordata > Actinopteri > Pleuronectiformes > Pleuronectidae > Pleuronectes > Pleuronectes platessa. Next base: position 9,874,303 of record NC_070639.1, read on the forward strand.
GCTCCTCTGCACTTACACAACAAAACAGATGAAAGACGTGTGATTCTAACAGCGGGGGGGGGGCATGGCTTGAATATACACCGACAGACGGACGGTGGGCGAACGACTTCTACTGAGTCGGAGAGAGGAGAGAAGTCAAATGGACGCAGAGCAGAGCAGCTGTTTGCTCTGATTTCTCTCGTGCGTCACACTCCGGCCCCTCAGGAGCAGCACAGCAGTTTGAAACTAACCCCTGAACTTTATTGGCAGGGCCAAGAGGACACAGCTTACAGTGGCGTCGGTTGCCAAAATGTGTTTATTGTTTCCCATATTTTCATAGAGCGTCCCTCCTGAGCGAGCGACTGTCGAATGGTCACGTCTGTGCTGCTGCTCTGATGTCAGCCAAGTGTTAAACTCGTCCTGCGCCAAGGACGCACTGGGTTGTTTCAGCCTGAAGGAGAACTGTCAATAAGACGTGACTTGTTAATGTTCTCTCTTTTAAAAGTCAAGCTGATTCTCCACAAAGTCACGCTACTGTAAACTTATGATTACTGACATTTTACCAATAAGGCTCCATTTTTAAACTGTGATTATTAGCTGAGTGGCCAGTTAATCTATTGTTCTGTTCGTCAGTTATAAGCCATTAGTAATAACAACTCACGGATTAGCCGGTTGTGGATAATCCTCCTCCAGCCCGACACTTTGCTATAGATTCACATGGAATTCAATCTAAGTTATTAAAGTCATGAACACAGTTTTAAGAATTTCTGATTTCTTATTAACTGTCAATTGTTTAATACAAATTTACTTCAGCAACGCACGGATTCTGCTGTCGTAAATGAGCCGTTTACAAATGGATTTTAGTCTTGATGTCCTGCAGCCCAACCCGAGGATAAGTGGTACAATCGGCTCGACGAAGACATGTCTAAGTTCCTAGGCGGTGGACTATGGGCAGAAAGTTACGGACATCAGACCGGAAGGTCTCTGGTTCGACTCCTCGCAGTGACAATAAAAACATACCTGGATGGACAAACCCTGGATCTGTTCGAAAAGTCCGAAGAGGACTCTCCCTACCCCCACTTTCTAAGTTCCCCTGAGCAAGGCACCTTACTCCCCCAACATCTCATCCCCGGGCGCCGTGCATGGCTGCCCACTGCTCTGTGTGTCCTGCTATGTTCACCAGATGGGTCAAAAGCAGAGGACAAATTTCCCGAATCTGCATGTAGTGTGACTGTGCATGTGTGTTTGGGATCAATAAATATATTCTTCCACTTCTATAAATGAGTCATCAACCAGTAATAAAGCCATTTATTACACCTTTTAAACCCTTTATACATCTCAACTAGAGGAGTCTAGAACTCTGTGCTCAGACGATGGATGTCATGGTGGCGACCTCGATTTATTTCTGACAGAAAGAGATAAGTAACAGAATCCTCTCATCGTCTGTGTCATCGTTGAGCACCACAAACGCAAAAGAGGCTAAAATCCCACATTTCTACGACCACATTGTCGCAGACCTCTCCCCATGGAGGACGGCAGCAAAAGTGAAGAGATGAAACAGTTTTATATAGAGGGGACCGCTGAAAACAAATGGAGGAACAGACACGTGATCCACATATTGACTACGGAGGCCTAAACGTGCCAGATCACGACATAGACTGCTGTATAAAGATGAATGATGTCTCTCCACTTCCTCCAACTATCCAGGAACAAAGCCAAAATATTCTGCAGACGAACACTGGCATCCCGCTCATTTGGAAAACCTTCCGATACATGCACTCGAGTCAGCCTCAGCTGTCTATCATGATGTTTTCATGGCATCAAATAACTCTATGAAACCAAACTTATCAGAAACATTAACACTTGAACATACATCAGTTTGATAAGAAGTACCTAAAATGAAAAAAAAAAATTATATTTAAGAAACATTTATTCAACGTTTACTTTGACTTTTTAATTTGGTCCATGTCCAATCTACCAACATGGACAGGGTTGGATTTATGAGTTATGTACCGCAGCCGGCTGCCAGGGGGCGATCAAGATGCTTTTGCTTCACTTAAGTTTGGCTGTCATGCTCAACTTCTTTATACACAGTCAATGGGTAATGCTTATTAACACAGATTGTGTGTATTTGTAACATGACATATTATAAATGTATGTTTGTTGCATGTCAAACTTACTCCACATATTTTCCCCACAAATTTGTACAAATCAGATAAACTCAAGCAGCATTATGAACTATTTCCTCTGCATGGCTCTGCAACAATTTATACTGATGACACCTCTGACTCAGTGAGTATACAAATTCAAATACTGAGGATATGTGTCGTGGTTTGGTAGCATAATGTTATTAAATTTTCAAATCTGGGTGGTAGCGAGGAGAACCCAGCTGAGCACAGACCGACCTGTACTTTCACATTCTTTGACTTTGAACACACACCCACTGCAGCAGCTGAGCAGATAGGAATCTAGAAATATGAAAATGATGGGCGGAAAGCATGTAAAGCATTTAATTGTTGCTGACAATGCAACAGTGTGCGGAGTGCATGTGAAGAAAAAAAAAAGGAACTGGGGCAGAGAACCCCACGTGCACCAGCACACAGACCCAGTGGTGCCTCTGAGAAGAGTGTGATGCTGATGTGCAGTGAAAGGCAGAGGTGGTGCATTAGTTGGAGTGTGGAGCCGCTGTGAGTCAGATTGTGCTGCCGTGTCAGCTCGTCCAGACAGACGCTGCTCTCCAGGCTCTGTGTAGGTGTCTCTCGGGGGACCGAGAGGCTTTTCTGTTACGAAACCCAGAGCTCAGGCCAGTAGCTGCTGCACCTCTTCAATTCTTCATGACATGCAAGGGCTGCCTGCATCGCCTGGTTGGCAGCGCGGGGTCACAGGGCTCCAGTGCAAAATGTTTTTTTGAAATCACACGTCCATTAACAGATTATCTCCAGCACTTTGCTGTTTTACGTGGGCTTTTTACTACAGGACGTTTTCACAAAGAGCATTTTAATCTTTGTTTCGGCTCGGAGTCACATTTATTTACTCGTTCAGCTACAGTGATCAAAGTCCTACAGGAGCCGTTTGTTCTGTACTTTGGTGTTTGCTCTCAAAATGTTCTGCTTTTAAAGTCACAGTTTCTCCAACAAATGCATACATTTTTAAACAGCCTTTCTGAGCTGTCTGCCCAATATGAACTAAAATACAACTGGGGTCATATCCCTGCACAAATGTAAAATGTTGACTTTTAGGCAACAGTAAATAAGAGAAATCTAACTTTTTAAAACGTTGTTTGAGATGGGGTCAAAGCTGCAGCCATAGACCCTAAGTAAAAATCTGGTTGGGCGGTTGTTGTTCAATGGAGAATCCTGTGATAATGACAGCTTTGTCAAAGTTTGGTTTATTTCATTGAGGAAGTCTCAGAGATCAATCTTCACAGTTACCTGTTGACCCAAGGTGTCCTGGACTGAAACCGAAAGCAGCAGTTGTGACCTCAGCAGAGAAACTGAGTTGCGACAGACTCAACAGAGCGTTTGTCATAGATTTACTGGAATCTCTCTCTTTGGGGAAATGAAAGATAAACTCAAAAGGAATCGCTCCTGATGTCTTTGTGATAATTTTGATTTTCAGGATTAATTTCTTCTTTTTGAAATATGCGCATGTATATGTGTAAAATATGTAAAGGAATTTGTTTTTTACCTCCAGAGGTGGTTTTGTTTTCAGCACTGTCTCTTTGTTTCTTAATAAAGAAAAAAAAAAAAGGAGAGACGGTGGACTAGTGGCAGAAAAGGTCTCTGGTTCGACTCCTCTGAGAAAAAACTAAAAGACGAAACTGGATTGATCTGTTCAAAAATCCAAGAGGATTCTCCCTACCCTGTCTAGTGCCCCTGAGCAAGGCACCTTACTCCCCCAACATCTGCTCCCTGGGCGCCGTACATGGCTGCTCACTGCTCTGTGTGTCCTGCACCAGATGGGTTAAAAGCAGAGGTTAAATTTCCCTACCTGCATGAGTGTGCCTGTGCATGTCTGTGCATGTGTTTGGGACAAATAAATGCATCTTAATCTTAATCTTAATCTTGTTTGTTGGCTTGTTTGTTTGTTTGTTTGCAAGATTGCGATAAAAACAAATTATCACAAAAGCTGGTAGAAGGATGCGATATAAGACCCCATTCAATTTTGATGTGGATCCAGACCTTGGGGCAGATCCAGGAATTACTCATCACTTTCTTTAACATTCTGAGATAGAGTGTTTTTTAACATTTTCTCCAAATTCCCCGAGAATAATTCATGGATCCTCATGAAATCAATCAGATGTATTTATGGAACTGATATGTATGAGTGTGTCGAATAAGGTGCAGCTTGATTGAATTTAAGGTGACTGTTGGGCCTTGGCACCTGGAGCACTTTGTCTTTTAGTTTGATTAGTTTAATTAAGGCACCATTATTACCCTTTAAAAGATTATGTCCTAATAACTGGTTGTTAGCATTTTTTGATCGTAACAAAATGTCCTTTGTTTGTCACGCACAGTCTGAGGAGGTGTGATGTTTCCCTTTATCACTCTCACTGTTGACTGCATTAGACTTTAATCCATTTACTTCCTACTGACATTTTAAGTATCAGCCGCGTTGTTTAAGGCTCCAGCGCAATTAAAATGTGTCACTTCTGGGTCACATGATGCACTTCAGTGTCTCCGCTGACGGTGACCTTGCATACCGCAGACTTATGTAACCTCGGCGGTCTCCGTTTCCACAGACGTGCAACATGAGCTCCGACACAGAAGTCTGAACGCACCGGGTGGTGTGTGTGTGGTGTGTGAGAAGCGTAGCGACCTCTCACACACCTGCTATCAAACACAGGTTTCCAGCAGCTAGGTGGGACATTTTGTGATGGGTGCGTTTGATTCAGTTTAGCACATTTTTAAATAACAGTGAGAGGAGTTGAAGACAAATAGCACGTGTGCATAAACGCCTATGTGTATATTCCAGTGCACGTGTGGAGGTGTTTGTGGACGCATGTGTGTATTTGTGCCGGATGAGATGTTCTTCTGACTGAGGAGGTTTTCCATTTTGGGAGCCCCCGTCCTCCCCATCTGTTTTTTTCATCTTTTACGTCAATGCCTCCAGACCGTCACTGAGTGAAAGGGTTTTCCCGCTCGATGCCTCCTGAGAGCTGCTGCCAGGCTCGCTTCATCACTGTACGTCTTACGGGCCAATGAGTTTTCCGTTTAAGCTGGAGAGAATACTTCAGTGGAAAAAGTGAACACTCACTAGTCCCTCAACTTCCTCAACTTCCTCGTCTCTTTTGTTTACGGACCCTGGCATTTTCCAAACAGGTTTTTGTGCAGTGAAATAATAAACTCATTTATAATTGTTTCCCCTCAGTGAAGTGGCATGTCCCACATAAGATCATGACGTCAACAGGATGTGCGCTCACTTCCTCTTGAACGGAGGCACTCGTTCCTGTCATCTGACTTGCAGTCATGTGGTTGTGCAGTAACTTCGTGCAACACAAAGACGGAGAGGAAGTAACACGACCGGGCAGCTCGGGAGAGCGGCTGCAGCCTTGTAAATGAACAGAGACACAGCCGAGTGGAGGACTCGCGGAGTGACAGACGATCAGCCCGGAAGGATTTGAGTATACCAGACAGAACATAGAGCAACGGACAGATGAGGATGATGAGGGGGGGAAAAAGAGGAGCAGGAGGCGCAAATCTGTCAGACGAGACTGTTAATTACCTCGACAAATTCAGCAGAGCCTTATGACTGCCAGGCTGGAACAAACTATTGCTCCTTGTCTCAAATAATCAGCTCTGCTAATGCCAACCCTTGCCCCCTGACTGGACCCATTTCTCTGCCCTCCGTCTGGTTGCACAAACACTCATGACCCACTTAGAGAAGCTTACACACACACACACACACCCACACACACACACACACACACACACACAGAAAGAGACATATCTCTACAATCAGCTCTGAGAAACAGCTCAGAGAAATGAAAGGCAGACTTGTTAGCTTTCCTCAGACTTGTCGGCTGCATTGTGAGGCCGTCGTTCTCCGACTCCAGCTCTGGCCGATGGCCTCATGTGTCCACTGCAGCCACTCGAGTGTTGACAGAGGTAAACAAACAAGCTGCATCCAGCTCGAGCTGAGACAAAGAGCCAGTCATTGAGAGGAGAGAGTGTGAGGCGGCCACTCTGACCGATAACCCCCCCCAAAACCAGCAGCAATTTATGTGTGTGTGTCTGATTGTATTGTATCTTAACAACATTAATGAATTTCTTCTTATTTATGTTCAGCTCATACGGTTATGGGTTAGGTTGGGGTTGCTCAAAAGCAACATTACATCACAAGTCAGCTGCAGCCCTCTTTCCCTCGCAGTCACTGCACAGTCATGAGGGGGATGAGGATGACTGCACATGTGCACCCCCGTGGGTTGGATTCCCGGAAGATCTATTCAGGAATATTGATTAAACCACACAGTGTGTCTTGAAAAACATTTGCAAGTGCAGGGACCAATAGATGTCTCAGGTTTCAAAAAGTCATTTGGGGTAAAAAACAAAGTATCAGGGAATCTCTGAAGCTGAGACTCTTCGCTCATTAAGATACATTATCTGGGAACCATGAAAGTCTGCACTATATATTCCACTCCAACAATTGATGAGATAAACAACTCATGTCTCTTTGTGGTGCAGGAAGGAGTCTGGGCAGCACTTATACCCATGATACCGTCCCGCAACATGTGGTCATGTAGCGACAAAGTAGCAGCGTTCTCTCTGGGTTCACGAGTGAAACAGGAGCTGGAGGCCGACGAGTCAGGCCCCTTGTGACGCAGCCGTCACCCGACAACTCCTCCCAAGTTTCCACTGAGACACAACTTGTGACACTCCTGTGTCATGGTGCGACCACGTGGTGCGACGAGGGGCTCTGACTGTGTCTGTGATCGCCGTTCCTCCTCGGCTCCATCTCTGACACTGAAGTGAGAGATGACACAAGGGGGGGGGGGGACTGCTCTAGTTCCATCTTTAACAACAACAACAACAACTCTAAACATGGCGGGGGTTGTATTTCTGAGAAGCCTGGTGAATGCATTTCGAGGAATTGCCCCCCCCCCCCCAAAAAAATGACATGTGATTTCAAACACAGAATTTCCTTTGTGAGATTGAAAGATACATATTCAACAGAAATAAAAACACTATCATTATTACCACAATATTATTTCGATCAATCGCTCTTATTAAAGACACGTCTATTTCACAGCCTCCAACCAGGAGACGTTTATAGTGAAAATTATTGACTCATATGAACTTTTTTTTAAATCTTGATATTATTTCTGGCCACATCGTCCATTTTTAACGGGCATAAAACAGTAAATGACATTTTTAAAAACACCAGAGTGGTTGGAGCCTTGGTGGGTGGGCTGGTGGGAAGGGGAGCGTGCTGGGTGGAGGTGGAGGGGCTGAACACGGACGGTTTGTTTTGTGGTGTGTGTGGGTGTGACTGTTCAGAGGGAGACCAACTCAGCTGCTTGATGAACTCAGTATGAGACAGTGATGGAATGTAAAGCCTGTAATGGAATGCTCACACGGTCGCCAAAGCCTGCTGTACAATATTAACAGAGCCCAAAGTGCGTCATAGCGCTCACAGCTGACTGTGTGCGTGCGTGTGTGCGTGTGCGTGTGTGTGTGTGTGTCCCTTTAATCTCTCTCTCTCTCTACTGTAGTGCCACACTGGTCTTGTGGTGGTGAAGTCTGAGCCTCCCAATCCGAGTCCCTGGGTGGTGTCGCCATAGAGACAGGAACAATGTCAGCGCTGCACATTCACCTCATATTCAGGGCGAGTGCGTCGTCAGAGATTACAGCTCCGACTAGAGGGTGGAGACAATTAGTTGCAGGGTGTTTTGAAGACATTAAAAACGTTCTGCTGGTTTTAATTTGACGGGATAATTATGATCATGATAACAATTACAGTCAATCCACAAAATACTGTATTATTATAGGATGAAGAGGAAGAGTCCAGTCATTGGTTCAGACATTTTGAGCAGTGGTGTAGCATCCGTGTGAATCTGGAATCCTGTGTCCTGGAGATACATTCATATAACGTTCAGTTCAGGTTGATTTACGTCTAATGGGGATTTGTTTCGTTTTTACATGTGAAAAATAGACAGACATCCTACATTGTCAGTCAGGGGGAAAATGTGTCATAATAAAAGTTTTGCACCAATACGAAAACATTGTACCGGCTTTAAAATAAGGTGTGTAAATATCCATATTAAGCCGAATTCTGTCTCCTGGAAATTACATTTATATAAAACTAATTTGCATGCAAAAGTATGATCTGAGAACATGTCACTGTGATCAGATCCGTTTACTGTTAACATCGTGAGCAAAGATTTGTATTTTCATTATCTTAACAGTCGTAAACATGATGCTAGTGAATGTATTAGCAAAATGTTACTGGACAACATGTTTGTTTCGTTTCAAAAAAGGAAGTAGTTGTTTAAAATCAATTTCTGTGAGACAAAAGTGTTTTTTCTCTACTTTCGTCTGATAAAGTTACCCGTGACAGTTTCATAACTCATTCAACCACTCCACACACAGCTGTACATCTCCCAACCTCTCTCCAATGTAATGAGTGGAAACACTGGGTGAGAGGTGGGGTACACCCTGGATAGGTTAGCGGCAATGGTCCGAAATTTAGAAAGACACAATTTTCAGGAAATATAACAGAACAGTGAAACAAATGATGAATGAAATGTGAAAACTCAGTTAATCTTTTTTTTTAAATACCATGAAAATTGGTACAGTTTGGTCGGCTGCCAGTGAAAATTCTTCTTGAGGCGTGGTTCTGCTGAAAGGGAACTCCCTGTAGTCATTGCTAATTATTTGTTCCAGCTCCTAATAGCATGATGTGACCCAGCTCCAGGAGATATTACTAATTCCGCTGCTGGGTGTGTTTAAAGGTCATGCTGTGCCTGTGCCGCCTCCTTTAATTGTTCACTTAAACTTAATATAAGCCACGTACCGAGTACCTGTGTACTCACATTTCTCTCATTAACAGGTGACGCACTACCTGCTGTACAGTATCACTTGAAAGTGACCTTATCCTGTCAGACAAAGCTAAGAAAATATCTGTAGAGCCATGCAAAACAACCTGCCCAGGTTGTTGAAACAGCCTTTGTTTTCTGGCCTTTGTTATTTACTTCAACCAGTTTTCCTATTAGCTCAGTTTTGATGCTCAGAATCACTGACTGCACTCAGAAAGCTTTACAATGTCAACAACGTTCTATTAGATGATGTGAAGAAGTAATAGATAGATGGATACTTTATTAATCCCGTGGGAAATGACTTCAAGCGGGATATTTTTGCCAGATAATGAGATAAATTTGACATGTTCACAGGGTCTCCCAGGTCTATTCACACAATTGCACTTTTAATTCTGGTCTCCACCAACTCCTGAGAGAAATATTAGGCTCTTTAGCTGCTGAATGAACAACTTCATCAGTAATTAGCTCCCCGTTTTTTTTCTATTGGACAAATTAATGCTCTGAGGCAGGCAGATTTATCATTACAAATGACCTTTTCACTTTGTTTTAACATTTTATTGAGTAAATATTGTTTATAGCCACTATAAAATCAATGGTCAGACTCAAAAGGATGAAAACCCTGACATAGGGTGCGACAAATAGAAAGAATTAGATGAAGACATGAAAAGATAATGTAGCACCAAATTAAATTGGATATTTTCTGTTCCATATATTTTCTCAAACTTCACTCATTTTACAGTTGGACCGAATTTCGGCTTTGTTTTGCGTCATTTGCCGCAGAGTGGACAGTGTTCCTGACCGGCTGTCGGACGAATTTCTGACATGTCCGAGTTGCTAGTGAGAAATGGTGATTCCCCCTTTTTTTAAATGTTCAGCCACACAGAATGACACAATTCAGCACGTTTCCCCTTTTCACCATTGTAAAAATTAGTCTGGAGGGGCAGACAGGAAAATCGTGAGCTTTTAATTTCCATGGCAGAGTTTAACAAAACAAAGGCTTAAATAATCCTGTATGCCGACTTGGAGTGGTCTCTTTGTCAGCTGTGACACTGCTAATGTGTACTGCACAGTTTGTACAAAAAAAACAAAGTTCATTGCTCCTTTTTAACAATCTCAGAGCTTTTTGTGGCTGTTTCCCTCGTCGTGTGTGTGAACTGAGTGCTGCTAACGTCCACGAGTTTCACAAAACCTCTGGTATTCGTACTCATCCTGCCAGAGGGCTCGATTATTGGCAGTGACGCATGTGTACAGTCCGTCGCTCACGTACACACAATCAGCAGGGTGCTAATCTCACCGCGAGGGGAGAGCTTCACAAGCCGCTAAATTGGCTTGGTAGAGAATATTTCCCCCATTGTTTTTTTATCTGCTTTACAGCACATTCAGGCCAGTGGTGCACAGCAATGCAATAACTGACACTTTATAGTTTCTTATGCAACAGTCCTTGTGACTGTTACAGTATCACTGGCATTTTGACTCTGAATTTCCCTTTTGTCATCAGGCCTTCACTGGGATTTTTTTGTTTTTACATTTCCACAGTTGCACTTCTTCTCTCCAGCGTTTGCTTTTTTCCCCTAAACTTCTCTCTCTTCTGCTTTTGCCCACATAAACGATTCTGGGAAACCTCTTTGCTCGATGCCCTTTCACTTTTGATAAGTGAATTACTTATTCAAAACGTCTGAAAGTTTAATGTAGAGCTGTCTGTGTGTTGAACCTTGGATTATTTTGTGTGGGTGTGTGTAGATGGAACAGAGTTGGAAGTGAGATAGGTTCATCTGAGTGGGCCTCACACTCAAGTGCGTAACAGTCCAGGCCAAATCCCCAAATGCCTTGAAAGTCCCTTTTTACTCTCAGCTCAAGAACTTTCCTCTTACACTTTGTTGTAAGTACAAACATCCAAGTACTGTACTTCAAGTTCAAGGCTAGCGCTGTTCAAAAAACTTTCTCACAGATTTCATACAAAGTTCACAAAACAACAATAAAACAATGATCCTGATTATTCCTCTATTATTTTTCATAAACATAAATAAAAAGATATCAATGAGCCAAACCAATGTGTTAAGGGACATTTTTTCAAACATACACACAGGAGTTTATTTTCACTCCCATACTCCCAGTCGCACTAAATGGATTCATCCACAGCTGACAATATATAGTCGTAACTCTACAGTTTCAGATTTAACACAGCTAAATATATCAGCTCTGGAACCAAACTCCTGTTCCTGATAACACTTCACTTTAAACCTCATTGAGTGTTAAATATATAAACATATGTGGTTTATTACTCCGTGAAATGTGGTTGTAAGTGGATATTAACGTGAATGTCAACAGCTATAACTCCTCAATAACTGGAGGCTGGACTCTAAACACATACATCTTCATGAGAGAATGTGTACGTTAAGTACCACTTAAACATGTCATTAAAGCCACTTACACATACATTATAGCTTGTTAAATGGGGAGGATTAAAGTAACTTATCACCTCCAATGTTTTATTGTATAAGTTGCTTGAAATGCTATATACACATCAATTCATTAGTGATAAAAATATCATAACAAAATATAGTACACCACCAGCTAAGGCCTTTTTTAAGCATGATGTTTGAATTTCAGTTTCGACACCTTAAAATAAATTTGGTTGATATTACTTTTGCTGTGTTGAAACTTTTTAGGAAGTAAAGAATCTGAAGGATCCGAATCGACTTCCTCCATCAGCGCTCATCTCCAAGTCCTCTTCTCTCTGCACCTCCTCCTGTTTGCCTCCAAGTCATGTAGCACTGGGAGCTCAGGGACAAACTGTACAATCCACACTGAGTCCCGTGTTTCTTCACTCTGGGGTGACCCGCACTGAACTGTCCCGACCCTGGAGCTCAGTTTACATGCACATATACACAACCAACCTCAGAGAGTTATAAACAGAATCACCTCCATTTATCTGTCACAGAGGCAGATACTGAATACTCAGCACACAGACTCTGACAAGGACATTTCAGCTGGGCCTTGGCCCAAGAGCAAGTATGATGTGTGTAAGATTACATAAGCAGCCGAATGTCGACTTGTTCCTGGTGTGATCATGTCAGCACATCAGGTGTCAGTAAGTGTTTGGAATTAACAGCAGCCTCTGAAAGTTTCAACACGTTACCAATATATTGAAAATGTGACTCAGTCAAAGCTCTGAATTACTTTCAGTTTAATCCCTCAGTCTGTCAGTTAAATTTCTATGTCCAGAGTTCCACGTGGAGTTCCACAGGGGTTAAATTTATGTCTACTACTTTTTATTGCATAAGCTTAGTATTGATTTTCAATAAATGGCATGTAGCAATTAGTTCAAACAAAACTTAGTCCTTTTAATTGACTGTATCTCCAACACTTATGCGTAACTTATGTTTTACTATAGTTCGATTCAGATTCAGATGTGTAAGAAATAAAAATAAAACCGATACTATCTTCAGCTTTTAGATATTACATGGGTATAAAACCACGATAGCGGAATTTATTTGTGTGTGGAAAAACAACTTCCCCTTTTTTTTGTGAGCAGAAGTAAAAAGGGGAAAACGCGCTTGCCAACTGGCACTAATGTCAAATCAATAGTTTATCACATACAGTATTTTTTTAGGCTGATTCCATTATCAGCATTAAAAAAATCTAAATATAAAATATTGGCCATTTAAAAAAAATGTGAGTATGTGATGGTTTTTAGGCATAAGCGTTTATTTGCCCTTTCTCTTCTGACATTTGCTTTTGAACTTTTCTCTGACAGTCTGTATTGTTTTAATCGTTAAAAGGAAGGAAATTAAGTCTCCCTCCTTATCAAATATGTACAGCATTATCAATTGTTTTAAGTTGTTGGTTTTCTACCTAATATCAACAAGTTTTAGTGGAATTTCATTCATAAAATATGCCTCAACAACAACTCACAGTTTATGTTTGTGCAAACTTCTATAAATCAGACAGTGTTGTTGAGCATGTTACAAAGATTTTGTCGGTTACTACAGGGTCAAGTCTTCGGCAGCAGCTGATGACAGTTATGTTTGTGGTGGCTGGACATCTAATGCACAGTGCTCCTTTCACCCTGAGCCTCCAGGAGCACATTCCTGATGTTAATTGCCAAATGTCAAGCCATATGTTACATGTACAAACGATTAGGACTATTTTCGAGTTTGTGATTTGTGGTGGGTCATCACCCTGTAAATCTGTACATGCAGTGAACAGCAAATCCACGCATTGCTAAGTTTGGAACAGGCAGCACCCTGTTGGGTCCAGTAGAAATTAGAAAGGGGATTCACCACTGTCTTAGTCTCTAATCTAGCTGCAGATAATGAATGAGCAGGGAGAGAAGACGAGAGCAGCAGAGTTCACGTGACTCTCGGATGGTTCGGCTTCTCACGTCCAGCCAGCCGGTAAATTCTGCTCAGACGTCAGACACCTGTCCGTTCCCGGTTTCATGAATAGCCGACCAGCAGGAGGGTCGCGGGGTCTGATGCATCATCGCTCTGCATCATAGCAGAGGATGATGTGCATCATCTCTGTGCTTGATCATCAGTGACTGGTAGAAGATGAAGCAATAGAAATATTTTTTACAGTAAAATACTGTCACTAAAGGTCAGTGTTTAAAGATCCTCTATTGACTTACATTAAGATTGGCTGGTTTTTTATATTAATCAAATAAAGTGGATAAAATAACTTAATTAAGCAACACTCACATTATCATGAGTTATACAATAATAACATTATTTCCTTATGAGTCACTGATAATTACCAGTTATACCAAAATAAGTTACTTTCTTAAAGGGAATGTTTGCCCAAAAATGAAAATGCACTCATTTTCTAATTACAACTATGCCGAACGTGGGGTGGGTGAAGTATATGAGTCCACAAAACAGTCTCAGGCGTAAAGAGCGTTGCAGCAAAAGCCAATATAGTTGAAGTAACTGGGGTTTAAATTCTTCAAACGTAAACAAGAACAGAAATACAACATTACATGCCTTCATATTGCTGCGGTGTCATCCAGGGGTCCGTAAGCCCGACATTCAAATTCGACTCGAAGCAGCGTATTAGCATCATGTTTTTAGCCTCCACTGTTATCCTCAGCCTGGAGCCAGGTTCATGTTCTCGCGCACACACCTGACAAACTCTAGCCTCTATGCGTGACGTTAGCTATCGTAAGCATATCTCATCTTGCGATACTCGTAAGGTCTGGCAATAGATGCAGTGTTGTGATTGTCGGGGCTTACGGACGCTTGGATGACACCACAGGAGCAGTACGGAGGCTTGGTATGACTTTTCTGTTTTGTACGTTTTAAGAAGTGTTCACAGGTTACGTCAATTGTGTTGGATGTGGCTGCAACACTGTTTACCCCTGAGACTCCTGAAGTTATTTTTGGACTAGAACACTTCATCCATCCCTCCGTCGGCATAGTGGTGAGTAGATAATGAGTGTACTTTCATTTTTGGGTGAGATATCCTTTAAAACTAGTGAATTGACATATTCTAGTATATGGATCATGAAATTGTAAGTAAAAAAATCAATTTAAAAGGCAGAGAATATGTGCAATATGAATATTAAAATAAATTAGCCTGCAGGTGAAAACAAGTCAGATTTGAGCAAAAAAGCTCTTCTCTTATAATCTTTAAATGTAAACACGATTGATAGTGCATCTGAAAAGTTAGAAAAGTTGATAAAAGAGCAGCGACCATCCATAAACATGTCCACGTTATAAAGAACATTCAAACCACAGCAAGTTTAGGAAGTGAAGTTTATTTAAATAAATAGCCACATAAATAAACAATCTTTCTCAAACTAGCATTCTCTGTCCTTTCGTTTCTCCTCCTACCCTCCACGCAACCACACATGCACACACAGACACACACACACACACAGACATGCACATGCTCACACAGTCAAGTAACAAATAACAAAAGAATGACAAAGAAAAAAAAACATGAAATACTTCTTATTATCCAAAGTTTATCAAAAAGGGTAATTTTTACAGATTTGCATCGAGAGTCTTAGTGTTTCAATAGTTTTGTTTAAATATTTTCGTCATCATGAGAAAAAACTAATCGGTAATAAGAAATATGAATAAAGTGCAATTCTTGCTTCTGTCTACACAGCGAGTTCACAGGTGGAAGAAGCTGTCAAAAGGGGCTTCTGAGTGAACGGCCAATAACGGAGGCATCATTTGAATTTCTTCAGTGTAGTGATCAGAGACGGACACCTCTGATTGTGGGTTTGTTCAGAGAAAGGCACGTGTGTTGGTAACGAGTGCAATCAACAAAAATAAAATGTCGGGTATAAATATCAATACTGCATGTTTCCAACAAAGAGCTTGGTTTGGAAAAACACTTCTCCTCCACAAGATCTTTCACAGATATGAGAGAACTTGCTAAACGTCCGATATCAAACGTCTCCTGCAGCTTTCTAACACATCATCTGCACACAAACATCATTTGTACCAATTTCTAGCCACTTATGGACAACTGAAGAAAGTTTCACTTACAGCACAACATGGTATTGCTATGTTTTCACTCTGCTCATCTAGAAAAGTACAAAAAAAATGAATACCACCATGGTCCTGACAGTAACAGCTGGAGATATTCACATGTGTAGCGTTAAGGTTTGGTGGCGACGGGAGGTTTCTTTCTCACAGCAAAAGCTAAGGAGAACATGTGGAAATGCGAGCGAACCACCGTGCTACATTTCGAGACAGCATTCAAAGTGAAAAGTCAGTAGTGTATCTGTGAGCGATCACCCAGCTCTTGTGCTGTTCACTCTTTGGTTAAAAAAACAAACAAAAACACACCCAAGAATGCTGTGTGCAGAATCAGCCTTTTGAAATGCCTTCCAGTCTCGTGCTCTCAATTTATACAGTGTCAAGTTAATCAGTAACGTAGCTCGTACCGTTTGTAGTCAGCTAGCTAGCACAGCAAGGTCAAGCAGACGAGTTGAGAATCAAACAAGCCTCAGGCATTTACATTTTGACCATCCTATGTAGAGTCTTGCCTTTCCTGTGTATTTCAATGTGAAATATTGCACTGTTCCCACAGTCTTTGCCTTGTCCACATGAAAAATGTCATTCCTCTAGTATTCTGGGATCAACGTGTTGTTTGAAGTTTTTCTTCTGTTTCCAAATTCTTGCCTGAGGAGGTAGTAAAAAGCATCTAACAAGAAGTGATTATCGAATGAGGGGAATACGGATCGGAGTATCCACATACTGTGCATAAGGTGCTATCGAGCTGACTGATGTACCTATTGTGCTTTGCTCATTCAGCTACACTCCCTCCTCCTTTAGTTTTGGCTGATGAGGATGCAGCAGTCTTTTTGCAGCTTGAGGTAAAAGCAGCATTTGCGTAGCTATAATAATCCTGCACAGAAAAAAAAAGAAATCACAGTTTCAATACAATCCAAAATAGACCCCATAAGTGAATGTATGTAAGCTTAGGACACAATAATGCATGGTCATTGCTCTGCTACAGAGAGATGTGTCTTTAGAAAGGCCAACATTGTGGGAGAAATGAAAAAAACAAAAATGAAAGAAAGAATTTTGGTTTTCTGTCCAGTCAAGTGAAAAAACATTGACAACAGGAAATAACACCAAAAACAAAAAAGAATGAGGAAGATGGGGCCTTTCTTTTTACAGAAAATGAAAAAGTAGACTTAGACAGCATCCACATATGTAGGACATAACACATTGGCTAACGTCAGCTCTCACTTCATTCAAGTGAGTCCGTCCGGAGGCAGGATGAGAGTCTTTCAGTCTATTATTGCTTCTCTGGCTGCCTCATACAGATTGAACACCTCATCCAGAGTTTGGTTATTGTTTAGTCTTTAGCTTATATGATATCAAAAGCATAAACACAACATACACACATGTGTACAAGATGTGTAGCCCGTGATGGAAAATAAAGTGTACGTTTTTCGGTTGCATTTGTTCTTTCTCCTTTCCTTCCTTCCTTCCTCTTGTTCTTTTATCACTTCTTCTTCTTTGTCTTCTTCTTCTGGGCTCAAAATCAAGTCATTTTTGCTGTCTCCACAGGGAGAGCAATTGTTGGTCTCGAACATGGCGGAAGTTCTACTTCACCATCACACAGCTACTGAGCGGCTGCTGCCCGGCCAGTCCCAACTCCTGCACGTCGGGATCTGTGCCGGAGGCCCCACCCAGGCTCCACACCACCGGCTTGGACAGGATGGGGCAGGTGCCCAGCGTTGCAGACTCGGGCTGCTGCTGGAGGCTGGAGTGGGGATGAGGGTTGGGTTGCTGGCTGATGTGCAGGCGAGCCTCGAGGAGGTAAGCAGCGGAGGCCACGGGGGACAGCGAGGATGAGTAGCAGGACGAGGAGGATGAGGAGCAGACGCTGGAGGAAGTCTCGAGGGTTTGCTGCCAGGGGCTTTGCTGTTCGGCCACTGAAGGTGGTTGAGGAGGCAGGGTGGAGGTGGTGGGGGTGTAAAACATGGAGGAGGGAGCAAACACTGTTGTTGGCGGAGGAGAGGGCGACTGCTGCTGCGCCAGAAAGAGCAATGGATTCTGGGTATGTCCAGTCTGAGCTGCTTGGACCTGAGGCTGCGGCTGGTGTTGGATCTGCAGCATCCTGGAAAACAGAGACAGAAGATCGGACCTATTATAGGGGATGACTGTTTCGAAACTGTGGTTCCCAAAGTGCTTTGGGGCATAAACAAAGCGAGTATGATTTTTATCCTGAGGTGATTTCCTTACACGTTTTTGACAAATTCTGCGCTTCATGATCCCATATTTAAGCGCTCACCTTTGCTGGTGCAGCACCTCCTCCAGCATGCTGCGGTGCTCAGAGAGGGCGGGACCCATCGAACCTCGGCTGCCGCGGTTAAAGGAGAGGGGAGGAACCACCTGCCTCGTCAGACCCTTGATCTTATTTAATCCCAGAAGCCCTTTAGTACGTGTGTTTTTCCTCAGCTGCTGGCGGAAAGCTTTGAGGCCTGCAGAAAGAGCATGGGAAAGGGTTACACAGTGCTACTACTCTGATCCTTCACTGTGACACAGTAGATGTGAGAAAGATTTGAATTGGATTAAACAGTCGATGCTTGAGGTCATGATCCTTTACCTTGTGTAAGAGAGGTGTCGGAGGCTCGGCGACCCTCCTGGAAGCTGGCGGAGGGCAGGCTGCCCTGGGCGGGAGGGAGGAGGTGGGAGGAGAGGCTCAGAGGAGCTCCTGCTGGCAGCAGAGCTCCACCTTCAGCCCAAGAGGCTGGATGCGCTGACATCTCACCCATAGCAGTCTGTAAAGTACGGGCGGGACTGGATGAGGACTTCAGACAGCTGTCAGAGGAGGCACCATCAGAGGGACTCACCACAATACCTACATTTAGAAGAACAGTGAAGGAGTTAGATTGGGTGGTGCCGATAGAGCGAGGATTAAAATGTGCCTTTGAAATATGTCGGTCATGCTCACATGGAGGGCTGCACTGATGGAAACGGGCCGAAACCTCAGCCAGAGTGTGTCGGCGGTAGGTGTTGGTGGGAGGGAGCAGGGGCCCAAGAGCTTGCGATGCCTCCTCCTCCTCCAGGTCTCGGGGTCGCACCTCCTCACTGATGCTCGTCTCCAGCAGGCTGTTGGGTGAAATGGAGCGATTCCAGAGCAATCTGTTAAAGCTGGCCTCCACTGGAAACACCACACGCTGAAACAGAGGCAGGACGACGGTGAGCCACTGAGGGGGACGTCTGAGCGGCTCAATGCTGTCAAGTTTGAGCGAATGTGTTTACCTGGAACAATCCCCCTTGATCACACTCCATCTCCGGGTACACAGGGGGAGTATTTTTGGCTGGAATTGAAAACGCTGTGGTCCTAAAGCTGTCAGTGGACTCCATTATGACCTGGGGGCAAACAGAAAGCACACAGCGTTTCAGACTTCGAGTACATTTTGCAGGTTGGATCAGGACTAGTCGGTACACCCAGCTGGAGTGCTCACCTCTGGGCCAGTGGAATCTGAGGTGCTCCTGGGTCTCTGGCTCCAGGTTCCACACTGGCGGCTGAGCTGCTGGGTGCGATGCTCTCTCACTCTCTCCAGCAGCAGATAGTAGATAGCCGAGAAGTGATTGTAGCTGCTGCTCTGCAGAGACTGAGGGGAAAAGGATGGAAGACAGTAGATTAGTGGTTTGGCCCCTTTGTTTAATTTCTGTCGCTCCTGAACCGAGTTTATATCCATCCCTCAGTCCCTTAATAGCTTTCCCCTGCCCTCCACCTCTGTGTTCGTCTTTGAGAGAAGCCTGGGACGACTATAAAAATTATCTGTTTGGTGACAACAAAGCGAGATGTCGTTTCTGCTTTTGAAAATAGAAGGATAACTGTCCTAGAAAGCTGAGTGATAAAGCATGCAGGGATATATGATGGGCCCTAATTTGATGCCATACATGTCTGACCTCACCTCATGAAGTCACCTGAGACTGTGAACTCTCTGTTTGTAATGCGACTATAAAATGCTCACAATAAAACCCCAATTCTTTTCTCATTCAGTCACCTCAATAGTCCTCTGGCGGTCGATGCCCAGTGTGTTCATGATGCCCAGCACGGGTTCACTGTAGTCGCCCAGGTTCGAGTTGTACTCGGTGAGCGAGTGGCTGAGGGTCTTCTGGGCGGCCGTTGGGTCCGCCAGCATCCAGCGGTGCTGCTTGATCTGGGCCATGCTGATTCTCTTGGCTGGGTCCACCACCAGCATCTTACGGATCAGGTTCTCACAGTCTGGACGACAGGAGAAACAAATGGCTGTGAGCAATTTGCATTTAGATAGAATTGGTAATAGGCAGTAATCGTCAGATGTCAGAGTGATGGTTACCTTGGGACATGAAGAAGGGGATTCTGAATCGTCCCTCTGTGACTCTCTGTCTGAGCGCAGGAAGGCTGGGTCCGTCGAACGGAAGAGAACCGCACACAAGAACGTAGAGTACGACACCGAGGCTCTGTTAAGAAACAGCGAAAAAGAAAACGTTACGTTTTTTAAATGTTGATGTTTATCTTTTATTGATTCATGATGTCTATAGTCTCTTTATGCAAACTTACCCAAATGTCAAGGTGAGGCCCCTCATACTCTTTTCCTTCAAACACCTCAGGGGCGGCGTAAGGCGGGCTGCCACACCATGTAGACAGAGGCTCCCCTGCGTTGTAGAAGTTTCCGAATCCAAAGTCTAGAAGACACAGGAGGTAACACACCACAGTTGTGTTATTTAAACTTGTTTGTTTTCTCTGCATTCCAGCGTGAGCTGCTTAGGGCACTGGGACACAGATGTGTCTCTATGTAATTTGTCATCCTGATGATGAGGTATTCACAGGCTAGACCACATCAAGCTCATCTGAACATATCCTCATATCCTTTCTCACAAATGACCAGTTGTCTGGCTCTGCAATGAGAGTTGACCAGGAATATTTCTTAATGCAAAAGTGTCTGTTTGTGCTTCAAAGTCATTTCAACTGCTCAACATTAGTCTTGTTTAAATGAGTCAATTATTCGCACTTAATTAGCAGAAAGGCAGCACGACCATGGTTTAAAAGCATAGGAATCCGACTGTCTCTGGGCGAAGACTGAACAGAATACTGATTTGAGATCAGATTAAGGAATGGTTTTCTAATAAAAATCAACGAGACGATCAGGTGAAAGACTTATCTCTGTGGACAATGCAGTTCCTGAGCTTTTCTCTCTAAATATTCTATAGACTGCATCTGCTGCAAATAATATACTTGCATTACATTTAGTTTAGATTACCAGTTATTAACAGAGTTGATACTTTTAATCTTTGTTTTTTGATAATGTAGCAACTGTATATGCTGTGATATAGTATATACATGTAAAAGGCTGAATGTCATGATGTTAAAAATGTAAATAAAAATATTGTGGGGAGAAAAAAATCAACACTCCCATCATAAAGCATCTTGTTACCATGCTAAGGTGAACAGTGTATGGAAGACCTACCAGCCAGTTTTATATTCATGTTGGCGTCCAGCAACAGGTTCTCGGTTTTTAGGTCGCGGTGGACGATGTGGTGTCGATGGCAGTAGTCCACCGCCGTGAGAATCTGCCAAAACTTGTTTCGTGCCTCATCCTCACTCATGCGGCCATTTGAGGTCAGGTGGTCTGCAGGGGAGATAATGTTCCACAACAGAGTCAGTCATATGGGGTGCTCCATCTGTCAAAGTATCAGGATCAACCAATCCAGAATACACTCTTATTTGCAAATTTGAGAGCTGAACTCACCGAACATCTCTCCGTTGTTCGCGTACTCCGTCACGATGTACAGCATGTCTTTGGTCTCCATGACCTGAGCGGAGGGGAGATGAAAAGAAAACAGTTAATTTCAACTGGGCCATGGGCAGCTGGTGTGACGAAGAATATGTTTTGCTCCAAGACCTTCCGATGAGTCTGCTCTAGGCATTTCTTTGAATGGGACATTTTATACCCAGAGAAATCCCCTTCTCATACTTCTCCATAGATGAGTTCCACTCACACAAATCACCCTGGATTTCCATGACATGTTTTGTTGCACAAGCCACCAGCAGCCTTCTGTGTGCTTTTTGTATCACGTCTGGTTAAAATCCTGTTTATACCCGTAAACTCAGACCCAAACAGTTACACTCAGACAAACATATTAAATGGTTAGAACTGTTTCCCTGACACCGGTTAGAAGCTTGGCACTGGATTTCCAGCTACCCCTTTAATATGATTTTCTTGGAGACAGAGATAATGCACACAGGCTGTTTACACGTCGAAGGCATCACAAAAAAACATCAGTGCGATGGCGCAGTGCACTTTGTGGGCCTGGGAGAGACGCTGTGAACAATCCTTTTCAGGAGCTCATAGAAGCCTCCCATTTCCTGGGAGAGCGCTCCGGATCCAAGCAGTTCCGCTAAAAAGGTTCCACAACAAAACAATTTTTCAGCAGATGACAAAGCCCTGTCTGGGCGACGCTGCCAGCCAGCTCTAGATTAAATGTCACTAAATTCCACTGAATGGTGGAGCGTGATTCTTTTCAAGCCACCAGGCCCCTGAGAAAGCCGAGCAGAGAATGATTCAATGCCCAGATGCCTCCGAGCGGCCAGTAGTCTTAATCTGTGAGATAGGGCAGCTCTCAGGGGCTGTCACCTTGAGGTGCGGATGACGTCATGGCTCTGAAGAGCAGGCACGGCACGTCAAGGGCCATCAGCCCCCAACCCCCTCCCCACTTCCTCCAGCACGAGGATTAACTCCTTATCATCCAGATTTTGCCAGTTTCTTTGCCATGAAGTAGCTTTAAGGAGATGTTTTACATTGGTAAACTACTGGGATCTCAACTATAATCAAAAATATTTTTTTATAGGTTTGCACAAATTTATGCTTCATGGCATCTCAGCAAAATTTCTACCAACCACTACACCAGTGGGAGCGGGGGATTAAAGAAGATAAAGAGCAGAGCGGTGGCTCGTCGATACAAGGTCAAATAGAGGATGAGACAAAGACAGAGGGAAAGAGTTTTCAATGACAATAAAGGGGGAAAAAAAACATTCTGTTCCCATGAGACCACCTGGGAGAGTGGAAACAGCAGCTGATTCATCAGGGCCAGAGATCTCAGACGGCTCCCCAAAACTCTGCAGCAAACAGGATGCAAGGCTCGGATCACAAGACGTTCCTGTTACTCACCAAGTACCAAGCATCTGACTAACATTACCTCACCCAAGGGCATGGAGACATTCACAGGGATGCAGGACATACAGGGCGCAGACAGATAGAGCTCACCCAAGTTGGTTTATAGATCCAACATATACAGATATAGTCTAATTGTTCGTATTCTCTTTATATGATCACATGTTGAGATAAGTCTTTGATAACGTGTAGTTTTGGAAATGGGCTTCACTCGAACAAAGAACATTTGACCTCTGACTCGGTTTTTAATTCTAACAAATTAGTTTTGTACACTTCACACACATTGTGCCATTAAATATCACTGGTACTGAATTCCAACAGCTGTTATATCAGCCCTGAATGGAAACGCAGTTAAAACCTCTCAGCTGGTTAACGTCCCATTGTCCCCTCATCTGAGAACTGTATTATATATTATTAAACAGAGATTTTAATGTATCAGCACTTTGTAATATATATCTTACTAATGTCTTTTCTGTTCCTACAATTGTTTTATGGTTTACTGATCTAATATTGTAATTTATTTGACTTCTTAACAACATATACAAAAAAGAAATGTCACATCACTGACCCATAATTTAAATGACATATTTCTTGAAAGCACTATTTCTGTAAATAATATGATGCTTTTGAGGCATTTTAACATCTAATGATCGGTTTCATTATTGATTGATCCATCAATATTGTTTGGGATAAGTCAATTTATCATTTCATATATTACAAAATAAATAAGCCGTTTTTGGGGGTTTCCTTAGGCCCAAAGATGCCTTTAAAATTCTTGTTTGGTTTGACCAAAAAGACAAACCACCGGGATATTTAATATTAAGTCACTAACAATTATCCAAATATCATTAATGACAAATTGTTTCTGTTCTATATTGTTCTGATAATGGATTCTCTACACCCGGCTTATAAAGGTATATATTGTGAAGCTCTTATTTTTGCATGAAAATAAGTGAGAACTGTTCACCTTTAGATATGAATTAACTATAGAGTTCAACAAAGGGCAGGAAGAAAAAAAATGAAATACAAAAAGAGGATTTGTGTGTTCATTTTTTTCAGTTTGTTTTTTGTTTACCAGCAGACGTGTGGCACTGCACTCGCAAGGTCAGCTGAGGGCGAAAAAGCGGATTCTTCCCACTAAGTCGTCATTGTGATTAAATGTAAAGCGTCGCTGTGGGTAGTCGTACTTCACGTGAAGAGCAGACAAATTGCACTTGGCTCGAACAGATGCTAAGTGGGCTTAACGCTCAGACCAGTGGTCAGAGCGTTAACCAGTCTGTCCTGACCGCCATGTTTCCCATGTCTCTGCAGTCACCGCTGACATTATATAAAAGAAAACATCTGAGAAATGCATTGTTCCCTGGTGCCCATGGTTATTCTAACTGTGACACAAACACACAGTCAGGCCAACGCACACACACACACAAACACACACACGCACACACACACACACACACATACACACACACACGCACACACACAGGGAGAGGTCAAATGGATTGCACTAATGCCGCTGTGCTGTCCTTATGATTCAATGTGCTCTGAGAGTCAGCAGCACGAAACAAGCCAGTGCAAATCACCTGGACAACAAATGCCCCTTATTTGTGCCACACACAATGACACTGCTGCATCCACATGTCAACAGTAATGAGGCACAACGCTCTGCACCACAACATTGTTACTGGGGGAAAAACACATTTGTCTGCCACTTTCGAAGCTCTCCGCCACATTGCACTTGACTCCCCTGCACACGGAGCCTTCCAGGCTGCAGGGTTTGGAGACACTGCTTATGTGATACCAGGTGAATAACACAAGGCTCCACTCCCACAGCATTGGGCGCACATACACACACATGCATGAGAACCAGACCCACAGCAGGAAGGTGAAAGAGGATACACACCTGGTACAGCTTGATGATATGGGGGTGGTTCAGCAGCTTCATGATCTGCACTTCTCTGTAAATCTTCTCCAGGTTGGAGGGATTCAGCCTGGTCTTATCAATGATCTTTATGGCCACCTGAGAAGGAAAACACAGATACATTTAATATCTAAGGTTTAACATCTAAAATACACACAGGCCGACACTAGGGAGAAGAGACGCTGACCTGTGTTTTGGTGACTTTATGTCTGGCCAGTTTCACCACTGCAAAGTTGCCCTTTCCCAATGTGCGGATAATCTCGTAGAAGCCGACCTGCAGCGGTCTTCCCTGGGCAGAGCTGGACTGAGTCCCCCGGCTCTTCTCCGTCATGATCACCATGCTGCGCCAGGCCGACGTTACACAGTTGGAATGAATTAAGGCTCGAACCTGCAGAGACAGAGTTGCAGACTAAGTATATCTGGTCGATTCTGAGTATTAACAGATACGAATGTTTTACATTTATTGGGCGAATGCTTTTATCCAGGGTTGGCAAAAAAATAAGAGTCAGTGTTTGTTGGTCTGTGGTGCAGCAGCGTGAGAACTCTTTTGCATTATTGGTGAGTTCAGTGCATGGGAAAAAGAAGCATAGGGTCAATAAGGTGCTAAATTGTTCTTTATTGTTAAACAGTATTGGTGAAAATAAAGGTATTTTGAGGCGTAATCATTTTGTTTTAATTGTTGAGTATTTTTTATTTCTTTTGAATTGTTTTTAAGTGTGAAATAAATAAATAAAAATGGTTAAATGTTTCCTAATGTGTTAGTTTTGGCTGATAAAAACGCGCAGGAGGTAAAATACAGCCCAAAGTTCCGCAGATTGGAAGTGGAGTTGACTGAAACGTTGGAAAAGCTGTAAAAGTGAAAGTCAAAAGTGCCGTTTTTACCTTAAAGAGCGGACATGAAGCTTCTTCTCTCGCAGTTCACACGGATCTCAGAGGAAGCGGCGACCATTCCACAACCAGAGACAAGTGTCCACCAGCACCAGCAGAGCGCGGGACCAGCAGAAGACACCGCGGAGCAACTTTTCCTCCTTGGTCTCCACTCGGGCTGAGTTGGACTTGTTGTGTGCGGGGCCCGGGACTGCGCTGCGGCCGGCGTGTGTCTGAGCGCTCCGGCGGAATGCGGAGCTGAGGGCTTCTGCTGTCAATAGGGGAACTCCTCCTCCCTGCCTCCCTCCTCCCCGCGCCACCATAACAAATTGATACCCACCTTATTGACGTCACACCCGCGTCAGAGCTCCGCGCTGGGTGCAAGGCCGGGCCCGAGCGCAAGGTACGGGTTGCCGGGCAACCGCGCGGCTCGGCGCACGGTGACGCGTGTGCTGATGGTGGGGTTGCTTTGGAGATGGGGACGCTGACGTCAGTCGAGGAGATGTGTCACCACGTGATGTTTCCCTCTGCCGGGGCCGCTGCTCGCGGGCACGCGCGCTCTCACTGCGCCGAGCGACTCCGACAGGAGCCAAGCTACTGGTGATCCACAGTCAGACTGGATCTGCTGCTTACTTATATGACACCGTGAGTGGTTAGTGCATCATTCTACTCTACAGATTCTACTCTACAGATTGTACTCTACAGATTCTACTTTACAGATTCTATTTTACAGATTCTACTCCACAGATTACTTTACTCTTCGCATAGTCTATTCTATTCGATTCTATCATGCTGAGCTCATCACAATTTCTGTTCTATTCCATTCTACTCTGCTCTATTCTATGCTATTCTAATCTATTCTATACTCAGGCTCAGGCTCAGATCACTTCACTTTCTGTTATATTCTACTCTACTCTATCCTATTCCTATTCTACTCTTTTGCTCAGCTCATCAGCTCAGCTGTTCTATTCCATTCTATTGTTATGCTCTGCCCACAACGTCTTCTATAATATCCTATTCTATTCAGCTCATCACAGATTTTATTCAATTCTAATCAATTATTTTATTATGCTCTGCTCATCACACTTTCTACTACATCCTATTGTATTCTGTTGAGCTCATCTCACTGCTTATTCTTTTCTAATCTATTCTGCTCTGTGGGCCCTGCTCTCTTAATTAACTTGAAAAATAAAATAATGAAACAGTAAGTTAATGTTGATTTGTGCTTCATGTGAACTAGAGCAGGCTGATAAGTTGCTTTGGGATTTTGAGGCAGCCTGAGGCTCAGGAAACTCTGCACAGACAGAGAGAAGAATGGATTCTGCTTAATGTCAATAGACTTAGATGAAAATGTCTGCAGTCATTCAAGAAGGGGCCCGGGCAATTATCCTAGACAGAGATCCACCATGAAGTAATGTGTAGACAACACATGTTGTGTGGAGAGGACGGCCTAAATATATCTCTGAACTCTGATGATCTGCAGGATGAGAGGAGGAAAATTCCTAAAGCATGAATTGAAAGTCTCATTGCTGGTGACAGGATGTGATGTACGCCAATGAGGGTGTTAACGCAGAGTCAAAAACTTAAGCACATGCCACAATTTCTGTATTTTTCCCCCTATTATTATTTAATGAAATAAACACAGTAATCATTTGTTCAGAAAAGCATTAACTAATGAATCTGTATTCTTTTTAATTTAAGAAAAATCCACAAATTAAGCTTTCATTTAGCCTGCTCTGTTCTGTTACTGTTATATATTTACTTAATACATCAGTTTTAAAACTTTATATATTATTGCGCCTCAATTAAAGGAACATTACAAACACTTTTCAAAATCAGAATAACTTCTTTTACCTCTTACACTTTTTTCTGCAAAAAGCTATAGTGGAATTAACAGCTAATCAGGAAGCCCTGGGCAATCGTAAAAGAGTGGGCCAGCTGACCAGAAGCCTTTCGGAATGTGGACCAAGAGCTGACACAGAGCGTTTCAGGCAAAGGGTGAAAGTGGCACCACTGCAATATGAAGTTTGAGAAAAATAATGTTTATTTTGAACATTTAAGCTTGTTCATCTATTCCAATAGATTAATAGCCAAAGTATGGGCCTTTTACAGTAGAAATCATACAATTAAATCATAGGAGTCTATTTCTAATAGGTCCCCCTTTCTGATGGATATATGGATAATAAACCCGTGGCTTGAGTAACGGCTTATTAATGATGTACTAATTCTTTATAGATTTTTTTATGCTTTGAAGAAGAACAGGTATTTGGTTGAATGTGCTTTATATTTGGCCATAATCCAATTACAAATGTTAGTCAGGCACTGGCAATATATTCTCATATTACCTTGCAATAAAACACCATGTCTGGTTGATGGGTTACTCTAGTGGTAGTAAATTATATTGAATTAAATCACTGGTCATTTCTTTTAAGCAATAATTAATCCTAATAATACAAACTATAACTTCTAGACTTATTTATAAATAGTGTCTACATCTCCAAATGTAAAAAACCTAGATGTCACCATAAAAAAGGTTTATGGAGACAATGGCTCTTTAATTGAAGGTTTTCTTCAGATCCTCGTGTCTATTCGGATGCTGTGAGAGTTCATCAAACACCATAAAGCTTATTTGCTCTTTACTCAGTGGCTCAGCAATAAATCAGGTCAATGGAATGTTGTGAAAAGTACAGAGAGCTCCCTCTCTGCTCTCGCCACAAAGCAGGTGAGACAAAAAAGAGGGTGAAACCACTATGACACAGAGAGAGCGAAGCAGTTTGAGACAGAAAAGACAGACGGAGGGGGGACAGGGAGGATAGATACGCACATGCTTCTTCTTCTTCTTCTTCTTCTTCTTCTTCTTCTTCTTCTTCTTCTTCTTCTTCTTCTTCTTCTTCTTCTTCTTCTTCTTCTTCTTCTTCTTGTGTTGTCTATTGGTGAGGGGCAACCGATGTCAAGGTGCATTACCGCCATAAAAAAGCACATAAAAGCACATGCTACTACGCAGAAAAATCGAAGTGAAACCACAATGCCATGCTTTGTTAAGTTTCTTTTAATTTAAAAATGTGCTGCAGGTGACCATTAAGAAGGTAATTCAATATTGTAATTATCAGGTTCTGCAACTGGGTTTTTCGTGTTTATACTATCAGATGTCCACACAGCTGTGCTGGTAAAGGATACATCTAAATTACTGCTGACTTTCAGTGGAGCTTCCCTCTTCCAATGTCTTCTCTCAGATTGAGATCCAGCTGAGGGGATTTTCCTGACCAATTTTGACCAATCTCTGTGGGTCACTGGTGCAGTACCAGAGAGCAAAGGGTGTACCCACTCCTGTATTTGTGTGTGTTTCTGCTCCGAGATGGGGGGTAATCCTGATTTTTTTTTTAATCGGATGAAACTGGTATGTGAAAGAAGAAATGAGTCTGCATCTAATTCCCAAGCCACTGTCTGGTCTGCAACCGGAGACAAAGTTAAAACCAAATAAAAGATGACGGCCATAACACGTAACAGGTGGTGGACAGACTGCAGCATTTCATAACATGCTCAGAGTCAGAGCGGCTGAGAGCAAACACCAAACATCCACCTCAGCACAGAGACAGACCCTCCGCTCCCTCAGTCTGAAATGTTAAAGAAATGCAAACCACATGCAAAATGTTTCAGTTGAAAGGTCACGCAATATTTTGATGCACACTCACAACAAAACCCCACAGCCCTCTGCTCCACATCTCGCTGTCATAACCGAAAGTCTCGGCCGGATGCCGTTTCAATATCGGCCTCACATGCGTGCTGCATTTGTTGCACTGCTTGCGTGTGGATAAGGCAGACACAGTAATATAAACTGTGTGATGAGATGTCAGCATGAGCTCACGTATCCGCGAGCAAGCTGGGCCTCTGTTTGTCAAACAATTTAGAGATTGAAAAACAAAATTCTAGAACTTTCAGGCAACACACTGTGACGACAAGTAGTTGTTTTAAGAGACTTGTGCATTGAAATTGCCCTTATTTGTCTGTGTAACTTACTGGTTTTATGAGGACTTGATAAATATAAATAAATAATGAGAATTAATCGTCAGCTAACGGCCCACATGTGGGGTCAAGCTGTGAAGGGCGTTTGTGATGCCAAACCACAACACATGCAGATAATCTTTTTTGCCCCTGAAGAAATAAATAACAGTCTTGTGAGCAGGAGACTTGAAAAGCATGTGTTGAATGTGAGTCAAACCTCTTTCACAGAAAAATAGTTTCAAGGGAGCAACTTTTATTTACTAGAAATGACTTGATAGCATACACACACACTTGTGATATTAATTGTTTGCTAAAGTCACGCATGCAAGTCACAGTTATTCCCTGTAAAGAAAATAAAATACAGCCTTTACTTATCATGTGTAGATTCTCTGCGATGAAAAATACCAATGTGACTGACCAAGCTGTTGTTTTGTCATCAAAGTTAATCAGTTGTGACTGAAAACAGGTGACTTATCTGACACAATTCCCTGCACGCTGCTTGTTTGTTACCACAATGATAGAGCCATGCGTGGGTTTGCTCAATTTAGTGTTACTGGTACTTTGTTGTCTAATGTGGGCGCACAAAGGTCAAGTCAAGGGGTATTTCAGTCCCTGGCATCATTTATTTGAATTTTAAAGGAGTTGAATACTTTTACGAGGAACACATGGGTGGATTACAGGATTAAATGAGTAACACCTTTTACCCGTGGACCTTTTGCTTTGTGGTTGCGTCTTTCACCAGTACTGAAACTAATCGCTTCCTACATATCTGAACATATCAATAAACAGCAGGCATGCAGGGTTTGAAGAGAAGCAGAGATGAGATCAAACATCGACGTCTGGTAAACTGGTGTCATGTAATTATGACTATCTTCCAGATCTAATTGAATTCCAATGTCCCCTGGCTGCACTTTTCTGACAAAACACATCAGGGTTAATCTGGACTTGGAGTTCAAGATCACAAGACGGCAGAAAAGCCTTTGATGGTGAGATATGTGTCTACCAAACAAGATTAAAGCTGGCACTGTGGGAGAGGAACAAATCCCATGTTTTAAGTGGGGCAACACATAATTCTTCATTTAGCGTAATAGAAACTATAACTGACAGGTTGTTTTTCCCATCCACAGTTTGTTCAGCTTTGGAATCAATGCTTTTATTTTCATTACTTGTGTGTGACTTAAATTTCCGGACAAGCTTTTCAAAGACTGTCCTCACAGAGACCTCTCAAAACTGATAGTAGAGTGTGTCACACGTCCAGACTCTAAGCGTGATACTGTGTAATTCAACATCCGTACAACTTGTCCTATAAAGAATCAGCTGTGACTGTATCCAGGCTGATCACACATATTGTCTCATCCTCATATTTTATAATGTTAATTTACATTTGAAGTGCATGGTTAATATTTGCAACTCCCTATTTATTAGATTTATTCGTACAGTCGAGCCAAGAAGTTGAAAAAAAACTTAAAGCCATCGTTGGTAGTAACGGAAAAGCTAGCAAACGCAGGCTACCCTTTCGAAATCACATCATGCACATCCCCCCATCTTTCATCTGCCCTCTCGTCAAAGCTACACCCATATGTACAAGCGTTGCCTGACATCTACTCGACGCCGACTCTTTCATGAGTCACTTGCTAACTTTTGGCTTTTGTCATTGCTTCAGTGGTGTATGCCTCTCCGCCTCCCAGGCTTATAAAGACTTTGTTCTTGTGCAGTGCAAGCACAGGCAGGATGTGTGCAGGCAGGTCGGTCGGTTGGTGACACACAAGTACACCAACGAACCATTTACTTCAAATCCTGTGGGGAACATGGGAACAAATATGAAATCAAGTGAACTAGTAGTTATAAGGAAGTTATTGGGAAGCTCAAACGCGTTAATATAAACCTTACCCATTCAATTGTTTACGAGATATTTTGAGTCTGGATGAATTTCGTGCTCCAAGATTGCCGTCCTGTTATCACTGAAAGTCACCTGTAAAAGCAACTTACTATGACCGACACTTGCTTTTTATTGTTGAGCAAGTTCTAATGACCATAGAAATTATGATAGGCACAAAAACAAGGACCTCAGGTGACATCGCTGTAGAACATGTATTCCATGTTAGGAGTAGGTTTAGGATGGAAGGGTTAACAAAATACGCCTTTGAACCAGAAAACCGCTCTTTGTTTCATGTTTGAAACCTATATTCATCACTGACTCCTAATGTCAACCAAGGTGTGCCTACACGCAACCAAGCTTTGATGGTTCCACTAGCTTAACAGCGTGTTTATTATTGTAACCATGATGAAGAAGTTCTGGTATGCTTGTTGCCTTTGGCATTCTATTTCAGGAAATACCCAGATGGGTTGTATGAGAGGGGACGGACAAACGACCCATAGGTGTTGAGATTGGAGGATCTGTTGCATCCGTGCCATCTATAGCATAATCACCACAGCAACCCACCAGCTGATACAGTACAGGCTTACTCACATCATTAGCAACTACAGCAGCTCTCAGTTCAGGTCTGCTGTGAGGTCATGGATGCTTCCTGTTTGGCGGGTGTAATTTGAATGAGACGTTCTTATTAAACATAAGAAAATATACATTCAAGTTTAATTTAGCTGTATATTTGTGAAACATAAGGCAGCTTCCGATGTTTTAAAATCATATGTACATACACATCACTGACAGACCTGGCTGATGTTTCACTTTCTGATCACCCTCCATTTAACCATTTATCTTACTCCTTGGTTTTACGGCCCGACAGTCTGTGAAAAGCGCCTTTGTCTGATCATTCGGTGTCATTGTGTGGTGTGGAGGACAGGAGACCTATTCTTTCTCAGTAATTAACGCTGGTCTGTCTGTGCTTGTTGACTTTGGCAGGCAGGGCTGTCCTCGTGAGTTTGTGCGTCAAGCTATCATCCAGGAGGGCCAGCACCAGCCCTCCCCAAACAAACAATTCCACTGAAGAGGTCTCACAGATTTCTCACCCACAACTACTCGCTAATGTCTCACATATTTTGGGGGTTTTGGTCAGAATTCCTTTAAAAATTATATTTATCAACAATATTCCAGGTATTCCCATGGATTTCCCTACACTGAATTTGAATTCATCTAGGTTGACCTGGAAAATAACTATTTTCTACAGAAAACACATTCAATATTATTATGTGGTGGAAACACAAATGTTGCCTGAGAGACAGGGATTAACTAAATTTAAATTAAATTATTGTAATCAAGTGATCATCTAGTTGTTGTTCCGTAGTTTGTTGGTACAGGCCTCGAGGGTGTCAGAGTGATGGACAATGTTTGATTCAACATTGAAAATGAAAAACTATATTCATCTTACTTGCATTGCAATCTACGTGCAAAGATAGGCTACAGATAGGCAGAAGTTCCTTTTCCGATTATCTTTGAGCTAGTACAGTGAGCTTGTTGACAGCAGAGCTGAAAGATTGCATACCTCTGGGCTACCTACATGTATTGTGGACATGGATAGCAGAGAGAAATTAAAGTGTTGAGAATTGAACAACGCCTAAAGCTATGTTAGTGATGGAGTTGTTGTCCCCTAATGTCCCCAAAAACCAGGTTAGTAGGAAATAGACATCAAAATGTTTCATAGCCTCTATTGCATGAAAGCTCTCTATTAGTGCACATCTATAGGCTATGAACAGCTATCTAAACAGGTATCTTTTCTCTTTTTTTGCTGCCAATGGAGAATTAAATGACGGGAAAAAAAACGGCTTTGAACTAATTAATGTGTTGGCCTCTAGACCACTGTTAACAAATGGAGAAGATAGTAATGCGGTGAAAAGGGAGGGAGTCATTGACATCATCGCTCTTTTGCTAGCATGAATAGTCAGCAGCTTTTTTAGCCTTATCTGTTGTGTTGCATGTTTATAGCTGTTTATTAAAGCACTAGTTCCTTTGTGCAGGCTTTCTATTTTTTTGTTTCCAGATGTTAAGATAAGCTAAATTAAGCTAAACTGCTAGTGATAGCTTCATTAATAGCATAAAAACATGTGAGAGTTAGCAGTCTGCGTTTGAAGGGCTAACTCAGCAAAAAGAAAACGCTGTAGTTTAACAAAATCAAAATCCCTTTCTGCTAAAGAATGCAGAGTGTATTATACTATCAGCAGGGCCGCTGTTACAGTAGTCCTGTGGTGTCAGTTATCTCAAGATGTAAATACCTGGCCTCTGCCTGTGTCTGCACACCAAGTTACACAGAGCCTTTATGAATGCTTGTGTGCGCAAAAGCCCCTCCGGAGATAGAGCTATGTGCGTCATACCGCGGATCAGCCTATTATCCCGGGCTGAGTGTGGCAGGAGAAGGGGACGTGGGGTATCCAGAAAGGTGACCGTATGCGTGACAATAAAAATGAAAGGAAAAGCAAATCAAGCACAACAGTTGGAAAGCTCAATGAGTTGATCAAATTTAAAAGTATGCGAAGAGAAAGTAAGTAAAATGGTGCATTTTGTAGAGAACAGATGAGAGGGTACAAAAACAGAGAGAGCAGCAATGAGGACACGAGGAAAAGGTCATCGCTGAGTGGAGCATGATGATGCACCTCTTGTAGTGATTTAGTGATGTAATGCTCTTATTCCTGCTCCAAATACATAGAGAGTGAATGAATAAAAAAATATTAATTCTGAGTCACTTTTATTTGCCTATCTCTCTCCCATCTATCCACACACACACACACACACACACACACACACACACACACACACACACACACACACACACACACACAACCACACAATCTGAACTAACAGGGGATTTATTGAATTGACTTGCTCACGATGAAATAGATTTGATATATGAGACAGTTGAAAATCTGTGGAAAGGCATGACCTGATTAAAATCATGTATAAAACAAATAAAGCCATCAAAGCTCTCATCAGCCTGCAGCATGTAGACTGGGATAAAGGGATGAAACTGAGGGTATCGTGGATTGAAGGACTCTTCATGTGAACAAACAAATCTAAGAGCTAAGATGCTGATGGGGTTTTAAATGTTCACCATCTTAGTTTAACATATTAGCATGCTTACATTTACTTAGTGCAACACCAAATAAAAA
Source organism: Pleuronectes platessa (assembly GCF_947347685.1). Taxonomy (NCBI): domain Eukaryota; kingdom Metazoa; phylum Chordata; class Actinopteri; order Pleuronectiformes; family Pleuronectidae; genus Pleuronectes; species Pleuronectes platessa. The sequence continues at coordinate 9,908,803 of NC_070639.1, forward strand.
TTGGGCTAAAGTTTTTTATCTAAATTAATCTGTCCCCACAACATATAACATATTAGCCAGTTGTAATCACACTCAGGATTGACCTTTTTCATCAATGTGAGTGTTTTCCCCTAAACTACACTCGATTATCTTTATTGCTTGGCCCATAGACTGTACACATAGATGGATGACATGTCTACGTACTTTCTCCCATTGCACAAAAAGGAAACTGCAGGTGGCACTCTTCCAATCGCGAGTCACTCTGAGCTACCAATTATGACCTTTCAGCCCCCTTCTCATACCATCAAGTTCAAACCAAGGTTACCAGCGATAGGATCTACCTAAAATGACTGAAAGCATCTTAGAGAAAAATGTAGTTTAAGTCCCATTTGCTAACATGGAGGGGGCGGGGTTTGTGATCTATACTGCAGCCAGGCACCTGGGTGTGATTGAGATGATTTTGCTTCAGTTTTGTGGAGCTGTCATGTCGTCCATCTTTATCTGCAGTCTCTGGTTTGTCCATTTCCCTTGGGAAGTATGCCATACTGTATCTTTTGTTCTTGACAGGCTTCATGATGCTAGTCAGTGATGACGTGTAGGTTTCCTTCAACCTGACCGTGACCTGACACATACAGCCAGAAGGGCCCACTGTGAAGGACATGTTCTACTATATTAAGTTGATTTCATTTAATGAAGAAAATAATAGATGTCAGTCAGGATATTTTTTAATGTTTGTGAGTTCCTGAGTTGAATTGTTTTACGAGTCAGATCAAATTGTTGTGCTGGCTGTATACGGCCTGGGGGCCAGTTTTTCCCCAACCCTGATATACATAAACATTTCTAATGTTCTGCCCCACTTATTACCTAACATAAACACTTTTCGTTTGACTTCAACAATGATTGGAATATATGAGTGTCCATTCAGTGAAGTGCTGCTGTCAAGGCTGTTGCGGGCCGATTAGTCTGAATCTGTTAGCGTGTTAACGTTAAATATCACGCTCTCTCACGTCTTTTCTTAACAGCTTAAGTGGGTTTGCTCTTTTCTTGGTTAGTACCTAGCAACAAAAATGCAGCAATCATGGTGTCCATTGTGTTAAGAGGTGTGCTCAGTATGTGTATGAATTGCTGAAATAATTTCCCTCTGTTCCAATGAAGACACCTGTGGTGCGTGCATCAGCACAGACATATGCATCAGCATGAGCACGGGGGGTTTGAACATATGGTCGCCCAAACTCAGGGTAATATCAAAGTCTGTAAGATCCTCTTTTAATGATAAATGTCTGTACTATAAGGCTACATCCAGTTCCATTTGAAAACACATCAATTCGCTATGGATACACCTGGCGTCAATGGTACTCTGGATATTCGAGCCGCTAAACGGAAACTTTGGAAATACTGATGGCCCCATTTTAGTTTGAAAACTACAGGGCAGCACTATAAGTCTGGACCGGCGGAAACTGAGATGTTTTAACACGTAGACCCTAAGAACCTCTTGCTGATTGGCTCTTGTCAGTAATGACGTAAAAACCCCTCTGGAAGAAAACAACCAGTATCAGCCCCGGCTACCAGTGTAGAACCCAACATGGATAATCAGTCAAATTCAACATTTACAATGATACAACCGCTTATATACGGGCTGCGCATACCTGCCTATGTACACCTGCACACGCATGCCCAGTGTCCATGAGTGGTCACGTGAAATGCGTTTTCAGGCGTGTTACAAAGGTCAAGGATTAAAGCTGATACGGAGCCAAAACGCCTGTGTGGAGAGAGACTGTTATAAAATGCAGTATTGTGGATGTAGCCTGAGAGCAGTTGACTTGGCAATCGGCTATACAGACGTCATTCTCTGACGTCATTCATTAGAGGAGGAGACAAACATCAGCGACTTGAAAGTGACACTGCAAGAGTCCAGATGGAAGGAAGGTTGTAAATTGAATCCCTCCAGGTGAGGCTGCATCTTGTGCTCCTGACCTCTCTGCTCAGAGTCCATATGGTCTCTCAGCTGCAGCTCCTAAGTCCAACAACAGCTTTGGAGAAGGGAAAGTGTGGTAAAGACACATTCAGCTTCAGGGCTTCAAGTTGTGGCTGATGTTTGTTAAAGGAAGCAACATCTGGTATTAATTAAAGTTGGTGATTAAATTTGGATTGCAGTGTAGGCTCCGGCAACACTCATCATCAGTAACTCGTCCTTGTCAGCACTCATCTAAACCGACCTATCAATCTTTTCGTTTACGCCAGAGCCATTGCGTCATAACTCACTTTACTCATTTCCTCATTTTCTTTGTTAATGCGCACCACTTGACCTCCATCATCGTCCTGCGCAGTTGCCAGTTGGGAGGCGACCGGCATAAACGCTCGGCGTGAAGCGTAATGTGTTTTTGATTCAGTGCCGGAGAGTTTGAGAGAAGTCTGCCAGAGAAAAGAACAGCTAAGCGTGGATTAGGAGACCTAAGCTGGGTGAAGGAGGGTGTCTGAGAGGCAGAAATGACGCCCAGGCCATCTGAGTGTTCGCCTGCTCTAGCAATGTGAGCACTGGACCTTCCTGACTGAATGGCTAGAGCGGAGGAGAAAAGAGGGGGGGGGGGGGAGGGGGGGGGGGACCGCATCTGCACCAATGCCAAAAAAGGAAAGCTAGAGCCGGGGCCGAAAGGTCATTTGTACACATACATGGATGGTTTGTATGATGAGGTCTACTGGCTATAAGTTCTTCTAACTTTCCCTTATATCTACTTTCATCAAACTGGAACAAATGTATGTGGACATACAGTGACGCAACATTCACAGACAATTTAATTACAGACTATTGAAAGAATTATATATTTATTCAATTGTTTTTCAAGCCAACACCAACAGGTTAGGTGTTCTCTCATTTTCTTTCTATAAATGTTTGAGATGAATAAGATGATGTGACAGAATGTGAGGTAGTCATTATCTGAGACTCACAAAACTTTAATCTTCAGCTTCTTTCTTATCTTCTGCACAAAAGCACTTATTCAATCTCTGCAAACGCACACATGCACACACACACACACACACACACACACACACACACACACACACACACACACTTCCACAGCTGGTGCAGGACATATTGTTTGTTTCTCCTCGGCCGAATGCCAGTGATTCTGATGTGCCAGAACAATAAATCCAGAAAATATGTCCCAGCTTACTGTGGAGCTGCAGGACTGTTTGATCATTCAGTCTGAAACTGTTTTTTTCATTTCTTGATGTGTCATACTCACTGGTGGTATCAGACTCCACATGCTACTGCGCAGAGCGAAAAAAAGGGAAGAACACAGTGTACTAAAACCACCAGGCACATAAAGTGTGCATTCGTGAAGCGTGCAATTATGTGTCAGCGTGCAGCTCTTTCACAGCTTACCATCTCTGAGTAAATCTTCATTAGCATTTAATTTATCAAATCAACAGCTGAGATTGCAATATGCAGAGAGAGCATGAGTACAGTCACCTTGAGCTCTTTAGACATAAAGGTACTACATCCTTTCCAAAGCTGATTTCAGACACGAACTCTGCAGAATGGCCAGAGAATTGGGTCTGGACTTTCTCTGTAGATTTGCTGTTCACATATTAAGAACACAGCAGGAGATTCTCTGCTCAGACCTGTTCACAAGGAAACAGAAGTCACTGGAGCGTTCAGGTTTTTGTTCACAACACATCCACAATGACTCTCGGCATGGAGAGGCGGTGGACTAGTGGCAGAAACTTGGACTATGGGCAGAAAAGTTCTCTGGTTTGACTCTACGGAGAAACAACAAAAAGACGAACCTGGATTGATCTGTCCAACAATCCAGGAGGATTCTCCCTACCCTGTCTAGTGCCCCTGAGCAAGGCACCTTGCTCCCCGTGCGCCGTACATGGTTGCTCACTGCTCTGTGTGTCCTGCACCAGATTGGTTAAAAGCAGAGGTTAAATTTCCCTACAATTGTATGAGTGTGCATGTCTGTGCATGTGTTTGGGACAAATAAATGTATCTTAATCTTCATGATGTATGGTACCGCTCTTTATCTGTAGACATTCTTTGCTTTTATTTGTGTACGTTGGACATGAGGAGCGTCATCCACACGCCCACTTGCACACAGTGAATCCTCCAGAGGATTTCATGCTGTTTTGTCACATGGGATCAATTGGAAATTCTCCAGAGTTTTAACTAGGGCCTGGCAGGAAAACCAAGAGTCTCTCACTTGTTTTTTTTTTACATATAGCCCCTCAGGAGAATGTCAGGAGATTATCTGGAGCTCGGTGCATGGCCTGAAAGCAGCTTAATTTGCACCTTTGCCAGAGGGTCTGTCCAAAATGTTGTCAGACACACTAACAGACAGGAAGTGTCGGAGCTGGCCCCTGTATGAACCACGCAGTGTTTAGAGTTGTGTTTGGCTTTGTTGCTAAGGGCTGCTGTGAGATGAAAGCCGGCAGCAGATAGTTTGCCTCGGTTCCTCCTCTGTTCCCTTGTCCAACACGACCTGTTCCCTTCATCCAGTACCAGGCCACCCACTGCTCACTTTAATCATTAACCTCAGATTAACTGCAGCACACAGACCCTTCTTTGTTTCCAGGCTTTTCAACCTCCCACACCCCCATTTATTTCCCTCCCCCCTGCTTTATCTCCTCGCACTACTTTCTGCTGCAGCCCGCAAATGACAACCACTTAGGGAAGAAAAATAAATATCCAAGAGTGCGGAGCAGCCAGAGGAGTCACCTGCCGCACTACGCAGCAGCATCTGCTCCTCCACCTTAAAATGTAAAAATCACAGTCAGACCTGATGCCTTTTTTTAGCAGCAGGGATATGAAGCTACTCGACTCTAAATCAGCACAAAACTCTCTTCCATGCTCTTTGTGATAAACACGTGATTAAAGAGGATGTGACTGATTTCATCCATAAATTATTCTCCTTTTGGCACCGGCTACGAAAGACATATGACGTCAGCCTCATCGTCAGCAGTCTATGCTGCTCTCTAGGAAAGTTTCTCCTTTTCATGTTATCCATGCCTCCCCCACTATGAGTCAAGTATCATTACCTCAGCGTGATACTGTGTATAATTAACATGAGTTGCATGGTGACATTTCTGCAACCCCTAATGATGTTCTGGATTTATAAAAGATGAAGGAGTAACAGTATATATATCTTGGTCGTGCAGGTTGGTGGGTGGATGAACGCCTCATACCATTCGTTTTTTTTAAGCCAGTGACAGCAGGACATCTTCTTCTCTTCCTCCTCATCATCGCTTTTGGTTCGATCCAATCAGTTTCTTAATATTCTTCTGCCACAATATAATTAATTCAACCTATCGTCAATCACATCAGGCCTCGTCTTTAAAGGATATGAGAGTCATTGTCACTGCTCTCCTCCTTTTCTCTCTCCCCCATCCCTCCACCTTCCTCCTCCCTCCTCCGTGTGGCAGCGAGCAGTGAGCAGGCTGCTTGGTCGAAGAGACGTATGGGCAATGATGTCAGCAGCCTGCGTCAAAGTCTCCGGGGCACGTTTACAATCTTCTTAACCGTACTGAGCCTTCCATCGAGATCACTGCACCCTAATCAAATCTGCACTGCTCGCAGAGTCTTTGTGCATATCTACGTCAATTTCCTCCTCCAGCTCAACCCCTCAATTCATCGCGAGGCAGACTCTGCACATGTGTGGCGCCTTTGTGCTAAACAGACGCAAGCACACAGGGGGGGAAATAGCGTGTAACCTTGAAATGGCTCCTTTTCTTCTGGGTTGATCAGTGGAAGTGACTGAGGTGCATCAATCCATCATACTTGACCTGGTGAGTGGTGGATTTTGCTGAGAAGGAAAGAAAACCCTCCCTGTTACAGTTTTTATTTAACTGCAGAAGAGAGCAGGTCTTCAGCTCCATGTTTAGGATCCACTTTGCTGACTGCAGGCCACAGATAGTGTACGGTTGTTGTGCTGCTCTTGTTGAGCCTCCAGCAACTGAGTCAGATGTTCTGTGGTTTGCATTCGTGCGTGACTGCACCATAAATTGTCATAAACACGACATGTGCTCAGGTTTGTTTTCAGAGTTGGTAAAGACAAAGGGTGGAGTGGAACGAGTCAACAAGGTTGTTAAATCAGAGGTCACTTTATGGTGACACATATGTAAGAAAGCCACATTTTCATCATCAAGGAGGTTTATAAAACAGGGTTTAATATGTAATTACCCAAATTACGTCACTCTCAATCTATTACATCCAGCACATGGACTCTGTTCTTATTTACAGCATACAGGAATGTGTAGACAGGATTAAAGCAACAGGGAAGTCTGTTCCAGCTTTGTGATAATAAACCAAGAGGTGGTAGATTTATACTAGATTTCCTTATCCATGTATTCCTATATGTAGATCTATATTAATGGATTTAGGATATAACTCTTAAAGAGAATAGCCAAGTTGTCTGGAGCCTAAACACACCACGTGTCTCCCAAATTCAACTCCATTTCGAGGTCTCATGTAACTGGTACAGAAGATGGAGTCTTGGCCCGGATGTTCACTTTCTTCGCCCCAAAGTATTGGTTATAGACCCAAGAAACTAATTTGTCAGAAAATGGGCTCAGAATTGAATCAAGAATAATAATTCAAATGAACTACGTGTGTGTGCGCGAGTCTGACCTGCTGACGAGGAGCCCGTTGCTCCTCAGGTCGTCCTCAAATGGACAGAAGGTCGGCAGGTTCGTTCCCAGTCTCCCACATTCCGCATTCCGAAGTGTCTTTGGGCAAGATACTAAACCCCAAGATTGCCCCTGGGATGACAGTGTGTGAGTGATGTTAGGTAGAGTGCACATAGAGGCACTGTATGTATGTGTGAGTGATGGGTTAATGGCCAAACTGTACTGTAAAGTGCATTCAGTGTTCATTAGGACTATATAAAAAACGATATAAACACAGAGCATTTACATGACAGGTCCAGAACAAAAGCTGAAGGATCAACAAAATTATCCGTTAAGTAAAGTTGTCTGGAAAACACAGCTGTCACAAATGTTTACATATTTCCCCGGACGGATGCAAGATCTGACCAAATGGCTTGAAAATTCAGGTCTGACTAATTACATATCAACCCATCCATTCATTGTTAGGATGGACCAAAATGAATGTCGTCCCCTAGAGCCATACATATTTATTGAGTCAGGGTTATGCTGTGAAACTTTTTAACCCTCCTTTTAAAAAAATGAATATATATATTATAAAACTGCTTTCACAGGCAGAATATTGCTCCTCATGAGATATAAACCGGACCAGTGAGTTCTGTCCCTAATTGGGCTGCTGCCATGTGTAGGTACAGCCGAGTGAATACAGTGACTCTTCACAAATTATCTCAAGCTCATGTGCCCTCGGTCGCCTGCACTGGCATCACTACAGACAGATGAGGGTCTATTACTGGTTTCCACTCCGGTCGTCAATGGGCTTTCAGCAGCTGCTCGGGCTCGACTGCGACATCCATCAGAAGGCTCAGCAACGCTGCAGGAGTAGGTTGTTGGGGAGAGGCGGGCAGAGTGAGGTAACCCATTAACTGGTTAGAGCTGTCAGAGGGGCTGCGACCACACAAACAGAGCATTTGTGCTGCATTTACGTCAGACAGCAGCTGCGGTTCATCCCTTCCCCCTGCGTTACTACGACAGTCTGCCAGACGAGCATGCACGACTGGGAAAGAAAAACACTGCAAGGGACCATATGTTTGCGTTTGCGGACAAGCCGATACACTCCACATTGCACACACACACAGACACACACACAACACACAGACACACTAATTCGATTTAAGTGGTTGCCCACGGTCTTTCCACTCAGGTGACAGAGAGAGATTCATACACATGTACACATAAAGCTTTCATAATCCATGACATCTGCTATAATATTCCTTGGCATTTAGTGCATGAGGGCTGAGCGATTATAACAGGTGTTATGTCGTGCTAAAGACTGGATTATTCTGGCTTTCACCCGCATGTGTATTACAGCAAACGCAAGTGTGCATGAGGGTGTGAAATATCTCGGCTGCTCATATATGGCGTTTATTGTTTTAATTGGGGGGGGTGAGGAGTGACGTCTGCTGTTTGACATTTCATCTCCCCTCTGCAGAAACTGGAGCAGAACGAATTAAAAGGAGAACTGAAAGAAAACTGAGTTTACTGATGCAGCACGGGGTTAAAGGTTTCAGTAGGGAAATAAATCACCAGGAGAAAGAACAGAAAGAGAAAGAAAGAAGAAAAGTGGTCTGCACCTACTGTACTTCACACTTCTCTCATTACTATTGTTTTCTTTTCCTTTCATTGACGTCATAGTAGACTAATGTAATAGGAGAGAATATATAGAACACGTTTTTTTCTGGAGTGAGAGTCATTGATGTGTGAAAGGGTGTGTGTGTGTGTGTGTGTGTGTTTGTCTACGTGTCTGTGTGTGTGTAAGTGTGTGTGTATGTGTGTGTGTGGGTGTGTGTGTGTGTGCCCCAACTAACTGGGTCAAACACTCAGTGTGTAGCTCTGCAGCATGGTTACAGCATTGTGCAAAGTTGTAGCTCAGTAAATGTGAGCTCTTAATGTTACATAAAGTTTACACAGCACATTTTTTGTCACACAAAGTTAAGAGGAACAGGACTGGAAAATGACATGAGGTGTTTTATGAAGAAAGGTGGTGAAAAGACCAAAACAAATGCACCAGTCTGCCCCTCTGTAGTTTTCAACTTTCCCAACCCCTATATGTATCCCCATTGAAGATGTAAATAATGAAAATGCTGAAACAAAGATTTTAAGGATTTTAAATTGAAATTAAATTGTGCATTACTTTCAGTTTTATATCATAACAGGTTTGATCCACAAGAAAGTATTTACACCCAAATAAGTGGCTCATAATAAGCGACAGTGGCCATGTTTATTGTAGTAAAGGAACATATCAGCAGATGAAGGTGATTGTGTTTATTAGCAGCTCTGGAAACAGTTAAAGTCTATGGCACAGAGGTCGAAGACTTAAGAATAACACCATTTTTAATGAGATTCAATGACAGTGAGGAAGGTAGATGATATCTGAGTTCAATATAACATTTTATTATTAGTTAATTACTATTACAAAGCAAAAGGGGAAACTGCAAACAGACTCCTGATAGACAAAGGAAGGAAGACAACAGGTGTTAATTCTAATCTCTGCGTAAGAGCCAGCCCCTGGCGTCAGAAGCAGCTGATGTCACCTCCAAAGCCGCCGCCCCCCCCCCCCCACACAAGGCATCACTGCTGAGCCCGATGATCGCCTTACTTCTCCTGGGAGAACACCTCACTGAGTGCATAGTGACTAATGAACTCCTCCCAAAGGTACATCTCTGCAGTCCTGTCGTCTTTTTTTGTCTCAGGCGGAGACAGGTGCAGGGCCTGATGTGTTGTAACCTGATGAACCAGAATGCTTCAGTTGCCCCAGGTGCTCCACAGTCTATTGTACACTCATGTTCTGCAGCTTAACATTCATAGCCAAGCATATAAAACACAGAACAATGAACTGCAGCTTAATGCAGCATGATGATTACTTTCAAGAGATGGTGTTACAGTGTGTGTGTGCGTGTGTGTCCGTGCAACAATACCATCAGAGAGAAGAGGAATTACTCAGATGATTTGCATACATTAGGTCAATTTGGCTCCAACACATGCAGCCCTGAGATAAGGCCAAAAAACAATCTGTAAGCCACAGTGATTGAGGAGGATCTCACATTCCTGCACTAGTATATGTGAAAATAAAAACAGTCATCATAATCGTGTGGGAGATATAACATGAAATTCTGCGTAATGTCTATATAATGCTTACGGGAAGATATGAGGCCCGTTCATTATATTTTATTATATCATATTTTTTTATCATCTGAGTTGCGCCTTCTGGCTTGTGATAGATTCACTGAATCAACAGTCATTATCAAATTTAATCAACTTAACCTACTATTCTCACTGATGTCAAATTTGAGAATGAATGAATTCTAATGATATGTAATAAAACAGCTTGTACATTGTGCATACGGAGTCTGTGCAGTAGCAATCTGGGAATGGAGCAGAAAAAAAAACTCCACTTGAACAAACATCAGTGTCATAAGAACTTCATGAAATGACAGAAACCATCTTTGACAAGAATGGGTTTAATGTGACTTATTAGTTCGGTCCATGTTCCATCCACTTACATGGAGGATGCAGTCCATTCTGTAGAAGACTGTTAGATAAACAAAAAGTACTAGAAGGTAACAAGGAAGCTCTCTTGAGTCACTGTATTTTATGTCTTCCTTTGGACTTTTATGGTGAAGTTCTTATGTTACGTCTTCTCCAGAATGACCTAAGAGATGGTATTTAAATAAACAGTACGCCATTCCCTCCCCTACAAATCCGGGACTATCAATTCTCATTTTTGCTAAAGCATTGTAACAGTATTTACACAAGCACATCCTCCTTGTAACATGATGCATAGTTATCAAGAGTGAATTGGGGGAACAGTTCAGTCAGGTACTGACAGACAGTCCGGCCCTGATACTTTCAGTTCCTACAATAGAGACAAAGAACTCTTGTTCACTTCACAAATTACACAAAAAAAAGGTCAAATTCACATTAATGTTCTGAATTTGATATATGTGGTCTCTGAATATGTCCTTTATTGGATGTATTGTTGAAATAATAATAATAATAATAATAATAATAATAATAATAGTAATAATTTGTTGGTGTGGTTAAATGGTACTCTGACAGCATTAGTGTAAATAATGTCAGGACATGATGCAGTTGTAATAATGTAGCCTCCCATTTAACCCAAAAGGCGGAACATTAAACTTGTGAGCTTGTTCAGTGGAGCGTAAATGTTGGTAATGTTGACGTGTGAAACACTGGTCAGGCTGCTGAGAAAGGATTTACAACAGGAGGGGGCAGTGGTCTCCTGAGCAGAAGTTTTACCTTTGACCCAGATAAAGAAAGGCAGGAAGAGAGAAGGAAATGAAGCATATATTGCTCTGGTACTTGTGTAGTGAGGAACTGAGTAAGTAAAGGCATATGTATACAAACATAAATGCTGAAATCACAATATCTTTAAGATAGTCACATTTTGTTGACAGAAGAGCTTTAATTCTGGCATCATGGTTGCATACACTCACATACAAAAGGGATATAAGTTACTAGGGGAACCATAGAAGTATTAACGGTAATTATTGTTTATTTCTTTGTAACTGTTTATAGAGATTTGCCAAAATAAACCAATGAATGGGTTGAAAAAGCAAAAGTAAGCAGAAAGTTATAATAAAACAATTAAAATTAGCTCAGGATTGTATCATGACTCAGACAAACAGAAATCTTTCACTGAAAATTCACTTATATGTCTAATTAATACCTTCAGTAAATGGGTGTGGAAAATGTCTTTGTTGAATTGTACATTTTCCTACTGTGACCAAAAGGACATTAAATTAAATTGAAAATGTATTTCAGTACTTCCAATAAAATATTAGAAAAAAAGGTCTAAAAATAACCTTTAATTTAATACTACTCAGAATTGTAATTATATGTATTAATGAGTTACAATTGACACCATCCTAAACTTTTTATGCTTTACCTAAGGGGCTTGTCGGCTCGTCTAACAGCATCATAAATGTCTTATCAATAACTTTACAGTGTCATAATCAGAGGAGTTCGGAATCAACCATCTGACAATAACACCAACTTCAGGGTTACAGTGACACAATTATCTTAAAGTCCTGATCACATCGACAAGTGGTACAGTGGACTTAAATCATGCTGAACGTTGTACATACTTGTTCATTCTGAGCATATTTCAGCTATAACACTATTTCATGAAATCCTATATATGACAGGTAGAGGCCCACAAACAAATACATCAGCAAATTCTAATAAAGTGGCTGTTTTTAGGATTTTTTCATCAATCGTAAGAGCCACTAAGCAACCTGCTTTTTTTGTTACTAAATATTAATGTTTGTTTGACATGTCACTTGTGTTTTAAAGTTATTCAAGTTTATACAACAGTTAATGTTTATTTTGTATTGTGTTTTTGCAAATATTTACTTATATTCTGCTTTAGGTGCTAATTTTATGGCAGTTGAAGATGCCGTACTGCAGGTTAGTGCACATGCTTAGCTATATATTATTGCAATGGGCAGTGTGAATGGAACAATGGGTTTGAGGGATATTTTGGCTATGTGTGTCACCAAGACGGTAATGGGCCGAGCTAAGGAGTGTTGATAACTCTTTTGCTGGAACCTTTCAAATAAACCCTTTTAAGTTTTTCGCCAACTCCTGTTGAAGTGTGTTTACATTGGGAGTTCACAACAAGGCCAGATGTATTTCTGTTGGACACGAGTCAAACTTAATAATCACTCTGCAGGCTAACATTAAGTGGCCTATTGGAATGTGGAATGAGGTAAAAAGGCTACATCAAAGTCGCCAATATTTTCTATAATTCTAAGGATTTAATGGCTTATTTCTGTCTTAAGTCTGCTTGAAAATCTGATGCTGCCTTACAACCTCCTTTGGCTTTAAAAGGAGTGAGCGTAGGTCTCGAGCAGCGTGGTGGATTCTCAATAAAATGTCATAAACCAATTTAAGTAACTCGTAAACACACGAGTACAGCACATTACCATGAGGTTGAGAGCGGCGTAGAACTGTGTGTGGTTTTGTCCATGTTTAAGTGAGAGGGAGGGAGAGAGGGTGCAGCCAAATCATCTCACTCACTTCCATTTAAGTCTGATGTCCGTAACCCACCAATTCCCCTTCTGTTTACCGAAGTGATACCTAACACCTTTGCGTCATTCCTCTTTCGTGTGTGTGGAGTTGAGTCAGTGCTCTGTTATCAGACAAAAGCAAACAATCCTTTGAAACGTGCAAACTGAAGACTGGGGAGACGGTTTCGACAAACGGGAGCCTCTCAATTAAATGACGCAAAGAGGCAGGGATAAGTAACTGAGATAAGCTTGAATGAAGAGTTTCAGGTCATTGACGCCGAGCTGAGCAAACAGACAGCAGTCAAGTGGGCCAGGCTGATAAGCTATCAGCGGACATTCCTGTGCAGATGTGTATAGTCAGAGCCACCTACAGAAATCAGGACACAAGACTTGGCAACACTCAACAGAACCAAGTGTGATTCACCGACTAAGAGGCTTCAATTCATTATTTTTTTCACACACCGACACGTTTGTACTTCTTAAGAAAACTCATCTACATAATACATTCGCTAGCCCCTTAACTCTAAACCTAACCCTAACCCTAACCCTAACTCTTACCCTCAACTTTAGCATCAAAACGAAATGCCTAATCCCAACCTTAACCCTAACCCTAAAACCAAGTCTTAACCCTCAAACAGCCCATTGAAAAAAGTGAAGACTGGACAAAATGTCCTCACTCTATAGGATCTATGCTTAAAATGGTCCTCACAAAGATATAAGTACATGAACTTATATGTGGTATTGCATTATACTATAAATAGGTTGTGCGATTTCCGATAAAAATAAATAAAATTCTGTGCGAAATATATCGTTCTCGAAACGAGGTGAAATAGGCAGTGTCCCAATTCAGGGGCCACACAGTGCAGCTGCACTTCCTGCAGCTCAGCCACACGCATGGCTAGCTTGTTAGCTTAATCAACAGAACACATTGAAACCTGGGATAGCTGAGCCCGAGAAGGATCCAGCTCTTGGATCTGTTTTTGTAGAGACATATTTGGAAGGATACAGCTCCTGAATTTGAAAACATTTATAGTGACTAGGAAATAGTTTTGGACTCTTTGGCTTTCTGTCCCCTCAGAGGCAAACACATTTTAGACCATGACAAACAACAAAAACATGAACGCAATCGCCATATTGGACTGGACAAGATAAGAATTGCCTGTAAATTCAAATAAGTAAATAGGGGAGCTGCAGTTTTCCTGTATTAAAAGGTTTCTATAATCTATCTATCTATAGTTTAAATGTCTCAGTCGATTTTAGTGACTTTTTTTCATTTACAAAGTTGTATGATCTTTGTGGATTACAAAGAAAATATTATCTTCAGTTATTTAGAATCCGGATTGTTCAGATGTAATGGCTGCTCTGCATACGCTGCACGATATGAATTACTGAAGTGGTGGAAAACAGTTAATTGTCATGGAAGGAATACCAGCATAACCAGTTCTCCATTCTGAGCCTGATTTAGTCAGACGTGTCAAAAAATGGCTTCCTTGGCAGAGTATGATAACCTGAACATATTCTAGCATACCTTAATCTCCAACTGAACTGATGCAATATAGTTGCATCATGGGTAATGTATGCACCAGTAATGTATGACAACAAAGGAGAATGCAGTGGGGGAGCCGAAGGGAAACCTGACAAAAGACTTAAGTCAACAGTAGATTTCCACTATGCACCTTTTACCATTTCCTATATTTCCATTGTTTGTGTTTCTGTATCTCTTTTAATATACTCCTTGTTAAATTGCAGGATTTGAACACAGTATGACTTCTTTAGTGCGGCAATACATTCCATATTCTGGTCTATATTTGGAGCATCAGTTGAATTTTTACACCCATGTTCATTTAAGTGTGTGTTTTAACTGTGTGTGTGAGTTACACACAGTATTTGTGCATAAGGAATAAGGACAGTCGGGAGAAGGGAGGGGTGCACCCGCTGTGAACTGGTTCCCTGCTGCTTAAAACATATCATGCTTGCATTGTGCTGCTTCATACTAATTAGTGTCCGGGCCATTAATACTGACCCATGTCACTGATTGTGGGGAGGTTAAGGAGGTGACTCGGGGGAAACTGGGTAATGGAGTGCCTCCCACAGAATGCTCAATGGTTTGCCGGTGAAGTGGAGCGTGATATCATCACAGTGATATCGGTATGACGCACCTCTCTGAGGTTCATTAACATTCTCTTCAGTCCAGAGCTTTTCTCATAAAAAGAAACCGGCTCTGCAGTTCACCCAGTGCAGGCACAGGTTGACCTGGTTGTTGAAAATTGGACGTGTGGTTCATTGGATGGAACAAACAGAGCAGGATGGAAAAAAAACTTTCCAACACTGTCTCTGAATACATCAGATACTTCCACTCATTACGCACAACGACCCAAATTCTGAACTTAGAAGCAATTTCGAGAGTATTTCATTTGGTATTTTACTTTCTATCTCTTCACCACTGCAATTCAGGGTGCAGTTCTAAAGATATACTATAATGAAAAAACACAATAAAATGTTTCTCTAGTGCTGGATAATTACATCCTCTTTTTTTGTCTGAAACCTGATGACGATGAAAACAGGCAAATTAAAAATATATAAAGCTGCAAACATAGTGTTAGAAATGGATGTGAGACTGCACCTGGACTGACCCACAGACTGTGATATGAAATGAAATGACGTGATATCGACCCATAACCGGTTACTTCTGGCTCAGTAGGGAAATCACCGGTGACCCCCTGTGGTCAATATCTCCCCCTAGTGTACATAAATAACAATTTAACAGAAAACAGGCACAGCTAGTAAATGGTTTGTCATTTCCAAATAGCATGTGCATTGTTACAGTACGTTTGTTTCCTGAAAACCGAATGATGAAGGATAGTTATACCATTAATATGAAAATAGTGGGGGAAAGACAAGCAGATATTATCTGGTGTCACTGCCTGCGTCAATCTGTGTCAGAGCCAGTGTGCCAATCTTTTTATATTCGTCTATGGTCAGAGCTTGTGTTTGACCAGTTCTTGTTGTATACTCCCATCCTGTGGTAAAAAAGAAACATTACATTAGGAACTTATAAATTACGTGTTTCTGATCAATTAAAGAGGCTTATTTCCTTAAACATTCAAAGATTACTCACATTTTTATTACAAACATTAATCAATACTCAATACTTTTGGTCACCGAGAGGAATCTGATTGTAGAAGGGAGACATGTCAACAGATTATGGAGTTAAAGTTAAGAGTTACTAGAGCTGTATTGTTTTATCAAATCTAAAAATACAGTGAGATAAAAAAAAAACGTTTACAACAGGGAATAGTTGATATTGAAAGAAAGAAATATAACATTAAGAGTTATGGTAAGTACTCACAGGTGCATCCCTACTGTTAGTGAAGAAACATGGCAGAAATACTAATCCTATTTTGGCCAGAATAGAAATTAAACATAGGTGAGCAAAAATGGCTTTTTTTTAAATACCTTAAAATACAAAAAATATGGGTCAATCCTGGCCTATGTGTTGTTAGATTTTTGCTTTAGTTGTAGTATCTGAGTTAAGTGTGTACAGCAAAGACTGATTATAAAAATGGACGACTCGACAGTGTGTCACATGATAAAGGGCATTTATATCTACATCCTTTTCCCCAGATTGTGTTTCCTGAAAGCCACAATTTTGCTTACAAGCTGTAGGAGAGGGAAATGGCACCTTGTAATCTGCACCCTCACCACTAGATGTCACTAAATCCTTCTCGATTGTCCCTTAACCAAGAGGCTATACTGGCCCTGTCCCAAGATCTTCAACATGAATGACATTAAATTAATAATTGAAGTGGAGAAGTAACTTGAGTTGTATGATTCTCAGCATATGTTGTATAAAGACAACACTAAAAAAGACACATGTTGGGACGCTGTTGCAGTTAATGTTGGAGCAACAAGTAAGTATATGCTTGAAAAAAATGATTAAATGCCGTTTTTACTGCAGCCTGATAACAGCAGAAGTATGTGATATTATAAGTAATGCGCGGCGCTTCGACGTTGCTACCGCGTCCGTTGTGAACCCGGCGTGTTTACATCGGTTATTTCAATGGATTGTTAGTCTCGTCCATTCAACTTTGCCTGGCACTGAAGCGGGGACATTTTTTTCAAACTTCATATATGGGACATGGATGTAATGAACATTACCACGTTACTCACACGTAGAAGCACCAACCATGATTTTAAGAGAGTTTGTGTTGATAAGGGCCGACAACGGGGTCATGATCCCATGATCTCGGCTGCAGAGGTGATATGTCACTTCCTGCCTCTGTCTGTTGCACCTGGCTGCTCTAACCATATATCTATTGCTCTACCTCTCGCCTGAATAACACAGAGGATTTTATGCGGTTTGAACGCGTCTGTAAAAAGAGCCTCTGCATGTGTGAAAGGCCAACTACGGGTCAAGTCCATAGCCAAATCTCCGGATTTTACCCGGAGATCCTCTCGGAAAACGAGGTGTCATAGAGAAATGGGACAACACTTCCCCTTCAAAGCCCAAAGGGGTAGGGCCAAGTGGTGAATTGGGAGATTGGTACCTTTATATTCAGTCTATGATTTTGGCGGGGCAATACAGTCTATGATCAGAGAGAGGAGGAGGATGAGGAGAAGGAGGAGGAGGAGAGCAGTCTGGAGTAGAGTTTCAAATCCACCCCCGAGTTTCAAATCCAGTCGGTGCGCTACAGCCAGTCCTGACTGTCAAATCCAGTCCTGACTGTCAAATCCAGTCCTGACTGTCAAACCCAGTCCTGACTGTCAAACCCAGTCCTGACTGTCAAATCCAGTCCTGACTGTCAAATCCAGTCCTGACTGTCAAACCAAGTCCTGACTGTCAAACCCAGGCCTGACAGTCAAATCCAGTTCGGAGTGTCAAATCCAGTCCTGAGTGTCTAACCCAGTCCGTAGTGTCAAATCCAGTCCCGACTGTCAAACCCAGTCCGTAGTGTCAAATCCAGTCCTGATTGTCAAACCCAGTTCGGAGTGTCAAATCCAGTCCTGAGTGTCAAACCCAGTCCTGGGTGTCAAATCCAGTTCGGAGTGTCAAATCCAGTCCTGACTGTCAAACCCAGTCCGGAGTTTGTTGCTCTCTCTGGGTATCTCAAGTTTCACTCCGGCGCGTGCTCTGCCCTCTCTGCTTTGTGTTGTCAGGCAGAAATTCTGCACACACACACGCTCACACTCACAGCCACACAGCAGGCAGGGTGGCCCTGATACATACACACACACACACACACCCACACTCGCACTCCACCATCCACGACAACAGTCCGCTTCTCGTTCCGTCGTCTGTTCAAACCGCGGTCAGCCGTCGTCGGTCATCTCTGCCCCGGCGCTGCGACCATGTCGGCGGGAGTGGAGTCTGGATTCTCGAGTGAGGAGGTGCTGAACAGCCGCTTCCCTCTGCACCGGGCGTGCAGGGATGGAGATGTCGGCGCCTTGTGCTCCCTGCTTCAGTGCACCTCCAACCCGGCTGACCTCGGCGTGGAGGACAGCTTCTACGGCTGGACGCCCGTACACTGGGCCGCTCACTTCGGGAAGGTAGGTCGGGTTCTGGTCTTTGTTCTAATGAACGTCGCCGGGGAACGGTCCACAATGAGCGGAGGAGCTTTGCGACGTTGAGCCTGGTCTCGGCCATTTCCTGATGTTAACTGTTCGCTGATGAGACCAAGCAGCAGCCATGGTTTTCTGGAGGCAGACAATGGACCATCAACACGGGCACTTCGCTTTCACATTACAACAAGACAAAACACCGTGTTTTAGCCTCATAGGGCTACCTAGCTAAAATATTATTATGAGCGGGAAAATCCTAAACATGAACTAAATGGCCGTTAGATGAGACGTTAACAATGGAATTACAACGTCACGGGAAAAAACACTAGTTATCTTAAATATGCGAGTGAACTTAAAATTAACCTTAGGAGAGTTAAAAAAAACAAAACTAGTGAGAACAAAGATGGAGTAATTACTTTCATGTACGTGCGTGAGCTTTTTATAGAAAACATGGCGGACAAAAAAAGTCCTTTCCATCCTAACTTTCAACGCTAATAACACATTTGTAACGAACTGTTAATGGACCTCAGCTCAACACGCTCGGAGACTCGTAGTAAGATTAGTTTTACCCTGACTACTCCCTGGAAAAAGGGCAGGGCTATACTCTGCAGGAATTGGATCAATGCCTAAAGCAATATAAGACCGAGGCAGACACACTGAGTGTAATGTTGCATCTGTGCCTCTTAGAGAGACACTTTGCTTGACTTGTCTGTACCCGCCCAGTGGCACGTCTCCTTACATAACCATTAACGAGGATCCCTGCAAACATGCTGTTATGTGTCTGACTTCCCCATTCATTCAATCATTCATTCATTCTTCCCCTGTCTCCGCACAGCTGGAGTGTGTGATGCGTCTGGTTCAGGTGGGATGTGGCGTTAACTCAGTGACCTCCAGGTTTGCGCAGACGCCCACGCACATTGCTGCATTTGGGGGCCACCCTAAGTGCCTGTTATGGCTGCTGCAAGCTGGTGCAGACATTAACAGACAGGTAAGACATCAGGCGCACACTCAACACACGTTCTGCACACTGAGGAGCAGGTTTTAGACACGCATCAAACTCTTGGACTCGCTCCCAGTTGCTTGGGACGTTTTGCTAAACTTTCCAGGAAATGTCAGGCTGTGGGAGAGTGCAGCAAGATTATTGTCCAGAAAATTCACTTTGATTGAGTTATGTTTCTGACTTGAAACAGATGCAAAACTGGAAAAACAATGCAAATATCTCAGGATGAAAAGATTTGCTATACACGTAAGACGCAGGCGAAGATCTCAACTTGGGAGGCACCAAGCTTCAAGGGTTTTTGGTGATGCAGGCTGATGTTGATGTTTGAAGAAAAACATGGGATATCTGCAGCAAAATGTTTCCGTCATGTATGCACCACCCTCGGCTGAACGTTACGGACATTTTCCTATTGTTGTGGGTGAGCTTCACCCAGAAAATCTCTTAATTTCTGTAAGGAAAACCCTGGACAATGTCCTGACCCTATTATCTGGAGTTCACGTGTGACACGCCAGAGAATTTAATAGTTCAGGCTGCTGCTTTCAAAATCACTCAGCAAGTCAAGAAAGTTCACAGGAATTTCCCTTGTTGACATTTCCCAGAGAGACTCGTGTAAACATGATCTTTCTCATGGTTTTCTGACTAATCTGCGATGAAAACGTCAATAAACAGAACAAACTTTAACAATACATCACTTATACATTAAAAACGGAGCCAAATCTCGACTGTATACTGGCAGTGGCACAAATACTGGAGGGAAAAGAGCAGAGCTGTGTGAGAGGCTGAGCTCACGCTGATCCTATCAAAGAGGATCATTCTAACTCGAGGTCATGATCCTTAGCATGTATTGTTACTACTTGGTCCCCCACTTGACCTATATTCCGATTATGTGTGTCAGCTCGACTGCCCTTTGCCTGTGACGTCTTTGCCTCCTCATATATTTTCTTGCTCAGGCTCTGGGGGTGTATTTTATGCTGCGCTGCACCGCTGAGAGAAATCCGATTAGTAGGTCACAATGACATAACATGTTGTCGTCACTGAAACACATTGCTAGGGATTTGGCTTTGAATTTGCTCAGCATATGTGGAAACTCCTGGTGTAATTCTAGGATTTCCCTCTATTGGATTTATGATATTTTGAGCTGGCTGTTGGGACAGAGATGAGTGTGGGAGCACAAAGCACAGCCTATATTTCTTTGTGGTTGGATACAGCCTTCTTGGTTTGTGCTTTGTTCTCTCCCTCCCTTCCATCCCTCCCCTTCATCTGCACTAATGTGTAACTGTAAAAGTGCGTGGGTGGTGGTGGTGAAGTCTCTGAAAAGTTCCGCCTGTGTTACACCCTGTCATTGCTCATGATGTTTATTTTTTCAATGACTATGGAAACTGAAGAGGATTAAAAAAACTTCTTCATACTCATAGTCTTAATGTTTTTTGTGTGTAACTGCAGTCTTTTGTCGTCACTCAGGACTATGTGGGCGAGACGCCCATCCACAAGGCTGCTCGTGCGGGCAGTCTGGAGTGCATCAACGCTCTCTTGATTCAGGGAGCGAAAGCTGAGTAAGTCCAGCGATGGGTCCTTTACCCACATTTGTTTTTCTTCTGTACTGTCCAACTACTTAGTTAACACCTTTACAAGGGATCACCACCAAACTCAAATCAAGCAAGTAACAACATTTAAATAATGTACTTACATGCAGCTTCTATCTGTTGTTAATATGCCTGTGAATTACCTTTTACAGGAGTGAGCAAATTTGTACAGTGAAGAAGTTTAAATATATAAATAAACTTAATATCTTTGATGCCATGGCTGTCTCACTCACTCAGCCAGAAAGAAGCTGCTTTTATAAATGGTAAATTAACCATAAGTACATTTAAGCAGTATGCGATACATAATTTTAAGTGACACATTTTTTTAATAAGCATAATGTGCTTTTCTGTTGGTAAAATTTGACACTGGAAAAAGCCAAGAAACATTAACATTTAGTTTATTTTATTTTGCATAGCATTGTGTGAAATGCAAAGTTACATAGATGAAATGTTAAATTACGTATAGGGTGTGATAGAAACCAGTAATGGCTTATATGAAAACCACACCCTAATATAACGTATATATATATAATAAAAAATCTTCAGGTTGTAGATTCGTATAAAAGAGTAAATTGGACATGAAATAATATCCCATCTGTGTAAGTAATTAACTGATGGAAGTGCATTTCATTAAATAGTTGCTTTTGTGACATTTTGTTGCAGAACGGTAAACTGTTGATAAAAGGCAAAACAAACAGTGTTTATCGTTCAACCACTTCAGCTCAGAACAGTCTGATCTTAACATGTGTTGTTAAATAGTAAAAGAATTGATGGTGCTCCCTTGAAAATGTGATAGATTTAGTTAATCCTTGAAATTGTTGTTTATCATTGCAACAATTCACATTAAGTTGCCCTCTGTGTGTAATAATGTTAACAA
This sequence comes from Pleuronectes platessa, assembly GCF_947347685.1. Lineage (NCBI taxonomy): Eukaryota > Metazoa > Chordata > Actinopteri > Pleuronectiformes > Pleuronectidae > Pleuronectes > Pleuronectes platessa. The sequence goes on from NC_070639.1 coordinate 9,930,493, forward strand.
TCAAACTGAGTTCATAGAGAATGCTAAAGTTCCTTTTCATTTACTCATTAAACGCCTTTTGAATTTCCTTTGTAATCTGAGGAAGGGCTGTGTTATGATACAGTTTAATAATTAACTTGGCTCGGCGCCTTGGATCTTTACTGGCGCCTGTAAATTCAGCACGATTATTACTCAGACATGAGGACAACCTAGTGTAAAAGTTGATAAACTGTTTTTAGAATTGTAGATTATTGCATGATCGTTGTTAAATCTAGAGTGTGATTTTCTTTGTTTTGGTTATTGTCTTAAATAAAGTGCCTGACTAGATGACCAAATGCACATTGCCTCATTTTTTTATATAACCTTTTACCACCAGGAAGAAAAAGGGATATTTCTGTTGCACAAAATGAAACTGTATTTATTTCACATTGGACATAGCTTGAGATCTGCAAGATCAGCTAATTCTTACCCTTTTAAACAAGTACTCTAAGATAAATATAAGTAAATATGGACTTTGAGATAATAAGCAAAGATAAATTAGCAAAATTACTTTAAACAACCTAGATCATCTTGTTATCAGTGGTACATTTAGTTTGTGGATGAATAGTTTGCCTCAGTAGTAATTGTCAGCCACACCTTTTACAATTGGCAACTGCTTTTGTGCTTTGTCCAGATGGGAAAAGATTTTGCTACTGTTGGTGCATCTGAGGCATGAACAAAGGCATTAGAGACACGACTCGTCTTTCCTGTTTCCTAAATTTAGATCCAAGACCTGCAGGGAGATGAAACAAATATAGGGGATAATTATTATTCCCCAAAGGCCACACAAGTCAGTCAAGTCAATGAACTAAGCACTTCATTTTTACCCTCATCAGAATTAACTAATAAATAAACATTACATCTGTACTGCTTTATTACACTCAAGCATTGTTTAATTAATAAATTTGTCTTCGGTTTTGCCAGAATAAAAAGTGTTTTTTCAATGCAGTAATGATGAGATATTAAAAGATACAGCACATATAAAGATAGATATATATAAAAGTTCTAGAGGTTGATGAACCAGTTTTTCCTTCTCGCATTACTTGCAGTTTCATTTTTTACAACAAGCTTCATGCCTTTTCTTTCTGATCTCATTCAAGTAGAGAAAGTCAAAACAAGCAGGGTGATTACAGATGCCAAGTTTATTGTGAGTAGCTTTTGTTAGTTTTTGTGCCATCGTCAGCCAAATGGTCAATATGTTGTCAAAGACATCAGTCTTCCAGATAATGTCATTGAAAAAAACAAAACATGAATGGCTCTATGTCAGTATTGAGAGAAAAAGTATTTGCATTGGATGAAAGTAAATAAAATCGTAAAATAGTATAGTTTACCTCTGGTTACCTCTGGCAGTCAAGAAAGAATGCAACCAAAGCTAATGCACCTTTTAAAAGGTTGTTGAGACACGTATGATCTCTTCCTCATTGTTTCAGAGACCACATGTCCCACAGACGCTACACAGAAATCAAAGAATGCTAAATATATATGCTATGAATGAAGGATGAGCCTGAAGGCTGAGTCAGTCAAGTCAAACTTTAACAGGGTGATTTGCTTTATACTTCTAGTTTAAAAGTTTATTTCCCCCAGCATATGAACTCCCTGGTTGCTTTGACTTTTTCAAATTTACTGCAATGCTTTTTGCAGACATCTCTTTGTAATTACTTACAAAAAACTTTCTTATGGACATCATGTAATGTGCATTTGGTTATCAGCTGATGAGTGACATTTATGATAAAAATTATATGTGATTTTCTTTTCCCTGCAGATTACAGATACTGTATTTAGTTTAGTTTATCATTAAGTTTTTTTTGTTGTGACACAGAAATAGTGGAGCTGAACTGGTAAGGAAACTAAGAAACACGAGTGGGAATGAGGCTCATGACAAAACAATCTAACGACCTAGCTTAAAAATCTAATTGGTGTCAAAGGTCTGTTAATGATGTTGGATATCTAAAAAAAATAAAATTGTTTGCCTAATACATTTTTTATCAATATAATAAAAAAATTAATTAATATAGATTCAATTTGGAGACTCAATATTGTATTGCTTGTGTGCAAATTCAGGTTTTCATGGTTAAAAATACCATATTCAATGAAAAAAGTAAAGATGTTTTTTTTTTTAACTTTTTTATAATAAATTTACATTTAAATAAATCCTTAAAAAACTGTGAAGTTGATACAGCAATACTTTCACATAGGTCATAATCCTAAGTACAGGACCTGTACTTTCCTATATAGCATTGCAATTTTTTGTAGTTTTTAGTAATTTAGTAAGTAATTGATAATTGACTAATACGAGTTTACCTTTCCACCTTTTACAACTCATTTTAAATTGGCGTAACATTTCAGCAGAGCAACATAAGTATAATAATCTACTGTTTGTACTAGCTTCATTAATATCTTACATGTATATTTTTGTCCTGGCCAGTCAGTAAAACCTGGATCAGGTTTTGAAAGTGTCAATTTTAAAGTTGACATTAACATTTTACTGGAAACATAAGATCTTTGTCTCTGCCACTTCAAAAAATCTCTGACATGAAAAACGATGAACAATTTTTGGTGGAAACTGTTTTAATATCTAAAGCTACGAAAGAGCTAAGTCTCATTTTGCCAAATTCTTTATCTCTGCTTGTAATGTTAGTGAATGCCAGGTAAAAATCTTTCTGGCTTACACTGTGGCTGAGTCACAGACAAACAAATACAATATTTATTTGCTATCCAAAATGTCTGAGGAAATATGTCCATTTATAATTCTACAGCTATTAAATGTTAAATATTTGTTTTCTTTAATGAAACGTTAGCTTCAATCATATCAGTCATGTTTCAAATTGAAATCATATAACCTACATAACTTATGTCACCAAATAAAACTGGTATTACTATTTATATTGCTGCACACAGGTTTGAATTGCAGAATCAAAAAGTAGCGATATAAACTTAACGCAAGTAATATTTAAGTCCTTGTTATCACTTGAATTCTTCTGCTCATGGTTCAGCTCGTTGATTCCCTTTGTGAGGATTCTTGAGTATAGAGCTATCTCCTATACTCTGCCTTGTGCAACCACATGCCTGCTAGTATCTTCTGTTTCCTTGGAATTTGAGGAGGCTTTGCCACCGGGACTCCTCCGGTTCTTCTACGAATCATCAAAGTGGGTGGAAGAAAAGAAGAAGAAGCCAAGTCCAAGTTAGGAGAGATCAAACCATTTTGATTCATCTCTGATCTATAAGGCGGAACAACACGTCGCCCCTCTCTCGCCGTCTGCCTCTGCCACTGATTCAACGCACTCAGTTGGCCGAATATGTGTAGAAAGACTCACTGTGGATTCATTTTATTTTCCAACAGCACCTGATGGCTGACCGTAGGTTTGTTGAGATCAGGGATCTGATTCCTCATCTGGTGGGAAATTTTGAATGTATTTCATCATCTAAAGTATGAAGTACAGCTCTCGCCCTCAGATACTTTAAGACATCGAAATGAAATGTCAGCGACAGAATTGTTGAACATCTTTCAAAATGAATAAGTGGTGTCGTGGTTGGAGACTTTTTTCTTGAGTGGACCATTATCGTCATTTCCTATGGCCCAACCATCTTCTTGCACTCTTCCACTGCAGTGGCAACAATAGAAGAGTCTCCTCATCCCCATGCGATGCTCATCCTTCTCCTATTAAGTAGTGAGTCCAGCTTTTCATTGGGACAAGTATTTCACATCTGCATTATCTTTAGCTGGATGAGACTGGAACTCAACTTGTGGTCTTTCCCGGCCTTCATAAAGAAACTTGTATCATTTGCCCACTTCCTCTTATCTTTTCTTCATTTAGTCTTAGTGACACAAAATCCTCATGCTGGAAAATCAACGAAAGTCAACGTTTCTGGTTCTTCTGTCTAAACTAAATTAAAATAAAATCTTTAACAGACCTTAAAGGAATCTTTCCCTAAAACAGAGAAATCTTAAAATCCATTTGAGTCAAATGGGACAAAAATCAGCCTAACATTATCTTGTGATTTTAAATACAAAATCTAAGTCATCACTGTTATTTGAAAACAATATCTAATAATATAATATACATTTGAAAATAATATCTAAAAAAAAGCTCTAATAATTTTGTTTGCAACCATAGATCTCACTTCATAAGCCATCCTTGGGTTCATACAATTGTGGATATTAGAAACATGACCTATTTCTTGAACTCCACCAAATATCCACATTTGGTCACAACAGAACAAAAAGATTCTACGTATTTGTCATGAGCCTCAGAGTGTAAAGGTGGCGCTCTAGAGAGCTAGCAGCAGGTAGGACAGTGAATAGAGGCTGCTGGTGATGAGAGTAGTGCAGAGACAGAGGCTCAGGGCAGCTGAGTGAGATGGGTTAGATTTGCATAGCAGCATGAACTGATCTATTAACTGTTTAATGCTAACACTCATCCTGTTGCAATGGTTATTCACTGTCATTTCACTGTACCAAGTATTTTTTACTTTCTACTTAGAAATGTTTTGTTTTGTATGTCACAGTATTTATTAACCCTATACAGTATCATAGTCTGTTTGCACATCTAATCTTTGTCACCTTGACAATAATTCACGAAAAAAGTTTTCTACACTGTTAACAGAAACAGAACCGTACGTCTTAATGTTTTGCAGCCATTGAATTGGAAATGACTTGGTTTTTTCAAGTAATCCTAGAAAGGGGGAGAATAGACACTGCTGAGTCTGCCCCGTTCCCTGGGATAGCCGCACTGTTGTGGCATTGAGTGTTCTCACTATCGCTTCCTATCTACACACTGGCAAACTGTTGAGGTATTTCTTGCGGTGATTGGTTTTAATGCTAGGTTTTTTTATGAATCAAAACTGAAGTTTTAGACCTGCATGCTTTGCTTATTATTCATAATTGTTCCTGTATCTAGTCTTTTTTTATTTTTGTTTTTACTTTATGATTTCTTTTTTATTTTGTGAACTAACCATAGGAGCCCTTTATATGGACAGGTTTAATCACGTGAGTCCCATATCAACATGTAGCATGATAATAGGCTGCCTCTGGAAGGTTAGACGATAGTTAGAGAAGATACATAATGTGTGCATAGGGAGGAAAAGCAAAGCATATCAGGCATTTACAAAGAATTAACGCTTCCTTTATACATTCAAACGTTAAATCTGGATTAAATGGTGTTATTCACAGTTATCCATATTATTGGATCAATTCATACCGTAGATGTCAGGTCTCACTAAAGGAATATGTAATGTAATTATTGCCATTACTTTTTTTTGTAGTTATCATAAAGAGATGGGTGCATCTCAATTATGCAACGGTCTTCTAGTTATTAAAGCTAAAAGACTGCAAGAGAAAAGTGAATTGGGAAGAGAGAAATTAACAAAATAATATTGGAATTTAAGGTGCAGATTAAAATGGAGATTATGGAGAAATTGGGGGATTTACAGAAGTAATGTACTGAGAGTGAAGAAAGATTTGCAACTGTGAGATCTGTAGGCATTAGTTTTTCCACAGATAATGATTTGTCAGGGATTTAAGGTGGTTCAGACACTCATGGACATTTTTAAATCTTAATTCAGATTGTCCAGTTTGTCTCTCTGGAGTCCAAAATGTTGGAAACCATTATGACTGCAATGAGTCTGAGTTTCTACAATGGCTAATTAGTCACTTTAGGTGACATATTTTATTTACTAAAATGGAGGAATGGGGGCTTCAATTGCCATTTTCAATATAAAATTACTAAGTGTTGCAAAATGATGAGATTAAATATAAGTGACAGCAATGGGAAGGTTGTGGTGGGCTTCGTTCCGAGGTCAACACATGTTGATGCTGCTTGTTTTACCACTGTAATTCCTGTGGACAACATGCACAACAATCCTCATTTAACAAAGAAATTATTATAAGTAATGTATCCGCTCAAATAATAATAAAATACTGAAGCAAATCTTTTTTAAGCAAACTCTTTTTTGCTTATGATAATGTTTTTATTTATTAATGCCTTAATTGAGCGAGAAATTTGTGTTGCTAAGTTGTTGAACTGACCAAAGATAAAAAAAAGTAGCTGATATAATTTTAAAAGGAGAATTTCTATTCCTTGAAGTGAGACCAATTCATCTACCTTATTACAAACTGGTTCACCGGTATAAATGTAATTTCCTGGAAAAAACAATCCCTTGGAAGCGTTAATTTTGAAGGGGACGGGTAATGTGCAACAAGTTATTGTGTGATTATCTTTTAACTTTTGTTCCTTTTCATTTAAATCTTCAATTCTTTATGAAATGTTTTTCATGTGCACTAGTTTTTGAAATGTTTCCTTTATGCACAATTGTTTAGAGAAAAAACTGCAGAGAAAGAACTAAATCTCAGCAAAATGAATGATCGAACAGCAACAGTGCATCTGAACAGAACTGTCTCATTGTGTGGACGTCAATGTACATGGCTCCAGCAACTTAAAAGAAAATATTTCAATAAAATAGAACAGAATAATGCAGGGCCCACCAAGTATGGCAATTATTCACTGCAGGTTGGCCTTTTTATATTCAATAATTATTATGAAATATGGACAGGTTTAAAAAAAATAGTTTTTTTTTTAAGTAGAAGCTTGGACATGGGCCAGGAGTCCCACTTCTTCAACAAAGACCTGGCTGTTTGCTCTGAGAGCTCATTTTGCAGTGTGATGACCTGTAGGCTCACAACAAGCAAAGCATTGTTTTGTAACTGACCAATGGAAAGAGGTCTCATCATTAAGCTTAACAGGAATCTATTGGCTGTGGGATATTTTCCCTCTCAAACACCGACAAGCAGATTTTCCAACAACGACAACAAAGTTGTTTTTATCCAGCACTTTATTTACTAAATAGCTACAGTAATAATATATAAATTAATAAGATTATTCTTATGTAGGTTTAGTTGCATTGATATGATAGTAATTGGTTTTATTATCCAGTGGAGTTCCTTCCATACTGTTGTAACAAGTACAGGCCTGAACATTGAAAACCGATGACACTGCATTGTTCGCTCATTCATTATTGCACAAAATCCACCTATTCCTGCTGCAACTGGATACGATTAACACAACTGTGTCTGCACAGCCTCTAATTAGAGTTATGGATGCCTCTAACAGTTGCGCAACGTCTCTTATCATTTCATTGTCTTCATTTATCTTGAATCAAGATGAAGACTGTGTCTTGGGAGTTGCATCTTCTTTGGAGACACATCTGGATTCCTGATGCTTGAAGTTTTCAGTCAGTGCTTTCTTCATGCTGTATAATTACCACAAACTCTGTGGTGCTTCTTCTGAAGATATAAGTGTGTTTCATGCTGGCTTCCTTCGGATCAAGAACATCTGGATCTTGTACTTGTTTAGAAGAGTTCAAAAATCTTGCCGTGCTGTGTCGCGTCACTCTTTCACAGATACATGTTATATTGGAGTGTAACCCTTTCATCCAATGTCTTTGTACACATCGTACAGTCATATGCACAAGTGATCTTGCTCTCTTTGTGCAGTACAAATTTGGTGAATGTCAAAACCATAACCTGGAACTTCGATGCAGAAACTCTTTAACAGTATCACTGTTGGAAATCTGAGAGGACCGTGAACTTCAACTCCAAATCCTTAATGGTCTTGTCTTTCTTGATCTCTTTACATCACCTAGAGAATCGATCTTCTTTGGATGAAATCATCCTCTCCATGTTGTTGTGTCAGGTTAAAATTAACAGGTGCACCTACAGATGTCTTAGTCATGTCCTTTTGCAGCAGACGACTCCCCAATCATTTGGAAAGAGTAGTTCTTTGGAAGATCCAAATGATCCAAAAGGGATCAGTCGTCATCTCTCACGAAGATGACGAAGAGGATGTGAGGTGGTAGAGCAGCACAGGCTATTTCTATACATCTGTATGTCTGTTCATTTGTGAATGTTTGTTTTATGAGTCTGTGTGTCTGTGTGTGTGATTGGATGTGTCTTGTTTTGTTTGTTTTTGATTTGTGTGAATCAAACGTACGGTGGGAGATTCTAACACTCCCTCTTCCCGTTGTGCAGTGTGAGGAATGCCAGTGGGCTGACCGCTGCCGACCTGGCCCACGCCCAGGGATTCCAGGAGTGTGCGGAGATTCTCTCCAATGCCCAGAACTTCCAACAAAATATGGTTCTGTCCCATAACGGGACTATTCTGAACGGCATGAGCCAGAATGGTGGCCACGTCCAGGGCCGCAGCTTCTTGAACGGCGTCCCCAACAGAAAGAGGTCATTCGATGGCATGGAAGCAAACCCAGGGAAGAAGGCAAGACCTAACGGTGGGTCACTAAGCCAATCAAATGTCTGTTTAGTTAATTTTCGAATTTCATGTCTTTGAAAGCAGAATAATATAAGTATGTTGATGCTTAAACATGTACCAAGTTTGGTTTAAAATTTATTTTTATGCAGCCTTTATGTAGACTTAAAAGTAAATTAGTGGTATGAGAGTACGCAACTCCGCTTAACACAGTCCAGGTAAACAACGATTGTTCTATTATCGTTGTACTCTCTTTACGCTCTCTAAATAAGTAATACTTATTTTAGGATTAGAAATTGACTGTAAAGTGCAGTAAAGTAAGAAAATGGATGCAGGAAGGTCTATAGTTGAATTTAAAGCCGCTGTGACCTACCTTTCAGCAGACTTGCTTTGATTTTTTTTTTAATTTTTCAAGAAGTGAAGTCCTTTTCAAATATGTAACATAGGTTTATTTTATACTTTTCTTTCTCTTAGGTATGAGCATGCCACCAGAGATGCTGAATGGGAGCGGGCCACTGGGTGGTGCTGGAGAGACCCAGATGGAGAGCGTGAGCATGGAGCTGATGGCAACTGTAACCTCAGGTGGGCCGGGACCCTTTGCTTTTGGGCTAAATGGGTTTGCACCTCTAGGGCCGGGGCCCATGGATCAGTGTGAGGGCCAGAGGGGACTGGACATGATGAGCCACGCAACTAAAGAGCTGGAGGTCATCACCGTGGCACCAATGCAGACCCCGTGTCGCTGCACCAACTCCTACGCCTACCTGTAGAGGGCATGTGTGTCCATTCACACATTCTAATGCTCCTGAGAGTTCAGGGTGGCTTTTTGGTTTCGCTTAGCATTTCTTTCTATTATACATGAAAAACGGAAAATATTTGGTGTTAAACTACATTTGAAAGATGTATAGCTATCTGTGCTGTATTTTCTACTTCTCTGTGTAACTGATTATACTTGGATCGTTAAAGGTATTAAGATTTCTTTGTTTTACGGTTTATCTATCCAGTTATACAGATAATTGTGTGATCATTCTTTTTTAGATTTAGAATAAAAACTTTTTTTTGCACAATTACATCCTAGATATTACAGTGATTTGCATTCCCTCGACACTACAGAAAGAATAAGTCTTTGTTGTTGCTTCTCAAATTGTGCAATGTTCCATTGCAGTGTAGGAAAAGGGGCTAAATAATGGGTCAACTAAAGATGTTGTCATGGGCCTTGTGCTGAAAAGTTTTTTTCAGCAGCATTTCTCATGTCAAAGGTTAGAAAAAGATAAGTTTCCGTACAGTTCTGTTAAGAGAGATGGCCACAAAAGAGCTCCATTAATACTCACATAAAATCGAATTCCTAAATGTTGCGTGGAAGGTTGACTCTTCCTTTTCCCCCTGCTGAGTTTAATTGCTCTAATACTCTTGATTTGCAAAGAACGTTTTGATTGAATACATTTACATGAACAACAATGTGTGCCTCTGCACTCTTTTAATGTACACTGGGGATCGTCTCCTGATGTAAACTGCCACCATGTATTAGCTGATGCCGTTTTATATTCCAGAATTACCTTATGCCAAAGCATATCCCAACATGAATGTAGCCTGTAAATTTTAAATTATTCACTGTGCAGCTTTTTTTTTTTGTAGTTTGTCGATGTCATGTACTAAGAGATTGTCGTCCATTCATCCTGTGCTTTATCGATCCTAAAGAGTGGTGTAAGTTTACTGTGTGCGTTTTAGCAACGTTTTTTTTAAGGAGCTAGCAGGGCTTGCACATGTGTTATATTATACGTATGTTATATAATATTAATGATAATACCCAGTCTGATTTTGAAACAGATTTTTGGCCATTTTACAATCAGTAGTTGCGATTTAATAGTTCTGCTCAAGAAGAAAATTTGCATGGATTTCTAAACTTTGCAAAAAGCCTTATTTCTTGAGATGTATAGAACAGTTAGAACAGTTAATTACTGTATGTTATTTTCAACTTTTATAGCGAGGGAATTTCTTTCTGTATTTTGTAGTAATTCTCAACGTTCAAGGTGGTGTCTGATTATTTTTTGTTTAACGTGACAGGTTTGAGTGTATAGTTGAATTCGCTTGGAGCATTCAGTGCTTAGTGATGTGCAGGTTAAGCTTTGTACTTGATTGTAGGAAATTATTAAATGTTGATCAATTTTATAAATGTGACTGTGGTCGGCCTTTTGTTTTCTTGATGTGTTCTCATGCATCTGTAAAACCCAGACCTGTTGGCATTTTTAGTAATTTTTCTAATTAATGTAAAGGAATAATTATAAACATGAAAATAATGTGTTTTAATATAAATCCCCTTGCTTGGTTGTTGAAGATTTTCTTAACTGAAATATTTTTGTGGATAAAGCACTAGGTCCCTGTTTCATATAGTACTAACTGTACGCTGAAGCACCCAAAGATAAGAATATGACCTATTTAGAACTAGTTCTCGGATCAATAGTTATACGACTTTACACTCTGCAGTGATTTCAGTTCCTTTAATTGATTAATATGTAACTATTGCTGTAACAAGTGAATTTCCCCATTGTGTGGATAAATAAAGAAATCTAATCTAATCTAAAACTTCTAGTGTGTTGAAATCTGGCCACAAATGGACCTTTATAGTTGTGCAAAACAAAATCAATCCACTAGTATCTTTTTGCTGCTCCTGCTCCAAAATTGTCTTTACAGAAGCAGGAATATGGTCACAAGCTAATTATCTGTGCCTTTTGACAATTTGTCTCATTTTCAGTGGCAGGTGAAGGACCCTGCAAGGATCTTTGCTCAAACGGTCACAATGAACCGCAGACTCCTTTCGGATTCGACGTGGCAGCAGCGATCCTCTACGGTGACTCGCCCGAGATCAACAGCTCCGCAGGCAGCCTGGTGGAGCACCTGAAGTCAGTTAAAGTACAGCAGCTGTATGACCAAGTCTTCTTCAGCACCATGCTCCTGCACCCGGGATCATAAAGAACAAAGGAGCTAGCTGGCTGTCCTTTTGTTGCTTGAATGTCATGTCAGCTTAAACAAGAATTAATTTGCCTTAAAAGCCAGAGTGGTCCAATTATTAATTGATCCATTTATTTGTTGTTGTTGTAAAGGGCAGGCCCGTTGTGCAATGATCTGAAATGTGTAAGTGATGAGGTTGATTAGCAAGTGGATTTTTGTTTTCGAAGTTTTTAAAAGTTGAATTAAACTGTAAATAGCCATGTTCTGATTTACACTAAAGTTGCTATCTAAACCACTGCCAGGTCTCCTTATTCGGCCTCAACTAGAAGTGGGGTGATTCCTCTCTTGGTAACAGAAACAAATGCATCCCATGTTACTCATTGATAATAAAAACTGTTTAAAAAAATTAAAAAACGTCCTCATTCTTCATTTCATCTATGACTCTTATATTTTATCTAGCCAGTGATCAATTCTAGGGCAGAGTTGTTTGTCTCCTTCAGGTCTGTATTTAAATGGGACCCAGTGGGTGGACGTGGTGCATCAGTCTTGCCACTGGGTAACGAGCATTGGTGTTGATTCCCCCCACTTTTGTAGATTGTCCCCGGTTTTGCCTACTATCGCCCTTGCTCTGTGTCGTGTTGCCCAGTCCCTTCTGCTGAGGGTAGTCTACTGGAGTGGATATTCAATTTCATATGTGGGGCAGTCAGAACTATGGACTGCTTGTTTTTTCAACCGCTCCATATGTACAGGTAACTTCAAGGGATAGTTCGCCGAACAATGAAGGATGTGTTTGAGTCCACAAAACATGCACTTTTGGAGATTCAGGAGTAAACAGGGTTGCAGCCAAATCCAATAAGATTGTAAATGGTGATCACTTCTTAAAGCGTAGAAAAACAACAGAAAATGCCTCCAAGCCCAGACATTCATATTCAATACACCATGTTTTTAGCCCAAATGTCGTCTGATGTCACTTGGATGACACCACAGGAGCAGCATGGATGCATTTTATGTTTTCTTTCTGTTGTTTATTTACGTTTGAAGAGGTGGTCACCATTTACTTGAACTGGATTGGATTTACCTGAAACGCTGTTCTCTGTTTCTATCTCTATCTATAATATACATATACCTCTATGTATGTTATTGGCCGCGTAGGAAAGAAAACAGGTATGTTCTCTCACTGGGCTCCACTGGTTTCCACACTGGTGTGTCTCGCAGCCTGTTTGTCTCCAGTGCTCTGACCAGACCCCCCCTCTGCAGCCTCACGTGTCGGGGCACAGCTGCTGTGGCTGAACCCAGCTGTCAATCAACTATCACCGGGTTCGACCTTCATCTCTGCGCTGCTGCACAAACACCACGTCACTATGTCCACGCCCCGCGACACACGAAGCCCTCAACCGGGAGGGGGAAGGAGGGGATACTGGAAATTACAAAAACAATATAATACATTCATTTGTATCTTTCTTGTCCGTGATTTAATACTTTTTTCCAATATGTTTTCGCAGCGGAACTATGAGCATGCGCTGGTAGTCCTTTATGTATTTTTTGTGAAACGTGGAACTTCTGTACCTCCCCCCTTCTCTCATGATATGGTATGGTCCGGTAAACCTAGCTGGGCTAACCAGAGATTCAGGATAATCCAGAGAAACAGTTTGGCCGCAGAGGAAGAATCGAAAACAAACAAATAACACGTAATTCCTTTAAAAAAGACAAACCGCCGACGGACCGGTGTTGTCACCACATTTATTCACAAGTTAAACCATGTCCACCCCGGCCAGAAGGAGACTTATGAGAGATTTCAAACGGTGAGTCGATGCTGAGAAATTACGCCGATGTTGTTCCTCTAGCTATGATTGGCCCAAAAAAAAAGAAGAACACAGCTAGCATTAGCTTAGCTCGGCATAGCTAGCCAGTATGTATGTTGTTTTAACTTTGAGTTGTCAAATTCTCCGGACCCCACAACAAACCACACTCTTAGCGTGAACAACGCGTAGTTATCGTGTTTGTTTTCACGAACCTGAAACCTTTAGGTGAAACAGCGTTAATCTGCGAGAAGCGCTTCGCCCGAAGCTAGAGGCTAAGGTTGCTAACAGGAAGGTAGTAGCCACTGTTTACGACTGCTTCACACCAGCTTGTGTTTGAATGTCCGTGACGATTGACCGATCGGCCACATTATCCCTGGTCAGGACACAGTTAATTACACTTCTCTCATGTTAACGTAACACAACATCACTCTTTGATGGTGATAGATGCGAACCAGCATCGAAGTTGGCTAGAAATTTGAAATTCACACGGTCTTCACTCATGTTATTCAGTCAAAGTTTGGTAGGTGTAAGTTACTATGGGCGGATTTATTCTTAAACAAAGACGAATATCACAAAGTAGTATCGTTATATCTTATATGAACCAATTGTGTTGACTGTGAGAAATACATTTCCACCATAGAAGCATTAAATACTGCACCATATGGTGTTTTTATTACCACATATCTTCTGAGTTCAGCATCAAATACACTTTGGCCTTTAAAGAGGAAGTTAGCTTTTTACTAAAAAATCAAACCACAGTGTGTCTCTATGAGGAAATACATTTCATTATATCTAAATGTAGATTAGCCTGATTACTTTGAGGTGTTTTTACTTCGTTATTGTCAGATTCCATAGTAGTTTGGCTGGACTCTTACCTGCAGGTATTTGGATAGCAGCCATTTACTGTAGACAAGACCTCGTCATGTGGGAAATGATTGTTATTTAGAACAGAACTAAAAAAGAGACAAGTGACAGTCATGAGTACGCAGATAGGCTTTTACAGTGTTTTGCAAAGGGTTTAGGGATGCAAGTTATAATAACATAAATGTACAGCACATCTCCAATCATAAAACTATAAAGATATTAGGTCATAGATAATTAGAATATTTAATCTGAAAAATGGCATAACCAAGGACTGTTTTAAATATGAAATTTGGATGTAAAATAAATAAGCATATTCGGTCTGAAGGAATCTAGTTTATCATAATTAAACTAAGAGCTCCTGTGATAATGGTTTGTTTTTTGTTATGAAGATTACAAGAGGATCCTCCAGCTGGTGTTAGTGGTGCTCCATCTGAAAACAACATCATGGCGTGGAATGCAGTCATTTTTGGGTAAGTTATTGAAACACAGCCTTAATGATCAGTTCAGTTTAATCATAATGTTTAATTACTTATGCAAATCAAACAAGTGTGTGTGACACATTTAATTAATGTGTTTATTTCCCCTCTATCCTCACAGCCCTGAAGGAACTCCCTTTGAGGATGGTGAGTAGTTCAATGTAGTTAGACATAGCTGGCTAATTTAAAATGATGAAGTGAGTGATACAGTGGGAGAAGTGAATATATTTCCTGGAACTTAAATTCCAGAGGCAGAGGCACAACTTTGAGGTTGTAATTTTTTGTTTAATGTGTACTTGTTTTTAAGTGGCACTCAACCCAAATCTAATTTAGTTTATCTCGTAAAAATCACCATAAAATTTGGATGATGGGAACAACATTTTGAATCCTCCGTGTCGCAGTCAAAGCTGGAGAAATATTGTTTTCGGGTTGTCCTTCCTTTAATCTCATTCTTGTGACAGTAGATTTTCATGAATGTCTCAAAGGAACAATTACTTTATTTACATCTTGGATTTGATCTGCCCAAAATGTTAGACTTTTTTCCTGATGTGTTTAAATACGTGTCTCATAATCTTTTGAGTGAATTAAACAAAGAAAAAGTAAATGTTCTAATAACTTCTGAAAAGTGGTGTTGGTTATTGTTAGTGTAAAGTGAGCGCAGGCCAGCGGGGGAGTGAGGAAGAAGGACATGCAGCAGGGTGATGCATAGTGGAATATAGTATCAACCGAATAACCCACTTGAGCAAAATTAGGTTGGTTAAAAGCTATAAATGTTGGTTTCGATACATTTTTGGATTAATCTCCCAGCTCTACTTTGACTATATACCTTCTTCTTCTTAATGAAACATGGACATAAATTGTAACTCGACAGAGATCTACAATCAAACATCTGTAATTAAAGTTAAACCTTTAAAACAAAACTGTCGATGGGTTTTACTCAGGTTCGGACAAGTCCCTCCCCCGATACACCTTTTCTGCCTCGAAAGATTATTTTATTTCTCCTGAACCAAATAGACAAGTTTAATTGTTCATGTTTTCTTGTCTTTTGTCAATGTCGCAGGTACATTTAAACTAATTGTAGAGTTCACGGAAGAATACCCCAACAAACCCCCCACAGTACGATTTGTGTCGAAGATGTTTCATCCAAATGGTAAGAATATTCACTAATGGACTGACACATTCATGTTCTAGTGTTATTTGTGGGTAGTTTCCAACAGTTTTTATCCTCAGTCTATGCAGATGGAAGTATATGTTTGGACATCCTACAGAATCGTTGGAGTCCCACCTATGATGTTTCTTCTATTCTTACATCTATCCAGGTAAGAAGTGTCATTATGCCTTATTGCTGTTTTATAACCAAAAGTGAAGGAATACAAAGATGTTTTATACTTTTAAATAATGAGCTTTAAAAAGGATTCAAACCCTAATTGCTTGGGTGAGAATTCTGTGCTTGACCAATTCAAGCACTGTGACCTGCTTAGTATGCAGACGCTGTGGTTCTTCATAATGCCAAACTGATTTCTGTGAATGCCTTCATTGATAAAAAATACATTTGTTGCCAAAGAAGGACATGACAGTGAGATTTTACATTAGTTGCTAACACAAGATACATGTCCCTTGTGTTTGACGTACAAGTAAGAATAACAAATCACCTGGAAGAAACTTGAAAGCTTTTAGACTGTGATAGTGGTGCACTTCAGCCTCTAGTGGCCAGAATTTATACTACAGAAACACAATAATATATCTTGGCTCTTTTTCTCAAATGGAAAATCAGAAAAATTTGCCGGGACAAAAGATTCTCGCAATTTCAGGGGAAATAAGAATGAAGAAAATTAATCTCCTGTTTCACAGCTGTAAAAACTTGCTCCCACTTGATAGAAAATACAAAATTAGCTTATTTACTCAACTTGAAATTGGGAAAACAAGATTTTCAAACTTATGCTCTTGTAAATACTGTATTTACGAATACATTGAGTATTTCAATTTGTTGATCATTTGTCTGACTAATGTTACTAGACATTCTTTTTTGTAACCATTAAGAATAATGGTGACCACCACACTTTCCTGTTTCAACTGTACAGGCGCTTCAGGATAGAAACTCATAATTTTACACATTTTAAATCTAGGAATTTGAGAGGCTGGTATTTTTCTTTTGTTTAATAAAAAAGAAGTATTGAACAGACTTTGTGACTGTACTATGGTTGTAGTAAAAATGGTGATATATTAAGCATTTGTTGAACATTTTTGGAAATAACCTTCACAGAGTTGAACTTTGAACAGAGATTCGATAGTCACAAAAGTCTGCTGTAAAATGTCACCAAAGAGCTGTTATGCTTAATGAACCTGAAAGCATGACTTGTGTGACAAACATGTTGATGCAAGTTTGGATGTTTGCTCCTGAAACACTCTCATTTTCAGTGTTTATCTTCTCATCCTCAGTCTCTGCTTGATGAACCAAATCCCAACAGTCCGGCCAACAGCCAGGCAGCTCAGCTCTACCAAGAGAACAAGCGGGAGTACGAGAAGCGTGTGTCTGCCATTGTAGAACAAAGCTGGAGAGACAGTTGACCTGCCAATCCTGATAGCTGCTCTCTCCATTGTAAAGCTGTGTGTGCAACCATTTTTAGTGGAGTACCTCTTAATTTCTGGTCCCCTCCATCTCTGATTTAAAGCTTTTATGCACTTTACCTTCAACCTCCCTTCATAGAATGTTTTTGCGTTTTCTTCACCAGGAGGGATTTCTTTTTTTCTATTCTCTCCCCCTTTTCTAGTCCATCAGGGGAAATGTGCTGAATCTTGCCTTCATATTTTGTCAATATGGACATGTGAGCCTTTACCCAAAAATTCTGGTGTGTTCTAACATGCTGTAGTAACTTGTGACTAATTATGTGAAACATCTCAGAGGGTGTCATCAGTTGAGTGGTCTTTTGTTGTGCCCCTGATCTGTTTGTGTTCACAAGGCTCCAGTGTGATCCCCACCCCCCCCACCTTTCCTCGGGAGAACGAGCAGCCTGAGTGTTACGGACTATGACGAAATCAGACATCTTAATACCGTGTATTTTGCTGTGTTGTGAACTCTGTTACATGCATGACAGTAAGAGTGTATTCACGTTCCTGTTCAGTACTCATGTATATAAGGAAACCTGCAATTATGTACAGATTTTGCACTGGTTGTCTCCCATGTCATTTTTTTCAGCACTTGTAAATAAAAAGGCAATTTCATCCTTACTTGCTAACTTGTTTTATTTTTTTGCATTTAAATGTGACCCAAAAGAGTCCCAGTGCAGGGAGTAGTGAGTTTATCAGATTCACTTTATCCTGAGAAATGTGGAAGAGCGTGACATACTTATTTCTTTTGAAGTCTTTTATTGGTTGAGTATATATAATGGATTGGGGTAAGTGAAAACAAGGGGTTGGTTACAAACATGCAGTTGTACTGTACTGTGGCAATTCTTTACAGAATTTAGAGAGCAATCATGTTTCTCAGCTAGGCAGCAGCTACAAAAATAACTATGTACAAGACCCCTCTCGTCAATATTCAAACAGTGTTAACAGTAAATGGAAACCAAGACGAGACATCAAATAAAATTTAACGCAGCAGTGTTCGTAGGGTCGGGCAGAACGAGCTACCTGTTGTATGCCCTCTCCTTTTTGGCCCGTTCTAAGGCCTTGTCCATGGTCTTCTCATTCTCACCTCTACACTTAGGGCAGTACCACTTTCCCTTGGGCTTATGATGGAGCCCGACGCAGGAGAAGTGAAACCACTCAATGGGACATTCGTCGTTGTCACAACCAATCATTTCGCCGTAGGACACCTGCTCACACAGGCAGTATGTCGGCTCATCTGGATCAATGGGCAGGTCTGGAGGTGACACTTCTCTCTCAGACTTTCCTTTTGACCGTTTCTTCTTCTTGGAGGATGTTTTGGCGCGTTTTTCCCGAGACGCCCCCGCTCCCGCCTCTTCAGCGTGATCCACACCACTGTAGCTTTCGCGAGTTTCTCCATTTTTCTGGCGCCTCGAGCGCTTCCCTCCAGATTTGTCCACACTACCAGAGCTCGGTGTCACTTCCTCGCGCTTCTTGTCGAGGTGGCCGGGTTTGCCTGGCGTGATGGCGGCTGATGAAGTGGGCGTCATGGGTGCTGTAGTGGTTGTCATGACTGTTGCTGTGGGAACGTGGCTCTCGGGGACTTCTTGAGAGGAGACGAGAAGCTCAGAGTGCCAGTCGATTTGTCGTGTTCGGTTCTCAACCAACTCCACCTGAAACAAAGCACGGTGAGGTTTTACTGTGAATGTCTGTCTTTTGATTTTACACAACATAGCTTAATGCCTATGAATGTAAATTAGAAGGTTTATAGTTGGTCAATCCCAGTTTGAGGATAATACATTAACCAGTTCTTTGTGAGATAAAATGAAGTTAGAAGTTAAAATAAAATGAAAAATGTATATATTAATTGTAAGCATTTAACACAAATCTCATTTCAACTTCACAGAGGAGAAGGTTAAATACGAAATGTATTTCTGATACGTTTTTAGTGGGTATCTAACAGTGGATTCAGTGTTCACTATTCCCTAATAATGATTTTAAGTGAAATCCAAATGGGAAAAATACAAAACACAATACTATTCGAATAAAAAAAAAAAATATATCTCTGCTGAAGAAGAAGCTGTTGCTTACTCACCATCTGACCAGCAATCTGGATCTTTTCATCTCCGAGCTCTTGACTCCGGATCAGTGCCCTCTGAATCGATAACTGGAGCTTGCGCCTCTGAACTGAGTCGGATTCCCTGCGATACCGTTCGTAAGCATCATCGAGCTCCTTCAGAACATCTGCCAGGAAAGATGTGGGAGAAGGAATACTTGAGTTGAACTATTAGCATAAAAGGTAAAAACACGAATACGGCCCCTGTATCCTATTCCTTAACATAATGGATACTACTTGATTGACATTTAGGCTAAAAAACATGGTGTAAATGACTGTTTCGAGTGGAATTTGAATGTCAGGGCTTACAGACACTTGAAAGACACCACAGGAGGAGTAATGACGCATTTTATGTGGGGTTTTAACGTATTAGATTTGGCTGCAACACTGTTTACCCCTGAAACTCCAAAAGTGTTTTGTGGACTCAAACACTTCACCAGCCCGTCCAGCTGCATACTGGTGAGAAGATACTGAGTGACCTCCTTAAAACATCTATGTTTGAGGCTTTTTCTATGTTACAGTATAATATTTAGTATTTGGTGTACTGTGATCCACTGTGTGACTTCTTTACCTTGATACCTGGCATCGATCTCCTTCATGAGCGACACACTCCGTTGCAGGTCAAAGGGAAGCGATTCCACCAGGTCCAGATACTCCTCAACATAATTCACAACAACGTGGCCTGGGTCACCATTGGTCGGGTTCAACATTGCGAATCCCCAGGACTCTCGGACACATGCACCTGTTAATAAAACAGAAATGGTTATTAAAACGTGCGCTGTCGACGTAAAGTCCCTCTGCAAGCTTTTTCACAAATGTGTATTTTCTTTGCAACTTCAACTTAATTCCCTTGTATCAGATGTCTTCGAGACTTCATTTGTCATGAGTTCATACAGCAGCTGCTGGCAGAAGCACAGGCTCCCTCTAACCATGCTCAACAATACTTAGAAAGAAAACCATACAAGCTAAAATAAGGGGGGGGAAAAAGAATATAAAAACTAAAATAAATGAATGAACTAAAGTAATAAATATGCAATAAATTATAAACCAAAAATAGTAGAGTAGATAAATATAAAATAGAAGGTAGGTAATACATAAGATAGAATATAAGTAATACTGCGGTGCATCTCATGTTTTTGACAGGACTCTCACAGATGGTTTTGCAGTTATCTGAGATCAGTCTAGAACAAACGGTGTGTGGTGAAAATGTGAAGGTCTGAGAGAGCAAGTGTTCTGCAGTCAGCCATCCTGTGCATGTAATGGTAATAATAATCTACCGATAAAACAGAGTGCAAAGCTAGTTCGAGCAGAATTTAAATACACAGCAAGTGATGAATGAGCTCTGAGAAGGCAGCGAAGCTACTAGCTGCACAGTTAGCTAGCTACATTTCCCGGTTCGCTGTGGCGTTAACGCGGATGCGGATGAATCGCAACCCGACATGCTAACGTGAAGAGTCACCCAAACAGCCCGAGTGCTCAGCTTCACGTTCCCATCATTGAGAGACTGTATCAGCAGGGAGCTCCATTACTCATGATTACGGATGCTAACGGCGGCTAACTTAGCCCGTAGAGTTTACGCTAACGTCACGTAAACGCCAGCCAACTTTCTCCTCTCTGCGAGTTTGAGATTCAAACCTTGATTTACTATTTGAATCCAGTTGTGGTTTTGGAGGCCAACGTTAGCGAAGAGTTCACACAAGCAACACACAGATTTGACAAAGATTTACGAACACTCGCCTTTTAAAACGATGCCACAGCCGCTTCGTTCACACACAACGTAAACAACCACACACAACTTAAATCCAGACGCTAATGTTACACACACACACACACACACACAAAATGAGAGCATGATTCATTTTAAATACTGTAATGAGCTTTTAGACTCGTATCTCTACCATGTTTACTACAAAGTGACTGCTAGCCAAATTAGCGTATGCTAGCCGTTGACGTATAAAAACCCACCACTCTATTAAAAGCAACAAAAACAAACACTAAAACACGCCACACTCGTGTAGTTGGTGAAAAAAAAAACTCACGTAAGAACTCACCGGTTTGTCTTTAAGTGTTTTTTCCTGCAGCTTCTCCGCCGCTGACGTGATCACTGAACACTGCGTGATGCTCCTCTAGTTGCTGTTGCTAGCGCTAGCTCGTGTGTGTGTGTGTGTGTGTGTGTGTGTGTGATGCTAGCCCCAAAGTGGCTAATGTTAGCTGCTGGATAAAGTGCCTGAACAAATATCCATCACTGCCAATATAGACGGCTACAATAGATCAACGCTGAATGAATTCATGAAATAACAAATGTTCCTCCGGATCTCTGATAGTGAATTACAAACTGTTGTTTATAGGATCATTGTTGTTACAGAATTATCTCCGCTTTACCCCTAACGAGACTTCCCTCTGGTTTCATAGTGACAAGTGTTTCCTTAAGTCAACATCGCCACCATGAGGCAACAACAACGAACTGTTATGGTGTAGATTGTGTTGAAAACATTTGTTCCAAAAAAGCCACTCAAAACACACAATATAATTTATTATTTATTTCAAAGTTCAAACAGGTTTCTGGGTTCTCTGTGTCTTTGATGGGCATGTTTGGTGAATGCATTAATAATTCTACGTGACGGACGGAAGAGACATTGTTGGTTTGTTTGTTTCCTATAATTAATGAACCTCTTTCAACAAGTGAGTGTGTGTGTTGTAGTTCCAGCGCTGTCTTTTAAAGAAGACAGTCCACGCCTCTGTGATTCTCATTCAACTAGATGAGAACATCCAGTCCACCCACAGGCTCTACTACCAGTTTCTACTACCAAAGCAAAGCTGTGTATGGATCTTCAGCGTTTTAACAAGTTTGATAGGATAAACATTGACATTGATTGTTTTCAGCTTTCAAATAACTTTTTAAAAGCCGGGCCAATCTCCGGGATCATGTCCGAGGTGGTGGTAGATCTGCCGTGTCGCTTGAATGCTTGACTGTTGCACTGCCTGGTGAGTGAACAGGCTCCGAAAGCTGCAACCACTGAAGGATTCATACTGCAAGAAGACAAAAATGATGGTTTAACTTAACATAAAACAACACAAATATGGAAAATGTATTTAATTCTACAATATAACAGAAAGCAAAGTTTGCATGTTTCGGCCGCCAACTCTCGATTTGCCACTCAACAAGATTCCTACGTGACAATGGCAATGTGTTCGGACTGAAACTGGAGATTTCAGTTGCTTTTTCCATAGTGCTCTTTAGTAATCATTTTATCTATAAATGTAAGAAAATTGTGAAAGAGTTCCCCACGGGGACTTCTTCAAATGTTTTGTATTTCTTTAAGAAAAAAAGAATAAATAAGGACAAGCATCATCCTAATTGTTTTGGCTTGAAAAATATCTTTTATCAAAACAGTTGAAGATAAACTCTTTGTGGATCAACAAATAAATAGTTTATTCTCAGTTGCAAAATAAACAAAATATGATATAGGATGATCAGTTAAGTTTAAAGACGTAACCTTTTGAGTTTCTTAAGATAGCGAGTGGAGTCGAAACTAATGGATGCTGTGAAGGTATGTAG
Source organism: Pleuronectes platessa (assembly GCF_947347685.1). Classification (NCBI taxonomy): domain Eukaryota; kingdom Metazoa; phylum Chordata; class Actinopteri; order Pleuronectiformes; family Pleuronectidae; genus Pleuronectes; species Pleuronectes platessa. The sequence goes on from NC_070639.1 coordinate 9,953,115, forward strand.
TAAACAAACCATTTTGAATTAGTTACAATAAGATTTTAGTTTGTTCAGATACAAGGTCATGTGCTGAAACATGTACAGGCACTGGTATGGGTCTTTAAATGTGTTATATTCTACCATTAAAGGTCCAGTTTGTAAGATAGCAGAAATTGATTTTGAAAAAATCCCATTGAGGTTTTCACTAGTGAGTTTCATCTAAATTGTACAAATTGTTGTTTTCTTTAGTGCAGAACGAGCCTTTCATATTACATCAGGAGTGGGTCCTCTCTACGGAGACTGCCCTGTTTTTTACAGTCGTCCCAACTGTACCAACGCAAAACCTTCAGAGTTTTTATGACAACTGAAGACTGCCACAGGTTCTCTGTTGTGTTTGGAAGGAGAGGGTGAGATGAGGGGTATTCAGCCGCAACATGCAGCTTCATCACTAGATTTCACTAGATTCTACACACTGAACCTTTAAAACACAGAGCACACACGCCCAAACAGGTGTGCACCTTTTGACCCCTCCAGTTGCAGCGGCAGCATGAGCCCAGTGTGCCAGCACTCCCAAAGATCCAGACAGGAGGTCGCCCTGTCCGCCACATCTTCTCCCACTGCCCTCAGCACTGCACCAGATCACTGCAAACAACAAGTGTCAACTTGAGATGAGAAAAACAAGAGTGTCTCAGCACACGTCTAAGTAGTGATGGAAAATCTAAAGATCTGCTTGAACAATGAACAGTTAAAAGCTTGTCTGATGTGGTTGTGTTTGTACTGGTGTGCTTGATGCTAACCTTTACTGCCGTCTGTGATGAGGTCCTGTTCTCCTTTTAGCACCAGAGTGAGGTTGCCCATGGCTACACTGAGCTGCAAGGCGCTGCGTTGATGGTCACTACTGTCCATGGGTTCATGGTGCTGAGACAGAGACACACAGAAAGCCACACACACACATTAACATACAGAATCAAGTGTTGATTGTCTGCTAGTGACCGACTATACTCTGCTGAGAGACCTACCAGGGCCTCATATAGTCGGGTGAACTCCATGAAGTTGGGTGTGAGGATACCCTTGGTGTACCCTTGAATAACAGATGGTTGCTGTGTTACAAGCCATAATCCATCCTGGAAAAAAAAATAAACACGAGACGCACACACACTCAGTCAGTGACTGCATCCCATGAATCCAGTAAATCCCATCTGCTCAATAGCTGAAACATGATTTGATCAACTTACCGCATCGATGACTATAGGAATATCTCTCGCTTTAGACTTCTCTATCACCTCCTAAAAGTGTGAGAAAAAGTGTTATATCAAGACCACAAACTTTTTCCCTTATGCTTAACAAAATATTTATGTACAGATATACCAGACAGATGGGTCAAAGCTAAAAATATCAGCAGCAGAGTTTGTGTTTGTGTGCAGGTTAAAGTAATCACTGATTTCTCTCACAATTCTTAAGGAGTTGAGTTGTCACCCCAGTTCAATTGTGAATTTGTCAGTAGGATTATGCAAAAATAACTGAGCTGAAATTCATGAAAGCTGATTCCCGGACGGGACTTGAGCCAAGTAAGAACCCATTGCATTTTGGCGTGTCTCCCACAAAAGGGGAGGATGCAGGAATTTTTCAAATGCTTCCTTTCATATCTTTAAATATTTTTTCTTTTTTTTACATTTTTACTTAATGAATAATACATACATTTTATGAACTTCAGGAATGTTTTCGGGACAGTTATTTATGAGTGTGTGTAATTTGGTGAGGATCCTCAAAAATCCAGATTTAGCAAATTTGGTTTCATCATCGGCTAAGATAATGATTTCGTGATCTGCATTGTTTTGTTGGCATAGCTATGAGGGCTGATTACATGTAAGGCTGCTTGGTGGAGGTATGTGCTCTACTGAGTGCCATTCAAGTTGAAGATATGTCATGTTACATGCAAAAGTAGATAAGAGGCTGTTTTGAGTGAAAAAGAAAGAGTGAATATTTCCCACGTGCCTTAACTGTTTTCAGTAAGAAGTCTTCTCTCCCTAGACCTGGTCCCACCACAAGGCCATGCAGTCTCGGGAGCCATTTTTCAATCTCCTCCACTGCATTAGGACTGCCCCTTGATAGACACATACACAAACACACAAATATGAGATGTGGTTGAAAGAAGACATTATTGTGTATTAACCTGGTTATGTTCTTATTCCCAAAAGTTATTCATTTTCCGTCTTTCCTTTGTGTATAAATAACCTGCTTTTGTAAAAACAAACACTGATGGATCAACGTTACTATGACAACTATTGTACACAATGCATTTTGCGGACTCAACAGTCATATTGATTTTCACAACAAGGTGTTGAGTCACTTGAAAATAGAACTCATATTGAGTGTGTGTGACAGAAATGCAAACACAGTTTATACAGTAGGCATTGAGACAAGTGATAACCATATTAGCCACCTATTATAAACTTATGGTGAGAAAACACCATTATGATCAGCAAAAGCCGACCTTTTACAGTGTAATAGTCCTACTTATTCCTTATGACTGTTGTTATGGCAAATAATTAATAATAACGTTTACAACAACTCTGATAATGTATTTCCGAAAGCAACTTAAGGGTATCAATACTTCATGATGAATATAGGCATCATAGAAATAGTTACCACGCTTTTATTTTTAACCAAAGTTTTAATTTCCTAACTAACGGGAAAGCACTGATGTAAAAAAATAAATAACACACTATTCCTTTTACTAATGATCACGTTGTTGTCAGAAGTGATCCTGTACTCACAGAACAGGATGAACTATGAGCTCAGGGCTGTATGACTTGATAACAGTCGCAGCATCTTTGGTGCAGAACACATGAGACAAGTCGGCCCCCTGGAGACGAGAAAAGCAAATGCAGTCACAGCATCAGAACCACACAATAACTTAAGACTTTGTGAAATATTTATGTCAAATCTGTATTTAGGAGTATTTACCACTTTCAATGCAGAGATCGCAGCAAAGTATGGGGCTCCGGTATAGCTTCAGGGGGTGAAGAGAAACAGTGTTGGGACAAATGTTCTATAACAAATGAGGGATGTTTCTATTGAGGAGGATTTGGTCTTTGTGTCACATACTCTTGGCATCCTCCAATGATCCCGATTCGTCCGGCTTGTCCCTTGTGCTTTTTGGACGTCAGTGGAGGGACTATACTCTTTACTAGGGCGAGGAGTTCATCGTCCATGCCGCTGTGTGAGGTAGACCCCAAGCCGTAGTAGCGTTCAAACACTGAGGACATAAAGCGATTAAGAGTCAGCAGATAAGCCATGTCTTTACTTTCCATGGACACATGATGACAAAAGTTTGGCAGCAAAGACAATGAAAACACAATTTAAAAAAAACGATAGCACCAATAAACGATAAATTAACATGTGGCGTGACTGCTCCATCTCTTAGCGCTCACACGACAGCTGACACGCCCGCAATTTTAATTTCCTCTTCACACATTCCACCTCCCCGCTGCACACATGACACCAATACCTAATGCCTGGGGATCTGGTTCCAACAGTTGACTCTGTTGAATGTAACAGTCTGTCTGGGGTAAAGGACGTCTGAGATGTCCCGACGGGCCACGTGCACACGAGGGGGAGGCACTGGAGAACACAGGCGCGCGGGCAGGGACGGAAGCCTTCTTGGAGGGAGTGCTCGCAGAGCCGGGCCTGGCAGAGGAGGAGGAGGAGGAGGAAGACGAGGAGGAGATGCTGGAGAACATCTGGCCAAGCATCTGTAGCATGTGCAGCTCCCTGGCGTGCTCGGCCTCTCTGCGGCGGTCCTCTGCCTGCAACCGCTGCTCCTCCATGCGGTAGAAGTTGTCCTCGGCCTGGGCACTCTGCTCCAGGAACTGCTCCATCAGTTTCTCCATGGGGAAGTTCGCACGCCTCTTCCTCTGCCTCTTGGGTGCTCTGGGCGGCACGTTGGTAGTCGACTGGGCCATGTTGTGGGGTCTCACTGAGGTGCCTTAAGTGGAGAGAGGGAACGGGGTTATGTGATGCATCAGAACGTTGAGGTATAAATGATTCGAAACATACTGTCTGCACCCATGTAACAGAGAAGTAGAAGGAGGGATCACTTACTGTTATTTCCCACTGTCACTTTAACTGGAATCGGGATGGGAATAGTTGGGTATTCCAGCTTCACTTCAGCCTCCGCAGGGTAAGGACACTCCCCTGTGCACTCGGAGTAAACATCCTGGCCATCCTCTCCATCCTCCTCCAGGCCATCCACGGCCTCCTCTCCTCCCATCCCGCCGTCCATGAACTCCCGGGGGTCAAGAGCGGGCCGGTTGCTCAGGATGCCGTCCATGGCGTCGTAGAACTTGCAGATCTTGTGATACTGCCCGTTGTTGCGCAGATTGCCCTCCTTCGCCAGCAGGTACTGCCTCTTGAGGCTCTTGATGCGCACCCGGCATTGCTCCGGCGTCCTCTCGAACCCCATCGCCCCGAGCCGCCGGGAGACGTCGCGGTACACGAAGCTGTTTCGGAAGTTTCCGTCCAGCGCCGCCTGGATGTCCTGCTCCCCCCAGATGTTGAGCAGGGTCCTCGTCTCCACGTCCGACCACAAGAAGCCCCGCGTCGTGTTCGCTTGCATGGCGGAGCCCGCGAGTTATCACAGCCCGGACGGAGGTGTTGACACTGCGGATTATGACGGACGTCTGGATGCTGGCGCTGCGCCGCATCAAAGCCGCGGGGCGCTTCCGTCCCGAGCCCCGTCAACACCGACCCACCGGCTCGCTAGTCTTCTCCCAGAGACTAGATACAGCTAACAACTTGTAAAGCATCACATTGACCTGCACACATCAACTCTTTGTACGCTAGCTAACACCTATTCCTCTGTGTGTGTCCTATTACGACGTTAGCTAAATACGTCGCACGGTACTTGGGAGATAAACTGACAGGGGATCGGCTTCCTGAGCGCTGATCGCTGCCTTCACCCCGGCTGGGTTGGTTTAGAAACTGACCTCTGATCAGTCCTGAGAGGGGGGGGGGCGCACTTCACCTTTCTCCCCCCGCCCATGCCCGGTGTCTGCGGGGTCCTAGAGACCCGCACCGACTCCACCAACATGTAGCTAACAGACGCTAAGCTAACAAGCTATGGCATAACATGTCGTCTCGCCCCCCTAGGTTTACCTCTCCTGTTCAAACAGACGTATGTGGCGATAATGGACAGTGTGAGTGTGATGAGGGTAAAGGTGAACATCTGGATGTGTTGTGGCATGTTGTCATCTCTAGCTCCTCTTCCTCCTCTTCCTCCTCTTACCTAACCTGGATCTGAGCCTCCCCGCTGACAGCTGCAGACACACGGCTCTGATCATGAGGCTCCACGGTACAGGAGGAAACTTTTGGTGCCTTTACAGCCTCCTCGGACACTCCACGATCCCACAGTGTTGAGATCTGTCAACAGACGATAAGCCAAACTGAAGTCGCTTAAAGCTGCAGTTCCTCTACTGGCCTCCATGTGCGCTGACTGCAACACAATACAATACTCTTCCTTTTTTAACCCATTTATATTACTTACATGAGACTGAATGCACTCCAAGTAACAAAAACTCCGTTCTGTGCAGTCATTTTTAAAAACACTCTAGATTTTTCTACGGGAGCCCCTGAAGACCCAAAGGTCTTTCAATTGCTCCATCTTGTCCTTACAAGATAATTATCTAGTGGAAATAAGATATTTATCGTAAATGTTTTTTCGTTTTACCACAGGACATGATCGCAACACATGAGTTAATGGAGCCGAAACAGGTTTAAAGCTTGGATCTAAAATCGAAAAAAGCTGCATAGAAAAGGCAGAATAAAAAATATAACGCCCCACATTAACAATAATAATAATAATAATAGCTATAATAATGTTGTCTTATATTGACCACAGCTCTCAAACAGAAAAGCTTGTTTGACTTATTTAATTTCCTGTCCTGTGAATTTCCAAAGTCACATGAACTTTGTTCAGGAGCTCTGTCATCACTAACGGTAAAGCTCGTGTATAAAAACAACACAAGCCTGATGTGACGAATCAGGCTAACTTATTGAGTAGATGTTGCCCTCAGTTTAGCCTTCCAGGTGCAAATAAAGTAATACATGAACAACATGACTCTGAAACTTGACTGTGGACAAATCTTTCCTCCTTTATTGAACTTGGGAGACCAGTAAATAACTAAAAGCATAAATATAGCCATCTGAAGTGTGGCCAGGACAAGAAGATTCTATTCGATTTTGTATCTCCAAAGTAGTAATGTCCTTCTCTTTTGAACACAGTATTTTCAAAAATACAAACTATTTTCTGATTATGAACTTGATAATATCTCTGGATAAATATAATCGTCACACTATGCAGGTGGACCTCTCCTTTGGCTTGTAGTTAAAAATTTCACAGTTTGATCAGATGTCACAAAATAATTTAGAATCCAATCAAAATAAATAAAAAGCAATAGAGACATCAACCTACTAATTCAACTAATGTCTCTCTGTGAAACATAAATGACCCGCGAACCATTAATTTCATCTAAACTCCCCCAGTAGTATGAACATTTTAATAACATATTGATAACAATACAAATACGTTGAACCGGTCACAAATGAACCTGCCTACAAGACTACATTGAGGGCGATTTTCATAAGGTGCTGTGCAATAAAAACAAATTAAAGATAGGGCAAAAGGGAGACATGAAATACACATTTGAATAACACATTGTTATAAATAAAATATGGAGGAAACTGTGGTGATGACCCTGCCTACCAGACAACACGTAGAAACTCCTTTACTTCTGCCTACCAGACAACACACGGGGGAAATCTCGTCCCTCGCCCCCTCGCATGTTCACCTACTTCCTGTTTCACCTCAGTAACTTCTGAAGTCCAGACTGAGGCAGCGGATCTGAGGAGTCAACACTGAGCCGTCGCTCCTGGAAATGGCGTCAGTCAGCGGAACTTGTGCGAAACGAGGAATACTGCTTACGAACTAGATCCGGACTTATTTCCCGACGAGTCACAGGAAAGCAGGAGCTCTGTACCCGGCCCCCTGTGCCCGGTCTCCCGCATCATCACCCGCACCATGCCCGAGGGGTCGAAGATGAAGAAGCCCGACGTGAAGGTGGTCCTCCTGGGGGACATGAACGTGGGGAAGACGTCGCTGCTCCACAGGTACACGGAGAGGAAGTTTAAAGACACCGTGAGCACCGTCGGAGGGGCGTTCTTCCTCAAGCAGTGGGGGCCCTACAACATCTCGATATGGGACACCGCCGGTAATGACCTCCCCTCTTCGTCTTTTCTCTCCCACATTCTGTTTTTCAACTCTTATCTCGTTCTCCTCACCTGAAAACGCGTGATCCATCCACTTGAGGCAATCACTGGCATGTGACCGCTGCTCGGGCTGCGTCATGAGAACCTGTGGCTCTGCTGCTGGACGTGTGTTATTTGATTTTAGTGACAACAACATAAAGTTCAGCTCAATGACAACTATTCAGGTTAAAACATCACAAAACAACACATGGATCCAGCTCACTCATGTGAAACAACCTTTAAAAACAACTTTAGATCTAATCTCTCAATCTGTGCACAGCCACACAACTGTTACAGCAACACCAGGTCACGTTAACCGATTGATTTGTTTATTTGGCAACAGATTCAAGTTTTAAACTCTCTGAAATTCAGGCTTTTCCAGTGTAAAGTGATATTTAACTGTTAATAAGATGCTTAACATAGTCCGCTTTAGGTTTGACTGTTTCATATTTATTATAGCCACCCAGATTATTTGGGTAGAATTAATAATGGGGTAAATGTTACTGAGACATGGGGCACATCTGGCTTCATGTCAAGCTAAGTCTAAAATGAAATCAATATATGTTTATCAAACAAATCAAATATACTTTATTCTGCTACAGCAGCTGCAGAACAATACATTGTGTAACACATAACAAAAGGTTGAAACATTTTCTTAAAAACAAAGACCTGTTTGTCAGTTGATCCAACACACGTTACTCATCAAGTCAATTCGATGATATATTTAGTTTCACGTCACATTTAAATTGACAATTTAAATTTTCTTTTAAATTATCTGCGAATTTTACTTTTTAAAGACGCCAGCTCTTGGCTTTGGACATCTGCGATCGAAGTTTTGTCACTCGCACTTGAACTTGTGCTTCTCCTGAACTTCTGTCCTATGAACAACCCCGAGGATCACGAGAGCGCGGATGTTTTTGGTTTCGCATCTCAAGTAAACCCATTTTTGGTCTTTCTGTCAGCTGTAACTGGAATAACTGTAGATTACCACTGATGAATTAAACTTCTAACCGCTCTACATTCCATTATTGTGTAACGATAAATTACTGTTACTCTTCTTAGGCAAATACATGCGTCACTGGAATGATTGATGAGCCATAGAGATAAGGGAAACGCCGCCCTTGCCACCAGTGAACCACTTCCTGTCTCTGTTCCCTAACTTCAACAAAAACGAAGCTGTGACACAGGGTCGTATTAGAATCAGTCAGATGTTTGGCCTGTCATGTTGAAACCTGGTCATATGGGGCACAGTTCACACACATTAAGAGGGTTCACCGACTTAAAAACTGACTACCCTGTTCCTCTTAATAGTCACATGACCGGGTGATGACAGGAAACTTTGACGCCCCCATGCTTTAACCTGCCCTTTCCAAATTTATGTGCAATACTACTTTCCCAGAGGCAAGAGAATGACGAAGTTAGGGTTGTACAAATATGCAATACAGAGTATCTTTCCACTGACTCTTTTTACTCTGATGCATCCCAGGAGTTATTTTTGTCATTGGACACAGCATGAATTAAAACACAACATTCATATTCATATTGGAATAAAAATTCCAGAACAATATCTTCTCAAATATCAACATTGGATGGTATTCCTGTCCATCATATATTATAGTAAACTCCCTATCTTTGTTCTTCTATCAAGGATTTTAAAAGATTTACCCTCAGGCATCATTTACAATTCTTTAGAAATCAAAATGATGAATAGATTAGTTTATCAAACTATCTGCAGATGAAAATATATGATTAACTGGCTGCAGCCTTGGATACTGTTTAATCTGATTTGCTATCAAGTATATTCAGCTTGAACTAAAATAGACAAATACAGCAGACCTGCAATATATCCTGTCTCCATGAAGGTTATGTTTTTGCCCCTGTCCGTTTGTGTGTTTGTTTGCCTGCTAGATTACGCAAAAACTGCTGAATAGAATTCAAGGAAACTTGCTGCAAAGACGGGACATGGGCCAAGAAATAACTCATACATTTTGTGAGCAGATCCGGACCAGTCGGCAGATACAGGATTTTGTATTTTCTTTTCTTTAACATTGTGACATATAGGCTTTTTTTGTTGTTGCTTTTTTTTAAGCATTTCACAGCTTTCCCAGGAAATAATGCACGGATCTTGGTGAAAAATAGGATATTAAACTTTGGATATTTAGGGGACTGAAACAATCAGATTTACTGCAGGACTGTTGTATTGGCCTTTAACTCAGATGACATTTTAAGATGTCTGATCAGAGAAAACATGGGTGTTACTGATAACATTAACAATGGCTTTGATCAGTTTAAGTGTCTTGGCGTGAAAAATACCTGAAACTGAAGCAGCTAAATGGAAATCCGCTGCTTTGCCAGTGTATTTACACCTGTGCTTTTCACGCTGTGACATGTTGACGTATCTTCTTTGAGAAAGGCAGATTAGACTCCATTAGTTTTAGTTCAGCGTGCCTAATAACCAGTAACCAACAGTTGCCCCCAGTGCAAAAACGTTTTCACACAATGTGGCCTTTCAGGGATCCTAAATATTTCAACAACAAAGGTTGTTTCTGTGCTCAAACTGCTGACTGGTTGCACAATCTCTCTCTGTGTCTTTTCTCCACTGCTCCTCTTGCAGCTCTTGCCGTAACAACTATTTGTTTATGGGACTTTGCCTCCACAGGTCGTGAACAGTTCCACGGGTTGGGCTCCATGTACTGCAGAGGCGCGTCGGCTGTCATCCTCACTTACGATGTCACCAACTGGCAAAGCTTGGCTGAGCTGGAGGAGCGCTTCCTGTCCCTGACCGACACCGCTAACCAGGACTGCATTTACGCCATAGTGGGCAACAAGGCTGACCTCACAGACCCTAAAGCCCAGTTGTCCCACGACTCAATCGGAGTGTCGGAGGATCAAACCCAGTGTGAGGAGGAAATGACAGAACCACAGATTCTGTCCGCGTGCCCGACACCCCCGGCCTCTCCTGAATCCCTCTCCGGGCTGATCCTACACAAACAGGTCGCCCACGAGGACGCGGTGGCTTTCTATGGGAGAATACTGCGCTACAAGGGCCTGGAGGACAAGAGCAGCCTGCCTCCAGAGAAGATGTGCTTTGAGACGAGTGCCAAGACAGGCTACAATGTGGATGCATTGTTCGAGACACTGTTCGATCTGGTGCTGCCCTCCATCCTGAGGAAGAGAAACGAGAACCAGGAGTCTCCCACTGTCGACCTGGAGGTGTGCAGGGGGGCAGGCGGCAGGCGGGCCAGATCGACCTGCTGCTAGAATTTGCCTGGAAGAGGCGGAGAGGCTGCCAGATGCAGAGACTTGTTTTTAGCAAAAGACAATCAACATGTTGGTCTAAGCACCAAATACTTACTGTGATGGTACCAATGATTTGCCTTGATTAAGACCCAAATGCATGAATCACCTCCCACCAACACTTAAACACACACACACACACACTTTGGTGCTATGAAGATGGTCCGAGAAGTTCAGTGTCCTGAGACATTTCCTTTGTAAATATTGGAAATTAAAGCATTTCTTCATCACTCTGTGCTTTTTGAAACATTCCACACTAACGACTGAAACTGCACTTGTATCCCAAAGATGTGCCTTTGGGCAAATAATGCACATGAGTCAATCACTGCTATTTTAATTAAAATTGAAATTTAACAGCACTAATTGTTAGTTGGGTGGCACATTTCACTGTGTTTGTTAGAGTTGAGCTGTTTGGGTTTTTGATAAATCACAAAGTCTTTTATTTACTGATCTTTATATTTTATAGCCACTTTTGGAACTTTTTCAATGAGTGTAAATAGTAAAAATCCCTGTTGAATTTTTACCTATGCTGTCGTAATAAAATGTTTTATTTTGCAGGTTGCCTGATCTGTCAGATTTCGAATTCAGTATTCAGATACAAACTCTGTTAAATATATAAAATCCGCTGCTGGAACTACGTGTTTATACAAATACCAGCATCGGCCCTAATCCTTATCGCCAAAGGCTCTCTAATCCCATTTTTCTAGGTCTCTGTTTGCGTCATCTCTCTTTTGAGCAAAAATTGTCAGCAAAAATGTGTGGAGCAACTGACTCAGACATTTGCGCTCTCACATACATCTCCCCCCCGGAGAATTTCTGGAAGTTATGTGAACAGAACAGAAGCTTCCGTGAGTTAAGCGACACAGAAATATAACAAACAATATTTATTTTTTACAGTCAAATGAAATGAAATTAACATAATTACATTGCAGTTAAAGCAAATGTCAGTATTTTCCATTCACATCAAACTGTTAATTTCCAAGTGAATGTAGATGAAGTGGAACATTTGACCTACTTTTCTAAATTGGGTGAAACACTAACAACCCCGGATCAGAGACCAGACCGAGGATTTGCTGCAGTCAGACCTTTGATCGAGGCTGTTCGCGTTCTGTTGGCAGCGGTTAAATAATTAGTACGTTTGTAAAGGAAAAGGGAGTGTGGCATGAGTCATGTTAGATAAAGCATACATTTAAATCTCTCAGGGACCTGGGTCAAGTTGGTTCAGCTGATTTAAATACAAAGAGAATCAGTGCGTTGCATGAACATTCGGTGCAAGAAAAATAAAAGAGCTGCGGGCTACTTTTGCAGTAGTCGGATAAAGTAAATGCATAAAACAAGTGCCGTATTATAAAAATAGGTTTTGTAAGAGCATTGGAATAAAGGCGATATAGTGAGACCTCAGATGACACTCATCATATGGCTGAGAAGCGGGGTCAGTGGTTTTATGGTGGGCCGTATACCCTATGAACAATAAAAAAAATCTAGATAAACTGAAGCAGTGCATACACACAAGCCTCTTTGGTTCAGCTGTACGGGGTCTGACCTGTGTCATAGTAGCTGAGGTAATAAGTTAAAACAGTAAGCACCAATCCACATTTAATATAAAATATTTCTCTCATAATGTTGTTGGCTTCGTAATGTGGCTTCTGATTTATCTACAGTGGGACGTTTCACTCAAAGCTCAAGGAATCACACAGTCGTTGTATATCGGAGCTCTGTGGGAGAGAGTTTCGCTCCGTTTGCATTGATCTCAATTCGATATTTCAGATCCCTCACTTTAGTTTTTGAATATCGTGGATAGAGAGATAACACATGACCACCGTCGACGGATCAATTTCTTTTCATCTCTGCGGAGTCTCTCACAAGTTCTTCATGCAGACCTGGCAGCGGCTGATGCGCGACAGGAGCTGGCCTGCTTTCAGAGTCTCTGAGGCTGGGTTAGAATGGAACGACTGATCGATGGAGGTGAGCCAGAAGCTCTGCTTGTTTGCGAAGTAGTGGCACGTCCCCTTGGCTCCGTTACACTCGATGAACGGTGTCGTGCGGAAGTCCTCCAGGCAGGAGCCGGGCGAGGACAGGGACTGACCTCCGCCCTCGTTTCCTGCTGCTGTGTGCTGTGGAGATAAAGGCGAGAGAGGGGGAGAGAGGAGAAGCCAAACGTTCAATAAGTAACATGGGAAATCACGGAGATAACAGTGAGCTGATCTTACAAACAAGTTTTCCTTCTTCCAGTGAAAGACTGGGAAAAGAGACTGGAGCTAAAACCAAGTGTTTCAGACAGAGGGTGAAAAGAGGAGCTGGACAGTTTGAGGAAAGCAATGTTTTTTCTGAATATTAACACATATAATCAATAAAATCCTAAACCTGAATATGAGCAGAATATGTCTCCATGAAAGTCAGTTCCACGTAGACGGACCTGCTGCCAGTAATACTTACTGGTGCATCGAGTGCAGAAAATAATCTAATAATTGCATTACTTGCATGATGTTTGTTAGACAGTGGTCAGATGTTCTGGGAAATTATTAATCCAGTTTTACAGAAATGTTATTGAGCCATTTTGAAGCTCTGTGTTTTCAGCAGGAATTACGAGGGAAGGGTTTAAATAGAGATTTAATTGGGAAAAAATCGCTTAAAGTTTACAATAAAAATAATTGTTGACCTTCAACACCAATGATGACTAACCAAATACTTTCACACTAACATTGTAGTAAAACTAAAATAGTGCCATATATTTACTTTTCCTAAGGTTAGAGTATCATGCTCTAATAATTGACAATAACAGGATGATGAATGAATATTAAACTGCTGCACAAAGCACCTGATTATTCTTCTAACTCCAGAAATGGAAGCAGGACTCACCATGAGGTAGGAGTAGCCAATCCACAGGCTGCGCCAGCCGGCCGGACACTGTGGGATGGTGATGTCCTGGCTGTGGACTGCGATGGCAACTGACGGAGCTTCACACACCGAGCAGCGGCTGATGTAGGGTTTAATTTCTCCCTCTTCCACGGGCATCATGGGAAGGGGAGCCGTTGTCGACAGCCAGTAGGACTTATCATTTCTGCTGGCGTAGTAACATAGGTCTCCAGGATTGCAGTAGAGGAAAGGCATGGTGCTGAAGCGTGGGAGGCAGGAGCCGGCCAAACCTGAAAAGGACAAATGGGCCAAATTAGAGGTATGACACATTACTCAATTAATTTCATTATTTTTATACAATTAATTTTATGCTTCCGCAAACCAGTGAGGTTGTAGGAAATATTTTCAGGATCTCCCATTCTGCTCTTGAGATATGGTGTTAAACAAAAGTTTTTGATCACAATTATAATGTAAAAGTTGTTATTTCATGTCACTTCATTTTATCCAAATAGACATTTGTGTGAAAGTTTATGCATTATAGCGTATTAATTCTTGAGTTACTGCGACAAATGTGTTCTGATAATGTTTGAATGCCCTTTGACCTTTGTGCCAAGCTGAATGACATTCCTGCAAGATGTTCCTGGGATGTTGAGATCGTTAGAATGGGATAGACGTAAATAAGTGCAGCATATTCATGCAAGGCTGATCATGACACTATTTCAAGTGTGGCAGCATAAGATTAAGCAGAAAATGCTTGATGCTTTTTATAACTTAGCTCTTGTTAACGTTTTATCTCTTCCATCAGAACTAACTGTGTTGTATAAAAGGTGCTGAAAACTAAAGTAGGAATGACATCTGCTGCTGATATTTTCCAGCCGTGTGGTGTGACAGAGCGACGAGCAGGCTTGTACTGGCTAAGCACTGTTATTAGATTTTGAGTTGGCGCAACTTGTAATGTGAAACATTTTCATGCCCTGAAACTAACTAATTAACTAACCACCAGCAGGACGAACTGATGAGGCCGACCGCTCTGGTATGTCTTCTGGTTCAATGGATCACAATGTCAGAGGAGTTTAATGTGGGGTACTCTCCAGAAGTTAATGCATTCTGACAGGACTGCACTGTAACAGACTCACTGTGTATGACAACACAGGGTTTTATCCTTCCAGAACCATGTTTGTACTTTGTAGAATTTTGAAATGAAATCATTTTATTGTCCGTCCCGACTTACCGAGGTCCTGGTTGTGGGCTTTTTCCTGGCCCTCGAGGTACAGCAGACTGTAGCCGTTCCACAGTTTGGCCATACCCACTGGACACATGGGCGTCTGATCTGACTGACTGTGCTTCACCAGTAAGTAGCCGACACTGACACTGCGGCCCGCCATGCCAGGTAACCCGGAGATCCCAGGGTTGCCACGGCGACCTGTTGGGAAATGAGGAGTTCAGAGGTGTTTTTCACAGAGGGAACTTATCACCCTTAATAATAATATCCAATCCAAAAACATATTTGTATCATAGATATTTGAAAATTTGAACATATTATCTTTGTAAGCTTTTCCTTATATGACAAAAGCATGTCGCGTCTCCAAAGATGTTGTATAATAAATCATCTCGGCCTTGAGGAACATTCAAGTCATTAGCTCCCTCCGAATCATTTTCACTTCAGTGCTCAATGGTTCATTCCCTGAAACAACTCTCACAAAAAATATCGACACAACTCTCGTGGTGACTGGTTCGCTGCTTAATTCTTCACCTACTTTAAATCCTTTAATCCAGGCTTATCAACCTAATCCTAAACTGCCCCACAGCGTCAGACGCACCTTCCATGCCCTGCAGACCGGGGTGGCCCATTTGTCCGACCTCTCCACGGAATCCAGATGTTCCTGGTGTTCCACTGATCCCAGGCATGCCCTTCTGCCCAATGGGTCCCATGAAACCTGTAGAGTAAGCAGTGATGTGGATGTCGCTGAGCAGGACATTTGTCACACAGAGATGCTCAACAGCAAGTGTTTAATGAGAATAACTGACCTGCATCACCAGGAGGACCATGTGGCCCTATTTCCCCTCTCACCCCCACTGGTCCATTGAAACCCTGTGGTCCCGCAGGGCCCCTCTCTCCTGGGACTCTGATGGGAGTGGGAGCAGGACCCTGGCTTCCTGGGTACCCACGGTAACCTGCAGCAGGGATGGATTGTGTAAAGACAAAGACAAATGTGCACATATACTGCAGATATATGATATCAATTGAGCAGTATACAGTAGTGCCTAATTTACCTGGTTCCCCAGTGTTTCCTTTTGGACCAACTGGTCCTCTTTCTCCCTTCACTCCAATATGACCAGGAACTCCCATCATCCCTTGCTCTCCTTTCACACCTGCAAGAAAAAAGCACATCAAGACTTTGCAGAGAAGATTGTAAATTTCAATATTTGCAGGCTACTTGACTCATGAATTGTAAAACATTGACACTGCAACTAATTGTCTTTTAACCATATTATAATTATCATATTGTAAATGATTATGTTTTAATAACTGTGTTTAATGTATTAGTATGTATATATAATGTTAGCATCCCTGTCCGTCGTGCACCATGAACTCAACAAAAGCAAGTTCTGAGATCTTAAGGTTTGTTAGAATGTCAAGAAACTCATCTCATAGGTAAACTGCAAAAACACTTGCCTACTGCCATCAAGTAGTCATACAATCAGTGATACATTATTGTTCAGTTTATATATATATATTTTACTGATTATTTATTCTAGTCATATAGTCATATCATATAACATCCAAATGGCATAGACTATAATGTATTTCAGAAAAATATTCAATATTTCATCCATACCTTTCTTCCCAGAAACACCATTAGGCCCCCTGAATCCAACTGAACCTTGATTTCCTTTGGATCCTTTTAAACCATTAACTCCAGGAAACCCATTATTTCCTGATATGCCCTTTTCTCCAGGTGGAGCGTCCAGGCCGGGAAATCCTCTTGGTCCAGGGAAACCTGAGAAACAAATAAATTTGTTTTGATAAATACACAAAAAAATGACCAAGATCTATTTTGGCAGATTCAACAAACAAATATTATATTATATATTGAATCACAATGATGAAACTAATTATGAAAAAATTCTCTGCAGCAAAAGCAGAAAAAACGGATGTGCCAAAGTGATCACTGGTCACTTGGATTGACGTTTCCTTTGACAACAGAATCCTGTTCATTTTCTTACCTGGTAATCCTTCCCTTCCTATAAAACCAGGGTCCCCTCTCTCTCCTGGCCCTTCTGGGATCCCATCTGGTCCAATGGGGCCCCGGAATCCTGGTGGCCCAGGATGACCCTGGTCCCCTGAACAAATGAAACAAGGGATGGTTACAAGTCTCAAAGTGGTCCAAGCACATTGCAGCATACATTATGAAACTGGGGGGGGGGGGGGGGGGGGGGGCATGTGAATGTAGCAGAGAAGGGGCTGACCTAGAGTTCCCTGGAAGCCTTTCAAACCCGCAGGTCCTGGAAAGCCCGGTTGGCTGTTAGGGTCACCGCTCTCTCCCTTTGCTCCTTTGATTCCGGGCTCGCCAGCTGGTCCGACGATATCCAGACCTAATAAGAGTATCACCAGAAAAAATACACATTGCCCTTAGAGGAAGAAATATTTTGCTCATATTCAGGTTCGTCATATTGTCCACTGCTGCAGCACCTCTTTTCAGCCTCTGTCTGAAACACTTGGTCTAAGGTCATGTCTCTTTAAGCCCCTCCCATCCTGATGAAGACCAGTCTGCTCTGATTGGTCAGCTGGCCCACTCTGTTATGAAGGGTAATTTGCTTCCTGTGTGCGTAGGAAATGTCGGCCTCCTATCTCGCTTAACCTGGCTTTGTTTAGGGGCCTGCGAGACCAGCCCAAGGCATGCATCATGCAAATGTGGAGCATACTGTCGTTAGGTTAGGTCATAATTCCTGAATTATCAGCAAGACTACTGATGAGGTGTCACAGGGGCTTCTCCCTTACTGCGGACTTTGGGCTTTTTAATTCACAAAACCTGTACAACACACTTGAGGAAAAGAAAATCCAAAAAAGTTTCCTTAAAGTATTTCTCTATAAAACTTAATACTCATAACTAAAAAAGGGAACAGTCAAAGTTAAATAAATGTAGGTTTGTAGGCAATCTATGAAAGTATTATTTTGAACTTAACTATTATAGTGATGACAAATACACAAAGGGTTTGTTTTGATAAATTCTTGTCATACCTGGTGTTCCTGGGACCCCCTTCTGTCCTTTCAGTCCATGTAATCCATACAGGCCCTTCAGGCCAACGAAACCTGCACATGTTTGCACAGATCAGATGTTGGAATATGGTGGAGAGACAAGTATTTAGATTTAAGGGAAAAGAGAGACTGAGCACCGATCTGATCCGGTTACCTTTGTTGCCTTTGAACCCAGGAAAACCCGGGCGGCCATCTTCTCCAGGAATTCCAGGAAAGCCTTTTTGACCCTGGTTACCAGGAGTTCCCCTCTGCCCATCTGAGCCTGCAAGAAAACAAAATGCACATGGGTCAGAGTGATTTCGATGGAATTCTGCTTTAACGCATACAATATAATTACCACGATATATCTAAAAGGAAATGTGCTTAATAAAAGAATGCATAAAAACTCTTACCTCCTTGTCCTGATATTCCTGGAACACCTGAATAGCCCTTTCTCCCTTCAATACCATCAAAACCAGGAACCCCCCTGTCCCCAGTGTATCCAATCAGTCCTTTTTGGCCTGTAAGGAAGGTATCAAACATTAAGTATGAGAATGCAAACAGCTGCTGATTAACAACAGAGGAGAAGTAATTAAGCTGCATAAGAATGTACCGAGAACTCCTTGGAAGCCATCCTCTCCTCTCAGGCCGGTGGGTCCTGGAAGGTCTATTTGAAGACCATTAGTACCTGTAATAGTGTTCAAACATTTACTAACACTTCAACTATTTTCGTCACAGTGATTTTAAAATTGAAAGCTAAATCCCAGATGGAGAAGGGTTTAAAATTGAGGTTCCACCTTTGACCCCCTTCCTGCCTTCTTCTCCTGTTGCACCATAGGCACCAGGACTTCCTTTAATTCCCTGAGAAGGAATACATGAATATGAAATAAAAAGCATAATGACAAATGTGTCAATACATCACTTTACCTGAGATGCGGTGGGGAAAGAAATACATTGGACATGTTTTTGCTGCCACAAGTCAGAAGATCAGATGGTTTACTCCAGGAACTTATTATGGGAGGGGACAGATTTCAAAACGAATGAGATATACTGAGAGTTGTATCCTCCAGCATTGGTCCAAAAACACTGCATCATACATTTTTCCCATTTTACTGATTCATTGATTTTACAACTCCCTCCAGAGCCACAGGGAATATTTAGTGAACTGAACTTTAAAATTGTGGGTTTCTGTTTGGGACATATTAATCAGCACTGGCGGCCACTTGCATGCATTTTCTCAGCATTGTTCCGCTCACCCTGTTTCCCGACATTCCTTGAAAACCAGAGATTCCTCGATTCCCAGTAGGGCCTGGCATTCCCTTTATCCCCGGGAGCCCCTGTGCACCTGGATCACCGTAGTATCCTTTGTCATTGCTAGGATCTCCAGGTAAACCATGAGTTCCCCCACTGCCAGGGAAACCGTGAAAACCCTTAAGACCTGGAGGACAGAGTAAGATGTGAGGAAGAGAAGCCTGGGATGACAGAGATGCTGAGAAGGAAGGAGTTGCTGATGTCAGGCTGTAGCTCCGCACCTCTTGGCCCGATGAAACCTTGATTTCCTCGCTGTCCGCGGTCTCCCTTGATACCTTTCATGTCAACAATCATCTTGGCCGGGATCTGAGGCTTTTCCCCTGATGGACCACTCACACCACGTTCACCTGGAACACGAGGGTGAGGAAGAAAGAGATGCTAAGTTTATATGAAGGTCTCAACAGAACTCAGCAGACTAATACTTTTCTTGAATCAGAAATATTATGTAATTAAATATCAGTCTCACCCTTCAGTCCACTTTGACCTGACACTCCTTTTAGGCCGACCTGGCCTGATACTCCAGGTTCTCCTTTAACCCCCCCGAAGCCCTTCACCCCGGAATAACCCCTGCTCCCTTCGAAGCCTGACATGCCAGAAGATCCTTTATAACCTGGGAAAGAAAAGGACCACAAGTAAAAAACTAAACATAAAAATCGTCATGATATTTGATTTTCAATATTACTCGACGTGGTAATGTCTAGATTATCAATTCAAATATGAGGAGCACACCCTTCATTCCTGGGAGTCCTGGGCGTCCATCTGCACCTGGCTCTCCAAGATTACCAGAGGGGCCATACTCTCCAAGGACACCGTCATCACCGTACCCCCCAGGCATTCCTTTTAATCCGATTGGACCTGGAGGGCCTGATTCTCCTTCACTTCCCCTCTCTCCAGGGAATCCTGAGCAGGATGATGAACCATGATAACACACGAAAAAGACGGTGAGAAGTGAAAAGGAGCATTTCTGAGAGAGGGTACTGTGCGGTTGCCATCTTTGCCTCACCTGGCTGTCCAGTAGCACCTCGAGGCCCAGGTAGACCTCGTTGCCCAGGGTCACCGGGGTAGCCATACTTGCCAGCAGGCCCAGGCCTTCCTTGCTCCCCCTGTAGTCCTCTAGGTCCACTCTCTCCTTTGAAGCCAATCATTCCAGGCATGCCACCCATTCCTGGTTTGAATGGAAGAACAAGAACAAGAGACAACAGCTCTCAAATCCTTAACTATCCCACAATTACTGAAGATAAGGCAAGAAGTCAAACTAATACAGGTAGGTGAAATAAACTGTTGAGTTTGAACATCACTAACCTGGATATCCGGGATCTCCTTGATTCCCAGTCTCGCCCTTATTTCCTTGAAGCCCAGGCAGCCCAGAATCACCTTGGCCTCCAGAGGAAGCCCCGAAGATCTCTCCATGAAAACCCTTCTCACCCTGTCCACCGTGTCGCCCGGGCATACCGGGTGAACCAGGGACACCAGGTGAACCTTTGCTGCCAGGAAATCCCGGGTCACCACGTGGGCCGGCAAAACCTTTAATGGAAAACCATTAAAACGAAAGTAAACAATCAGGATGAAGGATAAAATTCAAGTCAAAGTTCAGATGTGATTCTCTCTATCCAATGATTGGCCAGTGTCTTCTTGTCATTTTGTACCTGGTGGTCCGGTACGGCCACCTACGCCTGGCTCTCCTGTTTCTCCTTTCTCTCCGTGAACTCCAAGTATACCCCGTGGTCCTTTTTGGCCTTGAAGACCTGGTTCACAAAACATAAAAAATGATTCATAGATATTCAAATGCAGGAAAAACAGAAGAATATTTTGTTGTTGAGTTACCTTGGAAACCTGGTAATCCAGGGGGCCCTGGAAGTCCAGGCTGCCCAGGAGGTCCTGGAAGTGCATTACAAGGACCTGAAAATAACATAACATAACAGAAACAGAGTCTTCAGGGCAACATCTTGGTAAAAGTGACTGATTATGTGTGACTGTTTTATATAAAACTATTTTGATGGTCGTCTGCTGCCCAGCGTGGGTTGTTTTTCAGAACATGATATTACGATTACATTAGCTTGTATGTCAACACACTCAATCTAAAATTGTTAACAATTAAATCATCAGGCACACAAGTCAAATAACAAAAAGGCAAAGCTGTTATCAGAGAGCTGTTAAAAAGGAAGCAATAAGGTGAAAACCTTATTAGACCAGCTACCTGTTACATCCACCTGTCCTCCATCTTCTGTCGGACTACAGCTGCCTTTCAGTTGCAAAAGAGAGAGAATGAAAGAGAGAGGCATTCGGAACCAGAGTTAATCAAAAGCACAAGCATTATCTCAAACCAGCTCAGCTGCAGCTGGTTTGAGGGATGCAGCCCCTGCATCGAGGAGACAACAGGGGGCGAAGAGAGAGAAGTCAATTAGATGGCAACATATCCTCCTCATGCTTCCTCCTTATTTGATCACAATCCATTAATGGTCATTTGCATTTCACTACTTTGCATCGTATTACAAAAGAGAGAACTTTTAGACAGTCATAGTAAAATCAAATATTTAGATTGAAAACAGTTAAAAATCACTGTAAAGTGGTAAAAGCCTTGAAGGAGAAAATATGCAACATGTTTAAGACTTGATGAAAAGGAAGAAGGCAGCGGTCAGCTGACTCTTACCTGGACTGCCAGGTGTTCCAGGAACTCCATGATAGCCTGCAAGACCGTCATCGCCAGGTAAACCACGCTGGCCTTTGAGGGCACCAAGGACGGCACCTGGCTTTCCCCTCGGCCCGGCTACACCGGGTTCACCAGGTAGACCTAGGAAACCTTTGTCTCCACGTTCTCCCCAGGGACCTTCTCCCTGTTCACATGAACCAGTTATACTGTGTCTGTTTCTGACTCTGACCCTATGCACATTATAAGGCAATTGATAATGATTTTAAATATGATGAGTATGTTTGATGTTACACTTTCATTATGAACATGACTGATGGACTCACCGGAGGACCCCGGCTACCAGGGAAACCAGGGAAACCGTTTAGGCCTGGAACACCTTGTGCTCCCAGCTCACCGTCTCTTCCAGGATCCCCCAGATCTCCAGGATATCCTGCGTAGATCAGACACAAATACACAAAGATATATATAATCCATACAATCCTGCATCAACACACGTACATACAGTTGACACACACATAACATATAGACTGCACCTTTCTGTGTGGCCACACTTGCTATTCCTTTTTGGCCTTTTGGCCCCGGTTCACCATTGAGCCCCCTAGCGCCCTGTAAGACATCATATTAAAGAGTGAGGGAACAAAGAAGAATGGAAAATTAAAAATGGGAAATTATTATGAGGATATGTGATTTTCATATTCGTTTTTAAAATATGATTTTCATGATTTTTCTCTTACATTGGACCCGTCCTCGCCCTGGGGACCTGGGTCTCCTGAATCACCCTCCTGACCAAACTCTCCCGTCATCCCAGGATCACCTCGATCCCCAGCAGGGCCAGGTGGTCCCGATGGAGAGTTTACAACACTGCACTCACATACTCCATGGTCACCTACAGGGACCGTCAGATATTATCAATAATTCCTCATGATATGAACAATCATCATTAGTTAGGACAGTATGGCTACAGCACCTTTCCCTCCTTTATAGCCTGCGTTGCCGGGCCTCCCTCTCCCGCCTGGAGCACCCTTAAAGTGCTCTTCCCCTGGAAACAAACAGAAATACAGTTAAATCAATTTCAGGAAAAAGGAGAAAACAACAAAAGATACAATATATATAAAATTTACTATGAGTGTATCAACACAAATGCACAGTAAACCAATCTCTCACATGTGTGTGTGGGTCCGGGAGAGCCCATAGACCCTGGTCGCCCCTTGGCTCCTGGGGGTCCTACACTGACTGCCGGGCTCCCTGGTTCCCCATCTGGGCCCATCGCTCCTTGTTCCCCCTTTATGCCAAATGGCCCGAAAAAGTCCCACACTGAGAGGAACAAATGGAAGAAGGTTCAGTGTATTATGTGGATCCAAGTGTGAAGGAATCTCTTTGTTTAGCTTTAGCTGAATGACCTTGTTGTTGTGTGTCAGAGGCAGGACGTCCTGGTGGTCCAGGGAGGCCTTGATCTCCTATTGGGCCCCTCTCTCCATGTGGACCCTGCTCACCAAGGGGACCCGGAGGTCCAGCTTTTCAAATCAAAGCAAATGGAATAAATATTTGTTAACTGCAACAGGTAACATCAACTGCATGAATCCATTATTTAACCCATAGCTCTCTATCAGATTATAGATGATAAAGGGTTTCTAAGCCAATGTAGCTTTATTTGAGGATGCTGTAATAAAAATAACAACACAAATAATAATAACTGTTGTGGTTATTATAATACCAGATTTCTTCTCTTCATCTGTCACTAGGTTTCTCTGAAAAATACCCTTAATTTATACAAAAAACAATAACTTTTAAGTCATACATTGTTATGTTCACTTCATCCAGCTGCCCCCCTACACCACCTGGTCTGCGTACTGTCAGGTGATGCCCCTGTAGGACAAGATGCTCTATTGTTCCTCAGGATCACGGAGTCTCTGCTATGAATTTGAATAACCTTCAGCAAGTCCATATTTATCTCGAGCACCTGACTCAGTGTGGTCGGTCACAGCTGAACTTCAGTAATACCCCAAATTTCCCTCCAAGAGTTTCACTTCATGTCAGTAACAACTTTGTTAAAATAGCTTTTAACACTGTCGGACTGTGTGTGTGTGTGTGTGTGTGTGTGTGTGTGTGTGTGCGTGCGTGCGTGCGTGCGTGCGTGCGTGCGTGCGTGCGTGCGTGCGTGCGTGCGTGCGTGTGCGTGTGCGTGTGTGTTTCTATCTGTTTCCTCTTTTCTGTTGGCTCATTGTTTTTGTGTATTAATCCACATACCTGCTGGAGACCAAGGCCATAAGGATCCAGATGAGATCAGCTCTCCTGGTTCACCTCGGACTCCCTGAGTCACAAAGTTAACGTCTGTGTCATTAGACTGTGTGTGAGCACAACGGTGACTGTTTGAAATTGACCAACACACATTTCCTGCTGCTGCAAAGCGTTGAATCACTATCCTGTTTTTCCTTTTTTAATCTCTGTGTGTTGTTGTCTCACTTCTTCGGGGTATGTTTTACTGGATTCACTGGAAACATTTGTGGTGGAAATCTAGTGGTGGAAATTAAACTTAATTTTTTACTTTTTTATTTATACACAAATTCTTGTGACAGAATCACATGTATATATTTAACAGGTGCTTCTTCAAAAATGTCTGATAATAATGAAATATTCAAACGGCACGCACGATGTTGCAACCTCAACTTTACATTGGACTATTTTTGGTATCTTGTGCGTCATTAAACACAAACACTTGACATCTGTGAAAATTTAAAATTATCAGGTGTAAAATAAACTTATGTAGGTTTTAACAAAGCCGCCACGAATTTTTAAAAACGTCCAGTTACTCAAGTAAAAATTACTCTACGAACAACAGTCCTGCATTAAGCCATATCAGCAACATAAAGTATTAAGAGTTAATTATGTTTAATTCAGAAAAATGGCTCCTGTAATTATAAAAGTAAAAAACTGGATTATTATCACTGATACATTAATGTAGAAGTAGCATTTTACTGTTGTAAATGGTTGAGGTGGAGGTAACCGTTAGTAATTCATATCGTTTATAGGTAGTTTGATTTGTAGCATCATGATTTATAATTGAATGGTAACGAAGAGGAAAGTTACATGAAACTTTACAATGGAAATATCTCAGATTTGTCTATTGAAGCACTTGTGTAAATGTACGAATTTACATTGTCATTATTGTCTTTCAATGATAATCCAATTACTATTTTAAATGCACTTATTTGTCTCATCAAGTTGGAAAAAGGTTTGAGACGTAAAATCACAATCAGTTGCTTTTCTCACCTTATATCCATCTCTGCCTCTTGGTCCTAAATCGCCAGTATCCCCCTGAACCAGAGTTTTCATTCATCAGGTTATAAAATGAAATTTTATTCAAATTTGATGATAGAATAATAACAAAATCGTTCACGCAGACATACCCTTGGTCCAGGTCTGCCATCAGCGCCAGGTTCACCCTGGAACAGCATTCAAAAACAGCATTAACAGCACGTAACATGTGGATAGAAGACTGAGTTTTGCTTAGATGTGAAGAAATTAAGGTTTGCTGACCCGTGATCCAATGAATCCCATTACACCCGTTTCTCCTCGGTTCTGAGATCAAACCAAAAAGCAAACGTCAGGGCCATGGTGACGTGTGAATCTATTAGTGCACGTGAGTATGAATACATATAAATGGGTAAAATCGCCAATGAGCCGATGACATACCACATCTCCGCTTTCTCCTTTCAGACCTTTTTCTCCAGGACTTCCCTACAATAAAGACAGTTGAGTGTTTTTGTGGAACATCACTGTTTGCGTCACTTCTATCTATAATTGTTATTTTAGGAGGCCACATTTCAGTGTGGTTACCGCAGGGTAATGACTAAAGCAGCACATGTTGCTGATGAACAGACCTTGATTCCATAGTAGTCAGGGGGCTCAGAATAAGGATGAGTGGAGTTCCCTGGCTCGCCTGGAGGTCCTATGTCCCCCTGTGGTGGGAAGTAGGAATTGCCACAAAAGTCAGCAAACTCAGAGAGAAACAAATCATCATCGGTCAACAAGTACTAACCTCAAGTCAAAATAACTCTTGTTAAAACGCTACTGGTAGAGTAACAGAAATATAGTAGGTAATCTGCAGAAAGATGTCTACTGTGACTGACATATTATCATAAATCAAATTACTAGATTGTAAATTCTGATGCAGAATCTGCATTTGGGGAACTTAAGGGAACGTGACATGATTGTAAGTATAGAAAATAGCAACAAAGTAAAAATATTTTATATTTGGGATATCTCCGATTGTACAATATTGGATACTGACATTTTTAGCAGGCAACTAACTTTAGTGATACTGTTAACGAGGACGTTACATTTTTGTATCGTTGCAAGATATGGTGTTTTTCAACATTTAGGGTTAATTCATTGATCCTGATGAAAAGAATCACACATGTTTAGGGGACTGGTATTTATGAGTGTGTGCAATTTGGTGCAGAATCAAACCAATACAACTTTGGATCTAGTGAATTTAAATTAAAAAAGACTTAGTGCCACTGTAGTTTAGTAATTTGTTGAGGTGGTGAAGATGGTTGGAAAACAACGACTTTATTTTTAACAGTGTGATGTATTTCATGAGCTTATGAGTTTTTTAATGTAAAATTTATCATAATTAGTGTGGTTAAATAAATAAAGTAATGCATAAGAGCATATAAAATTGTACTTAAGTACAGTAATTGAGTAAAAGTACTTTGTTGCGATGAACTACTAAAAGTCGTATAAATGACTTCATGTTGTTTTCATGTAACCAGTGACTGATCCGACATTCGTGATGCATTTGTACAAACATGGCCACTCACATAGTCTCCTCTGATTCCTTTAAACACTTTGGTCATAGTGCCCTGCTCAGAAAAACAAAAACACATGTGAGGTTGTCTTCTTACATTGGCTACAGTTCACTGACTCCATGCAGTATTTACCGAGTCGTGCAACGAGTTAGAATTTTGTCGTGTCATATTCCCGGAGTTGTTACGTTACCTTTGGTCCACGTGGACCTGGAGACCCTGGGGGACCCTTTCAGAAGACAAACAACAGGATCCTAATAAGCACTTGATATCATAATAGATAAGGTTTCACAGTCTAAAAAAATTCATAAGTTTTACCTTTGGTCCTGGTAACCCTCTGTTGCCCTGCCATCCTGGCTTTCCAGTAGGCCCCTGACAAAAAAACACATG
Organism: Pleuronectes platessa; assembly: GCF_947347685.1. NCBI lineage: Eukaryota > Metazoa > Chordata > Actinopteri > Pleuronectiformes > Pleuronectidae > Pleuronectes > Pleuronectes platessa. The sequence continues at coordinate 9,979,945 of NC_070639.1, forward strand.
AAAGACGAAGTCAAATGGGAGAAGTTGCAATGAATGTTTTAGATAATTCATTGGATTGAACTTATCTTACAAATATTCCGTGCATCCCTGGTGTTCCGGCATCTCCCTGCAGATGGACGATTAAAGAGTTACGATGTAAGCTACATCTGTACGACTTTGCAGCAATGTAAAGGTATAAATGCCATTTTATGGAGCCAGGTGTCCTTCAGTAGTAAAGTAATATGTGTTGTGAACTCACCCTGAAACGCTGCATGTACACACTCAGCTCCAGCGAGTCTCCCTTCTCTCCCTTCCTGCCCGATTGTCCCTTGGAGATGAAGAGCAACGGTCAGGAAGTCAAACTCTACGTGTTATATACATCAAAATCTAGACAGGGTTAGAGTCGCACTTACAGGAAAACCAGGTGAGCCATCATAACCAGGTTGTCCCGATGAACCTGAGTCTCCCTTTGTCCCGTTGCAACCGTCTGCTCCCGGCCTCCCTCTGGGCCCAGCTTGTCCTGGGTGTCCCTGCAGCGAACGTCAAATCAAAACAGTCACAATCCAGAAGAATAAATGAGAAAATACAACGACATGATTCTGCTTTCATCCAGACTGGTGGATGGACTTACAGGTATGCCATTGCTTCCAGAAAACCCAGGAACGCCGGTTTGTCCCTGTGGAGCAACACAAATCAAGCTTTTTAAAAAAGTTTTCAGTGAAGTCGATTTTTTAATTATTCTTCTAAAAAAAGAGACAATGATATTTTACCACGCTTCCTTTAGGACCTATGATGCCGCTACGGCCACTGTCGCCTTTGTGGCCCTTTTGTCCCTGGATGCCATAATCACCTGGTCGTCCAGGAGGCCCGTGTGGACCCTGGGGACCAACAGGCCCAGGGTGACCCTTATGTTGGGAGGTTAAAAAGAAGAGTTGATTAACTTCATTTCAAAGAAAGACACCTTCTGTACATGACTAACATATTCATTTGATGTTAACTTTAATCTGAAGGAAAAGTTTAATTAATTAATCAATTCCATTGTCATTTTTCTCTATCAACAATGTTATGACAGTGGAGAGATCCCTGGTAAAAAAAACAATGTTACCTTACCTTTTGATGAATTAGAAGATTTGAAAATAGGAACAGTGTTTATTGAGGGTTTAGAAGCAAAGCATCACAACAATGATACAAAAGAAATGCAATCATTCATTTCACACGTTTTCATGGATCGCTTTCATGTGATTTTCTGTTTCCGTCACAAGGGGGAGACAAACACTTTTCTTTTTCTCTCCATCAGCGCTCCTCGCTCTATACAGCCACCCAGTGGTCACTTAGTGTACTTGCAAGTGTTACCTGTGTAAAAAGTCAGAGAAGCATCTAAACTCCACAAAATACATTTTCAGTGTCACTGAACTTGTTTGATTTAACTTGATTTGATTTAACTAAGAAAAGACAACAAGTAGAAAATGAGGGGGGGGGGGGGGGGGGTGCTCGAGGGGCAGAAAGCAAATAAGGGCTGGTGGGATGGAAACAGAATATGGACAGGACAGACAAGGGTAAGGATACTATGAGGATAAAGATACTATGGGAATTTGGTGTGTTTTCATGGTATGAGGGTTGATGGGGTCAAATAGTGGTGACCTTCGAGGTTTGGGGGCCTGACCATGTTCCTGTGAGAACCAACAAACACAGCGAGGTTATACGTCCCCAGACAGAGATGCTCTCTGGGCCTTGTGATATGGAGCTTGAGCCAAGGGGTCCCAAGGGAATTAATAAAACTGCAGGGAGCCTAAACAATGTCAAATAACAATTCAAACAATCTCACAGGCAAATTATGATGCAGATAGTGTGAGATAAATACAAATGATGAGTTTGCACTTCGGCAGCTTGTGCGTCCTGTGTGTGTGTGAGGGTGCAATTCGGGCCCAAAAGCCACCCATATAGCTTATTAACAGGAGGTGTGTGTTGTGTCTGTGCAGCTGCTGCCTATAGAACCGACAACAGACACACACCAGTCCTGTGAAAACAACAAAAACGCCACATGAACAACGTCAGTGCTTTATAGTCTGTGTCATCTTTTGTATATTTAGAAATTAAAACAACTAGAGAGACCCCTGTATATTATATATATTAGTATAGTGTCAAATCATAACATACATAATCTCAAGGCACTTAACAAAGAAGGTCGAGACCTTAAAAATGACAGAGAAACACAACAGTTCCCACAAACAGACTTAGTGTGGGCGGCCATCTGCCTCGAACAATATATCTTGCCCATAATGGAGATGGTATCACGACCCTGGCTATAGTCATTTTACCATTAATAAAAATATTACGAAAAAACCACTTAATATGTTTACATTAGGCAGTAATGACATCACAATCTGGAATTTTTCAGAATATTATCGAGGATTTCCAGTATGACAGAGCTTTAAAGCCACCTGAGATGAAACTGCAGTTGAGCTCTGTGCAGCTGCACTGAGCCGTTCTTCTTTCAGCTAAACGCTAATCATAACAAAAAGACACGTGAAGTATCTGCCCAAACATATCATTCTCATTGAAAGGATAATAATCAAGTGGACTCACTTTTTAAGAGACAAATGGTTCTGTCAAATTAATAGTTTGATGATAATTCACATGGAGGGAGAAGCTAAATATACAGTGATAGAGAGGAGCGAGGTGGAGTGATGTTTTTCAAAAGAAAGAAACCGTTTGTGTGTGTGTGTGTGTATATGTGTGTGTGTGTGTGTGTTTGTTTGTGTGTGTGTGCGTCTGTGTGTGTGTGTGTTTGTGAACTCCATAAGAGATCCTAGTCTAGAGCACTTCATGGTTCAGTATGTACAACTGCTGACTTTCTGCATGGCTTGAACACGGGGTCTGATAAATACCAGGTTCCTTATCCAACTCATCATTTCCTTTTTTCCTCCATTCTCTCCTGAGCCAGTCCTCCCCTCACTTTAATCACCAGTCCTCCGCAGCTTCACTTCCTACTTCCCTCCATACTCCCGTCTCTTATCTGCTCAAACTACTTCCACTAAGCATTTCCTTGCCCTCCCTAAACTCTTCGCATCTATTCAAACCCTCCTTTGTCAGTCTGTATTCTTTACTTGTCCCGTCTCGGCCGGGCAAAGACTAATCAACACGTTAACCTCCAGAGACAGATTATGTTGGGGGAGGGGGAGGGAGATAAAGTGGAAACCAAAATTCTATGAAAAAGTCACAGGAGATGACAAGTAGTTCAGGAAGAAGTATGAAAAGCACGACAATTGTCATATCAGGGCTCTAACGGCACATGTGAAAGATAAATACTTTAAAGCCGTTATCCAACTGGAGATTGTACGGGTTAGACGTGTTAAAAGTTTTTTATTTTATTTACAGCACATCGACAACGACTCAGCCTATATCGCAAAAAACGATTGAACTCATTGTCTTTCTAAGTTGTCATCTTCATCAGCATCTTGCATCGTGTATTGTTTTCATCCTGATATTTGTATTATTTTTCTCACAGAGACTTCTCCGGCCGATGTCCTGCTGTATCCTCACATGGGCTCACTCGGACATTCTCCACAGTTTTGACAAGGGGGCTAGCAGGAGGAACCGAGGATGATGTGAACGTGAACGAGTCGGACATTTGCATTCTCACATACAGCCCCTCCGAGAATATCCAGAGCTCAGTGCACGTCTGAAAGCAGCTTTATAGTGAAGTATAGCAGTGGGTGGATGGTCGTGTAGTGGAGCAGAAACCATGAGATTCAGAACATGACATCTAGATGATTGGAAGTTGAATGATCTTCAAACAAACACGATTCAGAGTTACTAGAAGGGAGCTACTCACACATACATGTGTGTCTGTTCAGGTCTGAGTTCTTCTCTGGGAGTCTTTCGAAGGCCGGTCATGACTTTACCAGGTAATGAAGCTCAGACATGTGCTTCCCTCTGGCTTAATTCTGTAACTATATCTGTCTGGGCTCTTTTATTTTCCTTCCCGTCCCAGTCGGCTCATGTCACCGCTTCAGCCTCATGTCTCGTGAGCTCGGTAATGGCGAGCGGTGAGCCGTCAATCAGCAGTCAGATCTACTAAAGTCACCGGGGCAGGAGAAGGAAGTGAGGGGGGGAGAGGCTAGAAGATCACAGCTGACCGGCTTCTCCGCAAGTTCAGCTTCTGGCTTCCGACTTGGTTATGCAGGTCATGAAGTCAAGCCAATTTTAGTCTCTGAATATACAAGAGAAAGTGGATTTTTAAAAATAGAAACACCAGCACTCTGAAATCTGGTGTCTGCTTTTTAGCTGATCACTTCTCACCTCATCATAGGTCTTTTAAACACTGCACATAAATGCTCGCACACACACTCACAGACACACACACACTAGGTTTTGTATGATGAGACGCTGAAATGGCAAAATGTTGCCCGTTTTTCACGTCAGGTGAATGTAAGATCTTAAAAACTATAGATAAGGGAGAGCGGGGTAATGTGGGAATTTTTTACATTTGCTCCCCTCTAGGCGAGCTAAACTGATATATCAGTCAAATTTACACATTTCCCATTAATTCAGGTTGTTTTCTAGCAATGGAAATGATCAGAATGTCTTCAGGACAAAGGGCAGTGAAAATGTGATTGTTTAAAAAAAAGTGGTCTTGAGCCGGGGTAAAGTGGGACACAAGACCACGTGAATATTCTCTTTGCCTCAGCTACTGCACCCCAGGCTACTGATTTTACTTTCCCTTTCTCTTTTTTCTTTATGAATCTTTTGAGGGTTGTCTTATCAATATTTCTATCCCTTCCAGCTTTTCTTAAGGACTAATTTCCTTGCATGACCTCAGCGGCTGCACTCTCCATCTCTGCGAGGGGTGTTTGGCCCCAGGTTGTCTTCCTGGTGTATAGTTTCTTGGCATGATGGCTTTTCTACAATGTTTATGACATTAAAAATAAAACATATATAATGTAATATAACACTAGAATATGTTTAAGACTAAACTTAACTTGTGCTTCATGGTGGGGTAAAGTGAGACACTGTCCCACTTTACCCCACAGCATTTGTCCCACTTTACCCCGAAGCCACAATTTTAGAAAAACAATATTTCTTATCAATTCAGGCTAATCTTCAGCTAGCATCAATCACATTTTTGTGAAAAGAACATACTTTCCACAGCACCTGCACCAACTTATCCTTCATTGCATGGGGGGAATGGGAGGGGCTTTTAAACATAATAGTCACATGACCACAAATGTGTTCCGTTGCCTAGATACAGGGGGTGTTTTACATCACCCGATGTCCCACATTACCCCGCTCTCCCCTACTGTCTTTCCTAAATATTCCTTTTCAAAGGCATCCTTTAAATATATTAAAGGATTAACCCCCTCTTTCGTATGTCTTACATGTCACTGACAACATGATCCAGCTGCACGTTTTGCAGCTGTAGGAAGGTGTGCGGAGAATGTTGGACATTAATTTTGACATGGGAGATTCCAGTGTGGAGAAAGCTGGTGCCCATCAACCGTCTGAGGTTCAAAGTTTATTTCAACCAAAATCTTGAAAGTAAGAAAGGTCCCGAGAGGTTGACATCTTACAACTGAATGTGAAAACCCAGAGGTTCAGGTTTTATATATTAGGTTATGTTGAACAAACAAGATTAGCGAGTCAGTTCACCTGAATAGCCTAGAAAATATAAAATTGGATTTAGTTTGTAGTGCTCAAAGGAATTAAGGACATTTTAAGTAAAAAATTCATCAACATGTTTAGCAGTTTGTTATATAACTTTTCAGCACAGAACAGTTTCAATAGAAACACAAGTTCTCCCTGTGAGATGTGGATTATAAATCTAAAATCTGAATCTAAAACAAACACACGCCAACGCAGTTTCCTTTCAGCATTAACCCGACCAAGAGTCCTCGTGACATCTCACCCTTATCAAGACATCTCTGAGAAAATCCCAGCTTTTCACAACATAAAATGCAGAAAGCATATTCCTCTCATTGTGCGTACGTGGGGGTGTGTTTGCATTTCTCATTCCTAAATTACAGATCTATTAAAAGTTTCCCCTGTCTGACGCCATAAATTTGATCAGACTGTCCCTTGGGTGAACAGATTTGGGAACGACCCACTAAGAACAGGATGGGAACACAACAAACCTCTGACCTCAGAGTGGAATAAAATAAATCAACAAACAACTGTCCGGAAACCTCCTCCATTATTCCATCTCTCTGCCAAAAACAAAAAAATATAGATGACATTTTGACTCTGAAATGGAAACAGATACAGATTCAAACTTTGATTCAAAGGTGGGAGGTCAACAGAGGAAGGTTGAATGATGAATACGAAGAAAAAAATATCAATGTTGGCTGCAACCGTAACAGTGGCATCATAAATAAAAGAACAAAACCTCAACCCTGTATTTACTCTGTTGCAAACAAAGCTAATTCCTCCTGTTCCACATGTCCTGCCCTTCCAGTAGTTGTATATACTGCATCTCCTCAGAAATAACATAGAATCCAAACACAAAGGGTTGTGGTGAGATAGTACCAATGCTATGTGGTGTTTACCTATAACAACCAGTGAAGTTTCAGTCCAAATACATATTTTCTAGACTCATTCAGGTCACTGTAACTTTTCACCACCAAAATCTAACCAGACTTGAGATATTATTCTCAAGAAGCCAAATTCCTTTGACCCGTCACCACCAAAATCGTATCAGTTAATCTGTGAGTCTAAATGGACATGTTTACCAAATATGAAAAGCCTCTCTCAAGGTGTTCTTAAGGAAACCTGTTCACAAGGCAAACAAGATCGGCGAGATCACAGTGAACTTGACCTTCGAGCAGTTCATCCTTGAGACAACTGAACGTTGTAAGTCTAAAGGAAACTCACAAGACCAGTCGCAGACACTGAGATGTGAAAATGTTTTCTAATAAAACTGTTGTAAAATGTTTTAAAAACTGTTTTAAATTGGTCAATAAAATAATTGACTAACCATAAAATTGTTTCATTTCTAAGACACTACATAAAAGCCAATTACTACTCTGAACTGCTTCATTGTATTGGAATGGAGGGAAGGAAGCAAAGTAGAAAAGAACAAATGAAGGAAGGAAAAGTTGGTGTGGAAGGGGGACGTAATAGAGGAAGTGTTACAGAATGATTTAAGAAAGGAGGAAATGGATAGAACAAAAGGGAATGACTGAACCTAAGGAAAGAAAGAAGAGAGGAAGGAACGTAGATAAGAAGAATATGAAGTAGGATATAAAGGAAACCAGGATTGGGAAAGAAGAGGCCAGGACGGAGAATTGCAGCACAGAAACACTAAATATCGCTTCCTAACTCGCACATCAGGCCTCAGACGCTTCGGTGGATTGGGTCCCACTGCTCTGCGACCCTGCTCAAATATTTTTCTTGGACACATTTCTCTTGGACTCATTTCCTGAGGATCTGCATCCGAAGCCCCGAGGGGGAAACAGAGAATCAGCTCCCCTGGATGCTTAGGGGCAATAAGGGGTTAGGGTAAAGCACTGAGAGGGTCCTCAACTGGAAGCCCCTGAGGAGGAGTCAGGCAGACCAAATAAACATGTGCAGATGATGTTTAGATATCTATTAGAGTGTGTTTAGATCTCCTGGCTGTGGTCAGGGGGGTCAACTTTCTGGAACGCCTTGACGGAAGAAAATGTCCTGCTTCAAAAAATCCTAGAGGATGAGGCCGTACAGGCAACAGGTGGGACAGGAAGTTATGAAAAACGGTCTCTGCTGCCATGGAGACAAACCTCGATGCCATATTCTTTTGAAACATCACTTGAACTTATTCCAGCTGCACAATGACAAAAAATCCTCTGACTCATCTGCTTGAAATGTCTCATGGGGAAGGCAAGGGAGATGAAGTACGGGGATAAAAACAGATGACGTTCCGACAAAGTGATTTGTTTGTCCCCTCGCTTTGTTTCTCATGGAGATCTCCTGCTCTTTGTTTAAACCCTCACCGCACAGTGGTTTGGCCCAGTTTACATCAGCATTAATGTGTTTAGGCTCTGAACTCATTTCTGCATGCACGTGTCGTTTCCCCGCCGAGCACGTGCAGACGTTTGTGCCAGAGATCCGACGGCATTTTGGATCAGAGCGTGGGGGCCTGATAATGACCAGTGGTTAGACTGACGTGTGTGTGTGTGTGTGTGTGTGAAAGAAAGAGAGAGTGTGTGTGTCTTGAGGGTGTGTGTTGAGGATAAAGACTCGAGGGGGGGATCCCAGGCTGAGAACAGAACAGCTTGCACCTCCAGCTATCCCACAGGTCTCTGGGGTCCGACACCTGTGCTATTGCCTCATGGCGGAGGAACGAGGCGTCTGTGGTCCGAGCACATGTGTGTCTAAACAGGTCACAGCTGCAGCTTGCGCGTGTGTGTCTGTGTGTGTGTGTGCGTGTGTGTCTGTGTGAGAAAGAGGGAGACATGCCGCAAGGTCCCAAACGAGGTGTCGCCCTCACCTCAGAGACCAGCCACCTGTGAGCTTGTGTCGGGTGTCGGCGTGAGTCTGAGCGTATGTCTGTGTGTAATGAGCTCCATCATGGGCGTGCAGCCTCTAATATAATCCCAGTGTTACATTTATCACTGCGATATAATGACATTACACTTTCCATACAGTGGATCGCCCAGAGCGCTGTGTGTCTTTGTGTTTATAAAGGCCCACAGAGGAAAACTCCGTTTCCTAAACAGACTGTTCTCGGACATTGAACATCACACCCCAGGGCACGGAAATATGTGCAGTAAATGATATATGGTGTGAAACTGTTTGAGCGGACGCAGCAGCAATGGGCAGATGAGAGAATGTAGTTTTTTTGTATTTTACATTAGGTGTGACCCAAAGATGGTTTCACCGATAAAAGTTACCTTAAAAACATTTTGATCACTAATTGTCGGCAAATAGAACAATAATAACTTTAGTGTTGAAGTAATTAATAGCTCGAGTTTATTAGCAGATAATCAATCTGGCAGCCCATTGGCTATATTGTCGGATGGCGAGTAGCCTTTGAGGGCCACGTCCAATATTTTGGGGCTTCTGGTGTTGACAGCAGATTTAAACTGTCTATAGTCTGATTAGTTCCTTTTATCACACAAGTCACAAAACACTTACTGTGATACGTAGGTGTTTTAGGTCCAGAAAACAATTAGGCTAATCTGTATTAACAGATATTTGCAAAGGCAGATAACAGATGCATTTCAGTTAATGTGTTCTGCCTCTTTTAGTCTCCACATGGACAGTTTATCAATTGTGCCCAGGAGACTGGTCAAAATCCCCCGAGCTCCTCGGCTTGAAATGATCCTGATCTCAACCAAATCCCATGGTCGTCCATTCATCTGTTGTTTCTAGATCTATGTCTCGATCGACACTGTTATCCCTGCAGCCACGCAGTTTACCTTCACGACTTAAACGACTTATCAATGGATAACCTGTAAAAACTGTGATTGCCAACATTGCTCTTTACAACCTTTTCTTTTATAAATGGTTTAAAAAAAAAATAAAACAATGCACAGCAATGGGGAAAACCCATGTTTGGAAAGTGAGAGTCAAATACCCAGCTGTGACATTGGTGCTTCTTGCCATGGACTTCAGCCAGTCACATTAGTGTCAGGGATACCCATAATCCTCACGGTCTCTTTCTGCACCCTCTAACCCACCCAGCTGGCCCCGGCCCATGGTCCAATTTTTGCCAATCTGGAAGACATTTTCCCACATGGCGATGCAGCACCCACTGTCCCTCCAGCTGCAATACACATTCCTTGATCGTTTGCAAGGGAGCAAATCAGGGCAGTGGTCCAAGTATTTGTATGGTTTACTGAGCAAATGAATGAGTTGATTATCTTGAGGACATAAGTTACATCAAGTTGTTATTCCTAATTTGAGTAAGCAGCAGATGGTGTCGGTTGGGTATGGTGTTTTACCAAAATTGGAAACAATTGCTCCCAGAGACCTCGTCCCTGCTCCTGAGAAAAAACTTCTGCACTGAAAACATGTCTTCCATATAAGTGGAACAAAAATGAAAGGATTTAAAGGAGATCTAATTGTTTCCTCTGCAGCCGGCCCCCCCCCCCCGATGTAGATTTCACAACGAGGCCTGATGGGGAACACATGCCGTTGCTGTGGTGACCCAAAGCTCTGGTCACATTTTTCCCACTCTGAGGATCGTCTTTGTGGAGCACAACATTTCCTGAGTGCAGCCTACAAATCAAATCCAAACCTCCCAGAGGAGGATCAGCGTGAACACCTTGTTTACCCAATTTTCCTATTGTGAGAATACAGACTGAGACACATGTGATAGATATGGAAAACATGCTGGGTGTTTGTGTGTGTTTGTCCTTGACAGGGAGATGGATTGAGCAGATGAAACAGTCCCAGCTTGTTTCTTTAAAGGGTGTTCGCAGCCATATTTCTCTGTGACCAAAATGTGACAAAGTGTGGTTAAGTTCAGAGAGCCATGAGGCAAGAATGTAACCAGCATGTGGCAGAGAACAAACTTGCCCTCACGCCATGTTCTCTGCCTGACGATAACAGTCAGACTACAACAAGGCCAGTGTCTACGGCCAAAATACACACAAGGTCGACTGAAGAACTTGGATGTCATCATCAGTTTTCCTGCTGTCAGATGGATAACATGATGATGACAGTGTCGAGGTGACAAAATGGCATTCTGGGATATCTAATGTAATAATCAAAATCAAGATTTCCTCTTGTTTTCGACAAATGTCTCTCAGGCAAGACAAGTATAAACTATGCTACTTATGGCTCAGGAGGAAGAGCGGTTTGAGGTTTGATGCCTGTCTCATTCCAAATGTCCTTGGACAAGGTAATAAGGCCCAGAGCTGGGTTCCACAGCACATCAACCCAGAGGCTGTATCACTACTGGATGTTTTATTTTATTTTATAAAACATGTAACCCCACAATAACTTTTGTTGGCTAATAAAATGCTCCCTGGCCTTGGAAATATCACATATAACTGGATTACATTACTACGTTAAGCTTATCAGCCAGACATGCTGACATTTGTAGATTACGTTTCAGCAGACCAAGAGGATGAGACCCTGTCTTTGGTATTGTGCCGGCTAAATGAAAAGATGCAAACCCTCAAACTGTTGAGTTTGGCTCCTGTCACAGTGCCACACAATCCAAGAAATCCAAAACTTGACAGACCTGCTATTCCTGGTTTAGTTTGCTAAGCTACGATTATTTTAGCAAATGATTAATATTCTGAAGCAGTTGAAAATTACTTCATCTTTAGTTATAATACATGACTTTTGTGTGCATGTTACCCTGTGTTTGTGTGTGTGTGTGTGTGTGTGTGTGTTATCGTGTATTTTAAAAAGAGATGCCCCTTTGTCCACACCAACAATAGTCATCTTGTTCCCAAACCGCTACCATCGTCTTAAAATGTGAGAGCGAGCCCTTTAAATAGGCTCTTAAAGTCCGACCACAGATGGGTGCCGTACGGAGGGTCAAACCCCGCTTTCACTGTTATGGAATAAAAAGAGTGTGGGATGGAGTAAAGAATTCCTTTCTGATGAAAATGTCAGTGGAGAAATATGATGTGATCTTTGCATTCAGTTTTCTGAGTTAAGTGGAGCTGCACTGTAGAGTAAGTTTGATAGTTTGTTGACTTTCAAGCAAGGTTTGTTTCTCACATAAGAAAGCGAAATTGCAAACTGCAATAATCAAAACCTTTATGCTGGTTGAAAATGTGGAAAAGTTACTCTAGTGATGAAATAACAGCAAATTATCACCTACTCTGCAGAACTACCCTCTGTGAATTTTGGGTTTTCGTCGGGTTTCTCTCCTCTCACTATGTTCAGCGATGTTGTCTCCAGATGCAGCAGGCAGCTTTTTAGCTAAAACCAACTCGATAAACTCCAACACAGCCCCAATCAGCAGGCAGACAGATTCTGTGGCTGGTTGTTGGAGCATTTAACAGCTGAAGAGCCAGATCTTTTTCTCAGGAACTGGTGGATACCAAAGCAGAGCTAAAAGCAACATGGAAATCTGACTTGGATCTGTCAGGAGGTCAGAAACATGACTCAGAATAAATGTAAATGTCGCTGTGTGTCAGCTGGATGTGTGAATACATATAACTGCTGGTGAACAACTTTACGATACTTAAATGGACCACAATGCTGTGTTTAAAGGTTGTCAAAAAAGTTGATATATTGATTATTTTACTCATGAGGTAACAGTTTATCAATCTTGTAAAAATCGTAAAATTGTTTAAAGCCTACTTTTAAAGCTACACTATGCAACTTTTACAGAGCAACAGCGACTTGCAGTGGTTCTCATGTAAATTAAAAGACAAAGTCTATCAATGTGTTGAGGCCTCTAAGTCTTTTTAACTGATCTAGAGTTCAGCATCACACTTGAACTTGCTGGACCTGATTCTGTCGATTCAAGCTGCTACTATTGGTCAGTTGAACACACTACCTACTCAGCAAAGTTACAGAGTGGAAATTAAAGTGGCACCGTTCTCTCTTATCCAGGTCAGTGTGTAATTTAAGGTAAAAAAGTTGCTTAGTGTTGCTTTTACTTGCTGTTTTTAGAACAATTAAAAAAAGTTCTTTGCACCCTTGTCCAAAATTTATTTTTGGGATTATGGTGCTTATTATTTCTTTGCTCATTGATCTGTGTGTTCAGTAAGCAGATAGTTCTGAGTGGAGGAGTGAAGCCACACAAACCACATGAGGAATGTGTGAGGTGTGAACATTTAACAGGCTATTAAAGACTTTCTCCCAAGCTTGACTTTAATGTCTTTAACCATAACTTTTAACAGGTTCACACAGTGGCTGAGACGTCTTTAAAACCTCTGACCTGTAGCAACAGCCACCAATGATGCTTCCCTCCATCTTGTGTGTGTTACTGTATATCATCATCACTGGGCTGCGTTAACACACACAAACAGCTGCTGAGAGTCTGTTTGTCTAAGCTCCTCTCAAGACATGTCCTACTGCTCCACAGCCTTAATTTTCACACAGGACAAAGCCAGCTCACGATCCCCGCTGAATTCCTCTTTCCAACATCCTAATGAAAGAAAATCCTTCTGCCTGAGAGTTTTAGTGAAAGCAGCAGGGTTGTAACCTCCCACCCTCCCGTACACTCACACTCACGTGCACCATCTTTTTTTATTCTAAAGTTTTACTCCACAGTTGATAGTTGTTCCTTGACAGGCCCAGTCAAGGTCTAGGTCAGGGTAGAGCTCAGGTTTGCATGTTTTGAGATGAGGGACTTATAGCTGTCATTATGAATCATTTATCACTGACATGTGAAGCTACAACACGCCCCTAATGCAAACTGACATGCCACGATACCGCGAACAAATCAGATCAAAAACGTATAAGTCCTCCTCTGCTGTCAGACTAAAACTCTATATCTGAGGAGATGAATCATGACCGGCCGCTGACGGAGAAGCAGCTTTAATCAGAGGAGCGCAACCCTGATTTAAGGTCAAGAGTTATAGGGAGTTTATTTAATACACAGAGTTGGGCACACTGAGACAGTTTCCAGAGGGTATGCAGGGGCCATGATGTCGGTTTCACATGCATATCACTACTGTCAGCTGAGAAACTCACCAGGGACGGAGGAAAAATTCCTGCTTTTCCACGGACTGTTGCCGTCCCGCTCTAAACTTTCCTGTTTAAAATGGGCTGTTTACTTGACCTGTGGTGATGCTCGTTGCAGCTTTCATTTGGAAACTGTAAAAGTGGCCTGTGGTAATTGAGCTGGGTTGAGTAATGTCTGATTGCGGGACTCATCCGCTGAATCTGCACAACCACCGCACAAAGAGCTGTTTACGTGTTTGTTCAAAAGATCGGTAAAGCTTCCCGAGCACTGGTCACCTATTCATTCAAATTGTATTAATATTGAACGTATCGTGTGTCCAAATCACACTTAACTCAACACTTCCTTGGGCCCTTAACAATACTCGTTTCAAGTGTGAAGCAGATAAGATGAACAGTTTTTTACCTAAATGAGTCACATGCAAACAGATGGAGAGGTTTATGGAAATATTCGATAGATGTCACATATTTGCGAGTTTTAGGATTTGCTTTGAAAAGGTTTAATACATATAGGGGTTGTAAAATGTTCTCACTGTGAAGAGGTCACGGTCGTGCAAGCACAGTAAAAACTAAAAAAAAACACAGATACAGAGTTTACATCCTTGTGCAAACACCATATATTCAACTCTTTGATGTCTTTCATGATGAACGAACAGCATTCCTCTCTGTGCCGCTATCCTGTCCTTGAGCAGACAGGAAAGTACATCACATTACAGTCATGGGTACTGGATTCAGAATGTAGGTATGCCTGGCTTGTTTTTCGTGGAACAAGGAAATCTTTGCCATTTATAGCTTCAGCCAAACACAGACAATCTTGTTTCCCACAAAAACAGGGACTGTCCATATTAAAAAAAAGATCAATAGAGCGTCATTGTGTTCAGCTTCCTAAGACGTGTGTCACTTCCTGCTCTTCATCAGCTGTCGCAGCTTTTCCCAGGGTGGAAAGGCCAGCGTATCTCCATCTGCACAGTGTCTGCGATGGTGATTAAAATCGTCACTTTCACACACACACCCACGTTATCTTTCTCCCCCGAACACATCGACTGTCTCTCAATGCGTTGTTATCTCTGCTTGTCCACTCTGTGGGACAGTGAGCTCATGCGGATGGACGCTTCTGTTCGTTAATCCAAAGTTTCTATTTCTCAGTACGACCCGAGCGCCACTCCCCGTTTCTGAGAACAGAGGACAGAGAGACTCCCGACAACAAAAGACAGCATTGATCTCCTAAACGTGTTTTCTGGTGAGGCAAGGGGAAGCTTGTGTTCAGTTTCTCGTGCTCTCATTGATTTTTCATGCTTAAGTCGGCTATTTTTACAGCACCTGAGATCATCCTCTCTATCTTTGACCGCTCTTCAGTTTCTTCATAAAGGAGCCAACGCCATTGCGCGATTAAAACTCTGCCCTTTCCTTTCAGCTATAAATGGCATTTTGGTGAACTATACTTCAGATGCTTTGTATGCCTCATTGATTTAGTCGTTATTCAATTTCATCTTGATTGTTCGGCCTTTTCATTTCCAATCTGAGGAGTCCAGTCCACCACTAATGCAGGAGAACAATGAGGACTTTATGAAGTATAGGCAGCTTGATTTTTTTTCTGTGCGCCTTCTCTGTCAGGGGCAGTGGGTGGTAGGGCCAGCGAGTCGGCCTGCCAAATCTCTGCCCTCCCTCCAAAGCAGAAAACCAGTGGAATTAACATGTTTAGCCCCCACCAAACAATCCAATTCATTCTTCCTGTCTCTCTCACGCTCTCTCCGTCTGTCTCTGTCATTTGAATCCACTCTAAGTCTCACTGTCTGTATCATGATGCCTGTTCTACAACATGAACTCTGGCATTCATTCACAAAGTACCTTGTGTGACCCTCTGTCCACTGAGACATAATTCATGTTCCTTTCCATCATGTATTACATTTTGATCTTGCATGGAAAAAAAACTCTTGGCATTAAATTATTTTGTGGCCACTGGGGGGCCACATGACGAAACACAACACTGACATATTATCCCCTTTTAAAGTTATAGAGAATAAGTCGCCAAGTAGAAGTTTATTTAAACATCGAGCAGACACAAAGCAACAGTAGCTCATGCTTCTTGCACCTTAAATAAATGGAAGACCAATGTTCATGCTCATTTTTGCCAGTTTTTGGTCTCCACCAACCATAGAGGGAAATATTTGGCTCTAGGAATGTTCACCAGCTAGGCAATATGTGTTTCATCTAAAGCTGTCCACGTTTTCCAAAAATTTGGAAAAGTTCAAATGAATTTGATACGACATGCAGTTTGTGAATATGCTGGTGTCTTTGATTTTCAATCCAAAACAAAATGAACGTTCACTTGGAGTCATGTTTCTGGCCATTTCATGAATGGAAGTCCGATGTTAACCCTCATTTTAGCCCTGTTGGTGTCCGCCACCCAAAAAGGGAAATATCTGGCTCTATGTTCACCAGCGAGCCACTAACGTTGTCTATTAGAGCTGTTTACAAAAGATCTGAATGGCTGTTTGGTACTAAACCGGCAGTGTACAGGGTTTTTTTCGGGGATTTAAGCCACTGAAATACTGAGTTCATCACAACAGGAAACACCATTCAAATAAAGGTTTGATTCATTTCAGCTTAAAAAAAATACTGATTCCAACTGGACTTCTCCCATCTCCCACTGGTGGACATGGTGGTGATTCTGGGCCAGCAACTGAATCCTACGACCTCACAGAGCAGCCAAACCAAGATGCTGACATGACCACAGACACCCATTAACAACCATCACCTAATCTCCACAGCTGCAAGCCCCAGCAGATCCAGGCAGCTGTGAAGGATCAGTTTGATCCGTCCAGGGAGGCGTTCGTCGTCATGACTCTCCTCTGGGGGGAAGAGATTTGGACTGACCGGAGACAGTCAAGAAGCAAGAGAGACGGAGGGATGAACACATCTGTGATAAAAGCCGTCTTGGTTTCCATTGCATTAACAAACAAGCACATCTGTTGGGTAATGCATTTGAGGGGGGGGGGGGGGGGATTTACTAGATGCAATGAAATACATCGGAAACCACAACTTAAGCCTAACACAAAGTCAAATGTATATTTCCTGGATTCTTGGAAAAATCGTATCTATTAGTTAGAAAAATAGCA
Organism: Pleuronectes platessa; assembly: GCF_947347685.1. Lineage (NCBI taxonomy): Eukaryota > Metazoa > Chordata > Actinopteri > Pleuronectiformes > Pleuronectidae > Pleuronectes > Pleuronectes platessa. The sequence goes on from NC_070639.1 coordinate 9,996,612, forward strand.
ATGTGTAGTGGGAGAGAAATGTGTGTATAATTCGTATTTAACACAACAGATATTTCCAAAGCACTTTGGATTGCCTTGCTGTTGAACTGTGCTAAATAAACAAACTTGCATTGGATGAGTAGAAATGTTTGAACTATGGCCAGAGTCATTTTGTACTTTTAGCTCTTTTTTTCATAGATAAACCACAAGTGATGTCGAGGTCTGACTGCCAAATAAAAAGCTCTTCACTCTCCCCACACAGTCATTATCACGTCTTCACTGAACTATCAAAACTCTTTCCCTCACATCTGGTTAATGCAGAGAAAGAGGAAGAGAGAGGTGGTCCGCTGACCCTGTCATCGGACCTTTGTGTTCTTCAGATGTGGAATGTGGAACTTCCTCTCTCCGTGCCTCCTTGTGGGGTTTCCTGTACCCATAGCAGGCGTGCAGGTCAAAGGTCAGGCTACTGTAAAGTGGATCGGGTGAATTCTTGTTGCGTGCCAACAGTGCAGTTGCTAGACTGATCCCGTCTTCACCTCAGTATTTTCTTTTAAAGAATGGTCCCCTCAGGAGCCGTTCTTCTGGTCGGCGAGACATTTCTGAGAGAAAATGTCAGTCCTTTACCACATCCCACAGATTAAACTGAGATGTTAATAGCTCCTATGTGCAGTTTAGGTACAGAAACCGAGGAAATAGGTCAAATCTGCAGTGGAACATTTGTCTTTAAAACTTACAATAGATTAAACTAAATGTTCTGTGTATATATTTATATATATATCACTGTGGTTTTATTCACAGCAGATTAAGTGACTAATGATGACTTTATAGTGAAATTCAGTTCTCTTCTTCAGCAGGTACGTTTACTATTTATTTTTACATAAACATAGTTTATTTGCATATGTTCTATATGCACATAGAAACAAAGGATGTGTATATGCAACATTTACATGTTAATTACCAGCTGTTGTTGCATTTTTTTGCCCGGAAAGTAAAAATATGTGAAAACGATCTGTTGAAGGATCAAATCTGCAAATATGTTGTTGTTGGCATTTGTTTTTGCTGATATGTTTTCATATGAAACTCTTTTTGACTGAATGAACTACACAGAAAAGCTCTGCATTATGTTTACATTTTACGTATAAAATATATATGCTATTTTTTTATTTCGAGTTCTATATATTTGTTTCAGTTATTTGTGTGTCTTTCTTTTTCTCTACCTTATTTATAGTTATTTATATTAAGGTTTATGATTAAACTGTATACTATCAAGCCTCAATTACAAACAACATCTTTTTAAATATATATCTATATCTGCAAAAATAGATGTATCGGCATCGGTCTCCCACAATCAGTTTGGTTATAATAAAAATACAAATCTTACTAATAACATTTTAAAAAACCGAGCATTAATTATGAATACCAGGCTGTCAGATCTATTTTGGAAGTTGACCCCAAAACGGTTTATTACATATTCTGTAGCTCAACCTGCAGAAAATGGTCAGAACTAAGCCCAGTTTGTAGCTCAGTTTTTGAAGACATTTTTATTCCTGCACTCTACAACCATGTGTGAGCTAAGATTACCCATAAACCAACTTTCTACTTCCCGATTTAAAGCTTGTGTTGAGTATAGTGTTTGCTGCCTGATTCTGAAAATAACAAAAATTTAAGTGTGAGGAACCTGAGTCCAGCGATTAGAACGCTATCAGACGATCTCCACAGCACATGTGAGACCAAAAGCAGTTTCATTCATGCAGAACCTCCGTCCCTCACTCAACATTTGCTATCTCAGAGTGTTTAGTCTACGTCTGCCTCTCTCCGATATAAAAACCCTCCGGCGTCAGGTCCGTCTCTTTTTTCTGTCCGTCTTTGCTCCGGCTGATGTGTCTCCCACACTCCACACACTCCCTCCACTGGGGCCTCCTCTTACACTGAGGTTAATGGTTTGAACCTCATCACTTTAGCTGTAGCATCGTCTGATAAGGGTTTCAGAATAATGAGTCTCGGCAGCAGTCTTCCACATGGCTGAATGCCCACTTCGGTCTCATAAAGTCCCATTAACCAACAGGTTAATAGTTCATTGTTGTGATGCTTTGATTTTCCACGAAAGAGCCTGGATAAGACATGATGCTTCTATGATGTGTTGGTAACAGAGACAATGCTCACATGAGGCACAGACCATTACGTTCATTCTGATAGTTATACAACATCCTCTTGGTCTCAGCTTTAGCCAATCTGGAGTAATGAATGCTATAAATCAAAGCAGCTTGGCTGCTCTCCTTGGGTTTAAAGGATGATCCTTTCAGAGAAATTTGGAAAAAGTCTCCATGTTATTGATATTGATACAGTTTGCAGGCGGTTTTAAGAAGCATCATGTGTGATCATGGCCTTTTTTGGTATATTCCAGAGAGAAAACCAAGAGCTGGTTAACACAGAGGAAGAGAGAAGGAGAGAGAAATAGAGCGGCACGTTTACGGTGCTAGTTAGAACAGTAGTTGGAGTTTAGGGCTTACCCTGGCACCCTTCTCTGGGAAACATTTACAATCTCCGCTGCAGTCTCTTCCTCCGCAGGGGCCGCTGTGCTTCTTCCCACCCTGTCACACACAAAACACACAACATGGAGGTCAGGGATGAACTATGAGAGGTCAGAGTGCAGAGGTCAAACATACTCAAAACTGTAAAGCAGCAACATATATTGCTGTCTGCTTCATTTGCATAAACACAAGGGGAGTTATGCTTCCATGTTGTGTTGCTTGCCATCCTCTTGATGCATTACATGGGTCACAGTGTGGATTAAATTGTTGTGTAGGTGTGACCGCCTTTGTTTGTTTACAATGTGGTTTGTGACACGTGCATGCAGTGCTGTTGCACAAGTGTTGAAAGTTGTTGCTGTCCTGTCTGAGCGGTTGAGTAAATTGGTCCACTGTGAAGATAGGATGTTTAGAATGCTTTTCCAGTGACTCATGATGGACATCCAGACATAATGGACAGCCATGAAAGTCCTATTCATCAGAGAGGCTGCGTCCCGCCACTGGTCTGCCACAATTTGTCTTTGGATGTCTGCATACCAACTCAAACCACCCACTATCACAGGCTGATCTGTGCTAGAAATGACACGAGCACACACACACACACACACAAAGCCCATGAGGTCAGCGTGGACATGACTCGATCAAAGAGAGCGGGAACACAAGCGGGATTTCCCAACCCACAGGTCAGAGGTGTCCTGAGCCCGCTGAGATATCTGGAGACGTTCATGACGACAGAATGGAGACTTTGAGAACCTTTGCTTTTATGTTGTGTTTTATAGGAAAATACCTTGTAAAATTCAAGCTGAAAAGAATTAGCTTTACATCCTTTGCATGAGCACATTTCTTACTCATCAGAAGCAAAGGCAAAATAGTTCGAAACCTTAGCAAAACTGTACAAACTGCAGCCGCTTTCAGATTTGAACTCCAGAAAATACAGGAATATTGTGTATATAGTTTGTGGAGTTTGCCTTTCGAAGAACACTCTTGAATCTCATTGTCTTTCTAAGTTGACATCTACGTCTGTATCTCCACCCTAACATATACTTCCAGTTTCGCCTATAAGAAACATCACCAACACGACCACTGGAAATTTTCCAGCTATATTCACACATGGGCTCAGTCCGACATTTCCTGGAAAATGTCCAGAGTTCAGTGCATGTGTGAAAGCAGTTTACATGGCATGCTCAGAGCCACATCTTCACCTCCACTGCTGCAAAACATCAAGACTTTAGTTCTAATTTGTTGCTGGAATCAATGAATCACTGATCCAAATGTTCTTTTAATGGACGTGTGGGTCAATCAGTGACTAAACCGTGCAGCACTGTTTCCATTTAAATGCCTGGCTGGAAAACAAAGCTTTATGATAGTTGAATTATTCCACGGAACTTTTCCCTGCTTTGAATCCAGATGTAACACGAACAAATTTAGCATTTACTCCATTAAGGTATACAAGGCTTTTCAGTTGCTTTGTCTAAGCGTATTAGTACAGTGTGAGTAAAACTGTCTATACAGACATGCAGAGACGCTCCGTGTTGCTGACGTCTCTGTGTCGGCCCACATCCTCCACCCACACAGCCATACCGTAGCCTGCTTAGGCAGCAAATGCCTCGATACCCTCCCTTCTCCCTTGCCGAGAAAATGGACACATTATGCCCACAATGGTAACAAAGTGGCTGATAAAGAATCAGAAGATTTCTCCCTCCGCATTTTGACAGCAGATCCCAGCGCCCCCGAAGACAAAGGCCGCATTGAGACCCTCGTCACACACAAAGACCATCTTTTAATGTGCAGACGTCGTCCTTTAATGATCCCCTATCGGCTCAACAAAAAGACCCTCTTCCCCGCCATCATGGAATGCACAAGGCTGCATTTCTTTGCTAACTATCGGTGGATCTGTGGGGTTCCTTTCAAACTGCTGTTGGATCTAGTTAAGACAAGCTGTGATGAGCTCAGTTTCAGCCTGAAATACGATGGTGACAGACTCACTCTGTCCACAAACAACAACACGTCTCTGTGAACACCTTGGCAAAATGTTATCCTCTGGAGTGGACGAAAAATTCACGACATGACCTTTCTCCACAGTGAGGTGGAAATCCAGAACATGGACAATGGACGGCGTCATCTCCGAACAGACCCACAAAGGAGCAGCTCCCCATAAAGGCGTTGACACATCGTGCAGCAATGTACCATCAATTCAACTTTCAACCATTTACAGGTTGGAAATAGCTGGTGGCTGTTTCAGCAGACAATAGGATTGTGCTGCAGCATCCTGTTTTCTCCACCCGACGACTTAATAACACACTGGAAAGTAATTGGATGATAATGTGGGGGTGCATTTTCAATGAAGCACTGAACAATAAAAAATGTATGTTTTTATGGAAAAAGAAGAGGTTCAAAAACTTTTTGCAAATAGTCCACCAACAATTTTCTATTCCCTGTCTTTCTCAGGGTGCTTTCTCATAAGTGCCTTTTCACTAATACACACACGAGGGAACCACTAATTCACCATCCTGTCTGATCGCAGACTTCAACTACACGTCTTCTATCAGACAACGTCACCAAAAGGACGATAAAAAAATTATAGATAAAAATCCCAGGTTGGAATCGTTAGAGCTGATTTTCGCTCAATGTTAGATATTTATACGCAAATGGACAGAGCCTTCTGTCTGCCTTGTTGGGTCTGAGAAAACTGAACAACAGATGTGACAAAGACAGTGTGTTCAGGTTAAAGAAAAATGGTCAGAGGGGCCTTTTTAACCATGTTCTGTATCAGATCAAAACTACATGCCCAGAAGCTGTAACCGGTAGAAAGAATGACATGAATCCAGACCACCCAGCACCACAGCAGGGGGTCATACAGTCCATTACCATAAATCTGACACCTATAAGCTGTAGTGAGAGAGGTCAGGCTCCCAGTCTCAGTAGAGAATACTTTATCAGGCTATTGCTATTTGTCTAGCAGTGAATGGTGATTTCGGCTCGACACGTGCCCATGAGCTGCAGTGTTTCCCATATTTATAAAAGAACCCATTAATATCTCCTTTCTTTAATCTAGACAGATTTGAGAGTGTAATAAGCAACTTCCTTTATCTTTGACATGAGGGCTGTCAAACAACAGTGTATACGACATGAAACACTGCCCATACGCACAGAGCAGTTCCTGGGATCTGGATTGTTGTGATCATTCATCCAGGGCCTCTTGTTTACAGAACAGCCCTTCGGTGTTGATCATCTTTTATGTCCTATGAACCGCTGTCAGTGGCACCGATGTAAACACGCTTTCTACACAGATTCATATCCATACATCAGCCTGTGCATCTGGGTCTATCGCTCAGACCAAACACACGTGACAGCGCAATAAAACATTTTATAACGGTTGACGCAGGGAAATAGGTTGAGTCTGTCAAAGTAACAACATGCAGTTTTCTCTCTCAGAGCCAACAGGGGCGTCCCCTGAGGAAAAATAATATATTCCTCTGCCATATGTGTTTGGAATAAGAAATAAAGATGGAAAACATGACAACTCCCCAAAAGTGAAGCCAAAGTGACTCATTTGCCCCCTGTTGGCTGGCTGCAGTATAGGTCATAAATCTCACCACCTCCAGATAAATGAATGGGACATGGAACAAATTCAAATGTTATATGTCCAAGTGTTAATTTTTCTTTTAAGTTTAGTTTCAATTAGATATTTGTCGATAAAAAAAACAGGTGAAACTCTGATCTTTGGTGCGAGACGGCAGTTTTCATATCCGGGATATTTTGGCTTCATTTCTGGATAGTGGGAGGGGCCTGAGACGTGTCGTCCATCTTCATTTACAGTGTATCTTCTATGGTGGGCGTAAATTTGCATTAAGGTGCATTACCACCATACACGCAATTATACAGTCTACGGTCCGTATGCGGGCTATATCACATCTTTGATATTAACTCATCTGTCGCTACCTGTTTTTGAAAGTGTTTCCTTGAATAACTAATGAAACACTGACACACTGCTGTATAAAGATGAACTGTACATGTTCGCCACGCTACAGTGGTCTGATTAATGCCTCCCTGACCGAGCAATGTTGTTTTTGTTTCCTCCCTGCTCCTTATGGCTGAGCTGGAGCTTCACTCTGAATGTACAACGACTCCTTCAGTGTAATGTACAGTGAATGAAATAAAAGCAGCTGGGTCAACAGCGACTCTTTCTCACGCTCAGCTTCTCACTCTCCCTCCTCCTTCCTGCCGACACACACATTAACAAATCATTGTGATCAATGCTATTAAAATGAAATACGGAGGGTTTATTTGGATTTGCAAAGCAGGTGATCCAGTGAGCGTTGGATTTGAATTACATTTCTCATCCGTAAAGAAAGAGCGGCGACAGATGCTGTTACAAGCCATCAGTAAGCACTATGGAATAAGACGTAATGGAGTTAAACACATTGCTTTCCACTCATCTATTACTTTATTATTGTCTATGAATGTGAGGATTAGTTTGGACGAGAGTATAACACTCCTACCAGGTGTCTAATAAAGGTAAAATGGAGGCAGTTGCACAGAGTCTCAAATAATAAGTGATTTACTAATAAGTTTAACAACATCTATATGTTTTGTTGCTATGGTTTCCTGCAGTTTATCTGGTGTCATGTGAAAAGTGGTTTAACTGTTGACTTGGGTTATTTTTGACTTATGTTATGTTTGACCTACGCCATCATTTTATAGGATATGAGCCTCTCCCATAGGTTATAATGTTACACCTCTGCAAAGGCCCTTAAATCAAATCAAGCAGCACCAAATTGTGCAATCTCATAAATATCCGTCCCCTAAATTTGCCGGTTTTTCCATCAAAATCCATGAATCATTCTCTGTGAAATCAGGGAAAATATCCATAAGATCACAATGCTAAAGAAGGTTATAAGAAAATGCTGGATCTGTCCCTGAGGCCAGATCAACATCAAACTTATATGTTGATTCATGGCCCATGTCCCATCGTTCCACCAAGTTTCATGGAAACCTATTCAGTATATTTGGCATTATCCTGCTAAAAAACAGACCAACAAACATGGACAGGGGAGAAAACATAACCGCTTTAATTAGAGGCAAAGCAAAACCTTTGGATAGGCGTCTTCCCCTGCCTTATAGTTTCTTGAATTATAATTGCCCATTTTTATCTTCATCTTACTCCCCAGTCTTTTATAGTGTACCACCATCGTACCAGAGTATATTCAGATGTGATGATCGTTGGTTTGTGTGATTTGTCTGTGGTCAGCTTGAGTCACTATAGTATTGTTTTTCTTTTTGTGAACACTTTACAGTAGTTTTACCATAGACATAACCACTTCCTGTCAATGTCAAGCAGCCAAAATAAACATTGACCAGACAAAAATACACAACAAACGCAGACCAAACAAACTGAAGGCAAATTATAAATACAGTTCCAGAGGAATAATTTCAGCTACAACTGAAAGAGTCGTGTTGGGCTCTGGCCTCCAGCTGGAGACAAAAAACAGAGGCTTTCAGGAGGATTATGGTAAATTAGAGGAATCAGGGACCCACATAATGACGACTACAATGATAATCCCTGCATGCTTCCATAGTACAAATGTCACTTTAAGACAAATGGGGGGAGAGAAATTGATTTAGAAAAAATCTCAAAAATGTAGGTTAATGGAGAGCAGTGCACAAAACACCCATTAATGGAATTCAGAAAATGCATTGTGAAGCCTCTCCCCTGTGAAATGAAACAGAAAACAAGACATAAAACATGCACATGCGAGCGCACACGCACCACACACACACACACGCACCACACACATACACACACAAGCAGAAGCAGGAGGAGACAGATGTGAGTCCTTGGTGTTGACACATATATGTACATTCCACATCTCCCCCTGCAAATCGTTCACCAAAAATCCAAAGATACCAAAAAGGTTCCTTACTTATTTCATTAAAAAGAAAACTTATATATATAATTTCATCGTTTGGATTTGCTGTTCAAACATTCACAGATCCACCTTGGTGCCACAGACAGATCCACGTAACACAGATCCCTCTGAGGCTCAGGTGATTGAAATGACAAACTGCCACTTTGCGCCGGTTTCTCAGTTTTCACACATGAAACGGCAAAGTGGAGTGTAACCACTGTTTGTGAGGGACCCCTCCTGTGTTTGAGGTATCACATGAGCCTAGATCACAGACTATCACAGGTCAGCATGCGTTTGATCTGAGGCTGGTGGTGACACAGTTGTTTCCCTTCACTCACTCTCACAATGAGGAGAGAGATGGCTGCTGTGATAACGGTAATGAAGACTCTTGAGACGATGAGACAGAAACTAAATCCCACTACAAGAAAACCTTAAGTGGTTAATCTATGGGCTGTTTGTCAGGGGCTGTTACTCATCCTGAATGAAGGATTTGACCTGCTGCCTTCCCAATGACCCAGAGGAATGTCTGATCCCACTATTCAATCTGAGGGGGACCATCTCCCTTCTGCAGTTACTAATCAGAAATAGTGGATCCTCAGAGGACTCAGAGAAGTGCCACCAAACTAACCCTCACCCAACACTCTTATTATCCTGCCTAGTGAGTTATCATAGCTTGGACAGAAGGAAATTAACTAACTTCCATTAACTTCTGCGTCTTTCGGCCAAAAGTTCCCTCCGTCTCCGGTCAAGCAGCGATCAAACGATGTCCAGTCAATACTGGTGTAACTATCTTCCCTCCTGCATTGGTTAGTGTTCATGTGTTTGAACATGACCCATCCACTAAGGAGAAGCCTGTTAGCAGGTTATCGTGTATAAATCAAAAAGATTACAGATTCAGTTTAACCACGACCCACGAAGCTTATTCAGAGCTACGTTTAATATTCTCAGAGAATGCAATATAGGAATTCAGTTACTTAAAACTAACTATAAACCTAACTACTAAAATAGTAATTAAAAAAAGTTGCTTTCAAGCCCAAGTTTGGCGTTTTTTGTCCAAACAGATCTTGTCTGATTGCAGAAATTGGTCAGTACTAGCTGTCAATCAGAAGGTATCATGCCCGTTGGCTGCATCATCTTTACTCTAAATGCCAATCAACTCCTTAGGAAATCGTTCACTGATGTTATAAATCAAGTGAGAAATACAATTATTTTCCCATTGGCTTAGACAGAAACTGATTTCTTTTGAGAGAACACAAGTTTGAGGCTGAAATGAAGTGAGAATACAATATGTAGTATTTTCTTTTGGAACGTTACGAGAATGTATTTAGAAATGCGATGTAATAAATTATCCAGGAAGAGAAACTACCAAGGTTACAGCTGCTCTTATTCACACTAATGATGTACACGTCAAAGAGAATGTACAAAACTTGCCGAAGTTGAAACACCTGGCCCCTTTCAACGAGAATCTCTGGTGAAGGGTTTCGTATGTGATGGAAACAGACGGGATATAACTTGATGCATATCTGTGCCATATCACAGTGTCAGGTCGAGAGCAATTCAATACTGGGTGTGGGATACTCCCTTTGCCAGCTGAGAAGCATCTCTGGGAAGGACTCCCTGTAACCTGGAAGCCAGAGTTCACTTCTAAATCATCAGGGAACTTCACAAGGAACATTTTTATCCATGCTAGCGGTGTGGCTCCATGTAGCCTCTGTGAATTCAGGACAAAATGAGGGGGAATTTGGGTGAAACCTTTCTTGTTTTGTTGGATATAAAAGAGTAAAGTAGCTTCTCTAAATGAGCCCTGTGACTTTGTGTGGGAAGTTACAAACATTAAATCATAGATGAAGATGAGGACTGAAAGGAGTTGGTGACCACATCATGCTGGTGATTGTTGCTGTCTGGCTGTGTAACTAACATGTGGGTTATAGGAAATGTTATCCTCACAATGTAAGTCTGGAAATCTGGGAGCTTTCCCACTGAAGAGATTTCAAGTCATATGTTAATTTGATGAATGCAGATTATGTCTGTACTTAATTTATCAGCATAAGTACCTGTTTTTCCAAAAATGCTCTAGTTGCTTAAAAAGTAGGGCAACATGTCCAAACAGGGGTTTGTACTTCCTGAGCAGCTTCGCCTTCCGGCAATAGTGCGATATAATATTGCTGCAAATAATCACTTTACAACTCTTTAACAAACAAAATGGTCCGACACAAACACACAGACACACACGCAGAAGAAAAACATCAAACAAATCCCAGGCACTGGTGCAGTTTGTATTGAGCCATGTCTTAGTGTAGAAACAAATGTCCCAAAGGCCTCCATTAAGGTGATAAGGAGAATTCTCATGGCAGCTATAATGGATTCTACAGATTCTATGCGTGATAAACAGTAATGCTTGTCTGCACCATTGCTTCTTTATACCTCATTCTGCTTCCTGCCACACCACCATCAACTTCCTGTTCAAGAGTTAAAGGGCTAAAGTCACAGCGACATTCATTTAACACCCAGAGAGACGAATGTTCACATAGCGTGAAAATCAAAAGAAATACAGAAAAAAGAGGAAAGAGAAAGAAAAGAAGAGAAGGAGGAGTGAATGAAAAAACTATGAGATTTAACACATGACGTGATTCTGTGAGTCAGGGTAGAGCAGCTGTAGAAACCAACTTAACACTGTGTGTAATATCTTGAAATTTACAAATTATTGACACAGGAATTAGAGAATTCATGAGCTGATGAGGACCAGTACAGGGTCAATCTGAACATATTTAAAGGATCATTATCAGTTAAATGAAACCAATGTCATAATTTCCTTCATAAATACACCAATGTTGATTAGTGTGTATTGTATATAGCACTTTTCTAGTCTTCAGTTCAGTATCTTGGCCAAGGACACTTTGAAACATGGGATGGGAGAGACTGGGATTAACCCTGTGGTTGGTGGACAATCCGCTCTACCTCCTGAGCCTGCTAGTGTTGCAGATACATTATAAACACACATATTTTGAAAGGAAATCTTTCACTGCGCAGTTACTTCACACCCACACAACAACTCCAGTTCTTGGACTGAAAGGAGCAGCATAAAAACATTGGCTGGATTTGTGAGGTGATACGTTACAAAAAGTGTGGAGCCAAAACACCTCAACATTTACATTACATCCAGCTGCTTTTCTATATCAAATCTGGCTCTGTCTCACGTTCTTTTAACAAGGCTCAACTTTTTATTCACAGACTGCACCTCTAGCATTTCACATTTTGAACCCTTAGGAGTCCTGGACTATTTTGGATTTTGCCTTTATACACCACATAAAAAAGTTTCCCTATGCCAATGTTTGAAGTCTTCTTCCAGCACAATGATGCCTGTATGACCAGACTTTACATTTAAAAAAAGAATTTGGACTCATGAGCGTTAATTCATTTCTAATTTTAAACCAGTATTTAATGTAAATAACCTTTTTAACTCCATTGTTATTTCATTATGGATATGACACAACAAGGTGTGCTAAAAGTAGGCTTTACAATTCAGAATAAAGCAGGGGGAGTACAGAGAGCGACCTGCAGAGACGGGGGACAGGGTCACTCTGCAGAGAGCAGGACATGACTTTGAAGGAGAACATGAACTCGAGCAGAGGGACCTGGAAGAAGCAGGACGGAGCAGAGACTCCCACCTTATCCTCTGGTTCAGCTCTAGTGTAAACAAAGCTCCGGTTTCTGCCCCAGGCCTGACACAGCTGGACCTTCCTCCTCCTTTAACCGGCCTCAGGTCACCAAGGGACTTGACTCCATTTCCCAGAGGGCCGTGCTCCTAATGAGGGCTTCCTGCTACAGAGTGAACTGAATGAAGCTGATCTGGTCTTTGGTGCCGAAGGGTCGACTTGTCAGATCTGTTAATGGTGATCACTTCTGCTCACCTCTTTGATTAATGACATCCAGATGTGACGACATATTCAATAACACACGGGCACCTGAATATACATCTGTTTGTTTTCTGTGTATGACAAGATAACGTCCTCACCTGGAACTCACATGTGATGAACATCATCCAGAATGAGGGATGGGATAGAAGCTTTAACTTAATTAGTCGTGTACATAAAGTTCCACACACTAAAGCGGTTTGGATGGCAGGATAATATGGGATAATTCGTCCTAAAACGGAAATTATTGTGTGAGCCATCAATTGCAACCCATTCCATAGTTTTAAAGAATTTCTACTCAAATTCACAAACATAAATGCATTCATGAAGAATTCATGGAGAGGAAAAGTCAGGAGCCAAAGTCATTTAAATAGTTTCATACATAAACTCCGTAAAATGTCTGGATAATGAGGTCCGGACATTCACTTGACTTTTCCACTTGAAGAACACAGAGGGACATTATCTGGGTGTGATGCGTTCAAAACAACCGGAAAAAATATCTGGAACAAACCGACGAGATGAGGCGTCTCAGTAGAGCTGCGGAATTCACATGTTTTTGTTTACACCACATCAACACCTCTTACTGCTAAAGCTCTCGAATCTGATTTATTTTCAGGTTGACATCTTTGTCTGTGTTTTCTACATGTACGATGCTTCTTTTTCTTTTTTTCTGTTTTGCGTCTGTTGCGCGTCAGAAACATCATTGACACGCCCACTCCTCCACGTTTGCGTTCTCATACACAGACCCTCCAGTTTTTTCTAAAAACAGCTCAAGCTTGTTACTCTGGGCACCGTCTGTGTATATAAATTTGGAGGCAATCTATCAAATACTTTCTGAGATGATTCAGTCTGGACCAAAGTAGTTGCAGGCCGACAAGCAAACGTTGCCATGTATGGCGTCACTTCACTATTACAGCGAAAACGGGGGGGGGGGGGGGGGGGGGGGGGGGGACATCAGCTGGAGGATGAGCAAGAGTGAGAGAAGTTGGACACAGCCTTGTTATCGCAAAGTGTGCATTTAACTTTGTTAACATTTTTCCCATCACAAGAAATTATTCACTTTAATCAATTAGAGCACAGCTGGGATGGGGGTGAATGGTCCAAGTCTCCCAGCAGGGAGATCAGTGAATGGCCCTCAGCAGGCACCTGTCGGACCAAACAGCTCAAAGCCCAGACTGATGCTGTGAGAAAGGAGCATGTATGGTCTTTAGGTAAACACAGCTGACACAATCCTTCCACATGAGCTCACTGGGAAGACTCACCTCGACTGAAGACAGACAGACGCACATGTCCGAGGGCCGCGCGGGGGGGGGAGGCGAGGGGGGAAAAATGGGGAGAGAGCTGAAACGTGAAGGAGACAAGCTGAGGCAGGACAGACTCTCTGCCAAGTGTCCCTTTCACAGATAGATGGAGAGAGAGCGAGGGGACAGAAGACAGGGCAGACAGAGACCAGGGGCAGAACGAGGCTATAAAAGGAAGTGAGAGACTGAACCCTCAGATGACTGGGAGGACGGAGCCTTTGGAATTCTTTCAGCTCAGCGTGATGGGACCCCTGTGTGTCCCACCATTAATCACTGTAAGATGGATAGAGGTCAAAGGACAGGGGCGGATATATATTTATAAATATACAGTAAATGGGGGATTTTCCAAAGACAACTTCCAGAATGAACTTCACTTCCGAACTCAATTCCAAGTCAAATAAAAGTCAGATGAAACTGATGGAGTTTACAAATGCAGGTTACATAGACACAGACCAGAGAGGTGATGACAAGTCTTTATATTTTTAAGTGAATGTCAAAGATTACACATTTTGCCGACTCAATTCAAAAGGGGACACAACGTTTTGTTGGAGAGGAAGAAAAGTGTACAAGGTCCTTCCATCTTAGAGTTATCCCAACAGATGACAGCAATACAGAACATATGTAGACCTATATGTACAGTGTAGGTGCATCTCCACTTTCTCTAACTATCCAGAAATGAAGCCAAAATATCCCATAAGAACGCTGCCATCTTGTGTAGGTGAAGCCAGAGTCTGCACAGTAATGGGGGGGGGGGGGGGTGGAGCCACAGTAGCGAGGTCCTGCGCTTTCACCCTATGTTTATAAGTTAAGTTACTCACAAACTTACTCACCCACTAACATGGAGGAGATGGCAGTTATGAACTATACTGCAGCCTGCCACCAGAGGGGCGATCAAGACACTTTGGGTTCATTTTGGAGAGCTGTCATGCTCTTCATGTTTATATGGTAATAACAAATGAAAAAGGGCTTTTACTTTGGTTTGGACGAGGAACTTAGACCCTCAAACATCTGTAAATGTTGTATGTACACAGTCAACAGCAATTACACAGGTAGAATTGCTCTTAGGTCTATCTTATAAAAATCTTGCTGTCAATTAGCTCTTAACAACATCACAAACAAAAACTCTAATGAGCAAGCATGCAAATCTGCCATCAAGAACTGACAGAACCTGCGCCAGAGGATATATAAAGTATTTAAATGTTTAAAGATGTTGATTCGTCTGTTTGTATACATACAGTAAAGATAAACACTTCTCAGAAATAAGTACAAGTCAGAAAGTTTGTGAGTCTGCTCTTTTACTGTAGCCTGTGTTGAACCAGGGAAGAGGCTCATGGCGTGTGACCACAGGCTGTCACACATGACTGGGAATGAAAATGAAGCATGAACGGATTATCCACGGAATCAAACCCCTTTCCTGCTGCCCTTTCTCCTGAACTTTTACATACTTTCTCATCATTATAACATAAGAATAATACTAATACATAATTCAAACGTCTTTATGCCAGGCAGCCAAGAGGAGGCATGGGGAAAGGATCTGCTGAACAAGCTGACAGGGTGCAGTGCTCTTGTACTGGGATGGAAGGCAGCACATTAAAGTATAGAACATGGAGCCATGTTCAGAAAAAGGATCAAATCATGAGACCACAAAGCACCAGGTTACATCAAATGTACAATGACATGAACATAATTAACCCATTTTGCAGAAAAAACATAGATGGTAAAACCCAAGCGATTTATTTCTTGGCCAATAAAAGTTGGCAGATATGAGTCTTTCACAGATGTATTTGTAGTGATGTTTATGTTATGAAAACGATAAGGGCTTGTCTACAATACTGCAGATTTTCTTTAAAGAATTTTTCTCCTGTTAAAAGTCTATAGCCACCATTGTTTTCATGTGTGATGGTGCCCTGAATGTGGGAAGGGCGGGGTTCTGCCGGATATGTTTACATTTGAAAAATCTACTTTCATTACTCAAGTTATATATATATGTGGTTGTATTTGCATTTTTATTTATATTATAGTTATTTAAATAATGTTTATGGCCGATCTGTATATGTTGGACAATTTTTACTCCATAAAGTCGTTAGCGGCCCCCTAAGATCCTGGGCCTGGGTGGTTTATCCCACATACTGTAAACAAGTGTGAACACTTTCAGGAATGTCCAGAGCACATTTTAAACAGGCAGCGAAATTCAATTGATTTCATTTAACGTCTAAAATTTTATAAATTTCATGCTACAGAACAATTTGTCACATCAGACAAATAAAACAGCCATCATGCAGCCTTACACATCACATACTCTTCCCCTGGCCTGTCTGGTATTGCTGCTGTAACGTATGAGCAGGCCGGGGTTCACACAGTGAACATACATCCCAGTAAACGCTCTCTGGAGGAGTCTAACTATGTGGGGTCCGGCAGGGCTGTAAAGCAACTCCTGACACATTTAACTCCAACCCGTTTCCTTTTTCCTGTTTAGAGAGCTTCTCTGGATAACCTATTTTCTCTTCACACAATTCTGCTCGCAGGATGTTTCCCATAAAGTCAAACTTCGCTGAGTCCAGAGATAAACACATCCCCCACACTCTGTGCGTGCAACAGAGCAGAAAATTAGGCACGTGCTGTTGGTGGGGGCAAAATTGGCCGACTAATTGAAGACACCTCTCAGGGTCTGCAAGAACCACCCAAACAAATCTCTCACCAAAGGTCCAGAGGTATACTAATGCTCTGATTTCAACAGGTCTTGTAATAATGCAGGCGATGCTTGTTTAAACTGGGATTTCTGTGCCAGTGGGACAAACATCCGAGCTCACCAGGGCCTTTCCTCGCTGTTACAATGAAGAATCAAAGACTAATAAAATAATCAGCACCAAAATGTAACAAAAAAAGGAGGAAAGAAAAGAAAAGAAAAGAACACACACACACACACATAAAATACATGTGAGCAGCTGTGCACATTACACAGACGTAACGCAGAACAAACGCAGGGAGGTCAGAGGGGTGACGGCAACACCTCAGTGCATGGCTCCCCTGCTTCAGTCTCTTAATCACCATACATACACACACACACACACACACACACACACACACACACACACACACACACACACGCAGGGAAGCCCCACACGTAGGCTTCTCATCCGAGCCTGTGGTTTCCTGCAGCAGCGCACAATGGGGCTCTTCCCCTGATTGTTACAGCCGCGCGATCTCGATATCACAGCCACCATTTCGGGAGGGGACGTGCTCGCCATTTTTCTGCCCTTATCACCGTCAGACATCTTCCCCCCTCGCCCCGGACACACGCCTTCCTCCCCCATAAAACAATCACATTTGAGCGCTCGGTCACGTGTCTGCTTTCCATTCGGCGACCCCCACCACCCGCCGCTCATCCACATCTGAAAAAGCAGGCTCGTGAGGCAGGGTTTCCAAAGTGAACTGCACCACGCATCTTCTTACACCTTTTAACTAGTGTGAACTGCATTTCCATCCCTATTCTCCTGTGGATATTAAGAAAAACTGGAGTGTAGTTTGACCTTGTGGAATACAACACCAGAAAGGCACATGCAGCAGAAACATTTATCACAATCAATCCACGGAGCTGAAAAGAGGGTAATTTGTAAAGCAGTCGTTGCTGCAGGGCTTCCAGATACAGTCGGGATGTGAAGCCAACAACTTGTCATCCCTGGGCGCGGACGAAATTCCCACAACTCACACATCCGCCGCATCATCCCCTCATTCCATCGCGCTCGCACACATCTTGAAATATATTCTCAAACAGGAGAATCAAAGCCTCTCAAAGGGTCCTTCACGAAACATCCTGTTAACATTTCTGCTTCAAGAGCCTTCCTTCCTCCGCCAGCGGACACTGATGAATGGTATTTGTGTGCGTATGCAGAAGGAGGGGGGGGGGGGGGGGGGGTGTACCTGCATCCATGTGCAGAGTAATGTTTTGGCCATCATGAGCCACAGGGTTTATTTGCCTCACAAAAGTTTGAGACTATATCTTCAAAGGAGGAGATACAGAAAACAGGATAATCTGATGAGTCGCAAAAACTGTCCTGCGATGTGTCACAGTGGAGTCAAGGGAGCTTTGACCAATAAATCTGACGTTGTTAGTTCTGTGGTGTTGCACTGGGCTGCACTCGTAAAAAGAGATGGAGATCAAAAAGTAAAATAAACTATCTAGCACAGCTTGAACAAGAAGCTAATTTGATAATCACTTATCGCCAAGCAGAGGTCTAAAATATTTGGTGTCTCACACCTGATAATTTTGGTTAAACATTGAGAGAGTGCACTAAAACTAATATGAATGACATACGTACGTCCTCGATCCCTGTGTGGGCTGCATCTACCTTCACTTGACTTTGTTTGGTTTGTACATGGGCTAGCGTATGACACCGGCATGTTTTGTTTGAATGGAGACAATGGATGAACCGATTCGCTTTGTTACTGTAATGTCATCATCGTTTCCGAGCAAAATGAACTTCCTCGTTGTTAAATCATCGGAAGAGAAGACCACAAGTAATCCACGGAGCCACTTCTGCTTCATTTAATTATTTTATTCTAACTTCTAATGTTGTCTCAACTTCCTGCAACTGGCGCGCAAGTCATTACTGTCCAAAAAGTTACTGTTTTCACCGCAAGCCAGTAATTGTTCGGTTTGATCGGGAGTGAGAAACCTTCCACACCTGTTATTTAGGTTCAGACTTAACTAACACGTTCGGAGGTCCAAACAAAACAAGGTAGGTGTGAAAACGCCCTTCAATATGTTCACACTGGACTCTGGGAAAGTGTGAGGAGACGTAACTATTTTCTGACACAGTAATCAATAAAACATTAGGTAGATTTGATAGATTGTTGGATGCAGTCGCACCCCCCCCTAACCCCAACAACCTCCGAAAGATGCTCTATGGGATCCAGGATGTTCTGAAGGAGCGGTGACAATCCTTCCACCATAGAGAGGAAAGACTGAACCAAAGTTCAAACGGGGATAACGTCAGTCCGTCTTCTTCAAGGCATTCGTCGTGTCGCATTCGCTTGTACACATGAAGAGTCATGAAAAGTCTGGTCCCAATTAATTCATTAAGGATTTGAAAGTGACCTGAAAAATCTGTGTGTTGGGAGAAGGTTTCAGATGCTGTTCAATGATCCTTGAGGCAATGAGGCCTTTAAGGTGTTGCCCTCTTCCTGTCGAAGGGTCAAACAGCATCAGAACCGCCCCCCCCCCCCCCCCCCCCCCCCCCCCCCCCGACTTTTCAGACAATTGGACGGTCACGTCGCGACTGGTTGACTGCGTGAAAGTGAGAAAGTAATAAAACTTTGACCTTTGTGGCTCAACACTGACTCTCAGTGCCCCCCCCCCCCCTCCCCCAAACATGACAGGGCTGAGTCCCCCTCCCTTGGACGTTAAAATCTGGAAAACAACTAAATTGAATCTAACATGCAGAATATCTTGAGAATTACATTTTCAATGATCAGGGGGAATTCCAAATGTAAGAACGTCACGCGGAGTCAAGATGGTGGGAAAGAGTTGTGCAGCACGGAGGCGGGGGTCTGCTTCAAAGAAGTAAATCATTCCCGAGGGTTCGATTTGGGTTTGATATTAAACAGAAACAGACACGGCGAAGATTGAGAGAGTCTGTGTCAGATGGGAAACATCATACAGTGACACTGGATCTGTTACAACTTCCTGCACCATTTTACACGTCAAATCAGGCCTCTAACCATCTCCAAAACCTCCAGCTCACGACTCAAACGTGTTCTTCTTTCAACCACTTCTTTACCGCAGACACAGGGAGATATTTTCTGAAAAGTCAGAAACTGAAGCTGTCTTGTTTTTTGTGGAATCACTGTGAGCCGATTCTTCACTGGAGAGTTAATTTGCCTGCACTTAGCACATGGATGCTGCCCAAACTAAAACTTGCCTCCAGCCTCCGAGTGTCACCATCTTGGAGCGAAGCTGCACAATTAACAGAGGAGCCGCGCTGGGTCACACGCTTTTAATCGAGCCCCGGCAAAATCTGATAAAGCGAGAGACACAACGGGGCCTTTTCATCACACGCGATAAATAACTTTTCATCTGACAGTCTTGTGTATGATATTACATCTCGGACTGAGTCACTGAACATCTGACATCCAGCACAAGCCGCAACTTACCAAAAAAAACAAACATGCAAAAACACAGTGTGCAGAGTCAGTGTCACATGAGCGTTTGGTCTCCTAATAGGAGATGAAAACAAACTCACAACGACCATTTTCAGTTTGTTGCAGTCGAACCTCATCATCATTTAACGGAACATCTGTAAAAACGTTTGTGACGACTTGTGGGACTAAGGTAAAATCCAGGAGGCCTTTTACACATGTAAGCGTACAAAAACAACATCTCCATTTACATGAGTAGGAGGGTCATTTCCAAAGTGGGAACAGTGAAGTGTAAAGTCAGCAAACACAGAGCTGCTCCGCTGATAATGAATCTGTATTTTGTCCAACAACAGGACGTGCACCATGGGTCCATTCCCCCAAAGACTTTTCCACACTCAGGGCTTGATCTACTAAGATCCCAAATAATTAGCATTATAATAGATTGCAAGTTTGGTTGGTGGGCATGTTGCGGGTGATCTAGAAAAAAAAATTGCGTAAATGATAACAGGTGCAAACATAGTAGGGGCAGTAGTATTTAAAGACGTGTTTTGCGTGCGTTACTGGTTTCCGGCATGGAGCATTATGGAGAGCAGAGGGACCGCTCACGCAGAGCGAAATTTAATGGCATTGATTTGGTGGTGCTAGTGAAAGAGGCAAACAAACTTGTTGTTGAGCTACAGCAAAGAAATATTAACATAGCTCAACCATGCGATATGGGAGAGTATCTGCGAGAAAGTAAACGCTGTGGGTAAGACAAAACAACAACCGATGAAATTAAGAGAAGATGGCAGAACATATGAGGGATAATTGGCCCATAAGAAATGAAACAGGTTGGGGGGCCTGCGGAGGAGATGCCTCGGAAAAGTCTGGATTATTTTTGCTTCTGTTAATCCAAACATGCTAACAAGAGCAGCACGCAATCCTCAGTGCAGACCCTTAGTAGCTCAGGCCCATAGGGTTGGTACATTTTCAATTAGCTCACGAGAACAAATATCGCAAAAAGGTCAACTTGGCTGAGGTGGAAAAGTTGATGGATAAATTAAGGTTGTGACGATTTTGAAACTGTGACACAAACATTCACAATCTTCTAAAGGATGACACACCTATGATATCCCACCAAATGAACTTAAATGAACCGACTGAGCCCATGTGCCAATAGAGCAGGATAGTTTACAAGCAGCGAACAACCAGGTACGTTGATGACGTCTCTATGACACAACTGGCATGAAACCACAGAAATACAAACATCATTTAAAGAACAATAACAAAATGGAGAGATGACAAAACTCAAGAACTTCTGCTGGTAAAGGCTGATGATGAAATCTTCAGACTCAAGTCAAGGACTGGTATTAATCAGCTGTCCATCATGCAAACAAAACACAGCGATTGCTTCATGTCCTCTTCCCAAGTGCCAAACCTCGGCAATACCAAATTTACAGTAGAGGAAAAGTCAGAATTTAGCCTTGAGATAAAAATCATGGATACAGTACATTTGGACTGGTCTTGTGATAATGTTCCGGTCATTTGGGATCTTTCAGACTGACCGACACACGGAGATAAAACATTACAAGCACAGAGACATTGACACATGTATACTCAAACAGATCATCATGTCCACTCCATGACCTCACCTCTTAACGTAACCCCCTGTCAGGTCAATGGGTCGAGGGAAACACAACATGAAGCCAACGGCGTCACATATCTGTTTATTACCTCAGGCAAGAGGTGATGTTTTCACCCATGTATGTTTGTTTGTTTGTTTGTCGAGGCATAAACAACCCTGAACTAATTTGAACCCATTGCGTTTCCATGTGGATCTGGTTAAAGTTGCAGAGCCGTGCACTTTTTATCACTCTTCCAAACACTATGAGTAATTTTCCCAGTTTAGTCAGTTTCTCATGAAATAATGTGGATATTGATGGAGAGCGACAAACACATGTGTTGTGTTGAGTCTATGACGCTATGTTCAAATCCACATTAGAAACCAGATTTGATGAAAAGAAGTGTGTGGTCTCTAGGAATGTGCTCTACTGCTGTTTTAGCTCCTTTTGCGACACACAAAACATTGGGAATGTGCTAATTTCAAACAGAAACATTGCAACATGATGTATTGCTCAAGAAACTGCTGCTCTGAGTTTGACTGCGATCTACCAGCATGCCAAGCCAGAATAAAAAAACACCCTCCTACTGAAGGAACTCCCCAAACAGACACTCCCACAATCAGCAGGTCTGCGTGTGTGTGTGTGTGTGTGTGTGTGTAAGTGTGTGTTAATGTGTGTGATAATGTGTGCGCAAAGCAGCTCCGAGTCAAAAAAATTATCCAAAAGTTTCGTTTTCATTCCACACGTTAATTGTCAACAGGTTTTTACGCACAAATAAAACTCAAAACAAAGTGGGGAGAGGAAACTTACCGCGTGCGCTCCTGAGACCAGGATGGCGCAGAAGAGGCACAGAAGCAGCAGCCTGGAATCAATGGAAACGAGATGATCAATAATGCTGATCAGTAGATCCTGATCGGTTTATGCTGTGCAGTGAAGTGCGCTCGTGTTCTGTGTACCTCAGGTTCTTCGGTCCTCCGGTGTGTTGGCTCTGCATGGTTCCTTTTACGCGCACCGCAAACGTTAGTCCCACGCCGCAGATTCTTCTACAGCATGACCTGAGGCACAACAACACCCCCAATGTCACCAATAAACTGAATCATGAGCCCACACGTCTGAACTGCGTTATTAGAGCATAATAAATATAAATTATATATAAATAAACATACATATTTTCATTTTTTTTTTCTTATCAAGAAGTTATTCAACACCTGCCTCGCATGGATTCACCCTCGGTTAACACGCACGTGAAGCGGTGATAAATCAGTAACTTCGTATCATCTTAATAAAAACGCATTACTTACAGTCACCCCTGTCGAAATCTCAAGGGGAAGAGATGCGCGGGCTCCCGGACTGAAAACTTCCAGGTAACGGGATCAACCGTGGCACCAAACAAAAAGCGCCGCTTCTCAAATATTGTCACAAAATCAGCCAAAGTGTGCAGCGTAGTCCCTGAACGTTACCGAGAGAAGTCAGAGTGTTTGTATCTGCAGGGTCGGGTCTCTTTGCATGAGGGTGAGGGTGGTCGTTTTTTGGGAGGGGGGTGTGGTGCTGCACCAACAAGCAACCAAGTTGCACTGATCAGAACCTCACATCGTCTCGGACTAAGATGCAGCCAAACGTGCTGCCTGAGCTCCGACGATAAGCCAGAGACGCACCAGGAGAAAGAGGACCAGAAGCGGTCACCAGGTGGTGGTTTGTGGGCACTCGGCAACGTTACGCACCGTCAAGATGCTGTTACCGTCCGGCGCCCTGTTCCTGCTGGCGGCTTTCTGCTGCAGCGTAGACCTGACACAGGCTGAGGTGAGTGGACGAAGGAATTCAGATAGTTTCAGCTTGTTTTTATTGTGGAAAAAAGTTCAATTTTAAACTTTATTTAACTTTCAAACTTGGTTGAAGATTCTTCTAGTCTGTCCTCATGCGCAAAAAGTCCTTCACTTGTATTTGCTGCCAACTCTTTTTCTAATATATATTACAGTTTATTTATTATATTTGTGCTGGTGCCTAGTGACCAAACACGTGTTTTAGCATCACTCAGAGGAAAACACTTTATTCCAGATGTTTATAGTTTTGAATGTATTATTGTGTGTGGGTGTGTGTGTGCGTGTGTGTGCGAGTGTGTGTGTGTGTGTGGGTCGGGAGGTTGGATAATCTTTTTCACTGTGGTTGAGCTCTGTCATGTTGCTCTGAAAACTTTAGAGTTGAGTCTCTTCTCAGTACAACCTCTTTCACTTCTGCTGGAGAGGAGCAGAGGGAGACACACAGAGGAGGGAGAGGGTGGGGCAGAGAGCTCACAGTAGCTGAAGTGTGTGTGTGTGTGTGGGTGAGTCTGTGTGTGTGTGTGTGTGTGTGTGTGTGTGTGTGTGTGTGTGTGTGTGTGTGTGTTTGTACATGACACAGGAATGATACGGTGTGTGTGGTTAATCACTGGTATGTTTAGATAATTCAGTTTAATTCAAAACGTTTCATGAATGTTTCCCTTTAGAATAGACACAAACTACCATGCTTTCACTGTACAGACAGAATACTTACCTCTATTTACTTTATCTAACTTTATCACAAAGATTCAATGATAAAAAACATATTTAAGTTTACTGTTGACATTTAAAAGAATGTCCACTTCTGATTCAGTCTGGGAGAAGTTGAACAAATACCTACCCCTCTTTCGTTAAAATTGTACTTTTATTATTAGTGAGAATGAAAATCAGATTGTTGTGGAGTAATGACGAAACAGACATTTGTAATGCTGATTAGCTTGATTAGGATTCATCCAACAGATAGGACTGTGCCGATCCTCTAGTTTCTGTTTCAATACAAATTCCTGTTTCTCAACAGGAATTTGAAGCACGATTTGAAGCATCAGTCTGAGACCTCTTCATCTACTGAGATTGTTCAAGGCAAAGCCTTCAGGTTCTTTAGTTTTCTTTAGTGAGCCATGACAATGTAGATCTGGGAACATGTCAGTTAACTAAAGAGTAAACACAGTTAAATCCTTCCACCTTATTAAGTCGCCCTGTCCGGTTGGTGAAGGTGTCTGTGACAGGTACAGGTAGCTATGAACTTTGACCCAGGGTGTGAGGAAACAGAGGCAGCTGCCCAGATAGGCTCAGAGAAAGATTATCTTCATCCTTCATATTAGATGTGGTGAATTTACAGCTCACAGCAACTTAATTCAATGTTAGGGTACTTAGTGCTCATTGGGATAACTCAGCTATATTTTAATATGTTACACGAACTTCACTGTTACCCAAACCTTGTTGAAAAATCTTGCAGTTAAATAGTTGAAAGTGGAGAAAACAAGCTTCAGTCCCAAGTCTCACCTGAGAACTGACACAATGTAGATACTCAACAAAGTGTACGATCCCGACTGTTGAGATTCAGCCTTGTTGGACATTCTGTAGAAATGTACTGAAGCGTTCAGATTCCTCCGAGCAGCTCGTCGTTGCATGTGGTGCTTATTCTAAAAGTGTGGGTGGAGTTTTCCAGTGGAAACATCTCTTGCACCAGAGCCACTCACACTGGAGCAAACATCGCTGGACCCTATGAAGTGTGAAGACATTGAGGGTTCATCATTTCGTACTATTGCACTATGTGTGATGTTTCAGAGAAAATGAACACCTCACTAGGGACCCTGAGTTTTTCCATCTGAAGGATATGTTTTCAGCTGCAATGGGTTCTAGCTGCTAGATGTCCTCATTAAGCAGCAAACAAAAAAACTTTGAGACAGATCCGGATAATGGCTGCACGTGTCGACTCAAGAATGGGATCTATACAAGTGGCTTCGAGTTCCCTTTCCCCAGATGTTTTATATCCAAACAATCATTATTCACTTCATTGCTCACAATGATTTCCGCCCTTGTGAGCTTTGATTCAGGGAGGTGGTTGGCATGGAGGTGTAGGATCCAACATATCAGGTTAAACAGGGCAGCATCTTTCATCCTTGCTGGATTTCGAAACACAAACACGAGACAGACACAGGACATCTGGATTGAGGAGATCAGAGGGGGTGTATATCTGGAGAACATCTCATCACTGATCACGTTTATTTTCTATTATTTCCCTTGGGAAATGATGGTAATTTTTGAAATCCTACTTACAAACACTAAAAACAAAAAGCAAAGGGAGGGGGGTAAAAATGTAACTTTCTTGACAGAGAAACATTAGAGTATTTAAACATAAAAATACATACAAACACGCTATACTGACAGAAACCATCTTTGAGAGGATATTACTTGACATTAAACTTTTTAGTTTGGCCCGTGTCCTGTGCACTAACATGGTGGAGGCAGGGTTTATGACCTGTACTGCAGCCAGCTACCAGAGAATAATCGAGAAACGTCGTCCTGATATTTGAATTCCAGTAGTTCCCTCCTGTTTTCCCATCCACCCATGGGAGGTTCAGAACAGGATGTTTGAGAACCTGCTTGGAGCTTTCATCCGTCCAAAGCGGCACAGTCACGCCCTCATCACTTACATCCAGAGCAGGAACACAGATATATTATTGGCTGAAATTCAGTCTTATTTGTAGCTTTATTTGATATCTCCTTGCTTCTGTGACCTGCTCATTCATACATTTGAAGCTGGGCTCCGAGATGTATGTTTAGCTCATGTCCCTGTGTTTATGTATTCTTTATCTCTGTGTACACAGAGATGTGATGTTGATGGAGTATCACAACCTCCTGTTTGGGTTCCTTCATAATCAGTGGAGCCTAACAAGGGTCAGGAGTGAATAGACAGTATAAACAACTCATGGTCAAACGATAATTCAAGCGACCCAACTGTGATAACCAAAGTGTATAGAACGGGTCAGAACAACTTTATTTAAGGCCGAAGCAACATGTTAATATTCACGTGGACCTTTGCTCCTGATTTTTTTTCTCCTCATCATTTGAGCCTGAGTGAGTTTCTCCACTGTTTGGAGTTGTTCTCCCTTGATGGCAATTTAATCTGGAGTGAGTCATCTGTAATTCTTAGAGGAACATGAGGAGGAGGAGGAGGAGGAGGAGGAGGAGGAGGAGGAGGAGGAGGAGGAGGGGGGGGGGAAGAAGGCCAGATTAGCAGATTCCTGGAGTGAGAGTTTGTGTGTGGGATGTTGGACAAATCGTATGGGAGACGCGGTCACTGGTGGGAGAGAAGAACCTCTCCGTGCTGCCAGGTTCCTGCCCACTGACTCGGCCATGCTGTTCCAGGACGGGATGAAC
Source organism: Pleuronectes platessa (assembly GCF_947347685.1). NCBI lineage: Eukaryota > Metazoa > Chordata > Actinopteri > Pleuronectiformes > Pleuronectidae > Pleuronectes > Pleuronectes platessa. Next base: position 10,023,180 of record NC_070639.1, read on the forward strand.
CCCCCAGGGAGGATGAGCGCAACTCCGAGAGCCCTTAATCCTCATTCGCACAGAGGAATGTGTGTGTATTGTTGGTTGAAAGCTGAGAATCATGATGGAGACTTGGCCCTGTTGGTGCTGCGGCCCAAAGTGCAGACAAGGCTTGTTGTTTGGTCTAGGCCTGATCCTGTTGTCCACGACCTCTTCCCTGACACCTCCCACAGAGACAACAGCTGACCCTATCACTCTGTCGCTGGCCACCAACCAAGCGGGCACCCTGGGAAGACACAACCTGCCCTGACCCCTGGTCCCCAGCGTCGTAAAAATGCCTACATTTGGAAGAGATGGGATTGTGTGTGTCTCTGTATTTTGACAGGCATCTCTTAAGTCTTCTCTGACCTTGACACTCAAGTGGTGTGGCAGGTATGCCCCACTTTCCTCCTGTATGTGTTTTCACTGTGTGTGCCAAGTAAGGAGAGGATTAAATGCTTATTAAACACGGTAAAGCCCCTTTCGGATTCCCTGTGGTCCAAGCATCATTTCATTCAGAATTGCATCACACTTTATTTTTTTTACACATCAAACATTTTCCCACCAAAAAGCTTTCACTCCGAAATTAACTTGAGTGTTACCCTCGATATCGGTTTCCCCCCGGGGGTGTAGTGTTATGGGAGAAAGTGCGATTTGGCCATTTAACTGGGAAATTGGTGAGTCATAAATGTCATCTGCGCTTTGGACAGAGAGATGGTGTAATAGATACGTCTCTCTTACGCGGAGGTGGGAGGTGGGAAGTGGGGAATGATGGAGATGGGAGGCTGCGCGAGAGGGGAGAGGATGAGGGGGAGGTGATGAGGTTAGGAACCCCAGAAGTGGAAGAATGTGTGTCGGAGCCAGAGATGACACCCCGTAACAAATCTTTAAGTCTCACGCTCTGGTCCTGGTCCCGTGTACTTCCACCTGCTGCTGCCACGGAGGATAATGAAGACAGTGATGATGGTGTCAATAGATTAACAGCTTTTATTGGGCCTGTAAAGTGAAGAGTGAAGTTCTGGCTTCTTTTTCCCTCAGCTGTTCTCTGTCAGTTTAAAAAGCTTTTTAAAAGAACGTGTGCGATACTTCTTGAATCGTATTTCATCAACGTTTCCGCCGAATGCGAATGCTTGATTGGTTTACTGAAACCCTCTTATTTATTATATTTGACTTCTGTGGTTACTGTGTGTGTCTGTGTTTGTGTTCCCTTTGTTAAGATTAGTAGATACATTGCTGGCTTCCGAGATCTGGAGAAGGTTTCAGTTAGTCTCTTATTAAAACAAGTCATTACATTAAGTCTTTACAGTTGAGCCTTTCTGTAAATCTTTGATTATTTTTCCTTAAGCTAAGCCTGGAAACTGTCCTCAACCAATCAGGTTTGATCTATGTGTTGACAACGTAAGCTTCTCCAAACATATGGGGTTCCCTGGCTCTCAACAGGTTTAACAGGGAACTCTGGTTTCTTTCCACCTGGGCCCTATGTCTCTCTCACTGCAGATTGTCTTTACTCCTCTTACCTAAGATTGAGTTTTTTTATACGTTGTTTTATGAATGTCGGTGTGTGAGTGAATGGCACTTGAAAAAACCTTTGGAATTGGTCCAGTGGATCCATGACCCGGTGACAGTGGCTCCAATTGTATCTTATGGGGAAACTATAAACAACAAGAAAAGACACGATAAAAGACTCAAGTTGTTATTCTGGGACTTTGCTAAGAGTTTGGCAACATTACACACATCTCGCTCCAAGTTGAGAAATACTGGAATTCCCTCTTTAAATGTGGCCTCACTTGGAATCCCAGATTTTAGGATAAACTTCCTCTGGTTGTAAATAACAAGCATTCTCACATCACAAGACTAGATCAGAAAAATAAGGCCTCACATGCTACACATCTGTTAAGATGCTCCTACAATCGCTTATGTGATCCTCGGTCACACAGATTTATCTCAGTCAAGATGAGATGATAAGGAGATAGAGTAAAGGTGAAGGTGGGTTTATGTGTGGAGAGGGTGACCGATGGTTTTAGTGATGGCAGATTGAGCCATGATGAATGCAGGGAATGATCTTAGATATGAGCCGGTCTGATGTTTCATATATGTCCAATTAAAAGGTGAATGTGTCATATGTGGTGTCATAGCTTCAGATGAAAGGAGACAATTCCTTTTTCTCTCAGGCAACCATAAATGTCTTAACTAAAGTAGTCTGGTTTCTAACCTTCCTCTTCATTTTACCTCAGCTATAGAGTTATTTTGTAATTTGTACCAGACATGGCAGGACTGGACTGTTATTGCACTTAATTAACAGCGGCGGTGGAATAATAGAAATAGCAGGAAGTGAGTCAGACCCCAGTGAAACTTTGGTCCCTTAAATGATGTCCCGTCTGTAAATATTTGGTTATTCTTCTTCAAGCTAAACCAGGAAACTGTTTATTCACATCACATCCGATCAATGGTTAAAGGGGAATTTCGCTAACTTTCCACCTGGACTCGATGTTCATCTCACTGCTGACCTTCCTTATTCCTCTTCATCAACCTGAGCTAGAGTTCCTTTTTTTAATTTGTACCAGACATGGTTGTACTGGAGTGTTATTGCACTAAATGAACAGCGGAGGTGGACTGATAGAAATAGCAGATCGTGAGTCAGACCCTCCTGTAATTCAGAGGAGCTGAGAGTGCCTGTGCATCCAAACCTGGACCCTTGATCCACTTTCCAGGAGGAACAGATGCTTTATTCATCTCCTCCTGTGTTGCTCTTTATTCGTCTGTGCTCTGTTCACACGCAGCACAATGACAATTGTTCATTTACGAAGCTGTTCTTTTACTTAATTCCCAAGTAAGAAAGAAAAAGTCCTCATCAGATAAGTTTGAGTAGGAACTAAGCTACGCCGGTCACGTGATGCGACTCACACCAGGAGAAGAGGAAATCACTCAATGCGTAGCGGGGTCTATAGGGGTAGATTATGTTATTTTCAGCTGATACTCTTTTGTCAGCGTCTCTAAAGCCTCAGGGCGGGGAAATACGTTAGTTACAGTCACTCTATATGTTCAGACGGTAGTGATGTCATGGCGGTGTTGGAGATAAGGCCTGATGTGGAAACAGGAGAACAATAGAGGGCAGCTCTGTCCATTGGATATAAGCTTAAGTGTGTGCTCTGTTAATGGGGCCAAAGGGTTCAATTATCCATTCGTTTTCTTGGAAGTGGAAGGCGGAGCTAACAGCTGTGTTACTCTGGTCCCTGGGATTTCCTCTTTCTCACATTCATTCTTAATATAGTCTATATGGAATTGTGGAGGCCAATACCGATCCGCTTATATATTTGACAACATATGCCAAACACCCATAGATATTAATCCCCTTGACAAATGCAGATCTCCTTATATAAATCAAAGTAAAATAGTCCTGTGTATACCCCCTGATCCGGATCCACACCTTTTCCCTGACCGATACGGAATCCTTCCACCAAGTTATGTGGAAATCTGGTTTGTAATTTTTGCATAATACTGTTTACAAGCCTGAAAATTCACCAAACAAATTAATGGACAGTAGTAAAACCATAGCTTCCTTGGTCGAGGTAAGAACTATAAATAGAAAGAATTATTTAATACAACCAACATATAGAGCTTGACAAGAAAATATAATTTTTTTGAATGCCAGTCTTTTCTGTGTTGTTTATTTTGCTAAATAAAAGCTTTAATTTCGGGAGAGATCCACGACGCTGTAATCTTTTCAAGCAGTGATGATATGAATATCAGGGGAATTCCTCCTCTGAGCCAACAACATCATCCTATGTGCAGCATACATACATGGAAAAGCCTTTGTTAAAACATGCACACACACTTCCTGCATATGTAAACTCCCAGAAGACTAGTGTCACCTCATATAACAGTGATGGTCTTTATGTCGATGACTCACTCGCATACCAGGCGCTTCCATGTAACGTGTGAATGTTAGAGACAGAGGTAAAAAAAAAAAAATGTCTTCTCCGAGTTTGCGTGAGAGAATTCCAGGTTCCATATTCGGTTGGTGCTCGTGTCACAGAGGTCACTGCTGCTTGTCTTCACGTGCTGACGTTATTCCCAGATACCAGAGCACTCTTGAGAGAGACGGGGAGGCTGACCCAACCCCTTCTTGTCTTTGTGAGCATAAAAGGCAAGGAAGAGGCCTTCCTCCTCGTAGAAAGAATGGCTTCCTCTGTCCCACATCCTGTGGCACAGTGCAGCATATTCACAGAGGAGCCACGGGCCGCGGTGAGGCACTTAGAGCTCTGCAGACGCACACGTGAGCTGAGCTGGCTCTTTCTCAGAGAAAAAAAACGTCTCTCGTCTCTGTGTTTCCACCAGCCGCTGATTTCCCCCCTCACTGCCCCAATACCTGATTTGTTCTCCGAGAAAAAGTATTTTTACTATCATATTTTATTCCTAAGCCAAAACCCTATTGCAGCTGCAAACAAGAGAAAGAAGGGCAGAGGTATTGGGAGCTTCGGATTTGACGTTTGTGTTTATTAGTCGGACTCGGACCGATCCTGTTCCTGTGGGATTGTTGAGGAATGTTTTTCTTTTTCAACTGTTTGTTCACTGATTCACTGTTTTTATATTGTAGAACAATAACCGCCCAGACCACTGATGTGTGGGCAAGTGAACAGCGCTCGGCACACAAATCAAGAAAGCCCATAATTAACTGCTGCAGTGAGATAAATCTTACAGCACCAGATTCGTCTCGTTAGATTTTCAGTTTTGCGCATCTTCTGCATTTTAGAGCTAAAAAGTGTGTTTCATCCTCAGCACAGAGCCTCAGGAAGAGACATGTGCACGTCTGCTTGCGCTGTAATTGGAGCCGTAAAAATCCATCTAAGACCAAAAGATTAGCGGGAATCAGGCTTAATTTGTTAACAAGGTGGCATTTTGTCCACATACATGAACGCTGAGGAAGAGCCGAGTTATCAAGATGACCCCTAAATTGAAAGCTCTGTTTGAAGGTCTAAATCCCCTCTAATGACCTGTCCAGAGGTCGCAGGTCAACAGGATGAGCCAGCGGGGGTCATGTAACCGGGATGCTGACAGACTGGTTGATCAAGACAGGTCACGGACCTCTATAATCTAAGGCAGGGGTGTTGTATAGGATCAGTTAGAGGCAATGTGGAATTTGCTTGAATGCAGTTGAGTGAAGTTTCCTTTAACTTTTTATTTTTTGGCTTCAGTCTGATTTCTTAACTCTGCTGAGCGGTTGTCCACAAAGCTCGTTGGAGGGATCCAGTACGGGTCAGGGATGAATCCGTGGAGTTCTGGTTCAAATCCAAATCAGGGGGCGGATTGAGGAGTTGTTTTTCTCTTCTACATTTTCACAGAATTGCCAGAAATCGTTCTTGGGTTTTGATTTAATCAAATCTGAAACATTTGCTGAACATATCTATGAATTTGTGAAATATGTTGCGACTTGACTGACTTCAAGGGGACTGTTGGGCGTGTCTTCTGACGGGGACATTGAGCGCTCAGCAGTTTTCCTCCGTCAGCCTGACTTGCTCCGCCGGCACTTGAAGCTCAGCCAGTTATAACACTGTGCCAACCAGCAGGGCCTGAGAAACTCTTTAAAAAACTCTTTTCCCATTTCCTGAGTTAATTTTACGTGTGAGAATTCCTGAGTGGACTGTGAACATCTCGCCGCACAAACATGCCTGTGCAATGTTCCTGCCCCCTGTCGCATGTCTGCTGACACGTTCAGCATCTCCCGCAGTCCCAGTGGACGGGCCGTGTGTTCGCCGCTGTGTCAACAGATGGACATGTTTGGCTTCACAGCAGAATGACTGTAGGCTCATGTTCATGTTTGATCCCGGTGAGGCAAACGTTTAGTGGAGACCTGCATCACGTTGATTGTGGATGATGTATCTGATGCAGTGTTGCTTTACAAACTTTCCTCCTTGGAGCCCCAGGACACATTAACCTGGTCCCGCTTGGTCATGCATGAGCACACTGGTGACTGATTAGTGCATTTGTTCATTTGTGTGTGTGTGTCTGTGTGTGTGTGTGTGTGTGTGTGTGTGTGTGTGTGTGTGTGCGTGTGCTCTAAAACTCCCACGCACTTCACATATATTTTCTTCCAATCTTAGATTTTCTCACGGATAAAAAAGTGTAGGTTCTGCCTCTATGAATCCCACTAGGAGTTTCTCAGTGTCTGGTTTTCATTTTTATGTTTGTGTTTATATCCATTGCATGTGTGTGTGTATGTGTGTGTGTGCATGTGTAAAGCTCTCAGCCGATGCATCTGCTTTTGGTTACAGAAACCCTAAATTATTTCTATTTTGCAAATGAATACCTGCTGCCTGCAGCTAGACCAGGACATGTTTTACATCACGTTGGTCTCAGCAAATAAGTGCTACAGGACTACTTAAATAAAGGAAACACTAAACACATCCCTGTTTCATTGTAACATGTACATATAATACATCAGCAGGTATAGAGGGCTTTGAATCTGGCCTTGGATTCCTCTGGAGAACTCATGTGAAACTACACAACTTTGTGTCCTCTGGATGTTTTTGGCATTTGTTAATGGAAAGTTCAAAAATTTTGGGAAATTACAGGAATTTGCTTTTTTGCCCTGAGTTAAAGGAGAAGAGAGATCATATTTTTTTAATAGGAAACTTCTGCAGGCTGACTTAACTTATCTCAAAAACTGGAAAACTGTTACCTGTTACACGTTGATGGAAGGCAGGAGTCTTCACTAAATTAATAATATATCTGTGTTAAACATGACTTAATGCACGGAAAGGAAGAGAATGTGAAATATATTTATAGCTCACAGGAGTTGTTAATATGAAAACTGGGTTTGGCTTGTCTCGGAATCTGAAACACGCCGCTTCCCATCGTGCTGTTCCAGTTTGTGCACGTGCCGCTCATTCTCACACAGACACACACTCATGCTTGTTTACAGAGCAAGTTGCACCAGGATCCTCGTCTTCCAAGTAAGGCAGTCTGACCAGAACTATTCTCCTCTCCTCCTCCACCTCCGTTCTTTCATCCCAGCCTCTCAGGACCAGAGAAGGCCAGGAATGCCAGAGCAGTTCCACCCCGCACATTCTCAATACAATTATCTCTCCTCCTCCACTTATCTTTCATCATTTCTTTTTTTATATGCTTATGTCTCGCTCCTGTTTCAGTCTGTAGCTGAGGACTGTTGACAGCTCTGTGGTCAGTAGCACCTGATTAAAGGAAAGGGAAAAGCCCAAATAAATATTCACAGAGACACTGACTTATGACCTTATTCCAGTTATATTTAAATGAGCATATGACTTGTGCAGGTTTGTGCGTTACCTTGTTTGTGCACATGTGCTTGTATTTATGCTGTTGCTGGTTTATCTACAACAGGACACTGTGTTGCCTGTATCTCCATGTGCTTTGTAACTGGCTCTTTTAGTGCTGCTTAATGAGCCAAGTGAGATCACCGTGACGTTTATGGGGTAAAACTATCCTGATTGTCTCCATATGGAAGTCGTGATCTGTGCTGTGTCTCTATGAAGTGACTTGCACGAGTTTAAACGTCCACGGTGATGTGATAAATTGACTTGAACGGAGCAGGATCCAGTTTGATGGCTATTAATGTCGGTGCTGTAGATACGGCCTTGAAACATTACCTATCTGTGCAGGACATGAGATTGACTTTAAAGAGGCACAGAAGCATGTGAGGTGTTTGACTCCTCTTGTTATTGCAATGAGGCTCACTCAATCTACACAAGAATCCAGATGTTGACGGGGATGTGATCCATTTAGCGGAGCTGCACAGTGTTTACTGACGGGACACGAAAGCTCAGTATCTCATCAGACGTCACAGAGAGAAACTAAATCAGCCAACTTAAATTCAACACAGATAGAAGACTGCCCAAAACCCAAAAGACAAAAGTAAACACAAAGTGAAGTGATGCAACAATTTGGTTGTATTGTGTACACGGATGTAATGACTCAGACTCTGAGACAGTTCTGAGCTTTTGTGGATGAAAAGTCCAATGAGAAATCCAGGGAGCAGATTTAGAAATTATCTTCCCAGCTTTGTGGCTCACTATAAAACAATGTGCTGGCACTTGTTGGTGTAAAAGCCTGACTTCTGGAAAGCAGAGTCAATTTCTTTTTCCATTTAGGGGCAGAAATAACAAATTTAATTTTTGGCTTTATTAAACAAAGAAAGGAAACGGGATCAGAGAGTGTGTGTGTGTGATTTGTGTGGGGGGGGGGGGGGGGGGGGGGAGAGACATGCAGTAAATGAACATAAAAGTAACGTTTAACATCTGATTTGTATTGTGATGGTCATAGAATGAAAGAGCAGAACCGAAACAGAAACTCTCCCAGTGTCAGTTTGCACATCATTGGGAAAATAATGTATAACCTATTCTTTAGCCACACTGATGAACTTCATATGTACTGATCAGAAGAAGCAATAATTTAACCATTCTTGATTAAAATGTTTAAAAAACAACTCGACCTATGTTACATATTTTAGCGACTTTTGTACCGACATTATCCAAAATGTTTCCAAACCCAAAGGAATCCCAAAACTTATTCAAGGTAATAGGACGTTTTATTTTAGTCGTCTTTTTAGTGCGTCACACTCTCGACCTCAAACAAACTTTGACAAAGGAATAACACACTGTTGGCCAGTTAGCCTGTCGGCTGTTTTTTCTGTTAGCATTGGTTACTTGATACATTAAATCATCTGTTAATAGGATTTGTGCCTCAGTCGCGTTGGGGAAACTTTCATCCCATGATCCCACACTGCTTCATCAAACTAGGTCATTTCTTATTGTTTTGTTTGGGACACTTAGCTGAAGTTACATATTGCACCTTTAACCAAACTCCAAAATACAAACTCCAAAACTACAAACAACAAGATGTTGGCATTTCACTCAGTAAAATCCATTATCAATGTGGAAGGAAGGAACCTCCTCCACTTCCCCACCGCTGAAGATAAAACTGGGAGAAAACTCTCCAACAAAAACCTTTTCTCTGGCGACATAGATTTTCACACTATTTTGTAAAACCTTGTGCTTTTTTTTCTGATGTCAGCAAATGATCGTCTGCTCGGATTCCTGATAAGAGTCACAACTTTGACTCATGACTGTAGTTAAAGATGTACAGAAGCCCTGAGAGACCAATTAAAGTGGGGGGTTATTTATTCTTGTTCCTGTCCTTGCTCTTGTTCTTGTTCTTGTTCTTGTTCTTTTTCTTCTCTTCGTTGTTCTTCTTCTCTTCTCCTCCTAAGGATCATTTCACTGTCACCTGACTTCCTAAAGCCTTTTTGACTGAACGCCTCACGTTGTTTGTTTGTTTTCCAATAAGGACACAATCAAGTTAGTACAGAAAAAAAACAGCATTCTTGCAATTCCCCAGCTTGATCCCATGATTCTTCTTTTTTCTGATAGCCGTTGTGTTGTCTTAAGGCTTTTATTGGCTATTATTCAACTGTGTGTATGGACTATGAATATACATGTGCAAAAAAAATGCGGAGAGGGATGTGAATGAACAAATCCTCCCACACTCACCACAGGGATTTATGAGATACTGGCTCAGCAGTGGTGGGAGGTTATGGCAGGAATGCGATGTCGTTCTGAGAAAACGTCTGTAGATGACATTGAGCAGATGTTTGTGCGATCTTCATTTTCCCTAAGCACAGAAGGAATACCCAGTGAAACACCTACAGCTGTACATGTACAGCATTTGTGGAGCACTACAGCTTAGGTGACATTTCTGCCCCTGTGTGGTAGTAATCGGTACTGCTGCAATGCTATTACTGAAACCTGTGGTCAATATGTGTGTATGAGTGTTTCACGCAAGGGAAAGCAGTTGAGGATCTTGAGGAGACACTGAAGTACCCTTGTCATCTTTAGAGATTAGCTGGAACACATGAGGAGTGGATTTGCCCACTTTGCCAAGAAGAACAGATGCAGTGAGTCATGCAGCCACAGAAAGCTGAAGGACAAACTGAGACTTTATTCTGCAGGCTGCAAAGAAAGAGACCCCCTGCTGGTTTGGGAATTACCAGTTCTAATTAGTTAGCTAATTACTCTTTTCTCCTTTCCCCTCAATTGTTTCGCCTTTGTGCAAAATGTAGTTAAGATGCCTCACGTCTGTAACAGGATGTTTCATGAGAAAAGCGAGGTCAGGAATGCAGTCCGATTCTGAATGGCTACAGATATGGGGCTGAATTGATTGGTTGTAGAAAAGTTATTTAGCACAAAGGCCTGAGTGATATGTCATTCACTGATCAGAACCCAGAGAGCAGACCAACACTGAATCAGCATTGAATCAATGTTGATGCATCAACAAGATTATCACTGAATCAATGTTTGCGGTGTATCTTCCATCAAGTTTGCACCCATAAATATCTTTATTTAGAAGTATTTTAAGTATGTTATTTTTAAATAATAGATATATTATTATAAAATGAATAACATTTCAGTAAAGCTCAAGAAAAGCTACTGAATGCCAATAAGTCCCTTTCTAATAAATCTTACACACCGGACCTTTAGGGAAAAATGCGTGATATCAGTGAAAGCTCATTAACTAACATAGAAAATTTACTTTGTTGTGAGTTTCTTTTATCAGTATTATTGTATTTATTTTATATCTCTGCCATGATGTGAAGTCAGTGACTAAATGTTGAAATCAACGTAGAACATAGAGATTTATAATGCCAGATCCTAACTAAACTGTTCTGGAACCGGTTAAACAGGCCTCAGCCATGATGGTGCTGCCATCGCTATATGGCTCATATGTGGATCCAGTTGTGTAACAGCTCTATACACTTTGTTTACATTAAAAGTGTAAAAAGATCTCTTGCTCTGCGTCGAGCTCCGTAATCTCGAGAGCAGACATTACTCATCACTTCCTCTCTCCTGAGCTCATCTCACTGCCGGAGTCACGTATCCAACTACGTCAGACATATCGAGCAAGTGTTGTTTAAACATGGGGCCTTTTGGGATGAGGCTTCAACTGACGTTACCCTAGAAACCTCGGCCACAGCACACAGCGCTCACATACTGTATCAGTCTATGATGGCCTGCGAACGGGCCTCTGTGGGCCACGGCCTTTTTGTGTTTCTCTGTCCACTCCAGCCTCTGTATACAACTACAAACACACTGTACACACAAGCATGATAAGGCAGTTTTTTTGCACAGCTCCCAGTGGATTTAATGCATTGCGATTGGTGAAATCCAGACCTGCCATCCAGGCTTATAAACACACATCCGGAGACACGTCAGGCCACAGAGGTTTACTGGCTCTGGTGCAGTTTTTCTTCAGAGCTCAGTGACTCACCAGCAACTGTATATTCACAGTGGACGCACACACTCATCACTGCAGAGCCTCAAGGGTTCTGCTCTCTCTGTTTGCTCTGCGGACGATCACACTGTTTGGGCTGAGTAACATCATCTTCATCTATTTATTTTCTCACAGTCTGGATCCAGAAAAATCCCACGTGTGCACAGCCTGTATACTGGGCTGGTAACTAACCACAGAGTAGAATACTCCCCTACAGATATAGACAGTTTAAAACATCACCTGCATAAAATCTCAAAGATTTCAGAATATGCTTTTGGGCAGTTTAATAACAATGCATCATATACTATTAAGGTCAATGCATATTTTAAGTAAAGTATCGATCAGTAAAGTATACAAAGCTTTTAGTTAAGGATGAAATGAATCAGGTTTTTCTCTCCTGATGAGGCCTTAATAGACTGTAGAGCTTGTGGTATACAGTGTTGCCATAGTTACTTTGAAAAAGTAACTTAGTTACTTTACAAGTTACTTGATTTTAAAAGTAACTAAGTTAGATTACAAGTTACTTGATTTTAAAAGTAACTAAGTTAGATTACAAGTTACTTTATTAGTTACATTCAGCAGCTGCCGACAACACCCCCGCCGCCTCAACATAAAAATGACAACCGGTTTGGCCAACACTAACTTTATTAGACACCGCCGGAGGCCCCCCCCCCGCGCGATCGGAGGGTTCCCCTAACGGGCGCTGTAGCTGAGGTGATCCGCGAGAAGAGCCCGACACACGTCCAGAGTCGCTGTCGCCGACCGTCGTACCCGGTCCCCTACAACCGGTCCCCGCCTTCCGCAGCGCCGACGGACACCGCCCCGCGTGATACTATAAGGAAAGCCCCCGCACCGCGGACGAGCACCTCCCCCCCTAAAAAAACGTCGAGGAGTGCCGCACACCGAGCCTCCGGCGGCGTGGTGAGGAGGGCGATGGGGCGACTGCTCCCCCAGCCGCAGGACGTGCCCAGCGGGCTAACCACAAATACCGAAATAGTAACGCAAGGTGACTTGGACAAGTAACTTTAATCTGATTACTGGTTTGGAAATAGTAACGCGTTAGATTACTCGTTACTGAAAAAAGCGGTCAGATTAGAGTAACGCGTTACTAAGTAGCGCGTTACCGGCATCACTGGTGGTATAGGAAGATAGTGATGTCCCTCATCAAGCTATATACCCGAGGATCTGTATGATAAGCTCCTCTTAAGATGCCTCTGTCCTGCAAAGAGCCCAGCTACCAAATCGGGCAGTCATCCGCTTCATGGCTTCAAGACCCATTAGCAAGACGCTCTTTTTGTGCAGATGACAGTTGGGTCTTTGTTCCATCGCTCCCATCTGGTGTTTGGGTTTGTGACGGTGCGGAACGGACGTAGAAGGAGAAACAAACGGGCGACATCAAAGCAAAGCCACTTTGATCTATTTGCAGATTGCGGCGCTGTGTTTGGAGATCCGGCGGCAGACACCACAGGGTATAGTGGCCTGTCATCACTAGGCACACGGCGTCGTTTCGTCTCATTTTGAGGCTGCATGGCCACCGGCATGAAGGAATGTCTACTCTGTCAAGCTGTGTCTTAAACGGCAGACAAAGATAGTAAAAACAAAAAAGGTATACGGACACAGATCGACAGGTGAATGAGGGAACACTTCACCCTAGAGCAGCTGGGATTTACTTCAGTGGTGATGACAATATGCAAACATGGTTTTGACGGGCCTTAACTGCCTCAATGATTTGGCAACAATAAATCACGACAATCCAGCACCAGGAGCTCTTCTCTCTGTGAGCCTGCGGGTTCGTTGTAATAAAACACACATGTGCCTAATCGTCGGAATCCATACTCCTCCTCTGCTGTTTGTCTTGCGACACTAATCTGATCTGAAGCAGGTGTTCCTCAAGTTTTCCTGAGAAAAACAATTAAGGAATCCAGAGGTGTAGAAGTGAGTTGGAGTGACGTGTGAGAGAGCAGGAATGGGAAATGACATAGTGTGCGTCAGGCCACATGTGCGTAATTCAGTGCAAATAGAGGAGAACAAGTGCGGTGGGACAGGGTGTGGGCAGCTTGGGCCCCAGACCCTGAGTGAAGTGCCTTCACCGTGGTTTCCCATGGTCTTAGGTCCACATATTGATTCAGTTATCAGGTATGTTGCAGAGGATGGTGTCTTACAAGGAAAGCATGGGATGTGTTTGGAGGGGATAATAAGTTATAGACCATAGATTGACTTATATGAGATGTAAGGTTTAAACGGTTTGGCACGGATCCAGATGAATCGTAAGGGGGCCATTTGCTGTGAGATCGTGAGAGACGGGCAGAGAGAAATCTTTGTGGTCGGCGGAGCTCTGCATTCTCTGCCCAAGTCTGCAAGAGCCCTTCCAAAGCCCTGACAGCATCTTGGCCGGACGCCGTGCACGTGAGTTGAGCAACAGCTGGAGGATGGAGGGGAGAAGGAGGAGAGGAGCAGTGAAAGAAAGAGCCAAGGCAATTGAGGCCAGTTCCCAGGCTCCAGCCCCTGGAGACCCCAGAGGAGAGGAAACAGGCGGAGGGATGTAGGGGGGGGGGGGGCTAAAAGGGCCAAAGCAGCTGTGGTGATGTTCTTCTGCCTGAAAATCCTGCTTCAAAGTTAATCAGAGGCCCCTTGATATGGTTTAATAGTAACTTGATCACAGGATATAAAGACTTTCTTTGTTTCCAACAGTATAACCCGTGAAATTAAAGCTACATAGTTAATATGGTGATATTAGCAATGGATAAAATGATATAAGTGCATATGAACATGGTCCATGTAGTGGAACCAAAGATGATTATCACCCAAATCCACATTTCTCTTTACTTCTAATTTGTTTTTAAGCTTCTTCCATCAGCTTCATTTTCAGACATAGCTGATATCTGTTTTCGGCCAAATAAACCTGCTACGTTGGCAACAAGTGGGGATGCAGTGACATCTACTGATTCAATTATATATTGCAACTAGTGGAATAATGTTCTTACCTCACATTCGCCAAACAGAGAAACTGAGAGATGAAATGTGAGAGGCCCTCTCTAGAGCTAGTGTTTGTTTTTTCCTGTTCTGGGCCACTGTAGAAACATGGTGGTGCAACATACAGGACTTACTATATTCCATATTTGCCAATTGAAATCCCTAAATGCTATTGTGACTGTTGTGTCTACAGATTGTTTCTGCTGCCACCAAGTGGCCAAAAACACAGGTAAATTCACGTTTAAGGTGCGTGTATAAGGTGCAGCTGAGGCGGAGAACTCGCGAATCATCCTTTGACATTTCACTGTCTCTGGTTTAAAAATGATCATCTGTGGCACAGATCAGTGGAAGACTTGCACGACACAGTCAGGCTTGCACGAGAACACTGCAGGAGTCCGTCAAGCTGAGAGTTACAGTGTCAGTGGAATATCTCTGAACCCTCTGACAGGTTAAGACCCTTACATGCTATAAAAGAATGATAGGATTGTAGCACATTATTTCACATCTGCTGGATGACACCCAGTGACCCTCACAAGGTGTCTGTTATAGGGCCCAGCTGGTACACAGTATTTTCATTTGTGCCTTTCTCTCCATGTTTATTATCTCTCTTTTCAAACACACTGATGCTCTTTCTCTTTTCTTCGTGCAAGTGATGGATCATTTATTTTTATGTCTCTCCTCTTCCTCAGGGTTGTGGGACATCATGTGGGAAATGTGACTGCAGCGGCGTGAAAGGAGCAAAGGTGAGATTTATATTTCCTGATTTAATTTCCCTTTTCACTTTTTTTTTTATAATAGCCCAATAGTTCAGTAGGTGTATTAACTGATTCTAAGACCAGACTTTGTAGGCTCACATGAGGCTGAAGCAGCTGTCACGATGCTCGCTATGTCTGGACGAGGCTCAGTCACAGAACAGGGACCAGGACAAGATCAAAGATCAGTCTGAATTAGAGCATGTCCGCAAACACAGCTGGGCTGACGGCTCCGTTCCCATCAGATGGAGGGAAACTCTCAGATGAAGATGAAAACGTGGAGGATACACAAACCACAAACTGGCTACGAGCCCTCGGCCTGTCAGCACCCCACCATGACTTTCATTCAATGACCTGGAACTTGGTGTCAGACAAAGATAATTTTTTTAATAACTTTTTTTTAAACTTTTTTTTATCCTTAAGGACGACAATGGTAGCAGTAATGGTATAAATACCAAAAAATATCTACATTGTTCTTGTGTGTTGTCTGAATAGCCACAACCTGATATAACTTGTTCCTCTGTGTCAGGACGTTGGTTGTTGTCCCAAAACCATTAAAAATACACCAGCGTGCCACATTAGACTGGGTATTATGTTCCTTTATTACAAGGAACATGGGCACTGTAGTTTACTGTGAGTTAGTCCTATGCCCACCGTCTAACTGCCAGTGAATCAAATCCACAGAGGAAAATCATCCCTCATGAATTCACTATTAACTCCTGTTTGAGATAAAATACTTAGCTCTTAATAAAATTCTACTTTATATCTGTGACCCATTTTGAAAGAATGTGGCTCCAGCAGGAATGAATGTGCCAAGTGCCACATAGAGGGCAGATATTTCATTATTGTCAAGTATTTAGAGACTTGAATGACAATGTTGGTTTTAGTCTTTAAATGGAATTTGTTGATACTATAATTGTTTATAAATTATATTCTATTTTATAAAATGCAAAAAAAAAAAAAAACTCTCACTCACTCACTCTTAAGCAGAGGTTCCCAACCTGGACATCAGGGCTGCTCTTAGACTGCTAATACAGATGCATGATATGACTTCTCCCCGAAAGTGAAGCCCCAGTGTCTCGATCGCCCCCTGGTGGCTGACTGTAGTATAAGTCATAAACATGCCTCCTCCTCCTCCTACTGTTATTGGATGGGACCAAGCTCAAAAGTCAAGGTACACATGAAACACTTTTTTCTCAAAGATGGTTTCTGTCAATTTAGTTTATCACACTGATGTAAGTTCACATCTTTATTTCAACAGTAAGTTTCATGACTCATTGATCGTTGAGCCAATGTATCGACAGGACCTCGCTGCTGCGTACACTCTGACTCAAAATGCCCAAGATGGCATCGTTTGTATCCAGGATATTATGGCTTCATTTATGGATAGTGGGAGGAAGTGGAGACACATCATTCATCTTTATCTGTAGTCTAAGGGACGGCAACTAGGAGTCCATTATTATCAGAACAGGAACCAGGAAAGACCAGAAAGCATCTCAGGCTCACAGAATAATATTTTGTTTAAACTGGTGACAGCTAGTTGATATTATGCAACATGTAACATGCAGTCACAAGATTCCTTTTTTTTAATTTGTCACAGGTGAAAATGTTAGGAACCACTGCTTTAAGCTGTTGCAACATGTCCAATTACTTTGTATTGTGCTGTTTGTGTGTAATCTGTATAAAAGGCTCAGTTATATCAGACGAATGCAGGGCCCTTAACTTAGGGCCACAGTCTTGCCTTTTGTGGCTCATTCTTAAAGCAACATTAACTCACCTAAAAACCACAACAACAACAACAATACATCTACTGTCTGTGTTCAGTTGAGCTCAGTCAATTAACTGTTGTCCCAAATCACCTTTGTGTTTTCTAACCTGCTGCAATGCTCTAAAGCAGCTTCTACCCAAACTCCCCTGTGAGTTTTATGTCTTATGATGTCACTTCCTGGAGTTTCATAACATGGGGTTGCCATGGTTACCTCGGGACAATTCCCATGGTAAAAAACACATCATATTTTCTCCACTAAGAGCAATCAGATGTGTTGTGGTTATAGACCTTAAATAAATCCAGAACGACTAATGGACAGCTTGTGAAGCAATGCCTCCATCTAGTGGCTGATAATGGAACTATAATCATTTCATTCAGGTTTCGTTTAAGGTCACCGTGAAGGTCACAGTGGGAGATTTGTTTTCACCAGTATCTGTGCTTATTGTTTTCAAATCATTAAAGTAAACTTGATTGAGTACTAGAGATATACAAGCCTTTATAATGAATCAAAATATAGTGATGTACTTTTTAAAGTAAGAAGTATGTATGTTGAAACATTGGGTTTTTATTACCTGGCGGCTGTGGCTGAGGGGTAGAGTGGTCGTCCTCCAACCTGAAGGTCGGCGGTTCGATCCCCAGTCTGACCCATCTGCATGCCGAAGTGTCCTTGGGCAAGATGCTGAAGCCCGAATGGCCCCCCATAGAATAATAAAGTGCTGCGAATAGATGCAAATGAGTGAATGTAAAACTGTACTGTAAAGCGCTTTGAGTGGTCATCAAGAATAGAAAAGCACTATATAAATACAAAACCATTTACCATATTTACAGGAATTAAGTGTAATTTTGTAAGTTATTGGGTAAAATATTTCAACTGGGTGAAATAAATAATTTTCCAAATCATTTATTGACCTTAACATTTTTTGATAATAATTGATAAAATGTCTTGAAATCTATTTTGAGAACTATTTTAACATTGTTGGATTACAAAGTTTCTTCTTGTATAAGCAAGTATGGTCTTTTCTCTCATGAACCTAACAATCTGTGTGTCACAGGGTGAGCGGGGTTTTCCTGGTCTTCAAGGCAATATGGGATTTCCTGGGATGCAGGGCCCTGAGGGGCCTCCAGGAGCAATGGGTCCCGCGGTCAGTACACAGTCACAAACTCACACATTAAAATGAATAACCTGAAATGACTTTGGGTGGAACTGATATTTGTCCCATGATCCAGACATGTGACGGTCGACTGATTTTATTTGCCCTAACATAACACACACACACACACACACACACACACACACACACACACACGCACACACACTATCACACGTGACTGCAGCAGGGTTAATCAAGTTTAGTACAACAATAAAGTTTGTTGAATTGTTCTATTGAATCTGCAATTTCTGTGGATTTTGGTGATCATGGGATCATCTGTCTCTTCTTAGGGAGGTCTTGGTGAACCAGGGGCTTCTGGAATGAAAGGAGTGAGGGTAAGTATCATGAGTTAGGATATGATGGAAATTTTATTATATGCACTATTTTTGTATTGCACATGTTTAGGTTGTTGTATTATCTGGAGACAGTGATGTTGATTTGGTTTTTGACGTTACAGGGTCCTCCTGGTCTGCACGGTTTCCCAGGAAACCCAGGACTACCAGTAAGTTATTTTACCCCCCCGTTACCTATCATCTAATCACCATCTAAACAGTAACATCCTCAAAATAACACAATTTAGGTCATTTTATGTGGCACATGTGTCATGCAGTGTTTGTAGCGGCTCAGAATCTTCAGGACGCTGCAGAGATTCTCTCAGTGAGTAGCTGCTGATTATTTGCTCTCTCCGACTCTCAGGGCATCAATGGAAACGATGGCCCACCAGGTTCACCAGGTATCCCAGGATGCAATGGGACTAAAGTAAGCCATTTCTAAAACGGTTTTAAAATTAGATTTGCTTCCCCGGGTTTTGTGTCCATCCCTGGTGTTTAACCCTTCTGACTGTGTGTGTGTGTTTCAGGGAGGAAGAGGACTGGATGGCACCTCTGGTTTTCCTGGTCTTCAAGGACCTCCGGTAAACAAGCTCCGCTCCCATGACAACTACCTCAATAACCAGCTCACATTCAGTTACTGCTACAGCAAGTTACAGTGAAATAAAAAAAATCCAGAAAGACTGCTTTGTTTTAACAGCCACTGGGAAAATATTTGTACATTTGAAAAAAGTTGATTTGTATTAAACATAAAAACTGTAAGATTGGAGTTTAATTTTTACATAAGCTAGGAATAGCAACTGATCAGTAATTTACAATAGAAATATTCATCCTACCTGTATATGCAGCATTTATTCATCTCTTTCCTTCATCCCCGCTCCTCAGGGCATCCCAGGATTTCCTGGAATGAAGGTCAGTTGTTTTGTCTTAATATGTAAATGTCTTTGTCTTACACTACAAGTATGGAACAATCTTCCAATTTGATGAGACGCGTGTTCTTTATTTTGCCTCTGACAGGGTGATGCTGGTGGTGTGATCGGGATTGTTCCCCTGAAAGGAGACAGAGGATTCCCTGGCACACCTGGATTACCTGTACGTTGTGTGTTTGTTTGCGTGCATGAGTCTGTCCGCTCTTGTGTTTTTGTGTTTAAACAGAGACGATGTAATTCAAGGTTCTTTCCAAACGTCTTTCTCTTGCAGGGATCGATCGGACCTTCTGGACCCACTGGACCTCCAGGAACTCGTGGCTACCAAGGACCCAAAGTAAGTTTCTCCCACAGTGATGAGCAGTTTATCATCCTACACAGTCTTTGTTAACTTTCTATGAGTCAAAGCATCTGGAAATACTAGAAAAAAAAAACTAAATTTAAAAGAATCTCTGTAGATAATCACATTTTACAACAGTTTGTTTAACTGATTGGATATCTGTATTTCACAGGGAGATATAGGCGCCCCAGGCCCTTCTGGAGAGAAGGTATGAGTCATCCTACATACAATGAATTTTTAATTTATAAACAATGTCTTGAGCATTGTAACAGTTCCTATTTTAACTTCCCTGCAGGGTGACAAGCTGGCTTTTGTGAGTGAAAAAGGAGAAAAGGTGCGAACTTTAGATTTCATTCACTCTTTCTTACAATAAGAGAGAAAAACTTCATTAAGAAAAGGTCTTGTGGTCTCATCTTAATTCTGTTGTTTAATGTTGGCGTTCTCTCTGCAGGGTGATCAAGGATTTCGGGGCCCCCCCGGTCCCCCAGGACCTCCATCACAGGAAGTGGGAGGACAAACCACAGTCTACGTACCTGGACATGCGGTACTCTCTCAGCTCTTTATAAACTTAAAAGAAAATTAACAAACCAATCACTACGTATCAGTTTATAAAGATATTAATATTGTGGGTTATTTCCTGAATGTGATTGTGTTTTTATTCCTGCAGGGAGATCGAGGACCTCAAGGAGATAAAGGAGAGAAAGTTAGTATTTTGCATTTAAAGCGTTTAGGTGTCTGACTGATATTACTGTGCACACAGTCTTATATTTAATCACTCTACTTATTTTAAACGCTTGATATCTTTTGCAGGGCATCTGTGTCCCTCATCTCAGTGGTTTTAAAGGTGAACCTGGACCACCTGGACCCAGAGTAAGTGACCAAAATATGTACCTGTAGAAAAAGTTCCATACAGTATAATAGTTTGATAAATAAAGATGAAAGCTCAGTGTTAGTCATCAATGTTTTTATAGAGATTGATTAAAGAAGGGAAAGTAACTCCAGCAATAAAATAAAATAAAAATGTTTTATTTGTCTCTTATTCATAGTTTGTCATCTCCTCTGTCTTTGCTATTGACATTCCCATTCCCATGCAGTTAATTAATGTGAGTTTGTTTCTGTGACTTTAGGGTAAACCTGGCAAAGATGGAGAATATGGGTTGAAGGTAAATACAATAACTTATTGTGTTATCCATCTACTCTACTGTCCAACAGTTTTTTTCTTTATTATTATACATTCTTAAAAGCTAAAGTGCTACATATATTCACACAGGGAGAAAAAGGATTTCCAGGAGGTCCCGGATACACTGGTTCCCAGGTAAAATTATTTGTAATTTTTTTAATCTGCAAATTTAAATTTCATTAAAATATATTCCAATTTTTTGTTGAGTCAAAAAATGTAAACTAAAAATGTTCTCCCTTTTTTTTCAGGGTGAAAAAGGAGAACGAGGACCACCAGGTTTTGTAAGTGATCTCACTCCTTCCTCTTCTCTGAAAATGCAACTAGAACTGGTTACAAAGAGGATCAGGCCTAAAAACTACCAGCAGATGTCAGCACATATTCATTTAGTTACAACTGATTTACTTACTTTACTATTGTGTAACATCTTCTTCGGACAGAGAAAACAAAATTACATCACATCACCTGAGTGACAACTTGAGGAGGATTTTGCACACAGTAAAATGCACTGCATCAGCATATAAATTACACATGATGGTTTCAGAATTTCTCTTGACCAATTATATATAATTTTGATTCAATTAACTTAAGAAAACGATTCTGACCTCTCTGTAAACTCTTTCTATTCTCAGACTTAATCTCATGCCAGAGAAAAAGCAGAGGTTTGGCACAATAAGCTATTTTAAATAGAAGTAGGAAATAAGTTGGAAGGGATCATTTTACAAAAGAAATGCTACTGTAGCGAATGTGGGCTCCATTTTCTCAAACTGTCTCTCACAAGCCGCCTAACATAAAGGCAGCACTGTTCTAACTTGTTTCCCTTAGAATGGATAATGGCAAAACCTATTCTATATAATCACTGAGGTACATGATGTGATCCCAGAGAGTTATATTAATTCAATTCAATATATCATATATTTTTCACCAGAACAAAAGCTAGGGTAACATTATGTGGAGAACAATTATGCAGTCAACTGATCTGGGTTCAGGTAGATCAGTGAAGTGAAATTGAAACATCTTCAAACAAAAGTGGACATGAATCTTTAATCTATACAATTATCATTTTAGGGTAACGGTGCCCCTGGCCCTCCTGGTCCGCATGGTCTTCCTGGGTTACAAGGAGAAAAAGGTAAAATGAGGTCTCAGTAAGCTGTCATATGTTCAAACTAACACCATAGTTGGATCCCACAATAACACTGTTTCCTTCACTTTTGGCTTTCCTCTTAATCTACAGGCTTCCCTGGCCCTCAGGGAGAAGCAGGTCAACCAGGTAAAATAGCACAGTCTACTCAATGTAATACATATGACATATGCTAATCTGAATAACACACTAACGCTGGCTCTCTGATTGTACCTTAGGCCGAAACATCGAAGGGCCTCGAGGAGAGAGGGGTCAGAAGGGAGACGTGGGAGAGAAAGGAGAGAAGGGTAGAGAAGGAGAGTCTCTGGTCGGTCCTCCAGGACAACCAGGTCTCTCTGGCCCCCCTGGACCCCCCGGACTCCCAAGTATGTCTCATCGTACCACAAGCATGTGAATATTTGAATCCACGTTGATGCCTCCATTAAATGTAAACTTATTTTATGTGTTTGTGTGTGTGCGCTATGACATGGACGCACAGATAATTCGAGTAGATGTGACATCCCGAGAGGTGCTCCTGGCCCAGCTGGACCTCTAGGGTTACAAGGGGAAGTTGGACAAAAAGGTAAGAAAAAACACAATTGCTGCTGATTAACGAAACTCGATTATGGACACATTGACAACAGATGCAATGGACCAGGGTCTTCCAGCGGACAGTCTACAGTCTCAAATGTGCAGTCTACTATGACGCCACTTGATTAACACATGCGTTTCTGTGCCATCAGGTGACCGAGGAGATACCTGTGTTCAGTGTGAGGCTATCGGCCCACCTGGATTACCTGGTCCCCAGGGGCCTAAGGGAGGGCATGGTGAGTGAAACTGATACGATCAGTTGACGTAGCCTAAAAGTCAGGGCACTCCGAATTTGTAGCTTGCCTTTTAAATATGTGAGTGTTTGAAAATGTTCGACAACCATTTCACTTCTGTCTTAATCTTCTCCTTTCCAATTCATCCATCTTCATCTGGCAGGACCACCCGGTCCAGTTGGAAGCAAAGGAGAAAAGGGTCAGTCAGGCACTCCCGGACAACATGGACGATCTGTGAGTGAAACAGTATCTATGACACTTCACATGACGTTCAAGCTGAATGTTTCACTGAAGAAACTTGAGAACGTCAAAGATATCAGAATATGTCGCTGATATTTTTCCTTCGGTAAATGATACATCCTTTTGACCTGTGCAGGGTACTATAGGTTATCCTGGGTTGCGAGGAGATCCTGGTGCTGTTGGTGAGCCTGGCGACATTTCCTTAGCTCCTGGTCTGAAGGGAGAAAAGGGTCTTCCTGGTTTTGCTGGTTCACAGGGGAAGCCAGGAGAAAACGGACACTCAGGGATAGACGGCCTCCCCGGTGTACCTGGCCTCAAAGGAGAACCTGTAAGTTTGTGTTTGTGGTTTCAGTGAGTAGTTACTGAGGATATCCGGACAACATGACCACCCCTAGTCATAACTGACAAAACAAACAAAAAAAACAGGAGATTCAACTTTTGGACCTCAACTCTACACCACTTTTTAACAACTAACTGTTTTGGGTGTAACATCCACTACTTTCACACACAACTTTTCATAAGAACATTAAGTTAACAACCACCTGGTGAACATAAAGGAGATCAAGAGCAAAACTAGATCTGACCTCCCCTTTCTCTAATCTCGCTTTCAGGCGAAAGAGGGCCTTAAGGGTGAGCGAGGATTTGATGGGGACCCTGGTCGTATTGGAACCCCAGGAGAAAGAGGTCCTCCTGGTCTTCCAGGCATCGGGCAACCAGGAGAGCCTGGAGAGAAAGGCAGTTCAGGGAGACCAGGAATTCCTGGAGCTCCTGGAGCACTAGGTATGTGTGGGATATACACATTCTTTAAAAATAAAGAGTTAAAGAGAACTCATATTAGACCGTATGTCAACATTGCACATGAAACACACATACTCACACAGCTACTACAGATGGGTTTATTATTAAAGCACACTTTGCATCCCCCCAGGTGCAAAAGGGGAGCCAGGTGTTGGTGTGAGCTCTCCAGGACTTCAGGGAGTAACTGGACCACGAGGAGAAACTGGCATACCTGGAGGTCAAGGTGAGAAACACCATTTATTGTACTGTAGTTGTACTCCTCTGCATAAAATTATAAAAAAATCTGAGGATATGTCAGTGAACTAAATATTGTCTTTGTTAAGGCAAATGTAAATGTCACTGTGATGGAGGAGCAGAGTGTAATTATTAAATCACAAAATAACATGCTCAGATATTTGTAACAATTGATGGCAGTAAGTCCTGTTTACTGTTAAACATATTGTTTTTTGCAGGCGACAGAGGTTTGACGGGAGATGCAGGGTTGCCAGGTTTCCCTGGGCCGAAAGGTGAACAAGGACCCTATGGAATCGGTTTTCCAGGGCCATCAGGTCCAAAAGGTTTGTTATTCCATGTTAACCCCATTCATCACTTCATGCATCACAAACATTTCATACACACAGAAAATGTAAACAAACTGTACATGATACAGAATACGTACATGGGAAATGGAAATGTTTATCTATGTTTCTAGGAATCAGTGGAGTTCCAGGAGATTCAGGATCACCAGGAGAGCCAGGAAGAACAGGACAGGATGGTTTCAGTGGACAACCTGGTTCACCTGGACAAAAAGTGTGCAGTTATTGTTTTGTTGCATGTTTTATCCAATAATTGTTTACAATCTTTTACCATGGAAAATGTGTTACTTCAGAACAAATACATCGGTCTTACAGTTTTATCGTTGTACAATAACATTCAAATTCAAACATTAAAAGACCAAAATGTCAATGTCAAAGACACTGTGGCCAGAGATGGTAATGATGCAAGCCAGTATTTGTTTGTACACCTTGCAGGGTGAACCAGGGCGGGGTCTTCCTGGTCCAAAAGGTCTGCAGGGCCTTCCGGGAGTTTCTGGTTTCCCGGGAGAGAAGGGTAGCATTGGACTACATGGTATTCCTGGGCAAGAAGGACAGACGGGACCTCCTGGACCTCAGGGAATCACAGGTACTGTAGGCGACTGTGAAGCCTGCTTCGTTATTGTTGGTCCTGCAGATTTAAAAGGCCTATCTCCAGTACCAAGCACTATATTATCTTCCTTTGGTCTTTAAAATTAGGTGACGCGGGACCCCCCGGATCTTCTGGACTCGTTGGCTTACCAGGTGAACCAGGAAAAGGCTCACCTGGAGCGCCTGGAACACAGGGACAACCTGGAGTGCCCGGACCACACGGTGAGCACAAACATAAAATCCAATCATTCCAAACAAAATGTCTGTCTTTCAGACTGTGAAATTATTGATTTTCTTTATATGACTGTCAGTTTGCGTTGTGCAAGTCCCTAAACCTATTTATATTTATTGAACAGGTGGCGTAGGTGTAAAGGGAGATAAAGGCTACCCTGGACCTCCTGGTCTGGACATGCCGGGACTTCAGGGAGAGAAGGGAGCCTCCGGATTCCCAGGACCCTCGGGCTCCAAAGGACTGCCGGGGCGAACAGGATTACCAGGCAGGGACGGGCTGATAGGAAACCAAGGTAAGACGGACAAATAGCAAACACATACACAAGAAAAGAAGAAGAAAAAAATCTAAACACCTATTGAGTGATTTGTAATCTTAACTGTGACTTTTTCTTTGTTCTATTTTGCCTTGTAAATAATTAAATTCCCTAATAAAATCAGCATAATTAACATTTCTTGTTCAATTATTAAGCAGTCATTTCATCAATCTAGTGTCAGTCTGAGTTGTTAAAACCGGGATAAGATACTTTTCACCTGAAATCTTTTCAATGCATTTACTTTGCTTGGCTTGTGATCAGTGTTGAACTACAAAACTATGTAGTTCCTGCACATTTTTCACATTAAAAACTTTCAAAGTAAGCGTGGTATTATGTCCTTTGACCTGCTTGCAGGCTTTTATTGTGAAACATCTGTGCAGAGGGTTTAAGCGTCAGACATTTTAAATAGAACAGAAGCATGGCAAAGTAGAAGTATTGAGAATAATTTATTGAAGAAGAGAAGTTTTATTGTTACCGTCAATTTCCTTTCTTTAATACAGGCATCACTCTCACCACTAATCGGCAGTAATACATAATGTTGAGTGTTGAGCTCACCATTCAGTTTGACATGAAGAAAAGGAAGAGTTGACTTTTAGGTGAAAAAAAACACTCCTGTGGAGGCTGCATTGTTTTTTTCATTTAATTTATGGTGATAAAGAACCATGTCTGTTTTTCATTGTTAGGTCTTAAGGGTGAAATGGGGGTCATTGGGACACCTGGAATACAAGGATTTCCCGGAAAAGCTGGTACACCTGGTTCTCCTGGTCTGAGAGGTGAGGTAGACCAAATGTCTAAGTCCTGGAGTGAAAGGGATTTTTTTTTCTTTTTCTCAGATTTAGCAGCTGAAATATTTGTTTCTTTTTCATCTCAGGTGATCCTGGTATCACTGGACCAAGAGGTGGTATTGGACAGTCTGGACCTAAAGGAGAAAGGGGAGAGCCAGGTCTTCAGGGACCTCCGGGGAACATGACCGAAGTTGAAATGGAGCACATGAAGGGAGAGAAGGGAGACCTCGGAGACTTTGGTACAAAACTAAATACTGTACTTTAGATCTATGCGGGTACATCATCATAGAGATATATTAGAGGCCAATTAGGGATGAGCGAATACACCATTATCTCTATCTGTATATGTTCAACAAACTAATTTATCTGTATCCGTACTCGGAAGGAGCAGGACTTCAACCGGAAGTTTTTTTTTTTATTGCTTATTAGAACGTTATTTACAGAAAAGCCTTAGAATTGAGCTCATATCAATGTTTTTGATCACAAGAGTAAGAGAACTATTCCCAACAAGTTTTTTATAAACTTCAGTGAATGCACTTCAGTGAATCAATGAACACAACACATGCAGTATCAAAAAGTATTAAGTAAAATGCAGGTTTTCATAGACATACTCAACTCCAGGAGTCTTACTCAACTTTTAAAAAAAAATCTAAACAGTGATATGTTTGTGTGTGTCACTGAACACAGGGTTTCTTAATACATGTTGTAGTTCTTTATGTGGTGTGTGTGAGTGTGAGTGATTGAGAAAGAGAAGCGCTCGCTCCTTGTGCGTCTGGCCCTCTGTCCTGAGGGGCTTTGCCAGATTGGACGCTGAGAATATATGATCATAGATAATGATGTTACACGTTAGTTTCCCTCTGGACAGAGTAGCTGTGTACTTTTTCATTCATTACGAGTACGGATATTGAGAAATTTTACTCTGATTGGTACTCAGGCTCGTAAAAGTTCCCTATCCGTACCGGATACTTGTTTCATCCAAGTATTCGGCTCAAACCCTAAATCCAATGGTTCATTCTGTTTATTTATATATTTTTTTAGTTTAAGTAACAACATCTTTCCATCAGGTAACCCTGGTGTCACCGGAGACAAGGGCCACCGTGGCATGCCTGGAGACCCTGGTATGCCAGGCAAAGATGGAGAGGCTGGATTACCTGGACAACCAGGTGACATTTGTGACCACATGCAAAAAACCTATATTTAAACTGTGTCGACTTCATATCTCTTCACCCTACTTTTTAGTTTAATTTAGTTTTATTTTAAACTTATTTTGATCAATTCTACCTTCATTCTCCCCGAATTGAATTAAGTAAAAAAATATAATTTTTTCAATTTCAATGATATGTCTTAGGTGACAAAGGAGACCCTGGATTTCCTGGCGAGCCTGGCAGTATGGGACAACCTGGACAGAAGGGCACTGTAGGAGAGATGGGAATACCAGGTAAAAATATCTCTCATGTGTATTGTACAATAGCTGAAGTTGACCATTCATTTGTATGAAACATTATGTTGAATGCAAGTTTAATGTATATCATTATAAATGGCTGCATGCTGTCTGCTTGTGTGTATGTTTGTACAGGTGTGTCGGGTCCTAAAGGTTCTAAAGGAGACTTTGGCACGACTGGACATCCTGGATTCAGAGGCACTGATGGACAGAAAGGAGACAGAGGAGCAGACGGTGATCCAGGTATTGGGCTCCCCGGACCTCCAGGAGAAAAGGTAATACTCACTGTCCAAAAGATAATTATTAGTAACAGTAAAAACACCAGGAATTTGTACTTAGATAAGATTTCCAAACAGCTTTCAGTAAGTAACATCAAACACCCTTAAAATGTCACATCATTACAAAGGGTGTTTTTAAGTTATAGTCTCTTAAAAGTTCAGTTTGATTCAGTATTTGTCAAACATGTAAATGTACAGACTTCATGTTTATAACTTTTTTGGGAGACCAACACAGACAAGTCTCCACAAAAAGTATCCACTGAAAATTTGGTCAAACAGAACATATTGAAAATAGCGAGTTATTAGGTTAATATAAATTTATGCCCAAGAGGGACAGAGCAGGAAACGTAATAATTCCTGATACTGTGTTTGCTCTTTCGACATAGGGCAGGACAATATGGCCCAAATTCATATCAATAACCATCGGATCAATGATGCATCATTACATTTTCAAGTTTACACTTTAGAAGTTTAAAAAGTTAAAAGGTTAAAGCTCTTCTTCATGAGCAAACATTGAAGAATACTTGATAAATTAACAATTATTTCTTACTAATCCTCACTGTGCTCGCACAATGCATAAATATCATATTGATATAAATAATAAGCTTTTGTCATATTGAAATTGAAGAGAATTATGATGTGATAGTTGTTGATAGTCTTTTATTATTTATAATTTGCATAAGGCCCAGTGCTATTTCAACATCTACTGCTGACTTGTTCCACTCGATAATCATTAGTCTTTACTCAGCATTCCTCCTATCCCCTCACAGGGTCTCTCAGGTCATCCAGGATTTCCAGGATCACCAGGAGAAAAGGGTCAGCAGGGTCATGAGGGTATGCCCGGCAAACCAGGACTGCAAGGCTCGAAAGGAGATAATGGAAGCATCGGTTACCCAGGTCGGATTTCCCTCTGTCACATTCATCCTGTTTGTCTACAAGCAGAGCTATAGATATTATAATCATACCTCATGTAGTTCTCATAGTGGTGTGTCTGTATGTGTGTCTGTGTTGTACAGGTCAGCAAGGTAGACCAGGCGAGAAGGGTACCCCTGGGCTCCCTGGGTCAGCAGGAGAGCACGGTCGTGAAGGCCGTCCTGGTACGTATTTAATTAGCTCGTCAGACAACTGCTCACAATTTAGCCACAGCAAAGATTTAATTCATGTGTTCAAGGTTTTTTATAACGTGAGCTTCCCCCAGTGTTAACCTTGAGAGATATGTTTTGGGTAAATGTCCAGTGTGTAAGATTTAGGTCAAAAGGATCTATTGGCTGACATTAAATATAAAATAATCCTAGTGATGTTTTCACTGTGTGTTTCATCTAAATTTATCAATGTGCCCTTTACACTCAAATACTCACATATTTTCATCAGGAGCAGTTTCTATGACACAAGGCTATCACAGGTTCTCTTCCATGTTGGGTAGTGGAGGTTGAGTTGAGGGGCATTCAGCTGCAACATGCAACTTCACCACTAGATGGCCCTAAATTCTACACACTGAACCTTTAAGATTATTCAGTCTGAGAAATTACTAGAAACTAATCAGTGAGATATGAACATTTCTCAGAAACTTTTAAGATCATCTGCCATGTTTGCCCAGATTTCCAGTCATATAACTGTCCGAAGGAACGCCCTAATGTTGTGCCTGTGTCGGCCCAACACACACTGACAGTTAGTGTGTGATTGTTCTCCTCCAGGTGAAGGCGGCTTGCAGGGACCCCCCGGTGCTCCTGGAGAGAAGGGAGAGCATGGAGTGGATGGCATCCCAGGATCCTCAGGGGAGAGAGGAGAGCCAGGTTAGTGTCAGAGGAAGTTAATTGCATGACTGAATTGTTGATCAGCTGTTAGTGTGCTGACTAAATGATATATTTGTACATTTTTTCTCATGATGTTCTTTTATTGTTTTTATTATTGTTCTTTTATCTATTTTGTTTTATTGGATTTCTGATGATGATCTCACGTTGCATCACTTTGCAGTTGTATTTCATTTTGTGAAGCCCCTTTAAGAGGTGCGATAGAAACCCTTAAATTAAATCCTTTCAAAGATATAAACACATCACACAAATTTAAAGAATTTTATCTATTTTCTGACTGTGTTTTGGAATAAAATAATGGAAGACAAAAAGGGTTTAGAAATTTGTCGAACACTAACCGTAGGCTTAAATATTTGATGATATGAGTAACTTGGGCAGCTCTTGCACCTGTAGACATCATCACAAAGATATCACAAAAAAACTGCCTGTAATTTATATATTTTTTATTTATCTTCTGCAGGTTTCCCTGGCCGAGGTTTCCCTGGGCCATCTGGAGAATTTGGTGGCAAAGGTAAGAGTCCTGATCTGATAACTCATTCATCACTGGAGCTTAACAGAATTTCATTATGTGACCCTCTTCTCTTTCCTTTTCCAGGTGACAAAGGTGGTCCTGGCTTCCCTGGTACTCCAGGTCACCCTGGAGTCCCTGGTATCAAAGGTGATAAGGGACTTTCAGGATCACAGGGACCACATGGTGAGACAGGAGAGACGGGACTCCCAGGTATCTCTCTCGAGGGCCCCAAGGGAGTTAGGGGAGAGCCAGGACAACCTGGAGAAGCAGGTATTTGTGGAATACTTGACATGCTAATAAACTGCATTACATGAGAGCCTGCTTCCTAAATATGCATAAGATAGATGTCACAAAACATAGCTGCCGTCACAATTGCATGAAAATATATTTTTTTAAATATCTCCTCATCATCTGAATGTCTTTATCACACAGGATCCCCAGGAGCACCGGGACCTGGTGGTTTGCCAGGCAGAGATGGACCAAAGGGAGATAGAGGAAATCAGGGTTCCTCTGGTTACCAGGGAGAGACAGGAACGAAGGGTGACCCCGGACTTACTGGAAATCCTGTAGGTCAAAAGGCTTTTTTTTACTATACTTATCAATCAATGTGCTTTCTGATGAGAGATAGCTGATGCATGTGCAGTAAGATCATCTTTAATGCTGCAGAGACTGACACATGTGTCTCTAACAGGGACAACCTGGACTCCCAGGTATCGATGGACAGAAAGGAGAGATGGGACTACATGGTGTCCCAGGGTTCCCAGGTGACTATACACAGTGTGATATAGTGTGTGTGTGTTTGTGTGTGTGTGTGTGTATGTGTGTGTGTGTGTGTGTGTGTGTGTGTGTGAATAAATTACAGTATGTCTGTAAGGGTGTGTGTCAATGGTGATAATTAACAGATAAAACACACTCAATGTTTAAATTAACTCTAGGTGTAAAGGGGAACTTCGGGGAACTTGGATTCAAAGGAGAGTTTGGAGACAGAGGATTCACTGGAGAAAAAGGTAATTCAGGATGTGTATATTCAAAATGTGTAAACCAACATATATCAACATATAAACCAACATATATCGATATCAACATGTTGTACTCCATAATTCTCAAA
Organism: Pleuronectes platessa; assembly: GCF_947347685.1. NCBI lineage: Eukaryota > Metazoa > Chordata > Actinopteri > Pleuronectiformes > Pleuronectidae > Pleuronectes > Pleuronectes platessa. Next base: position 10,054,527 of record NC_070639.1, read on the forward strand.
CTTTTCTCAATGACTGATTGAATGAATTTTCTTTTCTTATTATTTGATTATTCTAATAAAATGCACTGACTAGATAAACATTAAACTAACATGATGTAATGTTTTCAATGTCCTGTACACATTTTGTATGCATTAATGCTCTTCAGTGTTTGAAGTGATGGAATAGATTACTGGTGTTTGACCAGTAGGGTAAAAGATGTTGGTAAAGTTGAAGATAACAAGTGGGTTGATGTTGTATATTTCAGGTAGTGAAGGCCCCCCTGGTCCCCCTGGGCCCCACACCTTCGTCAAAGGAGACATTGGCTTCCCAGGTATTCAAGGTCACCCAGGACCACAGGGGCCATCTGGGTTCCCTGGACAGAAAGGACTGCAAGGTGACTTTTTGATTTCAAACACGTCCCTTCATATAATTTCCCTGTGATCCAACTGTTCTGCTCAGCTGTGCTCCACATCCAGTTTTCTAATCGCTTCCTCGTGCTCGTTTTTTCCTCTCAGGTATGACAGGCATTGCTGGACCGAAAGGTGAAGACGGCCTTCCTGGATACAATGGTCAGAATGGAGCCAAAGGAGAGATTGGTCTGTCAGGGCCACAAGGTGAGAGAGGCTCGCATGGATAAAGATGTTGTTTTGTTGTGCTTTAATTTTTACAACTTATTAATTACTCAATATCTTTAGGACCCAGGGGATATCCGGGCCCCCCAGGACCCGACGGTGTTCCAGGTCAAGTGGGTCATCCTGGCCCCTCCTCCATGGAGCATGGGTTTCTGGTAACCCGTCACAGCCAAACGGTGGAGGTGCCATATTGTCCTGAGGGAACATCGCTCATATATGAGGGCTACTCCTTGCTCTACGTACAAGGCAATGAGCGGTCTCATGGACAGGACTTAGGTAAGAAACATAACATAAAATGACAGGAAAAAAAATCAAATAAGCACTGATACAAGATTGAAATGATCTACCACGCACAAAGGGGGAGTTTTGTGAGATAATTTGTCTTTCTCATGGTGCTATGTTTTTATTTTAGGTACGGCAGGCAGCTGTTTAAGAAAGTTCAGCCCCATGCCCTTCCTGTTCTGTAACATCAACAATGTGTGCAACTTTGCCTCACGTAACGACTACTCCTACTGGCTCACCTCCCCCGAGCCCATGCCCATGAGCATGGCTCCTATCACGGGTGAAGGCATCAAACCCTTCATCAGCAGGTACGTTCATATTTCTGTCCCCACTGCTCTGTGCAAGATTTGTTCAATACCTGTGTGACACTCAACATAAATTACTGTGTGTGTGTGTGTGTGTGTGTGTGTGTGTGTTTGTGTGTGTGTGTGTGTATACAGGTGTTCTGTGTGTGAGGCTCCAGCCATGGTGATAGCAGTTCACAGTCAATCCATCATGATCCCCCAGTGCCCTCTGGGCTGGGACTCTCTGTGGATTGGCTACTCCTTTGTCATGGTAAGACTCCCAGGATTAGGTCTGACTGCACGTCAACTATTTGCAGTGGTTGGTTGTAACAAAGTACTTTTACGTAGTGACTGTACTTAAGTAAATTTTTTCATGTATCTGTACTTAATTTAAATATATTTCTCTTCACCTTTACTCCACCGTGAGCAAATGTCTGATATATATATATATATATAAATGTATATGTAAACAAACAAGTTTGTATTGTTTTTAAAAGTAGTTTAAAAACAAGGGGAATTGATTCAATTCAATCAGAGCAGGCAGGAGACAACAAATAATTCCTATACAGTTAGATTTGGCAGAAAAAGCTCTTAAAGAAAAAAAAAAAGAAAAAAATCCAATCTAGACCCAATCCGACTGATAGGCTATCTTTCAAATTGAGTTATAGAAAAAAATGTCCTGCTGATGTTTTTTATTGTGTGTGTCTGTGTAGCACACCAGCGCCGGTGCTGAGGGTTCTGGTCAGGCTCTGGCCTCTCCAGGCTCCTGTCTGGAGGAGTTCCGCAGTGCTCCGTTCATCGAGTGTCACGGTCGCGGAACCTGCAACTACTACGCCAACTCCTACAGCTTCTGGCTCGCCACCATCGAAGACAATGAGATGTTTACGTAAGGCAGAGACACTCGCACCTACACATTGTAACCAATAATGTAAAGGTAGAAGCTGAGTATCAATTTCCTATCGACTGCTCGACCAAACCACCTCATTTTTTGGACACTTGTAAAGTTTGAGGTGGAGCAGACGAGTGGCTGCTGTGGAAATCGTAAAAACAAAGAGACAGAGATTCCCAAATTTATAGCGAGAGGAACTTTGCAGTGCAGGATGGAGCTCTGATGTTTTTCTCTCTTCCTCTTTTCCAGGAAACCCGTCCCGACGACGCTAAAAGCAGGCAGCCTCAGAACACACATCAGCCGCTGTCAGGTGTGCATGAAGAGGACATAAGCCCCCCCCCAGGCCCGAGTCCTCCATCCTGACGTGCGAGTGACACAGTGTACACCGATGTTCCTCAACTTCCTGTTTTGAAAGGATGGTGCTACTTCCCTGCGTGTGTGAGACGAGAGAGGGACGGAGACGTGGTTTGCAGAAATCCAGAGATCAAACTTTTACAAACCAGAACACAGAGACCTGAGCGGCCTTTTGCTCCATGCAGAAAAAACTAACATGATCACAATGCTTCTTTAAAGAATGGCGCCCAGTTTACCACTGCACTGAGTACATGCCCACTAAACTGGTAAATGAGTGTTCATTTGGAAAGGGTTGTTAGTGTAAGTCAGGTGCTATTGAATCGTACTTATCTGCCTTATTCCAGTTTGTTCCTCTTAAAGTTTCCTTCACTACAAGTGCCACAGCGTTAAAAGATATAGCTGCATTCATATTATAGATTTTCACACCTTATAACTAATGTAATGTAAAGGATGGGACTCACCACTGGTTACTGAAGCTCTAAATCACAACGTGTTGCCCCCACAGACAATCACAATCTGTTGTAAATATGATGCATTCCTCTCTAACATTCAACATACTCTCCTCAGGTTATTATTGAATTCCTTTGTGTGCTATTAGCTCCATTTTTATTTATAAGATTTATGAGAATATATCTGAGTGTATCTGAGAGTATCTGAGATTTCATTGATCCGAAAAACCGTGCTTCTGACATCCGACAACCGACGCCTTACTAACTTACAAAACAGCACTGAAATAGCATTAGCAGGTGTGTGTGTGTACGTACATGTATAGGCATGAGTGTCTTTGAGCTGCTTGCAAGTGAAGCGTGTGTTTGCATACACAGCTAATTGTTTCAAAAGCAATGAAATAGACCAAAAAAATTGAAAATTGCCTTTTCTCTGTCAGAACATTGTATGTAACAGCTGTGTGTTTAAGAATCTACTCCTCCCACATTAAATGAACCAAATCTTTATGATCTCCGATCCCAAAGAAATGCACATGTATATATATATACACAGTATACTTACACATAACACGCTATTCTGCTCATGTACTTGACTGTTCCCGTCTGTGAATGACTGTTTCTATCCCTGTTGAATTTTACGCAGGAATTATTTTTGATGAGTAGGAAAGGGTTTTCATGTCACGGCTGCACATTCAAGTCAAAGTCGTACAGATGAGGAGGATTGTATTTATAAGTGTCTCTGCAGGCTGCCGTGTTTTAAAAAGGTCTTAACATAGGTTTGTGTTTTGTCGACAGTGTCATGCGAGAACTTAGTTTCTGTGTCCCCCTTTCAGAGCAACGGACAAGATGCAACGTTTTCTACTGGTGAAGTAATTACCCTACGCTGACCATAACCTGTCTATATTTGTTGTGCTTGTTTATGATAAAAGGCTCCATGAAGTACTGATCACAGTATCAGCATGTTTGGCCGTCATAGAACAAACAGTGGGGATGATCTTCATATAAAACACAACCAAACACACATCATCAACTTTTTATATTTTCCGGATCTCATACTGTGTAATTCCTGCAATAAAGTGATTTGTAGAATAATTGTATTAATTCCTTCGCCAAATGTTTTTTCCTTTTTTATTCCTTTTGTTCCGTGGTTTCCACTTATTTCCTGTTTTTCAGCAGGATTAGGTGAAAAAACTACAAAAAAAATTCCAAGAAGCTTGGTTGAAAGATGGGACATTGGCCCAGAAAGATCCAACTGAAGTTTTGGGGGAATTCATACAAATCTTTTTTTTTACCATTTTCCATGGGCATAATTTATGGATTCAATTAATTAAATTAAGTGCAATTTGGTGCACACAAAACTGTGTACCAAGCAGATTCTTTTTTCGTCCGTTACTGAGCAGGACTAGGCACAAATTACCATACCAAATACCAGAATGTGTCAGGGAAGAATCCATTAAATCTTGGATTTAGTCTTTCTTTAACAGACACGTTTTTCAACATTTCCCTTAATTTCTTAGAGGATATAGTTCATGGATCTTGATGATGAAAGTGAGGCATGTTTTGGATGATGGTAGATATGAGTGTTTGATATATGGTTTTACGGGACTGTTGTGCCTCTGCGGAGGTATGTGCCGTTTAAGTGCCCTTCTAGTTTTACTGGGTCTGTAAATATGAAGGTTTCTCTAAAAGTACCTAAAAATGGCCACCAGAGTGCAGCACAAGCACGATTAGTAAATAAGTTGCTGACTGTTCATGGTGTCACTGCTTTCCATCCGGCTGATTCACCAGCCCACAGTGTTTATGGGTTTTACTGTCACTGGCCATTATTTCTCTAAAACACAGCGCGAGCCGAGCCTGGATCTAACTCGAACTCAAGCCTCTGCAGCAACACTTCCATAGGGCAATGCAGCCACTACCTCAGCACTTCTACTGGGACGGTGGCCAACAAACCCGCTCACCCCCCATGAAAACATAAACAGATCGATACACTCCGCAGAGAAACAGATAACCCCTCCTTTCATCTCCACTCTCGTCTTTCATCTATTACCGGAATCCTATCCCTTGTTTCCTCTCTTGTCATTCGACGGGGAAACAAGGGCCTTGACCCCTGACTATCTTCATAAACACGACTAACAAGGCCTTGACCTCCAAATGGCCAGTACAGGGTCACTCAGGTCGGAGTCACACAGCATGGTGCACCGAACTAGAAAGGTCAAGTGGTCAAATGACAGATACAACTGAGAGCAAAGGCCTTATGACCACGATCAAGACCATTGTTGCAATACTTACTGTAAGTGTTTGCACTTATGAGAAGGTCATTTTCACCAATAAGTGGTCAAATGTAACTCAAGAGACAATATATACTTTTATTTTCAAATCCAAATCAGTATTATACATTGTTTCGGTCAAGATGTGATTAAAAATGCATCTAGATTTTGTTGAAGTAGGATTTAGTCATCATTGTTGAAAATAACTGCAGATCAATGCGATTATTAGGAGTGAAATATTGATTTATACATTTTATGCAGTCTTTTTAACATAGGAGTTAAAATACGTCAGTTAAAAGGAACAGATAAGCAAATACGCGGTTGGAAAAAAAATTAAGAAAAGTGACTGTTATAGTAAGTGAAGTAATTCATTTAAAAACAATTTAAAACATGAAGTCATTCAACCATGAAATGTGCTGCACGCTGTACGCTCAACAAACGCATGTATTACTTTATGGTGAATATAGAGTGGCAGTCAGAGGAGTGCCAACCTTCACCAAGGTCGAACAATGCAACACATGGTGTTTTGTTCTTATTTTAGAAAAGTAAAAGTAAAGTGGTCTGATAATCTCATTGATTTGTTTGTCATGAAACATAGTTTAAAAAAATAAAAAATAATTCCTGGATCCGACCCTTCATCCACATCCATGCCAAACTTTGATAGGTTTTCTTCAGGCACAGGCTTTATCACTTCACCCAAGTTTTGTGGAATTGGTTCACTATATTTACTGTTTGAACAGTTCTGAAAGTTTTGAAGATTTGTACAACTGTTCATTCCCTTTTGAATCCAAATCATATTAACTACACACGAGTCAAAAATCTATGTTGCATAGATGTTAAATTGTGTTAAAGTGTTTTCTGTATCTCTCTGTGTTGATCCGAATTGTCATGAGTTCGTTTTCAGCTCATGTTTAATCCTCACACCAAGTTATGTGTAAAACCTCTTAGCCGCTTTTGTGTAATCCTGCTGACAACAAACAAACAAACAAACAAACAAACCACAGACAGAGCTGAAAGCACAACCGCCGTGGACGGATGAAATAGAATGTCATATATAATACAGATATGACATCTGGAGCCCATAAATAACGGGAATTCACATGTAAATAAACACATCAATGCCAGGTGTTATAGAGTCAGCGCTCAGCAATGCTCAGGGGCTTCAGAGTTCAACACCTTAACCTCATGTAAGTGTTTTAATCTATCGGCTTTTTAATGATACTGCTAAATTGAGACCCGAGTTAGAGCAGGGATCACCGTGATAGAGCTGGGATTTACGCTGGTAAAACTCCACTGCAATAATATGCCCGGGAAGTTGCAAGTGGACAAAAGTAAATAATCGACTGAAGGGGATTTGAACGCATAATAATAAGACTGAATTTAAATGGGTAATGACTGTTTTTTCGCTCACACGACGTTGAAATGAAAAAAACAACTGCTTCTTAAACACTGGCCTTGCCTCTTGCATGCATTAAATTAGAATATGTCATTCCTACAATTTACTGCGTGTTCTTCCAGAACATGTTTACGATACAGGTTGGGAATGTGTCAGGAGGTTAGGTTGACCTTTCCCCTCAATGGATCATGCGCAGAGGTCACCACCTACACCGCCCCCCCCCCCCCCCCCCCCTCTGACCTGAGCTCTGCCTAATACAGATTAGCTTGCAGCACAGCACGCAACCCTAAACGCAACAGAAGCCATGCAGGGCGAATACACAAACAAACAGGCTCACGAATGTGCACGAGTCCGCACACACACAAAGTAAAAATGGACTGTGACTGGGAAGTGCAATTTAAAGCCGAGTAGGTCAACACCTCCACCAATCACATTGTTTACTGGTAAGCTGAAAGTTGCCAGTAAGAACTCTGTTTTTAGTTGGATTTAAGTGGCTTTTATGTATAAGTCCTTTTACTACAGCTGCTATTAAACTTAACAATTACATTTTAATAGGTTGGACAGCATTTGTATTATTTATGTTTCTAGTTTGTTTGTATTCAGTGTTTTGGTGTATTTTAAAGTTCTGCACAGCTTCCCAGTTGTCTTTAGTTATTCTGGCAGATTAAAAACTACACATAAATTTGAAAGTCAAAGTCAGTTGGACGGTGAGTGAAACGTTTTCCAGTGTGACGATTGTGTAAAGTCACCAAACCTAATAAAAAGTTAGGAGGCAGATGACGATCAATTGCAGTTTGTGCACATTCAAACAGTCGTCTTTAATGTGTTCAAACTTTATCACTGCAGCCAATCAGCTTTTCCCATCTCTGCCTCTTGTATTTAGACAAATAGATTTTCCTGTACGTGGGTGAGTGCTGCAATCCTGAGTGTCAGTCTGTCGGATTTCACGAAGTGATGGTCAGTTTGCAGTGAACATGTCTCACCCTGATGCTTGTTGAGATAAATGGGGATCGACATGACCACATCTAGAGACGTCTTATCAGGTTATCTCTGTGAAAACACCAGCGAATGTGGAGCATGAATGTTTGCCGTCTTAAAGAATAGAATTTAGAAGAGCAAATACTATCATTACGTTTCCCCCTATTTGTATTGCATAAAACAACTAATTAAACCCCAACATACCAGGAAAAAAAGAACATAAACATAAAAGAACAACAGAGTATAAAATGTCCAATCCACTAACATGGAGGAGGAAGGATAAATAAAACAATAAAACTGTGCTAGTTTGTGTTAACTGTTTATGTTCCCAGCCTCAGTCTTTCAAACACAGAGGAAATTAGCCCGTCAGCAGAGTTTGGCTCTGATCAGGATTTCAGCAGGATCATTACTCCGATTTGCTCGGATGAAGCCAAACATGGTGCTTCCTCCATCCTCCTCATCTGCCTCCTCTTCCTCCACAGAAATTTCAAGTCAATGCACAGTGTCCACTCAAAAATATGGAAATAGCAATGGCAGCACATGAATGAGAGGAGAAAAGAGCGCCTCCGCAAGCCGAGCGGAGGAGTAAAAAGGATGAGTGGACGTCACAGTAACAGAGAGTGCGTGGGTGAGAGGGGAAGAGTGGGAGTGCGTCTGTGGGAGTACATGTCAGTGTAGCTCTCAATCTGTCTTTGCTCTCTGTTCCTCTCAATTAAATAATTGAAATTTTTGTAAGGATCTCTTCATACGTCTCTCAGTGTCATCGTCTTAATTCATGCGAAAATACATAGGTGAGGGCTCAAGTCGGCAGATGGTGGGCTTAGCTTGAAACAGGAAGAGACTGCTATTCTGTCCAAAGAGAACAAAATCTGCCTGGCATTACCGACAGAGCTCTGAAATATACATGTTATATCTTGTAGGTTTAATCTTTACAAATGTGAAAGTGTAAACCGGTCATGTTGGGTTTTTAGGGGGATTTTAGCAGGGACTTCCGGAAATAACTGCTGAATCTCCCTGTTATGCTCTCAACATAATGCTGAGTTAGGCTAAGCAGTTAATGCAGTAAATGTACCTTCTCATTTAACACTCAATAAGTGTATTTCTGTTTAACTTTTGTTTCTGGATTCAGATTCAGGGGGAAGTGAAGCATTAAGGACGGCCGCTCTGTGGCACAATGACTGGCAGTGAGCACAGGACGGTCTGTTTGGCCCTTCTGGACCGTCAGCGTGATCAGATGGTTGGCAGTCGTGGATCGTTCAAGTCTCGGCCTGGGAACAGAGAGCGAACATGGGACGTGATGTTTGTGGAAGTCAGACAAAAAATGGGAACCATGGAAACACCGTCCTTTGAGACAAATCTGCTAGATGGAAGAGAGAAGGTAAAAAATGAGCTGCGTTAGAGTGAAGCTCCTGAAATGCCTGGTTATTAGTCCGACAGACACTTCCATACCATTGTGATGTCACATGCGATCACTTTCCCAACATTTGCATAATGCAGCAAAAAAAAGCCACGCAAAGCAAGAGCAGAGGCCGACATTTCCTCCGAGCACTTGACCAATCACAACAGAGTTGGCCGGCTGGTCAATCAGGGCGGACTGGGCTTTATTGGGAGGGGGTGGGGGGCCTTAGAGAGATAGAAGCTAAGACAAAGTGTTACATGTGATGGAAATGCACCTTGACGTTGGTTGCCACTCGCCAATAAACCAGAAAAAAAAAGAAGAAAGAACAGAGTGTTAGAGACAGAGGCTGATAAGAGGACCTTCAGCAATGGACAGTATTTTCTGAACATTAGAGCATGTAAAGCCTTTCAAGTAGTATCCCAAATTATGAACCTGAATATGAACATCATGTCTCCTTCAATTATTTAATGTTGACTAATATTTATAGAATATACAGTAGTTTATTTATCTGCGCACAGGATGTTCTTTGACATGACACTGGATGTATGCATGTCTTCTTGGTTGTAAATATAGTTCACAATTTAAGTGTTGCACTATGGAAAACAAGGTAGACTCTGTACGGTCCAGTCTTCACACCAACAAGGAGTGGTGAGTACTGCTCTTCCAGAGTAGGAGGGAGGACTGTGGGTGTTGTGTGAACAACAGCAGCTAAGGGTGTGTAGACTCATAGTTAAAAAATACATTTTCATGAGAACACCACTTTTCCTAAACCAGATACATCAATAAAGAACAGACGTGATTCGTTGAAAGTGATTTGTATCATTGTACATGAAGATCAACATGGCCACTGAGACACTTCGCCCATGACCGACCAATATTTCCGTCATGATGACCCAAAGTGATGGCAACACTGTCTTAAGCTACATACTCTTGTCACATCATGATTTAAATTACCAACTAATGATTTTTAAACTATGTGTTGAGACAAAATGTACAATTGATTATGCATGACACTGCCATCAGTCTTAATGTCACTTCTTCGTGTTAAAGGTTGGGGGGGGGGAGCTCTTGGCTCACTGCACAGTGTTCGTTGGGGGTGTTTTAAAGACTACATCGCAACCTACGTTTCAATTTCCTGGACAGACGAGCCTGCAGCAGCGTATCATACTTAGTAAATAACCTTTTAACGTGTTTCATGCTAAATTACCTCAGTTAATATTACAAGCTGGATGCAGGAATCTCTTAACAACTTGGCTGCTTCATTTACATGCTGGGTGAAGTCATCACTTACCTCAAGCACCATTAACAAATGTGCTCCTACTAAAAGATGTCCAATTACGACAAATTAAAAGGCCATTCAGGCTGAGGCTCCATCAGCTTACTAACACTGACAATCTTCAACCACTCAGTGGAACGTTCAAAATAGACTGAACTCAACGAATTGTTTTATAAAATGTAACCTTTAGAGGAGAGGGTCAAACTAAACCATTGGATATTTAATTTCACTTTTATACACTGCATCACAGGCTGCACTGAATCTCTCAGCCAAAGGTTGTATATAAAGATGGATCACATGACTCCTTCCCAAAAGTGAGGCCAAATCATCTTTATCACCCCCTGGTGACTGGCTGCAGATTAGCCCACCACCTTCAAAAAAAAAATCACACATTTAATAATTTTTTCTCAAAGATCGTTTTTGTCATTCATGGTTATTCTCACACTGATTGGTTTCTTGGTTTTAATTATTAATTGGATTCTACAAAAACTGATAAAGCTGAAACATCAGGATTGACAGCTGAGACCGACTCACGAATGGCGGGACTACCTGGCCCCACCTTGACCATTACTCTGCACATTGTAGCTCCAAATGACATCAAAAGTTCAAGATGGTGGCAGGAACTCCAGAAGCAAGTGTGCTAAATGGGCTGCAGCCTCCCCTACTGGTGAAGATCTATAACTGTAGGGTAAAAAAAAGCTTACCAACTAATGTTACCAACTTACGAGATACAGATAAATTGTTGAGTAAAATTATCTAAAGCTGGTGTAAATGTTCGCCATTCAAATTTAACCAAATATAACCCTGTGCACTGTTTTTAATACGACGCCCTGGGATATTGTAGCTTCATTATTGCACAATGGACGAGGGGTGGAAACGTGTCGTCCATCTTTGTATACGGTACAGTCTATGGTCACAGAGCATCATCTGCCGTTCCCTGTTTGTGTTGTGCAAACCGTGGCTAGCCGATTACATTGTCTGCAATGTTGTTTGCTCTCTCAGAAAGCTGCATTGTTGATTTTCCCAGCAGGTGCTGAATTATTGAGCAAAGCCATCATCACACCAGCAGACCAAGTATTTACAGTACCATTAGGCGTGTTGTGGTGTTAATGGACACTTCCAAAAGCTTTTCTGAAGGCCAGAGTAACACCTGCATCAACAAAAACACACTCACGTGCACACACGCTTGCAGACACAAACGTTGTCACAGATTTGTAGAAAAAAGATTTCACCTAAGGATGCTATGCATTTAGTTGTAGTCCTATGAACAATCGTTTCCTTTTGTTTTTACTACAAGTTCGAAGTAAGTCTTCAAAGACAAGAAATCAAGGAAGTCTTCATTTAGTTTTTTTGTCCTTGGTTAATTCTTTACCCCTATTAGAATGTCTTAAAGAGATCTGAATGTGATGATGTAATGGGTTTCCTACACGTGGCATATATCGCACTTCTGTCCGTCCTGGGAGAGGGATCCCTCACATGTGGCTCTCTCTGAGGTTTCTACGTATTTTTACCCTGTTAAAAGGGTTTTTAGTAGTTTTTCCTTACTCTTGCTGAGGGTTAAGGACAGAGGATGTCACACCCTGTTAAAGCCCTATGAGATGAATTGTAATTTGTGAATATGGGCTATACAAATAAAATGTGATTGATTGATTGATTGATTTGTTGCAAGGGGGGGGGGGGGGGGGGCTGTACCCTCATGGGATTCAGTTGTTTTTCAGCAGTGGTCGGGCGCATGTCAGAAAATGTGCTTACACCATGGCAACACATGCTGGCTCAACAGTATTATGGAACGTAGCTGTCCTTCAGTGTCTCAGCAGACTTCAGATTAAACACACAATCACATGCAGGAGCCCTGTGGCGACAACATGTATGAAGGATGTTACAGACCCCTAAAGACTTCACCTTTCCGGGGTTATTTTCTGTGTGTGTACGCATGTGTGTTTCTGACCTTTTTATATTTGTCTGGCATGGGTCTTTTCCATCATCATGGGCAATGAGGGCAAAGCTATAAAGAGGCCGGTAACTGCGATCCCCTCCAGAGAGATAAGGGACGCCTTTGACCTTTCACTGAGCTCTGTGGAAACTTCCTTGTTTGCAGCCTCCACCACGGACTCCCCCTGCTCCTCCATCAGCTGACAAACTGTTACATAAGGCGACATAGTGGCAACAATATGGCCACTATGTGCTTTGCTCACTGACCTGGTCACCCTTACCATTTCACTTTCCCACATGCACACAGACCCTCAAAGTAGGACTTGTATATACCCCTGAGGGCTACATGCATTATACATAAATGAAAGACTGAGGTTAAAGCTACAAGCTTCAGGCCAAACAGCCTCACAACCGACTAATGAAGAGCAAACATTAAAAAAAGAGTTTCATTGTTGTATTACTCTCAAAGACTCTGTATAAAGATTGACGACATGACGGCCCAAAAAGTGAAGACATATCATCTTGATCGCCCCCTTATGGCTGCCTGCAGTATAGGTCATGAGGGACATAGGTCGAACTAAAAGTCAGCCAAATAAATTTTTCTCAAAAATGGTTTATGTCATTTTAGATACAAAGATGTTTCTTCAAGCGTTAATTTTTCTTTTTTTTCTACATTTGAATTATTATTGACGCTATAAAAACAACTGAGACTGACTCATAATAGGCTGAGGGCATTTATTGGTGGGACCTAAATGCTGCCGCTGTTCATCAAGACAACTACTGCACAGATGCTGGCTCCAAATGGCATCATCAGTGCAAGATGGCTGAACCGCCAGGATATTTTTGGCTTCATTTTTTAACAACAGCGGGATATGGGGAGGTGTCGTACATCTCTATATATAGTCTGTTTAGAGCTTATCAGCCATTCAAAGGTTTCATAGCTCTTGCACCAAACAGGCTTGTATACTTCCTTTATAAAAAGTCTGTGGTCAAGCAAACTAGGTCTTAGACGTATGATGCACATTTTCAAAATGTAGATTTTTTGGTTTCAGAAGTGATGCTATGACTATTTTCCAAGCTAATCCGTGACTAATACTCTAGGTTGAATAAATTATTCATCTAATATTTCTCCTTGCATTTATTTCATCTCTCCTCGTGCTGTCATATGATCATTTCTGCCCATTTGATTTTGTCTCTGTTCATGTCCTTTGTCTCGCGTCTTCTGTGCTCTGCACTACTTTAGTTCAAGCTCGTAATAACGTTCTAATCTTAATCATCTTTTAATCTTTCTTCTTTATAGATGGAGGTGTGGAGGGGATGTGTGACGCTTTCATTTCAATCGGTGGATCAAATTAATTTATGCAGCAGGACTCAGGTTTATTGCAATTAATGCATGTGAGGCCTTGTTACTGGCTGGGAGCTTATCCAGACTGAAACTTCCCAAATGATCTGAATTGCAGCTGACAGAGTCATGCTGTGTCTGGTGTACATTTATTAAAGGTTGACAGTGTGTAACTAAAGAAAAGGCATTGCTGCTGATGGAGAAGAGTGAAAGCGTGAAAGGCGGCAGTAAATCCTTCCATTTCAACGCTGTCACACATGAAGGCTCTGATCGTTTCTTGCATATCAAAGCTCCTCCCACACAGTATCGCTGTCAAGGCCCATCTCAGGAGGCCGCAACCTGCAGGACCGCCATTACTCACATCCCAAATGCCTACAAATGCAAATGTATATATCTAATGACTTTCTCCTATATATCCTTTCAATACGATATATAATTTATTCTGTACACAAGAGCAGCCATGCGTAAACCCGCTGCCTCTTCTCGACACTGTTTTTCCACACAAAGCTTTTTCCATTCCTGCTGTTGATCTTCTGATTATTCTTGGGGTGGAATTTACTGTCATATAAGGTATTTAAACATCCCCCTATCGCTTTAGTACACATATGTGCATTTACTGTTACATTTTACCATCCACACATACATGAACTTTTCCACATGCACATAATGTTTGTGCCTTGATATTCATTAAAGAGGCCTCACTCTTGCCATCTTGTCGATACCACATTAAACGGAGAATGGGACGAATAAAATGTGTGTATGTAAATGTATGTAAATGAAGAGCTGTGCTGCAGCGTCAGACACACTGGCAGTGCTGCGCTGGCTGCAGGAAGAAAACCTGGATGCCACGGCCCGAAGGTTCCCTGCCCCCCTCGAGTAGAACCCTCTGACTTCATCTCATTATTCCATGCATTCTCTTAATTCTACAAAATCATTACAACTGAAATGTAGAATTGTGCTTAATATATGCACAATTAGGCCTTGTCTGAATCAATTGTGTTAATCTTAATTAAACAATGGATTCACTATTGAGTAAGTGATCAAGATCTTAATGCTTCTCTTTTGTCTGTTCCTATAGCCCCCGTGCTGCCGAATGTATAATGTTCTTAATAAGAAAAAAAATAATTATCATTAGCCCAGTCGTCTTTTTCACAAGTTTGATTTAGACTTTGCAAAGGCCTACACACTTTCATGTTGAAGACAGTGTCAATACAGGATGAAGCTGCACATATTATTGTCCTTTTCAGTAAAATCAAATGAAAAGATCTAAACCAACGATGCATTAATGTGTCTGTCAACACTTTCCTATACCCGTCTGTGACTTCAGACTCCATCCCCAGTTGTTCCAACCAAAGACGAAAAAGAAAATAGGTCACAAATTTGCAGTTTGATTTTTATGTATAAAAATAGTATCTGAGTGTATTCAACTGGGATTGACTCAAAATAAATTGCAGTGCCCATTTTCACCGTAACAAAAGAACACATCAAGCTGCACAATGACATGACTGACTGCCGGTCTTTAATTGAACAATGCACCACTTTGGTCCAGATTGAGATTTGCAAGCATTGGATGGATTGTCATGAAATTGTAAAAACACTTACGTCTGTGGTTCTGAACGATAAATCCTGTATCTCGACAACCACGGGATATATTGCCATTTTTTACCATATTTGTTTTATTGACATTCATGATATCCTCACGATGACTTGAAACAACTTTAGTGATTCGCATTTCAACTAGAGTCATAAATTGGTCAAAACATTTTATTTGTCAAATTCTTTGGTTTACACCCACAAAACTCAAATCTGTGTCACATTACCTTTGTGTTGAGTTACATTAATTAGTTATATGAGTTAATCGTCAAAATCGTTAATAGCACGTAAGAAAAAAAATGGTAGTTTACCTTTGTTTTGGGAGTCAGAGCAGGATGTGAGCTGCCGACTGGTAAATGGATCAATGAGTCTCATCCGCTGACTGGTTTTGCCCATCAAAGTCCGCGACTCAGTCTGAAAAGCTTTGGATGGCATTCAACTGGCTTATTGGTGTAGCCCTGACAGCTGCACACCAGGCATCAGATAGTCTGTATAAAAATATGGTGCAGGTGGTTCTGGTTTAACAGCAACTTGGTGGGTAGGTGACAGTTTCCATTGTTTGAGGTCTCTGAAAAAACATTGCTACGTGGAGAGCGGGCTAGTCTGCTGATCAGAGCTAGAGCCGATACAAATCCCTGACCACTGGATCATGTGACCTGAGATTTTGAGTTCTGATTGTCCCCTTTGACGCTCGGGACAAAGATCCAGATGTTAATGGTTGTTGGTTTTTTTTTTTTTTTTTTTTTTTTTAAATAGGCTTAAGCTGGAAAACATTGTAAACACCTGCTGAACTTCACACAGCCAAAAGCATAACTGGATCTCAGTCTTAATAAACTAAGAGATATGTGTTATATCATGGTTAGGACCAGGATAAGCTGACAATACTTGTTTTTGTGTTTTTTTGAATGAATGATTTGTTGGTTTTAGATTTATATTTTCAATGTTTCAGTGTCTGTAGGTGGATTCATTCAGATTTAGGTGCATTGAGCTGCTTATTGATGTTTTGTAGCATTTTTGGTGATTCAGGATGCAGACAGTTGTAGTTGTCTGTCCCGCAGGGGGTGTCCAGTGACTGAGGAGGATATTTCCTGTGTAGCTCTGGCAATCGGTCCACCTCCTCACATCCTCCTGTCCCTGTGGTTGCAAAAAACACTATATTACTCCTCTACCCACACAGGCAGCCTGTGACTGATGAATGCACAGGCTGACAGTTTACCCTACTACACATTGTATGTGATATTCACCCACCACCAGCTCTAACATGATGAGAGAAATATGTAGCTTGAGTCTGTTTTAAAGCCAACCAGTGTGATTCAATGTAAAAGAGAGAGACGGACGGGGATCATTCTGAAATGTTAAATATTTAACAGCTGCAGGCCACGGAGCAATGGAGGGGCGGGTAAAGAGGAGAGGGGGAAGGAGGGTTGAGAGATGGGGGAGGAGGAATGAAAGTGAGAAATATGAGCGAAAAGAGGGTAGAATGATATAAAACTCCGGCCTTCTAATTTCAATGTAGACCTCATTACATATTCATGTGACAGCGCAGCCATTACATGCGTGTGGGAGTTTGTGTGTGTACTGTGCAGCCAGTGATGATACATATTACCTATCACTTCCACTTTAATTGCAAGAGATGGGGCACTCATATCAATAATTCTAATGATACCTTAAAAGCAAATTCTCATTTTTCAAATGATTTGCTTGAACGTGCTCTCTGGAGTGTTAGATGAATGTATTTATGTATGTAACTGCGTCTAGAATATGCTATTATGACTGATTCCTTCATTAGCAAAGCCTCTTGTGGTAGCATGGATTTATACATGACTGTGTATGTGGCTGTGTACGCTGTGTGTGTTTGCGCGTGCATGTGTCCATGTGGGCCCCTCTGTCTCCATATAGATTTTCATTACAACCCCTATCAGCGTCCAATTTATTAGATATCGCGTTGAACTTGTACCATGTTTCACTTCAAAGAAATTTGATTATGATTCAAATTGTGTGTGCACGTGGGTGGCACTCAACAAATTATTTATAATAATTTGAAGTTTATCTGCCCTGACTAATAACATTTAATGACATTCCAAAACAAGAATGATTCCTCTCGGAACAAAGTCTAGTAGAGTGCACGACTCTGCCAAGGCCCAGCAGTCGCCTTTAGAAACCACGTTGAAATCCATAGATCCAGATTTTTATTTCAATCTTCACACACTCATAAACATCTGTCCTCAAAATTGGCCTTGTTTATTTTTTAAAAAATTGTACAAATCCATTAGTTATTCCCTGGGAAAATGGTGAAAATGTCTAAAGAGCCCTATTTCGCAATGTTAAAGAAAGCGAACGGAACGAGTGCTTCCTATGGTCGTGTTCCACTCCTCCACAGAACTCATGGTAATCAGCTCAGTAGTTTCAGTATTCCTGCTAGTCAAACAGAATGACACTGGGACAGAGCCCATACCCGACGCCAAGGCCAAACAGTCCTTGAAACTCAATCAAGCTGCACCAAATTACACATACTCATAGATTTCAGTCCCCTGATCATGCCCGCTTCCATCATAACCCCTGTGCTATTCACTGGGAAATTAATGAAAATGTGAAAGAAACATCCTGAATTACTGCAAAGAAAGTCCTGCTCCTTTGTCCGGATTTGTTCCGAAATTGAATGGGTTCTTTTTTTGTCCAAGTCACTTCCTCTCACCGAGCTTTTGGATTCAGTAGTTGACAAACAAACCAACAAACCAACAGACAAACCAACAGACAAAACATAACCTCCCTGGTGGAGGTAATAACTGCATAGCCAGCAAAAGTTTTAACCTTCATTGCCATTATGTATTCAGCGCTGATGAATGAGAAAATGCACTTAATTATAAGTAAAATAAAAAAAATAATTTATAGGTAAAAAAATATATGATTACATCTCACCCATGTTACTACACCTGAAATGAAATGATGGGATAAGAAAGTTAAGTATAATTAAAATTAATTATTTCAGCAATGGGAGTTTGCCATATGTGTTGTTTATTAGTTTCAGGTGAAATCAGTAAAACTTTAATTGGGACATCGGTGATTGACTTGACATTAATGGGAGTATACAGTAAAATGATGCATATGTAATGAGAAAGTAATTAAAAACATATATTGGATAAGCCAATAAACTATTAATGGCACCATAAGAAAACAAATAAAAACAAGAGCTAATTTTAGATTAACACTCAAACAACCATCCTGCGCTCTATCGTCATAATAAATTTAGTAAATTTAATAAGTTATTTTTGTGAGAGGTAATTAAAACATTTGAGAGGGTGATTTTCTTTTTGTTGGGGGAAACCCTGTTCGAGTGTCACCCCCTCATTTGTGGCAAAAAGTAATCAACGTCTAATTTAAACACTTGATTGGCTAATTACACTACATGCATAATTTAACTCTGTGACCTCCCTCGCTCTCTTTTCTCTCTTCATTAGAACATGTGAGACACAAACGCACGGGCACACACACCCACACACACACACACACACACACACACGCATACACAAACACACACCACACCTACTAGTTTTACCACCACTTTCCGGACTATGCAGATCGAGTGTAGAGCCTTATTCCTCATAATTTTAACAAACAAAAAACAAATAAGGTCTTTATTTGAGATACTTTCTCTTAATACGAATGTGAATCTGCTTTTTAAATTATATTTAAGAATTTGTCAAGAAGGGACTTGCAACAGTAGCATTCAGCCTTCAGCAGTCTTTCCGAGGCACCTGGTACTATCGTTAAAAAACTTGACCTTTAACATCATGTGATCCCGACAGCTGAGATCATCCTCAACCAGTAGTTATGTTTAACCCAGCAGATTGTCATTGTGTCTTTTTTAAGCAAGCTGTGCGGGTCTTACAGGATCAGAAATACGCTATTTGTGTATTTTCAAAATCATCCTCTGACACAGTTAAACTTGAATTCGGCCTGTGACTGTCTGTTACGTGAAGCAACTGCTGAATCATATATTCCATGTACAACAGCATGAGAACCTTGCAAAGTTCATAATTTTATTATGTTTTGTGTCTGGCAGATATATGGAAAGTGGAATGGTCGGCAGTGGAAAGAAAGGTAATATATTTGCTATGTTCCTTGCTGTCGTCATTGTTGAACCATAGTGGCCGAATCCTTTGGGCATTGTGTCCTACACATTCAGATTGTGTCCTTCACATTCAGATTGTTTTCTACAGCCAGTTAAAGTGGATTATAATCATCGTGTGTCTCAAGGGAGCATCAGTAACTGGATTGTTACTGCTTCCCTGCCCTCGTTCCATTTTATCCATGGGAAACTGGGACAAT